>NC_083821.1:6021292-6621292 GCF_015708825.2 Lethenteron reissneri | reverse complement strand
TGTGTTTACCCGCGGAAGTGACGATCAATTTTGGGGAGAGAGAAAAAGTCAAATTGAACCAGCGGTCTCACGTTGGTTGGACCTCTGGCACGGTGGAGAGATGTTAAATGCATCGCCTGCTATGCAGGAGGTCGTGGGTTCGATCCCGACCCTGACGCCTGCTGCTGTATATTTGGAGTGTTCTCTCTCTCCCCGTAGTCGCGTGGATTTTTCTTCGGGTCCACCGGGTTTTTCCCTCCACAATTTAGAAAATCGCGTTCAGAGTATTTGGGTGCAATACATTTCTACGCGATAAGCCCACTTGGTTGAGCTATAATTTGTGATAGCCAGGTCAACTTCTGTAAATAGCTGTATAGCTCAGTGGGCGTTACATGGTAAAATAAAAAAAAATAGTTTATAGGTTCTAATTATAAACGCACTTTTTTATATAAATGTGGAGGTGGAAAACCGGAGGACCCGGAGGAAAAAATCCATGCGACCACGGGGAGAGAAACATGCAAACTCCAAATATACAGCAGGCGTCAGGGTTGGGATCTAACCCACAACCTCCTGTATACCAGGCGAAGTAGTTAACATCTCGCCAGCGTGGCGCCACTGAGACTACAAGGCCAAGCCACCACCGCACCTCGCGCGAGGTGCTCCAAGCAGCACTGTCCAAATTAGAGACGCCTTTAAAGGGGGTCTTCTGTCAAAGGGCGAATGGGGAGCACCTGTTAGAGATTCGTTTCTAAGTTATTTCGCCGTTCAGTTATTTTTTATGAGAGTTGGTGAATTTCAGATACACCCACCCGCTCACTTGGCAATGCATTCACTTACCCACTCGCTCGCTCACTCAGTCAACTGCCCACCCACGCACTTACTCATTCACCTATTCACCCAATGACTCACGAACTCATCCACCCACTCGGCTATTCACTCACTACACTCACTCACTCCACAATCATTCTCCTACTCACCACTTATGACTCGCTCACTCACTCATCCACTCAGCCATCCACTCACTTACCACACTCGTCTTCTTGGTTCTTTCGGTAAAGTCACGTAGAAGGGAAGTAATAAAATAATAAAAAGAAAACATAATAAAACAATTCTCACGACGTTTCGGCCACAACGCAAGCAGCCGTCCTCAGGTGAAAACCAGGTCTGTCGAGGCGATAGCGTCGTGAGAATTTTTTAATTATGTTTTATTTTTATTATTTTATTACTTCCCTTCTACGTGACTTTACCGAAAGAACCAAGAAGATGAATCCTTGCAGTCACGAAAGCTTTAAATCGAAATGTTACCACACTCGCTCACCCACTCATTCCCCTACCCACCGACCCACTCACTCGTGCATATTTGGGGCAGTGCCAAATCACACAATCCATGCTTTGGGGGGTTCTCAACCACAGTCGCACGCACGACAGAGACAGTCTATAATCCCCCCCCTCCCCACTTGTAGATTGACATCCATCGCATCGTCCGTGGCTGTACGTACGCTGAACTTCTCTCGCAACCGCACGTAGGCAACCGCGCTCATCGGAGGAAGACGCAACGGGCTTGGCAGTTCCGTGTCCAGCGAGCGACTTTGCCATTTGCCGCGACGGAAGCTGGGAGGGCTGAGCGAGGCACCGGGCGCGCGTGGCCACGGGGTCGGCACATTTGTAACGTCACCGCGTCGTTTATTGCTTCGCTCAGTGATCGCGTTTGCGGCCTCAAGTGTCAGTCAATTTTACAACTCATTTGCACGTTGATGGGATTTTGTGGGGCAGCGGTGGGAGTGTGTGGGGGGGGGGCTAGGGGCAGAAATGTAAGCGTGGTGGGAATGAAAAAAAACACACGCGCCATCAAACCGGTTTATTACCTGCCTCATTTCCTGCAACACGCATACTGTCATTTCAGATGGTTTTAACTGTTTTCCTATCAAATCAACGGACAATGTCGTGCCAATGTAAGTCGAGGATGCTGGGTGGAAATGTATGACACAAAGCACACATGACCACAGGCTGGCCAAGATCAGTCGTGAGCCACGTGTGCGTTTGTTTTGTACTTAAAATGAGCAAATACGTAATAATGAATAACGAGCCACAGTGTTACTGTGGCCATGCAACCCAAACTATGGCCCATACAGCAGAACCATTGTGGTCTGCGCTCCTCCAATGAATTTACAAAACTGCACGAATTGACGCCCCCTCGTGGCCAGCAGATCTCGGCATTGGCATTTAGCTCATGACCAGATCGCTGCCAGACGCAAGAATAGAACAGCGACAACAAACGTACAGCCCCTTGTCAATCCACATCAGATATCGTTGCCCAATTATAATATTTATATATAGCTAAAATTGCATCTCACAACGCTGTTCAAGACAACAGCAATAACAACATGAGAAAAAATATGTACTGCCCCTTGCAAGACACAATTGATGTTTTACCTTGGTTGGGAATCCGTGGCGGCTGGGTTCATAGCACGGTGAGCTAAACGTTACACCACTCTGATATAAATGATGCACCTTGCGAAAAGAGGCGATGTGTATGAATGGACTCTTTCTCAACTGTCTTCAACGACGGGCGGCAGTGCAGGGTCGAAACGTTGTTCACATTAGAGAATGGATCACTGGGCAATACCACGGCGGAGGGCAGAGGCGCAGCCCTGCAATTGCTGGCTGCTGGCAGAAGGACCTTCGCTCGAGCGATCTCTCGGGTGGTATTTGGTCTACTCTTCCACGTTCACCGGACGCGTTTGGAGGAGGTGAGAGCACACCACATTTTACCCCCACCAAATGCGACCTGCTTGATGATAGATAACACTGGTCAACAGACTTTTTCTGGCATAAGGAATTCCAACGGTTTGAAGGTAATTTTGGGGTGCTGATTCCAAATCTGGCATCAGTTTTTGTCTATCACATCAGTTTTTTGAGATATCAAATATTGCATTTTCAATAAAAAGTGCAGAAGAAAAATATTAAATAAAATGTGTATATCTACATAAAATTATATTATAAACACACTATCCTAAAAATACAGCACCATATTTTAACACTAAAGCAGTCACTGACTCGCAACAACTTGCAATCATAAGTGACAGAGTTAATTTCGGGTAAAATCAATGAAAATGGGGTATGCCGATAGCATAAAAATGAGATGTGATAGAGCAAATCTGAGATCACATTTGGAATCAGCACCCTGAATTAGTCTAAAAAAGCTGCAAAAGTCCAAGCCAGAAAAAAAGTGTTTTTTTTTTGTTGACCAGTGAAATCCAAAACGAAACTACGTCTAATCTTACCAGGTATGGCCCACAGAAGCCACCGAGCCGCAAATGATAGTTCGACGTAGAGGCATTTCACGTGGAAATGCATCGCGGCCAAATACTCTATGAACGCGCGTTTCTGAATTGTGGAGGGAAAAAACCGGAGGACCCGGAGAAAAATCCACGCGACTACGAGGAGAGAGAGAGAGAACACTGCAGATATACAGCAGCAGGCGTCAGGGTCGGGATGCTCCTGCGTACCAGGCGAGGCATTACACATCTCGCCACCGTGGCAGAGAAACAAACAATGTGAGACAGCTGCTATTTTTTTATTCGCCAAAATTGATCGTCACTTTCGCGGATAATAGATCTTTAATAATTGTAGATTTGAAGTTTTCGTGACTGCAATGATTCATACTCTTTGTTTTTTTTCGGTAAAGTCACGTAGGTAAAAACATTAAAGAAATGAAATGAAATAGAATGAAAGCAACTAAAATTAAATTAAATCACGACGTTTCGGGCGCAACACATGCGTCCTTCTTTCAGGTGGGGACAACGTAGCGAAAGCACAGCCGCTTCAGATCTTTAATAGCTTTTTTTTCAGAAGCTCTGAACGCGAGTCTCTAAATTGTGGTGACGAAACGCGACCGCGGGAGAGAGAGAGACACACACACGCACGCAAACTCCGAGCACGCAAGCGTCGTAATCAGAATCGGACCCAGGATCTCCTCTGCACACACCAGGTGAGGAGGGGAGGGTGTAACATCTCTCCCACCTCTGCGTTCGTGGAGAGTTCAGCGCGCGCTAAAGAAATGAAACCGCGACGAATCCCGCGGAGCGATGGGAGCCAGCGGACACGATCTCACGTTTCCCCACAGGGTGGCGATCATCACGGGGTTGGGATGCGTTGCACGCACATTGAGAAGGAGCAGCAGCAGCAGCAGCTACTACGTTGGTTCCCGGAGACAATAATGTCTGTTGTTCGTAGCGGTCGTACCATTCAAACTCTATCACGAACAATCATAATAAAGTTTTTTTTGTTGTTGGGTTAGATCGCGTAAATATAAATGTGTCGTTAAACCCGCCACCACCCGACACAGCCAATTAGTAAGGGGTTTGTCACTTAAACAAAAACGTGGTACCCACTTCAGCATGCCGGTTGTGCGCTGGAGAGTAAAACCCACGACAATTCGAGTCCGACGTTTCGCTGCCGATTACAACCAGCCTCGTCAGGCGATTGACCAGAATTGTAAAGAAGCCCCTCTTGTCTTCTTGGCTCTTTCGGTAAAGTCACGTAGAAGGGAAGTAATAAAATAATACAAATAAAACATAATAAAATAATTCTATTTAAAGCTTTCGTGACTGCAGGGATTCATCTTCTTGTTTCTTTCAGTAAAGTCACGTAGAAGGGAAATAATGAAATAATCAAAATAAGACATAATAAAATAATTATATTTAAAGCTTTCGTGACTGCAGGGATTCATCTTCTTGGTTCTTTCGGTAAAGTCACGTAGAAGGGAAGTAATAAAATAATACAAATAAAACATAATAAAATAATAATTCTCACGACATTCTTCACCTGAAGACGGCTGATTGCGTTGTAGCCGAAACGTCGTGAGAATTATTTTATATTTTATTTTATTATGTTTTATTTTTATTATTTTATTACTTCCCTTCTACGTGACTTTACCGAAAGAACCAAGAAGATGAATCCCTGCAGTCACGAAAGCTTTAAATCGAAAGCCCCTCTTGATTGTGCATTATATCGGTCGCGAAAGCTCACCCAGACGCGGCGCGTTTTGCTTTAAAACGAAAATCGAGACACGCGCGCGTGCGAGTCAGAGGGTTGCTACCATCGCCTAATCATTCCGAACCCGCACGCCCCACTCCAATGCCCGTTCGCATCCAAACAATTCTCTCCCTGCTGGCTTTCGCTCTTGCCATTGTCTCAAGATGTGTAATGATGCAGCAGCAGCAGCAGCAGAGGCAGCTCGCGGTCTCTTCGTGTTGCGTGGAACATGTTCAAAGGGGACTCTCTGCTGCAGGCGAACTTTGTAGACCCTGCTGCGTAGCACAGAAGCTGGCGTGTGTAGGCAGAGTCCAAGCACACATTCGCCCCCCCCCCCCCCCCCCCAATTACCAGACAGGCACAATAACATTGCTCATGTATGGTACGTACACTAAAGACAAAGTTCCCCCGTGTAGCCTTCAAAAGACTGTAGGGGCAAGTGCTGTTTTGAGAGCATCGATGAATGCCGGACACGGTACACATGGGATGTGGGGTGGTCAACACCACGCCCGGCCGCCTTTATCTCCCCGGTGGCGATGTTTACACATCACACCAGGTACTCATTTGGGGCTGAGTCGATCTAGGGGAGGCCCAGAACCGGTTCAGATAATCGTAACCGGTGTTGGCCGTGAACGGGAATCGAACTCGGGTCGCCGGGTTCGTAGCGCAGCGTAGCGCTAACCGCTCCACCACCAGAGACAAAGATCCCCCGTGTAGCCTTAACAGACTGTAGGGGCAAGTGCTGTTAGCGAGCACCTATGAAGGCCGGCACGGTACACATGGGATGTGGGGTGGTCAAAACCACGCCCGGCCGCCTTTGTCTCCCCGGTAGCGATGTTTACACATCACACCAGGTACTCATTTAAAGCTGAGTCGACCTAGGGAAGGTCCAGGACCGGTTCAGATATTCGTCACCGATGTTGGCCGTGAGTGAATTGGGGTCGCCGGGTTCGTAGCGCAGCGCGCTAACCACTGCACCCACTCCAGTACATAGATACATGCTGACTCACACACAGATGATACAGATTCCCGGTATAGCCTTAATAGACTGTTGGGGCAAGTGCTGTTAGCAAGCACCTATTAAGGCCGAATCGACTCACGAGGAGGTGATGTGGCCAGCCCCCGTGCCCTCCCCACCTTAGTCTACCCACGTGCTGATGTTTACACAATGCACCGGTTACTCAATTCAGGTCGAGTTGACCTAGGGGAGATGCAAGGCCGGTTCAGATATCACTCGTGGCTGATGTTGGCCATGCACGGGAATCGAACTCGGGCCGCCAGGTTCGCTTGCAGTGCAACGCGTTGACCACTGGCACGCTACCGCTCACACACGAAACGCGCACAGACACGCGCAATACGCGCTGATCACGAATCACAGCTGCAAACATCCCTGTCGCACTCTGCCTTCAACCTCGGCCTCGCAAAATGCTAAAACTCGAAGTGAATCTGCAGAGCGGCACCTGGAACAGTGATTCGTTTACCCTTTTTATGTTTGGCGGTTAACGCCACACTGCGCTCATTGTAACCAGGGTGGCCACTGGATTCGAACCGCGAACCACTGCGATATTTTGGGGGGCGCGCCACCGCTGGACCACATGTGACCCCCCATTGAGCGGCCAAAATTGGTTCTCAACCGGATAAATAAAGGACGTCTAATTAGGTTCATCTTCTTGGTTCTTTCGGTAAAGTCACGTAGAATGGAAATAAAAAAATGATAAAAATAAAACATAATAAAATAATTCTCACGACGTTTCGGCCACAACGCAAGCAGCCGTCCTCAGACTCTGTCTTCTCGACAGACCTGTTCTTCATCTGAGGACGGCTGCTTGCGTTGTGGCCTAAACGTCGTGATAATTATTTTATTATGTTTTATTTTTATTATTTTATCATTTCCATTCTACGTGACTTTACCGAAAGAACCAAGAAGATGAATCCCTGCAGTCACGAAAGCTTTAAATCGAAAGGTAAAAATTTGTAGAATTTTTTGACGTTATTTGTTTACTTTTTCTATTCTTTTAACTCCTATCGCAGTTTTAGTATTCTTCATTGTTGTAGTGTTCTGATCTGCCCCCCTTACTGGACATCCCTGAAAAATAACTTCATAGCTCATCGGATTCCTCCAGTAAAAATACATTTTCTCACTCTCGATTCTCAAGTGGACGGTTTATCGTTGTCGTTTATTTTATCTCTCGCGCAACTCTCAATTTTTTACTCGCACGAGAAAAATTCTGCCCGGGGGCATCCACGTCTCAACTCGTGCGTCTTCCACCGGGAGACGTCGTGAGCCGCATCGCACCCGACCCAAACTACCCCCCTCCGACGCTTCATTGCACCCTCTCGAGAGATGACAGCGTGGAAAACGGCGTGTTCCTCGGTGCGTCCGAACCGGGCTGTCGCTTTGTTTAACCAAGCGAGAGCTTCTCCCCGCGCTGAGATTCATGATTGGGGTTTGCGACGATGCGTCTTGTTCAATAACATCGATCCTCGAGCTCACGAATACCTGCGTCGAACGGCGCGTGCGACACAATCGATGGTTTAAATTTCGATGTAAAGCTTTCGTGACTGCAGGGATTCATCTTCTTGGTTCTTTCGGTAAAGTCACGTAGAATGTTAACGAAGAATTATTTTATTATGTTTTATTTTTATTCTTTTATTATTTCCATTCTACGTGACTTTACCGAAAGAACCAAGAAAATCGATGGTTTGTTTGATAAAACCGTGCGTGTGTACGTTGATGGGTTCGCATTATCCCTGCGGCCACTAGAGGCCGCTGCTCTTAACGATGTCAACAAAGAAACAACAAGAAGGGAAAATGCGTACGCTTGACGCGTGGGCGTCTCGCTGCGAGCAGAGGTCACCAAATCCAGTCACTATCTCCATCTGACGCAATCGGGTGCATTGCGGGTGATTTGGGCATGAGTAAAACATCACAGGATCACTTATATGTCCACAAGACAAAGCTAGACCCGGCATTATGTTCAGCGCGAGAAAGCGGAATGGCCTTGTGCTGCAACGCGCACGCGTGAGCGATATTCCTTTTTTTATTTTGCAATCTGTATTCAAAATGATGGCTCTTGGCTGTGCATTACTGCGTTCCATTAGGCGTGCTTGAAACAAGGGAGGCAAGACGGGTGAATGTCCATTAGCGTTGGGGAGAGTGCTTCCCTTTCATGGGTGGACAGAGCCGAAGGTCTCGACATCTCTCCAGAGCAGTGGTTCCCAACCTCGTAGAATAAAAGAACAATTTGAGTTTTATTGGCTTCTGTAACCCCCTTTGTTGAATTGTGTTTGAACCGAGTAACCATCACCCACCTTGCCTGACCCAACATGGTTATGAGAAAAAAATGTTCATTAATAATGAGCATCAATATTTTGACCAATTGTCCATTCCGTGCGGTATCCGAACTAAGCCAGTAACTGCAAGCGAATACAAATAATAATCAGCGGACGCTTTTCACGCGCGGCGTAATTTGTTTTCGCCCGCTGGTTACTCTCGGAAACCCGTATTGTTAACGATGAATGACTTCAGAAAGGTATTTTATATCGTGAAATCTTACCATACGGATTCAAATGTTATCGTAGTTAATTCACATTGGCAGACTCGTGTCTGAATGTTCACCAATGACTCTCGCGTGTGATATCATTTCACGCATTTGTGAATCACCTCAAGCCGCTCGATGGGGCATTGCCACGTGCTCTCCATAAGGTCCGCGTGCTCCCCGGTTGAGAACCAGTGATATCAACTAAACATCAACACAACAACGTCAAAAGGTCCCTCCTTTGAGATGAAAAACTATAGGGACAAGCGCTGTTAGTGAGAGAATATTAAGGCCAGCATGATGGACAATCACTTTTTTGGTCTATCCAGTGACTATATTTTTGTCATCACTGCACCGAGTGCTCGTTTAAGGCTGAGTTGATCTAAGTGAGGTCCAGAATACGCTCAGATAACACTTGTCATTTAAGTTGAGTACGGTCAGAAATGTATCAATTGTTACCATATTTGCAGTGCATTACACCGACAATGATACCACCACAGACACACAACATACTTCAAGAGCAAGTGCTGTTAGCGAGCACCTATGAAGGCCGGCACGGCACACGAGGGGTGGGTGGCCAACACCACGCCCGGCCGCCTTTGTCTCCCCAGTGGCGATGTTTACACATCAAACCAGGTACTCATTTGGGGCTGAGTCGACCTCGGGGAGGGCCCAGAACCGGTTCGGATAATTGTCAGTGGGGTGTTGGCCGTGAACGGGAATCGAACTCGGGTCGCCGGGTTCGTAGCGCAGCGTAGCGCTAACCGCTCCACCACCAGAGACAAAGGCCCCCCGTATAGCCTGCAACAAACTGTTGGGGCAAGTGCTGTTAGCGAGCATCTATGAAGGCCACCTGCGCCCCCCCACAAACACATCTGGACACACAGAGAAGAGCACTGCTGGTGACAGCCACGCGCCTGTCCACCCCTCAATCAGGTTGTGCGGGGGGGGGGGGGTACGGGGGGGGCCCAAGTGGATCATCCGCAGCAGATGGGACAACACTTTCACGGCCCTCGCCTTCAAAGGCGCTCTTCATTATTCATGCGCTTTACTTATTTCAACGAAACATTCCCCCCGCCACCCCAGCCGCCCCCAGCGCGCTCGGTTTCAAAAGAAAGCGATTTCCCTTTCACCGCGCCAGTCTGTGGACCGCTGTCGTCTCCCCGTCTCTCTCTCTCTCTCTCGCTCTCTCTCTCTCTGGCTCTCTCTTTCTCTCTCTCTGTGTGTGTTTTTATTGTGTTTGTGTTATTTGTTGCGTTCGTGTTATTGTTGCCGGTTACTTTTTAGTTTCGTATCGAAATCGCCTCCAGTGCCGTTGCTGCTGGCGGCAATAAAAGTTGCTATAAAAGTCAAAGGGTGTCTATTTTTTATGATCAGAAGAAACAACAATAAAGGAGAATAAAAAAAAACTTTCAACTATGAAAACGATGCTTTAATTAACTGTGGGATTGTGCACAGGGCCTAAGAAACACCACTTTGTTTCAAAAGCCTATGCATCGCCCTGAACTATTAAACAATAGAGACTAATCAAAACCGTGGTCTAAACACACAAATGGATCGACCTGTGTGCGCAAGAGACTGGATACTCACTCTTGCTGAAGAAATTCCCGAAAAAATAAATGAAAACAAAGTGAGGATGTTGGATTTTTAGATAAAACACGGAGAGCTTTCCACCACGTGTTGTTCCAAAAAACACACACACGCCCGACACTGACACTTGCAGGGCACGGATTCCCCCTCCTCCTCCCCTCTTTGTATCCCCTCTCTCCTCTCCACCTCTTCATGAACCTCCTCTTTCATGCCGACGTGTATCTGTTGAGGGTTTCTCCCCCAATTTCCTATCCCCTTGTTCGCGACGTCTTTGCCCAGAGCCCCTCTTGAAGTTATACCTCTGGGTCGTGGTCCCTTTGCGTGACCCCCACCCTCAATCCTGACCGTGTCCCCGCAATAACTCTTCGTCTTATATCCTCTGTATATATGTATGCCGTCATCATTTCTGCCCATTTTTGTCTCGGAAGGATTCTACGTTGTCATCATCATCCAATGTCTGTTTATCAACTGCTGGATGAAGGCCTCCCCCACTCTGTCGCCACCACTCACGATCCTGTTCTGCCACCATCCATCTAGCTGCGTGCGCGTGAAGCGATTCCCGTCGCTCCATCTCTGCCGTCATCGTCCGCTTGGAAGCTCTCCCTCCTTTGACTGGTCTTCCGTCTCCGCTCTCGTCCATCGGCGGTGATCGAGATGTTAACTCCCTCGCCTGGTATGCAGGAGGTCGTGGGTTCGATCCCGACGCTGACGCCTGCTGTATATTTGGAGTTTGCGTGTCTCTTTCTCTCTCTCATCATCATCACGGTGGCTAGGAGATGTTAACTACCTCGCCTGGTATGCAGGAGGTCGTGGGTTCGATCCCCACCCTGACGCCTGCTGTATTTTTGGAGTTTGCGTGTCTCTTTCTCTCTCTCATCATCATCACGGTGGCTAGGAGATGTTAACTACCTCGCCTGGTATGCAGGAAGTCGTGGGTTCGATCCCCACCCTGACGCCTGCTGTATATTTGGAGTTTGCGTGTCTCTTTCTCTCTCTCATCATCATCACGGTGGCTAGGAGATGTTAACTACCTCGCCTGGTATGCAGGAGGTCGTGGGTTCGATCCCCACCCTGACGCCTGCTGTATTTTTGGAGTTTGCGTGTTCTGCCTCGTGGTCGTGTGGATTTTTCTCCGGGTCTTCTGGTTTTTCCTTCCACATTTAGAATCAACATCACGCGTTTAGAGTATTTGGCTGCTGTACGTTTCCGCACGATAAGCCACTTCGTTGCGCTATCATTTGTGGCCAGGTCGTTTCTGAAAAAGAGCTGTATAGCTCAGTGGGCCTTACCTGCTAAGATAAAATAAAAGTTTATAGTTTACTTTTTTCGGAGCAATGTGTCCTGCCCAAGCCGATTTGCTTGACTTTTATGTCAAAATGATGCCTCTGAGTTGCGTTTGTTCCCTGATCTTTGTGTGCCTTCATCTGAATCTCAGTGTTGTGACAAGCGTACGCCTCTCCGCGCTTCTTCGTGAACATTTCAAACTTTTGTGACATTTTCTTTGCGAGTGTCCACGTTTCGGAGTCGTGGCTTTGCAGGCCATAATGCACTGGTGGAAAAAGACAAAAAAAATCGATTGAACAGGCACACTGGTAAAAACTCATTTTCTTATACTCGTTGGTTCTTTCATACCCACGTGACTTTACTGAAAAAACCAAAGAGTATGGATTCTTACAGTCACAAAAGCTTCAAACAAATTTATTATATTTCCAATGCCTCTAAATTATCATTTTGCTCTCTCTATTTCGAATGCTTTCATCCCAATCTCACATCAACAAACCGGGCTGCATACTCTACGTGTATTCTGCCACGTCTTAAAACAATAAAAATAAACATTATTTAAACTTCATTGGAACCTCATTTGCCAGTAAAAAATATGATAATTGGTTTTTTACCCTTCTATCTGGCAACAAAACTGACTTATGACTACAGGTATTATGGTCTATGCAAACATGACTCCTTGTAAAAAAAAGGTGTCAGTTTTGTTGCCAGATAGAAGGGTAAAAAAACAATTATCATATTTTTTACTGGCAAATGAGGTTCCAATGATGTAAATGCTTTACCCCGAGCTCTCATACTCTGATGGTGCATTGTCTTTGAGTTGTGCCCCTTTTGGCGTCATCTGGTCCAACACCATGTGAGACTAGACTCTAAGGAAAGCTGTCTCTGGTGTGGACCAATCAGCTTAAAAGACAATGCATCATCCACTACCAGAGCATGTATTTTGTTTGCATGTTGAACACAGGTATATGAGGTTAATGTACACGTGATCCCTTGCAAAAGTTTTCAGTTTGGAGTTTTAACATCTTAACACAGATGTTTTATTGCCAGAAAGGGTACAACCTATTCTTATATTTTGATACGGGCAAGGCAGGTCCCATAACACTATCATTACAATGATTACTTTGTATAGTAGCGTCATGTAATGGAACCACTTCGCACACCGCTACACAATCTGCAACGCGTGGAAGCGCGTTTCGACATTACGATGGGAGAACCAGAGCACCCCAAACACAGTCGCACGTGCGAGCGAGAGGGCAACACTCGATCCCATACAGATAGGACAGATGATATTAGTCACCATTGGCTGGGCCGTCCTCTCCTGGCGAGCCAGGGTATGGGCACAGCAGTGTTGCAGTTTCTTCTCTAAATGGTTTTGATGTCTCTATAGATATTTCTTTTTATGAATGCCTTGGGTTTGCTGAGAGGTCATATGATTGCTTCTGTTTCCACTGAATCAAAATGGCCTTTTTGATAATCGATAAAAGCCAAGCATAATGGTATTTTATATAAATATGTCTCTTCTAGGACTTGAGTGATAGTGTGTATATGTGCTCAATCGTGGACGATGGATGAGAACCTAAACCATTGAATTCGCTTCCATTAAAATTTTAACATGTCATTCTCTACCAGTTCAGCCTTCGAGATACGTTTTTAGACAGAGGCATTCAGAGTTAGGCAGGCTTGCACTGCTCTGATTGTGTTCAGCGCTTGTAAGCCAACAAATATCAATATGTTAAAGAAAGACTCCACATATTAATCAATAACTCCGCTCTAAAATAAATATATATAACAGGCAACGCGTCTGGCTATAGACCTTCTATATAGCACATAGAGCAACCATCTATGTACTGTGAAGAAACGGCATTGCCCAACATGTCACCAATTAGACATTTGTTTTACCTCTTAGAGCAGTGCAACTGGCGCACGTGTGGAGTTTTATTTATTTGTAATTATTGCACCACCGCAAACGCAGCATCACAAATGTTCATTGGGGGGACTCCTCGACTTACGAACGAGCTCGATTCCAAAGGTCTGTTCGTAAGTCGATTCATTCGCGAGTTCAGCTTTACTTCCGTCGGCATGTACACTGAACACGGGAAGTGGCATTACAAGTTGTATAATCTGATGTAGATGTAAATGCCACTGGTTCTTCACGTTCTGCAGATGTAGATGCCACCACCGCCATCTGTTGCGCGGCGGTTGAACTTACGACTTTCGGTCCGAACAGGCAACTGGACATACGGACACGTTTGTTCGTATCTTCACAAGTTCGTAAGTCGAATGTTCGTAAGTAGAGGAGTACCTGCATGTTAAAGGAGCTATCAAAAGCGGCGATGATGACGACGATGATTAGGCATTTATTTCTTGCTGTTGCTGTCCTACTGATGACGGAGGCTTGTGTTGCTTCCGAAAGTTGTGATTTAATTTAGTTATTTTCATTTTTATTTTATTTTTATTTTATTAAATTTTTTATGATAATTTTTCATTTATTTTCACCTACGTGACTTTACCGAAATAACCAAGAGTATAGGCATTTAATGATTCACCCTGCCTCGCAATTTGGGGTCATGAGTTTATTCAAGCAAACGTTATCATTTTGTCTTCTCACTTTACGATTTCACTCGCATCATCTTTTTTTGTTTCGTTTTATTTGCACAGTTTCGCTCACTCCATTAGCCTAAACACTTCAGTTGCATATACTGTGCATGTCAGTTATATACATTGTAAACAATCCAATAATAGTCTATTCTCGATAGCCACAACGTGAACATAGCAACACTAATAATTTCAACTCGTAATGTGCCGCACAATATTGACACTACAGTTCTACAGGCAGCAAGCAAGGCAGTGAGTCGGCACCATAATTCACCCCCTCTCCCAAGCTCTGCGGCCCCGCATAGATAAAGATGTTATCAACCAATTAATGAGTGTGCAACAATCGATTCTAACCGATGAATAAAAGAGGTTTGATGGTGACGTTGGCGAGCATTCTTTCACATAATAGCGGACGAAGACAAAATACAAATGTGACCCGCACCTCCAACGATCACGGCCGGTTACGTACGGTGCAAAATAAGTTCCACATGCATACACAGCAAGCTGTCAGTACCGCTGACAAGGACCAAATGCTCCGGGCCTCATCCCACTTGCCGTCTGCGCACTCCCACTGAAGATGAACTTAAGCACACGGTCTATAATGTGACACCAGTCAAAGATCGGAAGGGACTCTGGTTCCAATCGATGATTTTTGCACCGCATCCGCTGGTTTGTCGTCACCAACGGAGCATTGAGCCTCGAACGACCGTGCCAGTCTGTTGCCATCTGAATGGGGACAGCCAATACAGCTTCTTGGTTCTTTCGGTAAAGTCACGTAGAAGGAAAATAATAAAATAATAAAAATAAAACATAATAAAAGAATTCCCACGACAGACCTGTTCTCCACCTGAAGACGGCTGCTTGCGTTGTGGCCGAAACGTCGTGAGAATTATTTTATTATGTTTTATTTTTATTATTTTATTATTTTCCTTCTACGTGACTTTACCGAAAGAACCAAGAAGATGAATCCCTGCAGTCACGAAAGCTTTAAATCGAAATTTTATTATGTTTTATTTTTATTATTTTATTATTTTCATTCTACGTGACTTACCGAAAGAACCAAGAAGATGAATCCCTGCAGTCACGAAAGCTTTAAATCGAAAGCCAATACACCGTTCCACCTCCCCCCCCCACCAACTCGCCTCCGTCCCATGCGAGAATAAACCCCACTGGGACACATTCCTTATCTCAGCGGAACACACACGTGGGAACGCGTAACGCGTAACGCGTCTGTGTGTGTGTGTACCTTCAGACTGAAGAGATAGGTGCGCGCGTGTGCGTCCGTGCGCGCATATATAGAGTCCATATTATTACCGGCGCTGTACATTTGAGAACAATCCGTAACGCAGGCTCTGCTGGTTGTAAATTGAATGTACTTCGCTTGAGTGGCCAGGGCGGTCTGAATGTGACGATAATGCAGGTAGACCGTGGGCCAGCCATTATGGTTATTCATTGAAAATTACATATTTTTCCCCACAGCACACAAGTATCATTATTATTATGATTAACAGTTTGTGCTGTATGGGCTTGCGTGTAAGCGTAGGCGGGTGTGTGTATGTATGTATGCGTACGCTCAACATCATGTCCACGCACGTGAGATGCTCTCCGTTCCGCTATTTGGAAGCCACTGGAGCTAATGTGGACTTTTAAATCTCGATTGAAAACTCGTCTATTTAGAACTGCTTTTTGTGTGCGGGTTGTTGTCCTTCCCACGCATCTCCGATGAGCGCGGTTGGCTACGTACGGTGCGAAAAGGAGTTCACAACACACATCCAGATATGTAGTACGCATCTGAGAATATATGCCTCTGTATGCGTACATGTACGTATTTTCAACATCACGTGTGCGTTTATAGAGGTCCAAATATAAGACGTACATTTGTACGTACGTACGCGTGTGTATATATATGGTACGTAGCGTAGCGTAGCAATTGATGTGTGTGAGTGTTCAGGTGTAAGTTTGACTGGCACAATTATAGGTACAAGAAGCCGGTGAAGACAGCGAATTAAGTCACGTGAGCAATTTCAACCACTGGATGCAACTGCGAGTACCTAATGGACAGAGCAGCTCAATAGAAGGGTATGATTCCCGACGAGAAAGGATGGTGCAGATGACTTGTGACCCACAATTAATTAACCCCTTAACAGTCCTTTGCAATATTAATTTCTGTACTGAACAAAAATAAATAAGTTTTAGAAAATAAAATGAGGAGGAGGGGGGGGGGTCACAAGACATCCGAACCATCCTGAATCAATATGCATGTACAAGCCATAACAGCAATAACAGTAGTGGACATGACATCAGAAGGGGTTCATGCAGTGCGCTACAGTCCCGGCGACCTGGGTTCAGCTCCTGTCCGTGCACAACAGAAGTGATGATACATGTCACCTGCAACCTGCTGGCTCTTGCTTCCCCGTAGGTCGACTCAGCCTAAAACGAGATCTCCATCTGTTGAACCACGACAATGTGGCCTCGCGTGCATGATGGTGACCACAACAGCCGCCCAGGTGAAGCTTCAGCCTTAACAGGAGCTCGCTAACTAATTGTGACCACAACAGCCACTCAGGTGATGCTCCAGCCTTAACAGGAGCTCGCTAACTAATTGTGACCACAACAGCCACTCAGGTGATGCTCCAGCCTTAACAGGAGCTCGCTAACTTGTGGTAACCACAACAGCCACTCAGGTGAAGCTCCAGCCTTAACAGGAGCTCGCTAACTAATTGTGACCACACCAGCCGCCCAGGTGATGTCCCAGCCTTAACAGGAGCTCGCTAACTTGTGGTGACCACAACAGCCGCTCAGGTGAAGCTCCAGCCTTAACAGGAGCTCGCTAACTTGTGGTGACCACAACAGCCACTCAGGTGATGCTCCAGCCTTAACAGGAGCTCGCTAACTTGTGGTGACCACAACAGCCACTCAGGTGAAGCTCCAGCCTTAACAGGAGCTCGCTAACTAATTATGACTACACCAGCCGCCCAGATGAAGTTCCAGCCTTAGCAGGTGTTCGCTAACTGGAGGACCTTTGATTTTGTCCAAGTAATGGTATGTGCATACCATGACACGTTCTATCCACTGCTGGATGAAGGCCTCCCCACGCGGGTAGCCATCCGTCGGTGTCTCGCGATTGCCGCCACGATCCATCTCGCTCGTGCACGTGAGTGGACCACGTCGCTCCGTCTCCACGATGGTGATAACTTCTCTCGAGACCCGTTCTCTCTCCCATAGGGCGACCAGCGGTGTAAGCGCGCACGTGACACAGCGTGCGCACGTGACACAATGATAATTAATCAGTTCATTTTACATCAGCGTCATTTATGATGATGATGATGATTGCATCCCACAACGCCGCATGCAACTGCCACGGCAAATTGAAAGTCTCACAAAATAAAATTTAAAACATGCAGGGATGGCACGAGAACAAAAAGACGCAACGCAAAACACGCTACAAACAACAGTCAAGGAAAGTTATCCCAGGGTTGTGAACAGGCGCTCTCAACGAACGCAGCAGTATGTACTGCTGCTGCTGCGCATTACGCAGTACATACACGCACCCAAAGATCACCTGGTGTAGCCTAGAACAAGACTGTTGGGGCAAGTGCTGCTAGCGAGCACCTATGAAGGTCGACACGGCACACGAGGGGGTGGGTGGTCAGCACCCGGCCGCCTTTGTCTCCCCAGTGGTGATATTTACACACCGCACGGGGTCGACATAGGGCACGCCCGTGACCGTTTAGGATCATCATCATCATAAAACAAAATAAAAAGTAATATATCACGACGTTTCGATCGCAACACAAGCGGTCGTCCTCAGGCGGAAAAAAATAATAATACATCAGCAGTGGAACTGCTGATGTATTATTATTTTTATTTTGTTTTATTTTCATACCTACGCGACTTTTACCGAAAGAACCAAAGATTATGGATCCCTGCAGTCACGAAAGCTTCAAATGAAGATCGTCAACGGGCGTTGACCGTGAGCGGGAATGGAACTCGCGGCTGGCAGGGTTCGTAACGCAGCGCGCTCATCACCGCTTACACTGACCACCGCCCCACACCACACACACACCACACATACACACCACACACACACCACACACACACACCACACACACACCACACATACACACCACACACACACCACACACACACACCACACACACACCACACATACACACCACACACACACCACACATACACACCACACACCACACAACACACACACTCCACACACCACACACACACCACACATACACACCACACACACACCACACACACACACCACACACACACACACACCACACACCACACACACACACCACACACCACACACACCACACACACACACACCACACACCACACACACCACATACACACCACACACACACCACACACACACCACTGCCCCACACCACACACACCACACATACACGCGCGCACACCCCACTGCCCCAACCAACACACACACAGCCGCGCACACACACCACATACACACCACACACACCACTCACACACCACTGCCCCACACCACACACACACAGGCACGCACACACACCACACACACAACACACACACCACACACACAACACACACCACACACACACCACACACACACCACTGCCCCACACAACACACACACCACACACACGCGTACACACACCACACACACCACACACACACGCGCACACACACACACCACACACACGCGCACACACACCACACACACCACACACACCACACACACACCACACACACCACACACACACACCACACACACGCGCACAAACACCACACACACACACCACACACACCACACACACCACGCGCACACACCACACACACACCACACACACACCACTGCCCCACACACCACACACACACCACACACACCACACACACACATAACACACACACCACACACACACCACACACACACCACACACACCCCACACACACCACACACACCCCACACACACCACACACACACCACACACACACACCACACACACCACACAC
Organism: Lethenteron reissneri; assembly: GCF_015708825.2. NCBI lineage: Eukaryota > Metazoa > Chordata > Hyperoartia > Petromyzontiformes > Petromyzontidae > Lethenteron > Lethenteron reissneri. The sequence goes on along the minus strand of NC_083821.1, from coordinate 6,602,255 downwards.
ACCACACACGCGCACACACACACGCAGGCGTGACTCACACGACAATAGCCTGGCGATGTGGGGGTGTGTGTGGGGGGGTAGAGACCGCGATGACGACAATGACGATGATGCCGCCGCTGCTGCTGCTGCGGCTTCAAGCCTCAAGGGTTGTGCCCCGAACCGCGTGAAAATGAGATCAGGGCACGAGTCGGATACCCAAATGGCACGCAGCGTCGCTTGCCATTAACGCAGAGCGGCTTCTCTCGCGTCCGCGGGGATAGAGGAATCTTTTCGCTCTTAATAATAATAATAATTACACTCTCACGTGGGCGGCCGCGCAGAAATGCCTCGAGATTTTGAACAACAACAACAACAAGCACAACAAGCACAACAACAGCAGAGCATTAATCGACAGTTGTAGAGACAATTTTTGACCGGCGGAGGAATCATTTTCTTCCGCGGAAAGTTTCGTTGCAGGACGTAGTGGAATCCGACCATGTACCCGCGTGGCTCTACGCCGGGGGCTTTAAAGATCCCAGGCAAAGCGATGCACCCGAGCATTCTATTACACTGGTCAACACACTTTTTCTGGCATAAGGTATTCCAACGGTAATTTTGGGGTGCTGATTCCAAATCTGGCATCAGTTTTTGTCTATCACATCAGATTTTTGAGATATAAAATATTGCATTTTAAAAAAAACTGCAGATGAAAAATATGTAATTAATGTGGATATCTACATAACATGATATTATAAACACACTATCCTAAAAATACAGCACCATATTTTAACACTAAAGCAGTCACTGACTCGCACCAACTTGCAATCATAAGTGGCAGAGTTAATTTCGGGTAAAATCAATGAAAACGGGGTATGCCGATAGCATAAAAATGAGATGTGATAGAGCAAATCTGAGATCAGATTTGGAATCAGCACCCTGAAATTAGTCTAAAACAGCTGCAAAAGTCCAGGCCAGAAAAAAATGTTTTTTTTTGTTGTTGACCAGTGTTATTCGTGTTGGGCGGCAATATGTTTCAAGAGTTAATTTCGAATGTCGAGGTCGGTTTTGCTGTCCCTGCTCCATTGAAGGAGCGTAGGTCTGTAACGGGATTAGGGTTGCCACGTGTCCGGGAAATGGCATCTGTGTTCAGGTGGCAAGAATTGATCTGAAACCGAAATCAGTTGGCATTGTTTTCAACTATTTGACGGACCACTCTGAAACTTTCGATGGGCCACTTAGTAAGGACGTCAACCCCTCTACCCTCCCACCATAGGATAGTGGGAAAATGAGGATCTACTCAACGCGCTCTCAATTTGAGCAGGATGTCACGTAGACTTGTACGGACCGAGGGTAACCGAGAACTTGCCGCCCGGGGTTTGGGGCTGTTAGGAAAAAGTCTGGGCAGCCCAAACCTGGCGGAGTTGGGCAGCGCTGCCGATACTATTCGATGAAACGGCCACCCACAATCCCAGCCCATCGCGAAGTGGTCGTCTCAACCGAAGCGGAATTGGACGCGCTCGCAGTGTGAAGTGGACACCACACACACACACCACCACCACAACACACACCACCATACACACACACCACACACACCACCATACACACCCCACCACACACCACACACACACACACACCACCACACACACACGCACCACCACACGCACAACACACACCACACACACGCACCACACACCACCACACACACCACCACACATATACACCACCACAGGCACACCACACACCCCACACACACACGACACGCACACCACACACACACCACACACACCAGACACACCACACACGGACCACACACACAGCACCACACACAATACACGGACCACTACCACTCACACCACGCACACACCACCACACATATCACACACACACATCACACACCATACAACACACACACCACACACACCACAAACACACCACCACACATCACACACACACCACCACACACACCACACACACGTGACCACACACACCACACACACGTGACCACACACACATAACCACACACTCACAGAACCACACACTCACACATACATAACCAAAGACAAAAATCCCCCGTATAGCCTTAACAGACCGTTGCACATCGCACTAGGTACTCATTTGAGGCTGAGTCGACCTAGGGGAGGTCCAGGACCGGTTCAGATAATTCCTGTCGCTGGTGTTGGCCGTGAGCGAGAATCGAACCTGGGTCGTCAGGTTCTTAGCGCAGCGCACTAACCACTACACTCGCACACACACATAACCACACACACACACACGCAACCATACACTCACACATAACTCATGCAATCTCCGTCACCCACCCACGCTGGCTGAGTCAAGCCCAACCAAGCGAATATCACCTCTCAATCAGTGCCAAACGCAGGCACCGCCACCGCAACATTCGAAATAAAACAGCAAAATCACCGACCGTGTTATTTATAGTGAATATATATTGATATAAAACCATTGACCCTTTTGACCCCAAGTAAATGTACTTGGACAAAATGCGCCCCTGAATATTTCCTTGGAAATTGTGTTAGTACCCATGTTTATGATAATTGAATCAAATGAAGTTTCAATCTCGAACCGCTGAATAGTAGTTATAATAATAATCTACCAAACGGATTTTGTGTCTTTAAATTCTTACTGAAAAGCAATGCTGTTGTCAAAAGCCACGGGTGACACCATTAGCATTTGTCAGCTGGCCGAAGCCAGATTTTTGGACCTTACGACCTCAATACACCGATAACATCACAGTGGCCTCTAACACGGCACACAATGAACATTTGCATCGTGCCGTACACATGGCAGGACATTCCTAGGGCAACGAAATACCGCGCTAACCGCCCCTGGGTGATGCTGCGAATAAGCAGGGGCGCATTTTTTAAAAAATCATTATTTTTGTCGGTGCGATGCGACGCACGGCCGAAATGACGATTTAAAAGAAGCACGGGCGCATGTTAGGCACATCGCGAATTTAACGAGGACCAGCAGCTTGGCAATCTATGAACGCAACACGATATCGTTGGGGACCCTTTTGTGTGTGTTGTTGCCAGTGTCAAAACGACGGAATGAAACACGCTACTTTGCAGTGTCCGCTTGCATGTTTGAACCACAAGCGCGCGTGGTTTACGCAGACTCCGATGCCTTGCGGTAGGTTTCAGTTTTCAGTTTCATTTCAGTTTAATTTATTAGGCACTAGCGGTAAGTACCCGGCGTTGCCCGGGCGAAAAAGGAAGACACACACATGAACTTACACACAGACATCGAACCACACACATAGAAACACATCGACTTACACGCACACACAAAGATAAATATCCCCCGTATAGCCTTAACAGACTGTAGGGGCAAGCGCTGTTTGCGAGCACCTATGAAGGCCGGAACGGTACACGAGGGGGTGGGTGGCCAGCACCACGCCCGACCGCCTTTGTCTCCCCAGTGGCAATGTTTACACACCGCACCAGGTACCCATTTAAGGCTGAGTCGACCTAGGGGAGGCCCAGGACCGGTTCAGATAATCGTCACTGGTGTTAGCCGTGAGCGGGAATCGAACCCGGGTCGCCGGGTTCATAGCGCAGCGCTCTTGACTCGGGTGCAACCGCAACAAACAAAAACATGAACAAGAAACATCTTAAAGTGCTGGTTGGTGTGTATGTTTGGTGTTTGGTCACGTGAACACCTCCTGTGTTGTTTCCAGAAAGGTCCTTCGGGAGTCGCGGTGGTTGTGAAACTACAGGACACTCGAGGCCTACTGTGAACGCGAAGCACGTGGAGTACGAGGCCAAGGCTCACTATATTGACCGGCCCGGTGGATAAACTACTTTAACACAATAATACAGGGTTTCTTTGGGGGGGGGGGGGTTAGATCGCGTAAATATACCGAAAATGTGTCGTTAAACCCGCCACCACCCGACACAGACAACTAGTAAGGTTTGTCACGTAAACAGAACATGCTAATTTGTCACTAGTACAGCAACACCGGTGTGTTGGAGAGCCAAGCCACAACATTTACAAGCTGGCGAAACGTCGTACTCATGTTCTGTTTACATGACAACCCTTATTCATTAGCTGTGTCGGGTGGTGGTGGGTATAACGACACATTCAGAATATACGCGATCTAACCCCCCCCCCCCAAAAAAAAACCCAGGATCATGGATTATATTTGTCACGAAAGCCTCCTCCTACGTGTTAAACTGCTTTAACACATTCCTGCGGAGGGAGCTGGTAGGAACGTTGGGTTGTTCGGTCAATGGCCAGGGTCAACGGCGGCGTGGTGTATTCCGCAAAATATGGCCGACTGTGAGGGCGGGCACAAGCCGGCGTGAGTAGGTTAAACGTTGAGTTTTATAAGGGAACCACGGGGTGACCAGCCCCTCCCCACCCAGCCCCTCCCTCCCCACCCAGCCCCTCCCTCCCCACGCTCCCCACCCTCACCACCCAGCCCCACCCTCCCCACTCCACCCATCCTTCCCATTTTTGGATGCACGACGGACGGACGTACGGACACAATAATCCCCTGTTGGCTGGTGTAACCAGGAGGTTCCTACCAGTAACACCAATTCCTGAAGACGGAAGCTTGTGTTGCCTCCGAAACGTCGTGATTTTTATTGTTTTATTTTTATTAATTTAATTTCATTTTTTACCTACGTGACTATACCGAAAGAACTAAGAGTATGAACACCAATTCCTCCCTGAGCAGAGGCCGTGAGTTCAACCCGTGACTCGATCCGTGACTCAACCCGCGATGCACACGCACTCCGCGCCTCTGTCACCTCTCTGGGACCTTCGAGTGATGCTCTAACTAATCGCGCCACGTCTCGCACGCGCGTTTAATAACAATTATCATGCGGGCCGCGCTGTCATTTCTCCCCCTCCCCCACTCCCATAGCCAATCTTGCACGGTGCGCTACGAGTGATCAGCTTCAGTGAGTCCGGGGATGTAACAGCGCAGTACGATGCAGTGCAGTACGATGGAGTGAGTTGGATGCTGTCACTACAATACAACGCAGTGAGTCGGGAGCTGTTACACCTGCAGACGAATAGAGAAGGATTATGTTTGTATATGTGCACACAACTGGTTGAATAGATGCAGAAGGGATTCAGGTTGTTTTATTTAGGGCATGGCTGCTAAATCAGTACCGGCAAAAAGAAGACGATGGTGTTCATCTTCTTGGTTCTTTCGGTAAAGTCACGTAGAAGGGAAATAATAAAATAATAAAAATAAATACAATTCTCACGACGTTTCGGTCACAACGCAAGCAGCCGTCTCGGTCTGTTCTTCACCTCAGACCTGTTCTTCACCTGAGGAAGGCTGCTTGCGTTGTGGCCGAAACGTCGTGAGAATTGTATTTTATTTTGTTTTATTTTTATTATTTTATTATTTCCCTTCTACGTGACTTTACCGAAAGAACCAAGAAGATGAATCCCTGCAGTCACGAAAGCTCTAAATCTAAATTTAAGACGCTGGTGATAACTGATGAGCCGAAACCAAACGTTGCATTGCCGTCGGCAGGAGTTGGCAGGAGTTGCCAGGAGTTGGCAGTCGACAGGAGTTGCATCGCAGAGAATCTCCAGTGACTGCACTCGACTCTGACAAGCGGAGGCAACAAACACTGCAACGAGACAATAGCAGTGCAAAATATGGGGAAGGTGAGCAAATCACACAAACAACACAAATGACTCTAAACTCGATCTATTTTGCCAGGTAAGGGAGCTACATAGCTCTCTTTCGGAAGCGACCTGGCCACAAATGATAGCTCAACGAAGTGGCTTACCATCACGTGGACATTTATAGCAGCCAAATACTCTAAACGCGTGAAGTTGATTCTAAATGTGGAGGGAAAAACCGGAGGACCGGGAGAAAAAAAATCCACGCGACTACTGGGAGAGAAACACGCAAACTCCAAATATACAGCCAGGCAGTCAGGGTCGGGATCGAACCCCCGTTCCTTGTCCATACCAGGCGAGGAAGACTACACCACGCCACCGTGATGTTGGAGGAAATTCCACATTCTGATGGCGGGTGCCACCCTCTCCGGAGGAGGAGGACAACCTACATTAGTATTATTATACTCCTGGTTACACCAGCCCACAGGGAATTATTTTGTCCGTCCGTCCGTTGTGCAGGGAGGGGCTGGGTGGGGAGGGAGGGGCTGGGTGGGGAGGGTTGGGAGGGGCTGGATGGGGAGGGTGGGGCTGGGTGGGAGGGGTGGGGCTGTGTGGGGAGGGGCTGGTCACCCCGTGGTGCTCTTATAAAACTCAACGTTTAACCTACTCACGCCGGCTTGTGCCCGCCCTCACAGTCGGGCATATTTGCGGAAAACACCACGCCGCCGTTGACCCTGGCCGTTGACCGAGCAACCCAACGTTCCTACCAGCTCCCTCCGCAGGAATGTGTTCATGGTTAAATGCCCATGCACTACGCTTTTTTAAGCACAACTCCAATGCAACTTTGCAATAAAACCCGCACGGCGCAGAACGCGTGTCATTTCACCGACGTCGTCCTGCTGAACGTGACCCACATTGCACGCGTGAGAGGCGCTGCATCACAATGCACGACTGCCGAGCTGAGAAGATAGGTTAGGTTGGGGCTATCTGTTTTTTTATCTCCAAAACCACAGGGTGTTTATTTATTTGAAACCGCCTATACGGGCCGTTCATCGCCAGCTCACCGGGTTCACATTGATCTGCGGCTCCACTTGCCCCCTTCTCTCTCTCTCTCTCCAATGCCAAAGCGTTGTCGTGCGTTGATAAAGGCGACTCGAGTCTTGCGAGACGAGGCGAGGATGGAGAAGGGCCCAGCCAGACTGATGTGGTCTATAATCTGGACGGGGCGATGTTTAACCGAGATTGAATGCGCCCCAGCCCTATTACCACCCACACCTCCCACGATCACGTTTCCATTACCACTCCGCATTGATACGCCGGGCGTGACAGATTTCCAAACTATTTCAAAGCCACGTGCATACACGAAGTGCGCATAAACACGTATTGGATCGCGATTGCGTGTGTGCAAAATAACAATTTGGTGTCGGCTTCCATGTTCGAGCATCAATAAATATAGGACGTGTTCGATGGGTAAATGCAAGCTGTGCCCAATGGCAATCTGGATTGTTTTGATTTAAAGCTTTCGTGACTGCAGGGATTCATATTCTTGGTTCTTTCGGTAAAGTCACGTAGAAGGGAAATAATAAAATTATATAACTATTATTTTATTATTTCCCCTTCTTGGTTGTTTCGGTAAAGTCACGTAGAAGGGAAATAATAAAATAATACAAATATTATTTTATTACTTCCCTCCTACGTGACTTTACCGAAAGAACCAAGAATATAATCTGGATTGTTGTTGTAATGATTCTATTTTATATGCGTATTTTAACATGAACGTTGAGAGTGGGGGCATATTTAGCAAACTGGGATTATCTACGGCGAAGATTCATCAGCGGCAAATGGATGAGTATACAATCAACAAGTGCGGCACTTTAACTTTTAAGAGAAAAAAAAGCCTCCTTGCGTTTGTGCGCGTGTTGAGTAATTGCCGCAGATGTAAGCAACACGTGGCAAAATGAGAAGCATCAAGTGCATTCTGCTGCATAAAACGATTATTGTGATTAGTTTTATAAGGCGCAGCAGACTCAACAAAGAGCTTCGGAGCGCTGTAGAGTAAAATATGTCCGTAAATAAAAATACAATTATTGGGTTTGCAGAAATTTTTATTTTTTATGCGTTGACGATACATAGCTAGCTCTGCAGTGAGTTTTCGGGTTCTATACAGTGTTATTCATATACATCGTTGTGTGTGCGTGTATATATACACGGTAAATGTTTCATGTACGATACGTATAATGCCATATACACGGGAGAATGAATTTTGGATTAAGACATGCAGGATTTGTTTTTGTTTTTTAAAGGACAATTTTGTTTAATGTTGTTGGACATTCTGATCCCTTACGTTGCGTAGTAATTCAATGTGCCTGTGTGCTGACAATAGTGACGTCACCTGACATCACGTCTCAATCAGAATGTTTATTTAAACTGGAAGAATCCGATGTGCTGTAAAGCTCTTTTTATCACAGATGTCCAGTAGAGGCGGGTCAGAACTTTACAACAACAAACAGTATGCAAATTGGATAGGAGTGTAACGTGCAGGAAATGTAATAAAATCACAAAACGTATAAAATAAAACTGAACTCTCTTTGTTATTTACCAGGTAAATCCCACTGAGCTATTAGCTTCTTCTTCTTCTTGGTTCTTTCGGTAAAGTCACGTAGAAGGGAAATAATAAAATAATAAAAATAAAACATTTTATGATATTATTTTATTACGTTATATTTTATTATTTTATTATTTCCCTTCTACGTGACTTTACCGAAAGAACCAAGAAGATGAATCCCTGCAGTCACGAAAGCTTTAAATCGAAATTAATGTTCATCGAGTCGAACGTTTTTAGGTCCCCCCTCGAGAGCTGGGTTCGAGCCAAATGAAGGGAGATATTCATCGCGACGTGATGATGGATGTTGTGTGCACTTGGTGGCGACAAGCCGACGGGTCGCCACACTTCAGAGCCCGGCTTTAATCACGGGGCAGCTGTTTAAACAGAAACCAAGAATCACCGCTGCGCAAGCCGTGTGCTGTCCTCGTAAGAGGGCATTTGACGTCGTCCCGTGAGACACTGTAACGCATCGTAGTCATTGGCAAGTGTACGCGCGATGAATTAGTCAAAGTGATTCACTCGAGGTGGCGCTTGCTATCTCCCGCTTACAGCCGGTGATAGTAAATTCCACGTTCCCACGGCGGGGGTGAGTACAGCGATAATGGATGATCACCCTCCCAATGTTGGCAGTCATTCCATCGACCGCGTAGAGATGGTGAGCTGAGTCAACCCACGGCCACAACTCCTGACTAGCATTAGAACTCCATTGGAACCTCATTTGCCAGTAAAAAATATGATAATTGTTTTTTTTACCCTTCTATCTGGCAACAAAACTGACACCTTTTTTACGAGGAGTCATGTTTGCATAGACCACAATACCTGAAGTCATAATGCAAACAAAAAACATAACTCTGATAATGTGCACTGTCCTTGAAGTTGATTGGTCCACACCCGAGACAGCTTTCCTTAGAGCCTAGTCTCACATGGGTTGGACCAGATTGGCGTCATCTTCTTGGTTCTTTCGGTATTTTATTACTTCCCTTCTACGTGACTTTACCGAAAGAACCAAGAAGATAAATCCCTGCAGTCACGAAAGCTTTAAATCGAAACAGATTGGCGTCATTTGGTCCAACCCATGTGAGACTAGGCTCTAAGGAAAGCTGTCTCGGGTGTGGACCAATCAACTTCAAGGACAGTGCACATTATCAGAGTTATGTTTTTTGTTTGCATTATGATTGCAGGTATTGTGGTCTATGCAAACATGACTCCTTGTAAAAAAAAGGTGTCAGTTTTGTTGCCAGATATAAGGGTAAAAAATCAATTATCATATCATTAGAACTGTCAACCTTTACGATCGCTTTTACCGCTGAAGTGAACCAGATCCGTTAGGGTCACATGCCCAATATACTGCGGTGGTGGTGATGGTGGTGATGGTGATATTAAATTCAACCAGTTGGATTACGAGTGCGTAAGACACGTTTAAAGAGAGGCCACTTTCATATTGAACAGTCCACGTGTATAGGTGTCGTTAAAATAAAATAAAGTATTTGTGAAGCTTCGTGTGACGCAATTAAATAGTAAATGTTGTTGGGAACGGGGGGTGGGGCGAGTTGGGAATGTTTTTTTGCGCGCGAGTGTGGAATTCAGCATGGTGGATGACGAACGCTCCCGCTAATGTGGCCATCGTTAATTGCATCGTTGGAGTTGGAGCAAATGAACTTTTAATTTTAGCGATGCCACAGAGGCATAGAAAAGACTACGAGTGACACCGCATGACAAAGATCCCCCGTATAGCCTGAACAGACCGTTGGGGCAAGTGCTGTTCGCGAGCACCTATGAAGGCCGGCACGACACACGAGGGGGTGGGGGTGGCTGGCCGGCAACACCATGCCCGGCCGCCTTTGTCTCCCCAGCGGCGATAGTTTACACACCGCACCGGGTACTCATTTGAGTCTGAGTCGACCTAGGGGAGGGCCCATGACCGGTTCAGATAAATTGTCACTGGCGTTGGCCGCGAGCGAGAATTGAACTCGGGTCGCCAGGTCCGTGGCGCAGTCGCTCTCAGCGCTACTCTTACCGCTCCCCATTGTGACGCCACACGCGCTCACCCACTCACTCACTCGCTCACTCACTCACTCACCCACCAACTCACTCACCCACTCACCCACCCACCCACCCACTCACCCACCCAATCACCCACCAACTCACTCACCCACTCACCCACCCACCCACTCACCCACTCACTCACTCACTCACCCACCCACCCACTCACCCACCAACTCACTCACTCACCCACTCACCCACCCATTCACTCACCCACTCACTCGCTCACTCACTCACTCGCCTACTCACTCACTCGCTCACTCACTCACTCACCAACCCACCCACCCACTCACTCACCCACTCACCCACTCACTCACTCACCCACTCACCAACCCACCCACTCACCTACCCACTCACCCACCCACTCACCCACCCACTCGCTCACTCGCCCACCCACTCACTCGCCCACTCACCCACTCACTCACTCACTCGCCTACTCAATCACCCGTTCGCTCGCTAACTCACCCACTCACTCACTCACCCACCCACCCACTCACTCACCTGCCTACTCACTCACTCGCTCGCTCACTCACCCGTCTACTCAGTCACTCGCTCGCTCACTCAACCACCCACTAGCTCACCCGCTCGCTCGCCCACTCTCTCACCCGCCCACTCTCTCACCCGCCCACTCACTCACTCGCTCACTCACTCACTCACCCACCCACCCACTCACTCAATCACCCACCCGCTCGCCCACCCACTCACTCGCTCACTCACTCGCTCACTCACTCACGCACCAACCCACCCACCCACTCACTCATTCGCTCACTGACTCACTCATTCGCTCACTCACTCACCCACACACCCACCCACTCACTCACCCGCCCACTCACTCGCTCATTCACCCACTCACTCACCCACTCACTCACTCACTCGCTCACTCACTCACTCGCTCACCCACTCACTCACTCACCCACCCACCCGCTCGCTCACTCGCGGAGCCGGAATCTTAGCCGAGCACGCGGGGCACAGCCACGCAGAAGGGAATTGTATTAATTCCCTCAATTAACGTCAACGTTGGGATTAACGAAGGCAAAGTGGAATTAAATGAGCCGCGCGTTAACCATGAATGGAAATCTTTGCTCAGCTCTACTTGAGTGAAGGCTCGAGTCGTTTGTGCTCATTAGTATCCCCCCTGCGTGGATTATAATGGCCAATGTCTCTCTTGAGGACGTTGCCTCTGGGAGAAAAATGAGGTTACCTGGAGAAACCCCGTGGCAGACTCCGATTCATTCATTGACTTTCATTTACGGCCAAGTGAGACCCAGACTGAGACCGTCACTTGTTCAACGCATGCTTGGTTCAAACAGGTCAATAACGGCAGCATACAGAATATGAGTAATACAGCCACATGAAGCAATAACAAACACGTTTACCAAAATCCTATACAAACTCTTGTTGCAACAACTCTTTGTCCTACTACTAGATTTGAAGCTTTCGTGACTGCAAGGATTCATACTCTTGGGTTTTTTCGGTAAAGTCACGTAGGTAAAAAAGAAATTCAAATAAATAAACAATAACAATAACATAGATTCTAATATTTTTTTTAATATTATTATTTATATATAAAAAAAATTATCCTACGTCAACAGTCCTCCTGCTGTGTTCGTTTCACACCTGAGAGCGGTCGCTTGTGTTGCGATCGAAACGTCGTGATCTATTATAATTTTTTCTACCTACGTGACTTTACCTAAAGAACCAAAGAGTATAGATTCCTGCAGTCACGAAAGCTTCAAGTCAAGATGAAACACATATAAGCATTCATTAATTGTCTATAAACATCTTAATATATTTCGATTTAAAGCTTTCGTCGCGGCAGGGATTCATCTTCTTGGTTCTTTCGGTAAAGTCACGTAGAAGGGAAGTAATAAAATAATAAAAATAAAACATAGTGAGAATTATTTTATTTTATTTTATTATGTTTTATTTTTATTATTTTATTACTTCCCTTCTACGTGACTTTACCGAAAGAACCAAGAAGCTAAATAAAGTGTTTACTTTGTGAGGTTTTTTTTTTTTCCCACCGCGCTCGACAAACGCGACGCAGGCAACGTGGAACCTGCGGGGAGCGTGAGCGACGTCCACGTCAATTACGATGCGTGTGAGACCGAGCGTGGACACCGCATCGGAAGCATTCAACAATGTCATTACCTCTCCCTTTCAAATTGAACGGTTCTCGCTGTGCTCGTGCAGGGCTCTGCAAACCCGCGCGCTGTGGACTTGAACCGACCTCATTGTTGGGAATTTAAAGGAATCACTGCAAATAACTGCCTCTGTATCGCCCATATATACATACACGCGCGTGTGTGTGTGTGCGTGTGTAGTGGGGAGCGGTAGTGTAGCGGTTAGCGCGCTGCGCTACGAACCTGGCGATCCGGGTTTCATTCCCGCTCACGGCCAACACCAGAGACGATTATCTGAACCGGCCCCTGGGCCCTCCCCTAGGTCGACTCAGCCTCAAATGAGTAGCTGGTGCTGTGTGTAAACATCGCCACCAGGGAGAGAAAGGCGGCCGGGCGTGGTGCTGGCCACCCACCCCCTCGTGTGCCGTGCCGCATTTTGTTGGAAGGATTGGCGATGTTTTTTACCCCGCCTTCATCGAGATTCACAGAGGTCATCACCGCCAATCCAATTGATGCCACGCGCCTTCAATGGATCCGTTCCTTCTCATTTATATAACTACAAAACCCTTTCATTTATACAACAGCAACTACAAAACCACATACTTCGCTCGCTAATGGCGCACAATCGTAGATAACAATTGCAACACGTGCGTCAACACTGCAATGATCTTTAGAGCAGCGAGATGATCTAAAATAGATGATCTCCCTGCTATGAAGGGTCAATGCTTGAAACGTCATACATTATATATACTATATATAGATCATTTCTCTTCTCGGGTAGTGTTATTGACAAATGTGTTGAGTTGTTTTGTTGTTGTGGTTATCTTCCTTCTCGATCCATCCTGTGTCACTGCCGACTTCCACGGCCCGCTATCACAGTCTTCCCTCTGTGCCTCGTTACACAGGCGGCATCTTCTTTGGGAACAGCTCCGTCGGTCTCTTCATCATCATCACCACCAACAATTTCCGGCTTCAGCGTCTTCCATTCGCTCAAGAAGCTGTCTGGGTGCCACTGGGATGCCCGTCTCGGTAGCCTCCTTCACAGGAGGGGCTATACTGATACACTCACACACTCATGCACACTGATGCACACACACTGATGCACACACGCACATACACTGATGCACACAAAGACAAATATCTTCTTGGTTCTTTCGGTAAAGTCACGTAGAAGGGAAGTAATAAAATAATAAAAATAAAACATAGTGAGAATTATTTTATTTTATTTTGTTTTATTTTTATTATTTTATTACTTCCCTTCTACGTGACTTTACCGAAAGAACCAAGAAGATGAATCCCTGCAGTCACGAAAGCTTTAAATTGAAAAAGACAAATATCCCCCGTATAGCCGTAACAAACTGTAGGGGCAAGTGCTCTTAGCGAGCACCTATAAAAGCCGGTACGGCACACGAGGTGGTGGGTGGCTCACACCACGCCCGGCCGCCTTTGTCTCCCCAGTGGCGATGTTAACACACCGCACCAGGCAATCATTTAAGGCTGAGTCGACCTAGGGGATGCCCAGGACCGGTTCAGATAATCGTCGCTGGTGTTGTCCGTGAGCGGGAATCGTACTCGTGTTGCAGAGTTGGTAGCGCAGTGCGGTAACGAATGCGTCACCGCTCCCCGCGCGTGCTGTCACATACACAGTGAACCATACGTGCTCGCATCGACTGACAAATGGATGTGCAATGACAATCGTTCATCATGTTCACTCTACAGATGAACTGGATAGAGAAGAACCGGGGCTGGCTCAGAAGCCGATCTGGAACCAATGATGGGAGGCGTGAGCGAACTGGAAATTTCGTCAACTTTTTTTCAACTCTACTAGGTAAACATTGGTGAATGATCACAATGCGTGGTGTGTCACGGCTAGGTAACAAACAAAATAAGTGGGGGGGGGGGGGGGGGATTGGTCCTCATTGTACCGGATGACAGAAGAGAGCCAAAGTTGAGAGAGAGAGACAGAGAATAAGTGACACGTGAGCGATGTCTTTACAACTACGATGGGGGTAAGGTGAGAGATGCGGACAAGTAAGAGATGCGAGAAATACCTCAATTGGATTATTACGTCGATGACACAATCACCCTTATTAGCATTCGAAATCGAGTGTGTGAATATTCGCTTCGCCCCTACTTTCTGTTTCACGAGCCTGAAAACGAAGCTTTTGCTCGCGGTGACGTTACCTTCAAGTTCAAGTTCATTTATTATTTCAAGTTCATTTATTATTTCAAGTTCATTTATTATTTCAAGTTCATTTATTAGATAGAGCCCTGTGAGCCATTCGGCTCTTGAATCGGGTGCAACCGCAACAAACAGAAAACAAAAACATGAACAAGAAACATCTTAAAGTGAATATGTGACTAAGTGCAAACAGAAAATCCAAGAAAAGACAGCAACATATTGCAGAAAAAGCACCGTACACCAACGCTGTGTGCAAAAATCCCAGTGGGATGCAAGTCAAACAACAACAACCACAAGACAACTTAGATTAAGGCCATCAGTCTAACTCTGTACTACAACAAACAAACATGGCCAAAGCAAAAACCTTTTCGAAAATCACCAAAATGAAGCCATAAAAGCAATGAAACAATGATCATAGGAACTGTGACCGAATTGTCACAATAAACGACGTAAACAACATGTACTACCAAACTCTGCAGCCATAGCTGGCTGCACGAGTCACTCCCTCGCGACACGTTCGGCGCAGGCTAAACGAGACGTACTCTTAGTTCTTTCGGTAAAGTCACGTAGGTAAAAAATGAAATTAAAATTTGATACAGATATTTTGCTGTGACAGTTTCACCTGAAGACGGAAGCTTGTGTTGCCTCCAAAACGTCGTTATTTTATTTTACTTTTATTAATTTTAATTTCATTTTTTTACCTACGTGACTTTACCGAAAAAACCTAAGAATATGAATCCTTGCAGTCACGAAAGCTTAAAATCTAGAAATAAACGAGACGTTTCGCTACCGGTCTCGACCCGCTAAGGTTTCCTGGCGTGCACAGCGTCGCACTCGAATTGTAAAATGTTGCCGGCAAACTCTCCGACACGCCGCTGAGAATTGGCCACGTTTTGTTTAACGCGACAAAAGCTCACGAATCGACTGCGTCGGGTGGTGGCGGGTTTAACGACGCATTTATATTTCGATTTAAAGCTTTCGTGACTGCAGGGATTCATCTTCTTGGTTCTTTCGGTAAAGTCACGTAGAATGGAAATAATAACTTAATAAAATAAAACATAATAAAATAATTCTCACGACGTTTCGGCCACAACGCAAGCAGACGTCCTCAGGTGAAGACCAGGTCTGTCGGGGAGACAGCGTCTGAATGAAACAGCACCACGCTTGGAGCGTATATTTAAGCTGGGTTGGAAGGGGGGGAAGGGCGCCTTGACAAAATAATTTGCAGGACGGCTGCTTGTGTTGTGGCCGAAACATCGTGAGAATTATTTTATTATGTTTTATTGTATTATTTTATTATTTCCATTCTACGTGACTTTACCGAAAGAAGATGACACATTTGTATTCACGCGATCGAACCCAAGGGCCTCTATTATGAAGTTGGCGAGTTCAACATCAACCCGAGTAACCCTTTTGGCCGTACATTGAAGAGGCGAGGAGGGGGAGCAGTTCACGTGATATTAATAATAATAATGTCTTCTGATAGCTTTGCCTTTTTCTCAAATGCGACTGCGGTGAGAGTGGACAGCCACGGTAGCACAGCCGCATGCGGACGTAGCCCCAGGGAAGTTAAAATAATTGCGGGTTCCTTCCGCTATCCCCATTTTAATTCACCTCGTATTCCGTTAACCGCTTGGAAATGCTGACCGAGCTGGAGACTGGACGTGTCGCCCGTCTTTTTTGTTGTTTTGACTCTCTCTCTCTCTATATATATAAATGTGTCGTCTACATCCTGGGGATATACTCGTAATAATAATAACATTTTCTATAGCAGTGTTATTCATGCAATTGCATCCCACAACGCTGCACATCAATTATACAGTTCCCTACAAAAACATTACAAAAACCACACTACTTAGCAAAAAAAAGATACATTAATCGAAAAAATGCTCAAAACTATAAAAAATGCATCGCAGGGAAAATACATTTAAAAAAAATAGTGTGCATGAGCGTGAGTTTATTGACGAGCTCCGGACCCCTAACAGTCACATGGTCCAATCCTCGTCAATCAAACTCAAAGTTCATTTATTTATTTCATTTATTAGGTATAGCCCTGTGAGCCATTCGGCTCTTGAATCGGGTGCAACCACAACAAACAAAAAACAAAACTCGGCCCCACCATCATTCATCGTCGTCGTCATCATCACCACGGGGCGGTAAAGTGGCTCAGAGGTAGCGAATTGTTCCCCGCGTGTTGCAGAGCTTCGAGGTGGACGTTAAAGGTCCCCTCCGATGTCATCCGAAGCGAGTAGGCCCTTTGTGCGCTGGCGTCATGGTCCGCAGTTGTGTCCCTAATTCGAAAAACAAGTATAACCCGTAAAAACAAAGTTTTTCACTATAAATCCTTTATATGCGTGGCGGCTAGAGTCCTCTCGTCCTCTGGCTTGAGATGGCTGCCACCAATGGGTCAGATAATTGTCTGCCAGTATTAAGCAATTGGTAATTAAATATTTAATTTGTTTTCCCTAAACAGTGTAAAATTTGGGAATTTTTTTTTCACGAAAATAAATTGTCACGCACAACGAGTCTGTGTGCAAAATGTCAGCTCGATTGGATCACGGGAAGTGGGTTAAAAAACGACCGAAAGATTTGCACGGTCGTAAGCAAGCAAGCACGCAAGCACGCAAGCAAGCAAGCAAGCGAACTTAATATAAAGTATTTAATAACACCGCATGTATGCTGGTTCAGCAGTTTCACTGCTGGATTATTTTTCCGCCTGAGAACGACCGCTTGTGTTGCGATCGAAACGTCGTGATCTTTTATTTTTTCTTTTATTTTTCTACCTACGTGACTTTACCGAAAGAACTAAAGAGTATTGTGTGTGTGTGTGGAACTTCTTTCGCACCGTACGTAGCCAACCGTGCTCATCAGAGTCGCAGGGGAAGAACAGCGAACTAAACACAAAAGGCAGTTCTAACTTACATGAGTTTTCAAATCTGTGTTGGATGGCTATAGCCAAAAGAAACCGCAGCGAGGGTGACCTTGGTCAATCCACTGCTGGGCGAAGACTTTCTCCACGCCGTCTAAGTCACGTGGGTTGTTTGACCATACTTCACCACGCTGGTCAGTGGAGGTTGTTAAAGCGGGAGAGTGCGGGGGGGGGGAGGGTGTGTGGCCAGCTTCCGTTCGGGTATCACTCGCTACTGATGTTCGCCGTCGCAGGGAAGTGAACTCAGGATCATCGGTTCATGAACAAGTGCATCACTGCAACACCGGGCAGCATAATATCAAAAATATTTCGATTTAAAGCTTTCGTGACTGCAGGGATTCATCTTCTTGGTTCTTTCGGTAAAGTCACGTAGAATGGAAATAATAAAATAATAATAATAAAAACATTATTATTTTATTATGTTTTATTTTTATCATTTTATTATTTCCATTCTACGTGACTTTACCGAAAGAACCAAGAAGATAAAAAAATATTATTAATAATAAGTAATAGTGTTCTAGATTTGAAGATTTCATCACTGCAAGGATCCATACTCTTTGGGTCTTTCGGTAAAGTCACGTAGGGAAAAAATAAAAATTTAAAAAATAGAAATAAATAAATCACGACGTTGCGATTGCAACACAAGCAATCGATTGCTTGTGTTGCATTTTTTTCACCTACGTGACTTCACCCAAAGAACCAAAGAGTAGGTAATAATGTCGTGCCAGCGCTTAATAAAACACGTTGTTCTATTTAAATCAAGCACTGAATTAGCAGCATGTTATTGGTGAAATGAATATTAAATGCGACCACTGCAGGCACACATCCACACGCGCGCGTACCCTCTCTGTCATAGTAATGTTTTGCGAGAAGCCACAATTGTTCTTCTGTGCACAGCATCAGCAGCTGCCTTGATGTCAGCCAAGCTCACTCGGAGGACCGTCAACCCTCGATTCGTCATCATCGGCCATGGTCAATCCACTGCTGGATGAAGGCCTCCCCTTAGCCGCCACCAACTCTCACGATCCTGATACCAACTCCCGATCGGTGATTGGCTAATAAACTGAAACTAGACAAAAAATGTCCACCATTGGAACCTCATTTGCCAGTAAAAATATGATAATGGGTTTTTTACCCTTCTCATCACCTTCAAGGACAGTGCTCATTATCAGAGTTACGTGTTTTGTTTGTATTATGACTGCAGTTATTGCGGTCTATGCAAACATGACTCCTTGTAAAAAGGTGTCAGTTTTGTTGCCAGATAGAAGGGTAAAAAACCAATTATCATAGACAAAAAATGTTAGTTTTATTTTAACAGGTAAAGCCCACTGAGCTATGATAGCCACATGGCTATCACAAATGATAGCTCAATTAAGTGGCTTATACCGTGAACATTTATAGAAGCCAAATACAGTACTCTTATCATGTGTAAATGTATCACAACCAGATACTCTTATCATGTGTAAATGTATCACAACCAAATACTCTGATCATGTGGAAGTATATATAACAGCCAATGCCGGCTCGAATCTGGGGATGGGGTGGACTAAACGAAAGCAAGGACAATGCAAAACAAATGGAAATCAGCCATTAATAAGTATAACCCGTAAAAACAAAGTTTTTCACTATAAATCCTTTATATGCGTGGCAGCTAGAGTCCTCTCGTCATCTGGCTTGAGATGGCTGCCACCTATGGGTCAGATGATTGTCTGCCAGTATTAAGCAATTGGTAATTAAATATTTAATTTGTTTTCCCTAAACAGTGCAAAATTTTTGAAAAAAAATTTCACGAACATTAATTGTCTCGCATAACGAGTCTGTGTGCAAAATGTCAGCTCGATTGGATCACGGGAAGTGGGTTAAAAACGACCGAAAGATTTGCACGGTCGTAAGCAAGCAAGCAAGCACACAAGCACGCAAGCAAGCGAACTTAATATAAAGGATTTAAAAAGCGCGCATTTGCTGTCCATCTACGCAGATTTGTGGGCGAAAACGTCGACCGTGCCGCCAGTTTCTTCTTAATTTCCAACGCGCTTCGCTTCGTCAGCGTGGACAACTTGCGCCACTGGCCCGCGACGAATGAGAAGTAGCGGCAAATAAAACGAAACGGACGCACGCGCGCCGAGAGAGTAAAGAGAGGAATAAAAACCAAGCGAACGAGCACGCTTCAATCCACAGGCCATGGGCAATCAGCTCGACATTGAACTGCGGTTGTCACTTTGGTAGTCGTCCAAGACTGTGTCACTGTGAGTGTCCGGTGGGGGGTGGTGGTGGTGTAGTTATTAGTGCTACGCTGTGCTGCGAACCTGGCGACCCGGGCTCGATTCCCGCTCACGGCCAACACCGGTGGTGATGATTATCAGAAGCGGTTCTGGGCCTCCCCTAGGTCGACTCAGCCTCAAATGAGTACCTGGTGCGATGTGTAAACGTCGCCACGAGGGCGACAAAGGCGGCCGGGCGTGGTATTGGCCACCCACCCCCTCGTGTGCCGCGCCGGCCTTCATAGGTGCTCGCTAACAGCACTTGCCCCTGCAGTCTGTTCCAGGCTATACGGGAGATCTTTGTCTTTGTTGAAGCGACGGTAAATCAATGTGTGACGGGCGGCGACTTCATTGCGTTGAAATGGGATCCGTGGCCACTCACCGATAAGATCTGTGCGGCAAGAGAGACACAAACACAATATATATCCATCAATTGGGCAAGGGCTTCAAGCCATGCATCGCACACCCCCGCGGTGGCCGGCAAACAGAGGGTGAGAACGCCGTGCCTTGCCGCCTGTGGCGTGCACATCGATTTTCAAGGATGGAAACAACACGAGGCCGTTTGGCAAAAATTGTCGAGAATAACGGGCGGGTGGGCGTGGTAGCATCGAGGGCAGCGGTATGTCTCCCCGGCGCTGATGTCTGCGTTCCGTGAGTAGACTGAGGGTCCCCACAGATGGAGTTCATGACACGGCTTCATGCTGTGCACGCCACTGCGCGACACCACCACAAACTCACCCGTCCGAGCAGTCGTACATTCGTCAGTGGAAGGCGCCTTGCAAATACATGTAAATTATTATAATTATTCGTTATTCAGGAGCTACGCATTTCATGAAACTGCAAAGCGATATAACTGAGCCACCACGCGCGTGACTATGTTGCAGCAGCGGAGGAGCAAGGGTTATGACCCTGTCCGGGCACACAAATCTCTCAAGGGAGCAACATGAATTGTTGTTGCTTTAGTTAGGCATTTTTTAGGGAATCTGTGAAAATTGAGGGCAAATACGTACACCACATGGTCCACCGCGACCTAGCCTGGGCTCAGGTCCTTCGCAGAGGGTGGATGAGTTACATATGTCCAAGAGTCGCCTTTGCGCGTGTGGCCACTCGGTTTAGTAAACGCGAGGTGAGTAAACGACATCGGGCCCTCTTTTGGCCAAACGCACGCGAAAATCACGCACCGTCAAATCAACCTCAGCCGCCCCCCCCCCCGCTCCCCCCGCCCCCCTCTTGGGGCACGACACTTTTTTCTACCAGATTTTTTCCCCGTTAACCCGCCAACTGATCGCTTCCACGTTTCGCTAACTCGCAACCGAGTTGATCGCGGAAGGAATCGCTCTCGGCTGTCGAGCGAGGGGCTTCAATGAAGCACGCGGCACGACTGGTGACATTGCCGGGCCAGAGCACGAAAGCTGCTGCTATTGCTGCCACGCCAGAAAAACAACGGGGTAAAATCACCCCCCCTCCCCCCTCATCTTCAAAAAATTCCAGGCACGTAACTTACGTTTGTGAGTCTGTCGACGAACCCAACCAACGTATGTCACCTGACTCATCTCAGCCTTTGCAACTACCGGGAACCCAGAGGCCCATCGAAGCAGAATAAAATAACAATAGTTTATATCATCCGTGATCAACCCACTGCCGGATGTAGGCCACGATGTAATGGCAATAACGGCAGCCGCCGTTCGCCACAAAATGGTCATGACGTCGTCACCAACAGCTCTCGTGCCAGGCTACGTGCATGTTGAGGCCACGTGAAGTGTTGTTTCAGGCTTGCCGGCAGGTCACGCAGGGGGCAGACCCAGGTGCTATGGTTTGACAAATTGAGACGATCGGCAAATGCACCACCTGTGCTCGCCACGATTACCAACTGATGCAATGATCCTCCCAGCACCTGCAAACAAAGTTCTGCCATTGCTCCGTCTCCATGGTGGATGTGATCTCAGACGCGTTCCTTTCCTTGGCTACCGCTCCGTTATTTTCTTGACTGTCGGCTAAGAATAATCACCTGACTGAAAACGACCTCGTAACTATCCGGCTGAATATCATCCGCCCATTGAATGTCTCACATTTAACTTTCTAAACTGGCTGTCGGATTGTGTTTGGCATGTGCAAGTGCGATATTTTACACGGACATTAATATCCAGGGGCTTGTGTTGAGAACTCTATCAGGTACAAAATATTACGCATCAACCAGGAAGCCGTAGTGCCGTTGGAATGCCGGTGGGTGTTGTTTCATTTTTTTGCATCATTATCCAGAGCAAAAGTAAACACTTTACCACGTAAGGGAATTCACTCAGAACCATAATCCAGTAAAACAGTGTTAAAACGATATACCGTATATAATGGACCAATAAAGAATGTAAGCGCCCGTGTGCTGTTAAATTTAAGCTTGAAAAGTTCGCAGAAATCGCTAAAGCATCGTGAGCACTGCGATGCTATTCGCCCGCAAATGCATTTGTTTTGCGAGCACAATAAACATCTCGGAGAGAGCCGAATGGGCTGGCCTGGTGGGTAGTTCGATCGGGGTAGAAAATCTCCCTGCAGAATGCCACCGTTGAAAATAAACAAAGGGGACGCGGGGGGGAGGCATCGTGCCAGAATGTGACACAAAACGATAAAAAAAACTCACGATGACCAATTTTCAACTTTGTTTTTCTCTTCCATTCATTATTGCTGTTTTCGTTCTTGCAAAACCGCGAGCACTCCGCATTGCCGGTGCACCGACTCATCCCGGATAATGGGCATTGAGCGAAAGACATTGCGTGCTTCGCGCTGACAAGCTGGACATGCTGTGTTGAATCATAGCAATGGGGTGGTCTGGGGGCAGGCCAAGCGGCACTGGGTGGCTGTCGTCTCGTCGGGGTGTCCGCACGGCCGGGCGACGACGCGAGCTCCGATTGTGCGGCGTGCAGTGACGACGCGTCGATTCAGAGATTCAAATCTGGACCCGGTGCGCTCACGATTGCACGTGAGAGTCAATTAATTTGCGCGAATAGACATGGCGTTTGATTGGTTCGCGTGCACTGTCATGAATGGCATCTAGATTTGAAGCTTTTGTGACTGCAAGGATTCATACTCTTAGATTTTTTCGGTAAAGTCACGTAGGTAAAAAATTATATTAAATTAATAAAGTATTTTTTTTCTTTTACTTTTATTAATTTTAATTTTATTTTTTACCTACGTGACTTTAACGAATAAACCTAAGAGTATGAATGGTATCGAGTGACGTGTCGGGACACCACGGGCCTTCTTCATCACACTGAAATGATGTGTTACGAGGAAGGGTCATTGCCCGAAACGTTGCCTATTCTACAGGGACTCCTCTGCTTAAGAACGAGTTAGATTCCAGAGGTCTGTTCGTAAGTCGATTTGTTCGTGAGTCCAACTTGACTCCTGTCAATTACAAGACATGTTGTACACTAAACACGAGGTATGGCTTTAAACGTTGTATAATCTCCTGCAGATGTTACTGTTTCTTCATATTCTGCAGATGAAGATGCCACTGGTTTTCCGTGTTCAGCAGATGTAGATACCACTGGTTCTTCATGTTCAGCAGATGTAAATGCCACTGGTTCTTCATGTTCAACAGATGTAGATGCCACTGGTTCTTCACGTTCAGCATATGTAGATGCCACTAGTTCTGTATAAATGTGCTGTGTTTGCATACGGGCCCGTTCCGTGTGTGCTGTGTGTGAGCGAGTGGTTGAGTGAGCGCACGTATGAGCGTGTTAATGTACGTGTGTGGGCATATACTGTATGCGTGCCATGTTTTTTGCGATGTTTGTGTTAACTGACACCCTGAATGCTAAGATCTGTACGGTATAACCTCTTTATCGTCACAAGACGCCCATGAAATAAAGCCTATCAGGCCCTTCCTCCTAAGATAAATACATAGATGTCATTGCAAGTGAGATGTTCCACCTCGAACGCTGCTAGAGGTGAAATACTTCAACAAAAACACATTTTGCGAGATAAATTGCAAAAAAAAAGCTGAGGCTAATGCGGGAAGGAACGGTGAGGTGTGGTGGCATCGATGACCTTCATCGTGATCACCTCTTGACCCCAGATGAAAGAGACGTGACTCCTGTGCCCTCACGCCACTGGGCACTGGGAGCCCTTGGAGAGGGGACTTCGGCGGCATGAGCTCCGTCCCACGGCCAATCGTCGGGATTCAAAGTCAAACTTAGCTTGCCCCGTCCACTTCTCTCTAATTCATCAGGACGACGCCGAGACATCAATTGCTGGCCCAGTAGGCCTCTAGGCTCATTGTGCCCAACAACAACAAAAAAAACAATCCAAGCCATGAGTCAGCTCGGTCCGAGTTGCAATGCCTCTCCATCTCGTTTGACACTCAAGGCCACGATATATTTCATAAACCAGATCAATTTCATCCAATCCTACTCTCCGCTGGGAAATAGTTTAAACTTTTGTTCTCATTTTTTTTTTAAGATACAGCCCCTATACTATAAAATACTATTTGGATTGATAGAGCATCGGGCGGTGGTAGCTTCGCAGCACGTGGTCTGTAGAGCAGCACTGCAGAGGTGCCTGGGGTTTGTGGATTGCACAAATATTCCGAGACTCTCTTCCCATGGGTGTCCAAGGTACCATACCCTAGCTCGCCACGAGAAGGCAGTGCAGAAAGTAGGCTCATCGCCATCTGTTTCCATCTGAACGGGGATGGAGCGTTGCCCACCTCGCACAATGCGTGGGTTTTCTCTGGCTGCTCCGGTTTCATCCCGCTTGTATAAACACGCATCATGAATTGGTTTAAGACACCTTCAAATAACAAGAAAAATGCAGAACGACTCAAGATGGCTTTCCTGGAGAAATAAGTAAATAACAACAATAATCATCATTGGAACCTCATTTGCCAGTAAAAATATGATAATTGTTTTTTTACCCTTCTATCTGGCAACAAAACTGACACCTTTTTTGCACATTATCAGAGTTGTGTTTTTTGTTTGCATTATGACCGCAGGTATTGTGGTCTATGTAAACATGACTCCTTGTAAAAAAGTGTGAGTTTTGTTGCCAGATAGAAGGGTAAAAAAACAATTATCATCGTCATAAATTAATGAATCTAACATTCCCATCGGACTTGTCAGCAAAAGGAAGCGTGCAAAGTTGGGCTCAAGAAAAATAATAAAAGCGTTAACTGAGATCTCGGTCAACAAGTTTTGCCAAACAACTGGAGGCATCCGTCGGAGAGACGCAACTGGTCAACACAGCAGAATGTGTACTCAGGACTGTTCTTGAAGACAGAGCGGGATTCTTTTATAAATAAATAAATAGCCAGTCGACAGCAAAGTTGGAGAGCTTTTGTAACACTGAACTTAAGAACGAAATTCTGAACGGTTTCACCAAAGCGCATTGCACTTCCATTGCTTACATGGCTTTATTTTGGTGATTTTCGAAAAGTTTTTTGGTTTGGCCATGTTTGTTTGTTGTAGCACAGAGTTAGACTGATGGCCTTAATCTAAGTTGTCTTGTGGTTGTTGTTGTTTGACTTGCATCCCACTGGGATTTTTGCATATTTTGCGTACGGTGCTTTTTCTGCAATATTTTACTGTCTTTTCTTAGTTTTTCTGTTTGCACTCACATGTTTTTTGTTCATGTTTTTGTTTTTTGTTTGTTGCGGTTGCACCCGATTCAAGAGCCGAATGGCTCACAGGGCTATACCTAATAAATGAACTTGAAACTTGATATGTTCTTTCATAACTCAGAAAACAACTTTTGATGCGGTACCTAACATTATATTTTCGCATTGCAGAGGGTGACAGTTGCAAGTGTCAGTTAAATTGGCGGTTGAAAGATGAATATTGAATCAAGGGCTCTAGCAATCTCGCCGGGCTGTATTTTGTTCTCTTATCATTTATTTGTACAAAATATGTGGGTTTTTTTAACCTTAGGGGCCGTCCATAAATGACGTCACGCACCTTTTGGGGGGGGGGGTCAGACATTTGTGACGATGTGTGACGAGGGAGGGGGCGTTTAAGAAATGTGACTTCACATCAAAATGCGCAACTTTAAATAAATATAGACAACACGTTCTACTTAATTAAACAGACTTTTTGATAAATGTTTTCTCCTACAACATCAGAGTGCATCGCCACATTAAATACGCACTACAATGACAATAGTTTAAAGCGATTTGAAGCATGTTTCATTTGGGGGGGGGGGTGGCAGAGCTTTGTGACGTCATATTTGAGGGGGGGTCTGACTTTTTGTGACGCCGTGTGACGAGGGGGCGGGTGGTCAAAAAATCGTCCAAAATCGCGTGACGTCATTTATGGACGGCCCCTTAAACATCTGCACGCGAGTCTTCCTAAAACCACCTTTACGGATCACTGCCACGATCGTGCAGAGTAATTGTTATTTTTACCTTAACGTCGCATCGACGTTCTATTTTTGTGGTCACAAACTTGTACTTTGCGATTTAAAGGTGTCTCTCGTTATCGGCATCGACTCAACTGCATTTTTTAATATTTCAGCTTTGTAGCTCTTCTAAAAGTGCAAACTAACTCTACCTCCCCTACGTCACCCCCCCCCCCCCAACTCACCCATTTTTGAAGACCAGAAAAGGAACATTTATATTTATTTTCGATAACCGCCACTCTCTTCTTGAATGCAACGTAGCCAACCGTGCTAGGTGTGGGGGTGGGACAACAAACTTTACACAAAGGGCAGTTCCACAGGAATTCGTTTTCAATCAAGATTTAAAAGTGCATAGCTCCAGTGGCTTCCTAATATTGGAAGCAAGAGCGTTCCAGACGGCCGCAGAAGCGCATCTGAAAAGCGCGATGCGGTGTTCGATGTCTAGCCAAGATGCAACAATGTGGTTGCATCCGGCACAAAGCTTCACCGCATCACCTGGACTAAGAAGGCGCAAAAACACTGCAACCTCAATCCGCATAAATCCTGCCAATGCCGGGAACAAACTCGATTGAAAACGCATTTCTCTAGAAGTGCGTTTTGCGTGTTGTTGTCCTCCCGCGCACCTCCGATTAGCGCGGTTGGCTACGTACTGTGCGAAAGAAGTTCGACATAACATACAGTGAAAAGTGTTTGATCCCCTGCTGAGTTTGTACGTTTGCCCACTGACAAAGAAATGATCAGTCTATAATTTTCATGGTAGGTTTATTTGAACAGTGAGAGACAGAATAACAACAACAAAATGCAGAAAAACGCATGTCAAAAATGTTATAAATTGATTTGCATTTTAATGAGGGAAACAAGTACATACAGTACTCGCGGTGGTGGTTTCAACGGCAAAAATTTAACCCGTAAAACAAAGTTTTTCACTATAAATCCTTTATATGTGTGGCGGCTAGAGTCCTCTCGTCCTCTGGCTTGAGATGGCTGCCACCTATGGGTCAGATGATTGCCTGCCACCATTAAGCAATTGGTAATTAAATATAAATAAAAAATTCCTAAAAAGTGTAAAATTTTGGAAAAAAAATTTCACGAAAATAAATTGTCACGCACAACGAGTCTGTGTGCAAAATGTCAGCTCGATTGGATGACGGGAAGTGGGTTAAAAAACGACCGAAAGATTTGCACGGTCGTAAGCGCGCAAGCAAGCAAGCAAGTGAACTTAATATAAAGGATTTAAAAAAGCCGACAGGGACAAAGACAGACACCCCCGGCGCCACGGCCGTTGTTAAATCGAACACCAAAAAAAACCTCGCTTCGGAGACCCGCGCCTATGAGCAGCAGCGAGACCCATAAAGTGGGTAATCATCGGACAAAGCAAAAAGAAAACAAAATTGAGAAAATAATATAGCATTAAAAAGATACAATAGTCCCCACCCTCTGGGATACACATAGCAGCAGTTATATGGGAGCTGGATTTATTGTGGCTTATCTCTATCCCGGTGTAAAAAATATAGATCAGACGGTAGCTGCAGGGGCACTCAGGGACCTCCTAAATATTCACGGAGCTTTCAAAGACCATCATCGGACAAGGATAATTGAAGCCTATTTTCTACGAGCTGAGGCACGGCAATTTGGAAGGAGAAAATATATCCACCAACTCCGAGATAAAGACAATGCAAGCTTTGTCCTCTTGCTGTAAGAACTGCAATGCTCTGCAGTTTTGTACAATTTCGAATTGCAATAAATGCACCTCTGCGCACCGCAAAGACGCGTGACGAGCACCCGAAGTGAATAAAACTAAACGCGTGACAGAAACAACTCTCAATCAAGGCCGCGTGTAACCTGCGCCCACACATTGCTCTCCGCAGACCCCAAAAGACAAGTTTACAAGGTCACAGCGCGAAGAGATCGCATGCCCTTACCTGCTCCGTTGATTGCGGTGTTGGTAAGGCATCTGTTTCATTGCGCTGACCATCCAAAACGTTCTTCTTCTGCACGGTATCCATGCCACAGCCTGCATATTACGGCGTGCCCCATGTCTTGTCACCGCTAGCGCACGGCCACGGCAATTTTATTTAAGAGACTAAAACAGCTCTCGGTTTGGTCACATCTGTCGGATGATATTGGTTTAGGGCATGGGTGGGAAACCTTTTTTCTCCCAAGGGCCATTTGGATATTTATAACATCATTCGCGGGCCATACAAAATGATCAACTTAAAAATTAGCACGTTATATTTGGCCAAACATTTAATTAACTCACCCCCTAATGCGATGGCTGGAACTGCTTTTCTTTGGTGAGGCGTGTGATGTTAGCTGGTATTGATGATGTCGCTACTCGCAACTGCTTTTCCAGGTTTGCTCCGAGATTTATTGAATTTCGAGTCCCGCCTGCGGTTGCCTTGGCAGGGCCACACCAAATGATTTCGCGGGCCGGACGTTTCCCACCCCTGTTTTAGGGTATGGACATAAATGCTCAACTGAAAGTTGATATTTTGTCCCCAAAGCTATCCAGCCACCTATGCACATGACGAGTCCTGGGCGTCCCCTAGGTCGCCTCAGCCTCAAATGAGTACATGGCGTGGTGTGTAAACATCGCTACAAGGGAGACAAATGCGGCCGGGCGTGGTGTTGGTCACCCACGTGTGCCGTGCCGGCCTTCATAGATGCTGCTCGCTAACAGCACTTGCCCCAACAGTCTGTTAAGGCTATACAGGGGGAATCTTTGTCTTTGCTGTGAGCGAAGAATGCTGAAGATGGCCAGATAAATTTGAGGACAGTGCTTACATTTAACTCCCTTGTCCTTAAGATGCACCTCTCATTGAGGCCATTCGCAGGCATGTCTGCTCGTGAAGGTCGACGCTCCGGAAAATAAAATATCGAGAAGGAAATTAAGCCCCGCACATAGTCGCCGCTAATAGTGATCGGGAAGATGCCGCTAGAAAGGAGCAAACTAGTGAACACGAACCTCGGGGTTTGGCATCACGCGGGGGAACCACGCAATTCGCCTCTGATGCCGATGCAAACGTCGCATAACGGGCAGCGATGCATATGGTCGCACCGAACACAATGGGGAGAGAGAGTGAATGAAGACGGCAAAGTCTTCTTGGTTCTTTCGGTAAAGTCACGTAGAAGGGAAGTAATAAAATAATAAAAAACTAAACATTGTAAAATTGTGAGAATAATATCATTTTATTATATAATATTATTTTATTATGTATAGTTTTATTATTATTTAATTATTTTATTTCTTCCCTTCTACGTGACTTTACCGAAAGAACCAAGAGGATGAATCCCTGCAGTCACGAAAGCTTTAAATCGAAATTTAAGACGGCAAAGGTTGCAGAGCCCTGACCCCGTCGGCTTGACGTGCGCGCTCTGCGCCGCACGAACGACGCGCAACAACCCCCCCACTTCAAAGTGTGCGGAGCAGAAAAGGCGGCTGCTTAATGGTAGTCACGCAACGCGGGTATTTGACGGGTTGGTGGCTAATTGGTTTTTTACCCTTCTATCTGGCAACAAAACTGACACCTTTTTACAAGGAGTCATGTTTGCATAGACCGCAATACCTGCAGTCATAATACAAACAAAAGAACATAACTCTGATAATGTGCACTGTCCTTGAAGTTGATTGGTCCACACCCGAGACAGCTTTCCTTAGAGCCTAGTCTCACATGGGTTGGACCAGATGACGCCAAAAGGCGCACAACTCAAAGACAATGCACCATCAGAGTATGAGAGCTCGGGGCAAGCATCTACACTATGGGAACCTCATTTGCCAGTAAAAATATGATGATTGTTTTTTTACCCTTCTATCTGGCAACAAAACTGACACCTTTTTACAAGGAGTCATGTTTGCATAGACCGCAATACCTGCAGTCATAATACAAACAAAAGACATAACTCTAAAAAACCAATTATCATATTTTTACTGGCAAATGACGTTCCCATAGGGTTGGTGGCTATTTGTCTGCAAACTTTTGGGGACCTATTTTCAGACCATTCAGCGATAGGGCGCGCTTTCAATTTGTAGATAACGCTGAGGTTGAGGCGACACTCAAGCCCGCAATCTGGCGGCTCACGGCGCGGGCCGATGGCGGATGGCAACGGGCGATTGAGTCTTGTATCCTCTCCCCGGATATGTTTTTTTGGGTCTCTTGAGTTTGCACGCCTTCCGACACGCGCGCGCGCCTCCTCATGGGCTCGTCGCGATCGCAAAACCCCACTTCTTACGTCGCACTCAAAGGCGTGGTGGAGATGACACATATTTGGACCATCTTATTTGACAGGTACTATTCTACTTTACCGAGTGTTGACATCCCCAGCGTTTAACAGTACTCTCCTTTTTGCAGTTGGATTGTCAACCAACACCGGGTACAACAACATGTGCACCTATTGTTATTTTTTAGCCCCGCCCACCCCCCCCCTCCCCCCAACACGTTCCATTCATTGGCTACCACATTCAGATAAGCCCCTCCCCCCTCCCCCTTAACTTGTATTTAAGAGCTTGTTTCTTGGAATTTTGCCTCACTTGATGCAGTAAATCTAGCTGTGACGGTCCCACCTGATGACGGAGACTTGTTTTGCCTCTGAAACGTCATGATTTATTATTTTATTTCTATTATTATTTATATTATTTTTATTTTTATTATTTATTCTTACCTACGTGACTTTACCGAAAAAACCTAAGAGTATGACCTGCACCTGTGGTGGACGATTTGTCGATCACACAGGGGGAAAATCATTTGTGATAATACTCAACCTGTTCTGCGCAAGATTTCATGGGGTTGGGAGGGGATGTGCTGTATGGCTGTAATCGAGGATTTTTGGTTTGTTAGTTCGCGTAAATACAGGGTGCTTAAACTAAAATGTTAACACTTCTGAGAATTTGCAACAATGGAGACCACCTGGAGCAGATTCCAGGCACGTGTTGACAACGATGGCGAACGAGTGGAGACTCTTTGACTTTTTGAAGCTATTAACATTACATTTGTTATCATGTTACAGTGTTATAATCCGTTCTTTTTTCATTAAAAACGATAGTCCCATATTAGTGTTAACATTTTTTTGAAGCATCCTGTGTAATTGCGTCGTTAAACCCGCCACTACCCGACACAGCCAATTAGTAACAGTTAATCACGTAAACAAAACGTGCCAATTCGTGACGAGTACAGCACACCGGTGTGTTGGAGAGTAAATCCACCACATTCACAATTCGAGTACGACGTTTCGCCAGCGATTGCAACGGGCATCAACAGGCGACAGCCAGAGTTGTGGAGAAATCCTCCAGCTTCGGCCTGAAACAGTGTTCAACTGTTATCACAGCTGTCTGTAACAACAGTTGAACGTGTGTCCAACATTTCACACACAACGCACTGAAGAGCTCCTCCAATGCCCTTCAGCCAGGGAGGTCTCTTGGAATCTTACAACTTTTGTTGTTGTTTTTGTCGCTGTTTTCCAGTTTGGTCCTGCATAGAGAGAGAGATGTTTGGCCAAATTCCATTCGAGACCGTTCAAGTACCATCCTCGGAGAACACTCACGTATCCGGCGCGGGGGAGGGGGGGGGTCATTGAAAACTCCGCACGGATAGATCCAATAATCTATTGCTCCACTACCATGTGAGCACCTCGCATGAGCCATGCGCGAGCTGGAGAATGAGGCACGTGTGTGAGACAGTACAGCAAGCAGGTAATTTAAGCGTGGCTTGCCCCTCATACAGTATCTATAGGTTTAATGAACAATATAAATAAGTTTCGATTTAAAGCTTTCGTGACTGCAGGGATTCATCTTCTTGGTTCTTTTATAATGGTTTTTTATTATGTTTAATTACGTTTAAATAATAAAAATAAAACATAATAAAATAAAAGTTTCTTTTTATTCTTTTATTATTTCCCTTCTACGTGACTTTACTGAAAGAACCAAGAAAAAAAAGTATACATTACATACAAAATTTACTTTGTCTCTAAATGCCACAGGAGGAAACTACCGTGTGCTTTTAAAGTTGGTTCGGCATCCAAATTCATGGATTATGACAATAATTTGAAATATATAAATACGTGAAGTGTGCTTGTGTTGACAGGGGTTGGATATCCAAACTCTCTGGGCATTGCTTCAAAGATAATTATAATGCTTAGATGCTAATATTGAGTCCTAAAACCCCCAGGTATTAGAATCAACGTCACTCCACATGTCCAGCAAAGGACGTGAAATTCAATTATAAATGATTATGCAGTTGCAATGAAACGAGCCACAAAAAGGTAGCGCTGCCTAGAGGCTGTGTTCTTCATCGCAAGGCCCATAGGGCCACTGGCGGCCCCTGGTGGCCTTTATTGTGGCCCCTGGTGGCCTT
Source organism: Lethenteron reissneri (assembly GCF_015708825.2). Taxonomy (NCBI): domain Eukaryota; kingdom Metazoa; phylum Chordata; class Hyperoartia; order Petromyzontiformes; family Petromyzontidae; genus Lethenteron; species Lethenteron reissneri. Next base: position 6,569,798 of record NC_083821.1, on the reverse strand, counting down.
TATTGCGGCCCCTGGTGGCCTTTAGTGCGGCCCCTGGTGGCCTTTAGTGTGGCCCCTGGTGGCCTTTAGTGTGGCCCCTGGTGGCCTTTAGTGTGGCCCCTGGTGGCCGTTAGTGTGGCCCCTGGTGGCCTTTAGTGTGGCCCCTGGTGGCCTTTAGTGTGGCCCCTGGTGGCCGTTAGTGTGGCCCCTGGTGGCCTTTAGTGTGGCCCCTGGTGGCCTTTATTGTGGCCCCTGGTGGCCTTTAGTGTGGCCCCTGGTGGCCTTTATTGTGGCCCCTGGTGGCCTTTAGTGCGGCCCCTGGTGGCCTTTAGTGTGGCCCCTGGTGGCCTTTAGTGTGACCCATAGTGGCTTTTAGTGTAGTCCCTGGTGGCCTTTAGTGCGTTCCCCAACATCATCATCGTGCTGTGTCAAACCACACCAATGGTTTCAAACGCGTGGCGGCCCTCACACTGATGACGTCTTAAAGCGAAAGTGCCCCTCCCCCTTGACAATTAGTGAAGACCACTGGTCTAGATTATGGGTTACAAGTGTAGTGTTCTTCATGGAGGCGCACACTTGAACTTGGAGGCAACACGTGTATTATAACACCCCAACAGGGTTATTAACAGGGGCGGTTTCTTCATTAGGGCGATTGGGCGACGCACCACCAATCTCATTTAACCACAGTTACGCTAGGCGTTACTGTGCCTCTGGATATAGTCTAATCAGCGTCATGTCACGTTCTGCGGAGTACCGCCTCTTTTTGGGCGATTTCACTCTGGCTGAGAATCGCCCAGAGTGTTCCCATAGACTTACATTGAAAGATGTTTTTTTTTCGAACGGCGGGAGCTGCAATGCATTCTCTATGGCTTCCGGGAGGGCTCGCACTAACGTGCTTACGTCATCATACGTAAGCACGTTTCAGTCAACAATATTATTTGTCGCCACCTAGTGGAATCTTTAATAAAAGAAACTGAGTGGATTGTAATAATAGTGAGCATAGAAACAAACAAGATGTATTGTTAAGAGTCACTTTATTTTTCATTTATATTAAAGAAGTGAAGTTTGGTTTTACATGCTTAAGCAGTTAATTTATCCATTGCATGGATGGACCTTATCCTTATCAATCATCCAGACATTTGCCCCCCCTGAGAGATTTTGCAGGAGCCGCCACTGGTTATTAATCAACATTACATCGGTTAACTAGATCCCAACAGGGCAACTACATAACAAGGTCGGTCAGTAACGTACTGCCGACCATGCCATCTTGTATGCGACCGACGACCCAGAGCGAAGATCGAACAGCGAGGACGTAGGACGCACCGACCTCCCCCAGAGAGCCTCGATCGCTCTCAGGACCCTGGCTTTATGCCGCTGAGCGTGACCTTGCACCGCCCTCGGCCACGCCCCCCTTCAGGATCTTTCCAGAAGCTTCTCGGCCCTCGTCACGTGTCCCCCGAGCCAACTTTCGGGGCCCCTCGCTACCCTGTCCCGGTCACGTGCCCTCTCGGGTTCACACAGAGTATCACGTCCTCACTTGCTCTTTCTCCGAGCCTAACCAGAACTATGCCCCCTTTGGCCCGCCTCCATGTCAACCCTATTCTGGTGGCAGAGAGAGACTCCTGATGTGCATTCAACTCGTTATTTTGTCTCATCGCTTTATCGCAATCGCGTTCTCTCTCGTCACTTTATCTCATCACTTTCTTTCTCTCGCTCTCTCTCTCTCGGTGCAGTCGCTGTGTAGAGTTCCAGATGCGAGTTGCGGACAGCCAAAATCGCGGATAGCAAGTTCGGAAGTAACGAGGCAATGTCGTGTATATTATGTCGGAATGGAATTCGATAAACCCGTGCTCTGCCTGGGCTCTCTCTTGTTTTTTTTTGTTACATTATATTTACATCCACTATACAAATATAGAAAACAACATTTTAAACCCTTAAATAAAACCTTACACCTTCTTGGTTCTTTCGGTAAAGTCACGTAGAATGGAAATAATAAAATAATAAAATAAAACATTATAAAATAATTCTCACGACGTTTCGGCCACAACGCAAGCAGCCGTCCTCAGGTGAAGACCAGGTCTGTCGGGTAGACAGCGTCTGAATGAAACAGCACCACGCTTGGAACGTCTATTTAAGCTGGGTTGGAAGGGGGGAAGAGCGCACGTGCTGTAAACATCAGCCTTACTCGTCTGCTTCGCGTCATGGTGAATTAGATTCATATTATCACATTTTAAATATTTCGTTCATCATCATTCATAAATTTCACGTGAATCGCACGTCTTATGCTTTAATTAAATGTAATGGAACGTGAGTAATTACGTATTATTTTATTATATTCAGTATGCCAGACATTCCCGGTAACTGATATGACTCTGCAATGGGTCCGCTTCGAGAAGCAGAATACATCACGTGTGTATTGCTTCTGAATTTTTGTGACTTAAAAAAAAAAACATTTTATTTATCCACCACGGTGGTCCAGCATCAATGTGTAACAGCCAGAGAGGGCTTTAAGAGCTGGCTGCGATCTGTACCCTGGCCAGAGGGCAACTTTGCGTGCAAGTTCAGAGGAGCCCATTAGAAAAATAGCTGTCGTGTGTTGGCGTTCTGTACGCTAGGCAGAGACGTCCGATAGGCAAGGACACTCACCATCGTCAAACGCCCACCGCTGCTGCCACCGGCACACGCTTCGATGCACCACGTGTCGCGAGATGCAAGCCCGTTAACGTCTGCAACGAGGAGGGACACAGAAGCGGCGAACAACTTTCAGCACGGTGCATCTTTTGTGGAAACACACATACACACATACTCTTTGGTTCTTTCGGTAAAGTCACGTGGTAGGAATCAAATAAATAAATCACGACGTTTCGGGCGCAACACAAGCGTCCGTCATCAGGTGAGAAAGCATGATCTGCTGCTGAGGCAGAGTGTTACACCGATTTCAAACCTTTTTAAACAGTCTGCCTCAGCAGTAGACCATGCTTTCTCACCTGATGACGGATGCTTGTGTTGCGCCCGAAACGTCGTGATTTATTTAATTTTCTACCTACGTGACTTTATCCTCAAGAACCAAATGAGTATCGATTCCTGCAGTAACGAAAGCTTCAAATCAAGATCACACACACTCTGAAAATCAGGAATCGCATGGACCAGCCATTTTGAGTGCAACATCGAGTTTCAGTAACAAAACAAAACACACTCTCCTGGCAACTTTCTTTGTTACTCGTGTAACTCCACACGTCCGCGGGCGGGGGTTCCGTTCTCGATGCCGTCAAGAATTTACGTTGCACGCGAGACATTTCATTTGACCCGCCCGTTCCGAACGCCCGTGTGCGGTGTGCGTTGTGCGCTTCAAAGGGGGCCTCGCATGCTTCTCTTGAGCGCGTCCCGAATTTCTATTTCGACTGAAAAGGCGGCGGTGCTTTTTCAGCTCTCGCTCGCACTCTGCGTCCCTTGCTCGTTGTCATCGTACCACGAGCCTCGTCATTTGAACGACACACAGTTTAGTGATTTGGGCTTCATTTTGTTTTAAGTGGAGGAGGTTAAAGTTGACTGCCTCAAAACAATGTACACTTTAAGGACGCACAATTATGGAGGATGATGTTTTCTTTGAATAAAACTGATATACCATTGGAACCTCATTTGCCAGTAAAAATATCATAATTGGTTTTTTACCCTTCTATCTGGCAACAAAAAAGGTGTCAGTTTTGTTGCCAGATAGAAGGGTAAAAAAACAATTATCAAAACTGATATAGTTTAACACGTAGGCTCTCGCGACCAATATCATCCATAGTAGAGTTTTTTTTTGTCGGGTTAGATCGTGTAAATATATTATATAAATACCCATTAATATAAATACCCAAACATAATATAAATACCCATTAACCAAGAAAGCCACACTGAGTCTCAAGACCCTTTCGCAACAAGGTCCTGCATCAAGATGTTTGGCCAATTCCACGAATGAATGTTTGGCATTGGTGGAAGGGAAACCGGAGTTACACTGAGAAATCTCATGCGTACGAAGAGATGACACTCAGCATAACTCCACACGAGCGTTTAAATATCTGATGCTGTGCTGTGCCAAATCCGAGCCACGGCACAGATCAAGCCTATAGCACCTGATGTTCAATAGGTCTCCAATTCGATTATTGACCAACTTGTGAGATCTCATGAGGTTGTGTATCATCAGAATGAATTGGTCATAGGTAAAATAATATTAATGATAATGTACACTTAGAAAACGCGTTCCACCCACCAGGTCGCAAGGTGCTGCACAGAACTGAAAGCAAACAAGTTAAACAACTCACGCAAATCTAACACCTGACATAAGCACGCAAGCTCACGATTTAACCACAGATACAAACGTGGATTAAATGTGCTCAACACTAATAATGCAATATTTAATGCGATCATAATAAAACTAGGGATAATGTTACGATTAAGAACAAGACAATAGTGAGTTTAATCACGTTTTGCACAAAATCGTTTCGTTGAAAGTACATGAGAAAACAAATAGGTCTCCTTCAGACATTCGTTCTTCCACGTAAACAAAAAAAAACATAAAGTGTTTGCACAACACGCAAGCTCCACGGCCTTCTGGGAGCGCGAAATTTCAGCAGCTCTGATTTAAGTACTGTCCAGTACAAGCAAAACTATGGACAGGTTTTTGACACAAAGTGTCTCATCAGCAGAGTCAGGTTTTGCTTGGATTAATGCTGGGGCACTGGAAATCATAAAGGCGATGACCCTCACCTTACAACAAAATACAATTTGAACACTTGTATCTATTTTCAGAAAGGGTAAAAACTTTTTTTAAAATCATCATCTTGATACCGGCAAAAAGAGTCCCATAGAGATCAGAGTTTTCGTTTCGTAATGCACAACTCAACATCTGATACGGAAAGACACAACTCATGAAATAATACATTTGCGTTTAAGTTTAAGGGGTGGGGATGAGGCGGTGGGCAAACGTCTTTATGTGTTCAGCGGGAGACAACCCAAGTGGCTGGAGATCCCCCCACACGTACAAGGGGATGTCACTCACGTTCAACGCAGACAGATCACAATTCTGTTTAACACGTAGCAGGCTTTCTCGACCAATCTTATTCATAATCAACGTTTTTGGGTTTAGATCGCGATATTTATAAATGTGTCGTAACCCTCCACCACCCGACACGGCCAATCAGTAAAAAAGTGTCACGTTGACAAAAGACAAATAGTTCACTGCTTTAGCCCATCGCGTTATTTACATTTATAAATAACGCGCTCTAAACCCAAAAAACAATGATTATGAGATCACAATTCTACTTGCACCCACGGGAACACTGATACAGTATTAGCCTTACTAACGCATGTAACAAAAACAACAACAAAAACACGAAATATAATTTTACTATTTACCCGTACCTCGGATTAGCATGGTTGGCTACGTACGGTGCGAAAGATGTTCAACGTATATACATGCATACACAAAGTAATCTAAATGTATAAAAAATCTAAATAAAGTGATTATAAAGCTAAAAACTAAACTATTTTATTTTACCAGGTAAGGTCCACTGAGCTATATTGCTCGTTTTCAGAATCGACTTTGCCACAAGTGATAGTTCAAGGAAGTGGCTTGTCACCTGGAAATTTATAGCAGCCAAATACTCCGAGCACGCGGAGTTGATTCTAAATGTGGAGGGAAAAACCGGAGGACCCGGAGAAAAAAAAATCCACGCGACCGCAGGATCGGGATCGAACCGCCATTCCTTGTCCATTCCAGGCGAGGAAGACTACACCACGCCACCGTGATGTTGGAGGAAATTCCACATTCTGATGGCGGGTGCTACCCTCTCCGGAGAGAAAAACCGGAGGACCTGGAGAAAAATCCACTTGACCACTGTTTAGAACATGCAAGCTCTAAATATACAGGCGTCAGTCGGGGTCAAACCCACGACCTCCTGTATACCAAGGAAGGGAGATAACATCTCGCCACCATGGCGCCCCATTATCCATATTTATCTGCAGCAAATAACTCCCCCTTATCTGCTTAGTTGCACCACAGATTAACGCAGATGAATGGGTGTATTTAGTACAATGGACTCCACTTGTCCATAAAAAACACAGATAATAGGATTTAATGTAGGATCCTTTAGGACGGTGATCACTTCTGAGTAGAGCCCATTTTTTGCCCTGCAAGTAAACACAGACGAATATTCACGTCCACTCTGGGAATACCAGTCATGGGCCTCATTTAACATACGTCATAGATACAATCCGCTTGGTTGTGTGTGTATATGTACTCTTTGTAAAACAAGCAATTCCAAATGGATTTATGAGAAACAGGGATTTGTAAACTTAACAGTTTTGCAGTTGCTCATGTATATTTTATGTGTTCTTGTTCCCGCCCACACACACAATAAAATATATAGAGTTTATTGTTTATTTTCTCAAATCTGTTATATATATATTCTACGTTTTATTATTCTATCCCGCAGCAAGGTCCCATCAGCGCTTCTTTCCGCGCCCGTTGACCTCCTCAAGATCACAAGCGCCGCTTGCGTGCCCTCTGCAGACGGGAAGACTCTTTAAATCCTCTCGCGTTCTTTCATTATTTCCATCGTACGGGTTTGCGAGCCACCCCAGGGGGTTGTTAAACGAATGGGAAAGCAAGAGCGAGTGAGAAATACCCGCCTTCACTTGCAGTAATGAAGAGAAGTGAATCAATAGCTCTCCCCCCACCCCTCCATATATATAACAAATTCACACCCACGAGTGTAGCTTCTGGAGGTGGGGAAAAACAACCAGATGCGCTTGTGATGTGTTGTCTGAAAGTGAGTCTCGAACAAAAGATCTTTCTGCGCCTTCTCCCACCGGAACATTTTCATTTGGCCGTGAGACTTTCATTTAGAAACGTGCGTTTAGGTTGTTTGGATTAATTGGCCGCTGTAAATTTCCCGCGCAACAAGCCGCTCGGTCGGGCTGTAATGTATTGGCAGGTCGCGTCTGAAAAATAAGCTGACAGCTCAGAGGGCTTTAGCTGGTAACATAAAATAGTACTGGTAGGAACCCACTGGTTCCACCAGCCCACAGGGGATTATTGTGTCCGTCCGTCGTGCAGAGAGGGGCTGGGTGGGGAGGGAGGGAGGGGCTGGAATGGGAGGGGCTTTAGCAGATAAATACTCGATAAGGAACGTTTCTAAACGTGGAGGGGAAATCCGGAGGACCCGGAGAAAAATCCACGTGACCACGGGAAGAGAGAGAGACACGCAAACTCCAAATATACAGCAGCAGGCGTCGAGGGTCGGGATCGAACCCCCGACCTCCTGTATACCAGGCGAAGGTAGTTAACATCTTGCCACTATACCAAAGAGAGAGCGAGAGGGATAGGTCAAGCCTTGGCTGCTAAATTCAGGTGCCGGAACGCGTCCACACGAACACAACCAGGAGTGAACGCACGCCCGCACGCAAGCACGAGGCCACCCACCAAGCCGTACGGGCGAGGCTGCGGTAATCCACAACGACCTTTTGCCACTGGCCTGCGGTTTTTTTTTTTTATCAAATGCTTCAAATGCTCCTCGTAAAGGTGAACGGCTCTTCTACTGACCGAACAGACCCTTGTGATCCAAGCGGTCCCCTGCCCGTGACACCATGTGGAGTGTTTTACAGCTGTGTATTGACCTTTCGTATTTGTATGTTCGCAGGGGCTTGTTTTTTTATTCTCTCGTGAAAAATCGAGCCAAACCGCGGATCCTTCTGCGCTGACCTGAATGCGAATCCGCGGATTGAAACGCCTTGTTGATGAAAGTACGGCTAAAATATTACCAAAGGGAAAATTCTGAAAATAAACGGAAAATATTGCATTTTGCCGAGGGTTTTGATTTTGCGCGAAAAGTTGTACGCGAATGTGAACCGCGAGTGTGATTAATGCCTCGCGCGGGAGAAAAAAAATAACATCAAACAGAAGATAAAATACACGCACTAGCAGGTACAGCAAAGCAAAACCTGCTTACATAATGTCGTGTCCTTATACGCTGCTTTTGCAAGTCCAGTGGGCAAGCACGGTTATTTTTTGTATGCAACATGCGCCCTTGTAAAGCTTGTTCATGACGAGTGCCATGAACAAGCTTCTGGTTAGGGGTGCCGTGACATACGTTGAAGGGATTGTTGCCGGAACCACGTCTGGCCACCGTCTCCCCGGTGCTGATGGTGACACTCCACCAGCTGTAAGTCATTAAGGAGACTGGGCCAACCTGGATAAGGCTCAGCGCAAGTTCAGACACCACGTGCCACCCGCCGGAGTTAGCTATGACCAGAATTCAACTTGGGTCGACACAAAATTGCACGCGCAAAGTCTCTCGGGACAATGATTGCATCTTTTTTAGTTCAGGTTCTGTTAAAGTAGCACGTGGTGAAGGCTCGAAAGGTCACATGGTGGGATGCTGCGGCCAAATCCAAGCCAAGCGCAGCTGCTTCTTCACTCATCGGTGTCTGATGTTCTCACACCCAGCCGGGCGCACTCATTTGAGGCTAAGTCAAGATCGCGGAAGCCCAAGGAGCAGGTAACAGACATCACTCGCCACCTATGTCACCGATGGGCAAGTGCTGCGTTTGAGTTGGTGGTCTAACGTTCGACACAAATAAAAATTAACCCGTAAAAACAAAGTTTTTCACTATAAATCCTTTATATGCGTGGCGGCTAGAGTCCTCTCGTCCTCTGGCTTGAGATGGCTGCCACATATGGGTCAGATGAATGGCTACCACCATTAAGCAATTGGTAATTAAATATAATTTATTTTTTCCTAAAAAGTGTAAAATTTGGGAAATTTTTTTCACGAAAATAAATTGTCACGCACAACGAGTCTGTGTGCAAAATGTCAGCTCGATTGGATCACGGGAAGTGGGTTAAAAAACGACCGAAAGATTTGCACGGTCGTAAGCGCGCAAGCAAGCAAGCAAGTGAACTTAATATAAAGGATTTAAAAAGACGACCGCGCATTCAGTTCTTGAGCTGGTGGTCTCGATCAGGCTGAGAGTTGATTGCACGCGATGTGATGATCGCTTAACGCGCACGCAAGGCATTGTGGGATCTGTGCCTGCCTGCTGTTTGTGAACAGCACACCTTTGTGCGTCGCGACATCTATTTTCTTAGAGCCTGCGCGCCACGTGTTCCTGTTGTGATGATGGCTTTTCTCATCATGTAGAGAGTGTTCGATTTGAGCCACCAGGATTATAGCTCAGTGAGTGATTTACTTCAAAAACAACAACAAAGGCAACAACAATCGCCGTTGACTACGAAGTCACCAACGTGAGTGCACTGGCTATCAGCAGCCCTGTTTAGTCGAAACAAGCCAAATACTACTGACGATGTATAAACGTGGTCATACTTCACCGCGCTGGTCAATGGGGCTTGGGGAAGGTGGGGCGAACAGGACCAGTTCAGATAAACATCACTCTGCACTGACGTTAGGCACAGCGAGGGATGGTTACAAACACAGTGCTACTGCCCCTAGGGGCCGTCCATAAATGACGTCACGCACCTAGAGGGGGGGGGTCAGACATTTGTGACGATGTGTGACGAGGGGGGGGGGGTTGAGAAATGTGACATCACATCAAAATGCGCAACTTTAAATAAATATAGACAACACATTCTACTTAATTAAATAGACTTTTTAATAAATGTTTTCTCCTACAATTTTAGAGTGCAGCGCCACATTAAATACGCACTACAACGACAATAGTTTAAAGCGATTTGAAGCATGTTTTATATTTTTGGGGGGGGGGAGGGGGGGGCAGAGCTTTGTGACGTAATATTTGAGGGGGGGGTCTGACTTTTAGTGACGCCGTGTGACGAGGGGGGGGATCAAAAATCGTCCAAAATCGCGTGATGTCATTTATGGACGGCCCCCTAGGTCCAATCGTCATCATCATGCGGCCCGTGTCCAAGGACGATGACCTTTCCTGCATCGGGAGTCGGGATGCCTTCGTCATCTCACGTGGTTGTTGCGTTTGACTCCTGTGAGTTCGCTGTTGACTAGCGAGACCAGAGTCTGAACGAAGCACCTTTCCGCATAGATCATCAAATCATATTCTTTGTTTTTTTCGGTAAAGTCACGTAGGTTAAAAGAAAACAAATAAATGAAACGTGACTTTACCGAAAAAAAACAAAGAGTATGAATCCTTGCAGTCGCGAAAGCTTAAAATCTAGAATCATCAAATCAGATCAAACCTCACTCGTACGGCCCGATCCGTGCGTAAAAAAAACGCAACGCAAAGTGCTTTACAAGACAAATTATAAAGCGACTGACACAATTTAAACAACAATAAGATTAATACGTTAACGAAATACGTAGCATTAGAATAAACTAAAATAATAATAATAAACACGCAATGATTCTTTAAATGTATTTATAATAGCCAGCTGCTGTGTCCTGTACAGCGCTTAGAGATCCTTGATGAAAAGCGCCGAAACATTTCATGATTATGATTACAATCAGGGCATCCTAATTAAAAGTCAATCTATATTTTAAGACGCCGTTTCAAAATAAAAAAAACGTCACTGACTCTCATGCCCTCAGATCTTGCGGCAGGCCCCTTCCAAAGACGAGGACCATCGAGGCTGGGACCAGACGCACGCAACGCGCCTCGCCGTGTCAATGGCGAGACCATGAAGAGGCGACGGTGTCGCTCGCGACGCCGACAAAGTGCCCATTCAGCTTCCCTCCTCCGTGGTGGCGCTGCCGGCGGGCTCGTACGGCATGCAAGCGGGCTCGTTACGGCGGAGGTCAGCCAGCCAGCTGTGGAATGATGGTGTTTGTGGTTTTAGTGTTATTGCTTATCGACACAGCGTGAAGAAAGGTACAAATTCCATATTTTTCATTCATTTGTTTTGCACAACCAACCCACGTGTATGATCCACCGAAGCACGCGCCACTTTAATATGTCGCGCGTACACATCACATTTGTAGAATGCATACCCCATATAATAGTTTTTTTATGAAATCTATGCGTACATACGCGTAGAGGGGGAGTGGGGGGGGTGGAGCGTTGGTGCGGATGAAAGCGCTGTGGTCTGCGCTCCGTCAAAACGCCACGACCTCTCTCCCGAAGCCCTCTAGTCGTGCCTAGCAGGACCTCGGTGTTGACATTCAGCTTCCGCACGCATTCGCCATTTCGCGACCACGGAATTTGGGCCCATTGGCTTCGATGCACTGCACCGTGAACCCAAGCAAGCTGAGTTCGATCTCCGACCCGGGGATCAAGAGCAGAGGGCAAGTGGCATCCCACCTCCTTCACTAACCCTCCCGTGACCAACTCCCATGAGAGACATTGGTGTGGGTAGGCCTTCATCCAGCAGTGGATTGACAGAGGGTTCTAAATTACATATTTTTATTTTTTAATGTGTCTGTACTGTATTATTATCTTTTTTAATATCCAGCCTTTTTGAAGATTCACTGTTGGATGAAGGCCACCTCATTAAAGGTAGGTCGTGGGAATTGCATGACCATACTTCACCATGATGGTTTGTGCAGGTTTGTGAAGGAAGTGGGGGACACAGGACCCGTGCAGATATCACTCTTGACTGGTTTTAGCCATGGCCAGGATTCAAACTCAGGTCGCTGGGTTCAAAGTGGATCGCGCTGACCGCTGCATTCTCGCTCCATACTATTTGAATAAATAGAGATTAATTTATAATTATCCATCACCAACATAATTGATTTATCAACTCCTAGATGAACGTCTCCTAGTGCAGTTACCATTCCTCGAGGCCTTCCGATGCCATAATCTATCTCGCTCCTAATTTAATTAGAATTATGAGCGAGATATAGTCCTGGACATCCGTGGAAAAGAGGTTCATTAGCTCATCAAAATCTCCCAGGATAAATAAATACTCTGATTCTAAATACAGATTCTGAGACTCGGTGAAAGACAACAACTCGTGTAGACGCAGTACACGATGAACATCTGCGAATAAGAGCTTCATAGCTCATCGGATTTCTCCAGGATAAATACTCTGGTTATAAATAAAGATTTCTGAGACTCAGTGAAAAAGCATCAACTCGTGCAGACGCGGTACACGATGAACATCTGCGAATAAGAGCTTCATAGCTCATCTGATTTCTGCAGGATAAATAAATACACTGGTTATAAATAAAGGTTTCTGAGACTCAGTGGAAAAGCATCAACTCGTGTAGACGCGGTACACGATGAACATCTGCGAATAAGAGCTTCATAGCTCATCGGATTTCTCCGGGATATATACACTGGTTATAAATAAAGGTTTCTGAGACTCAGTGAAAAAGCATCAACTCGTGTAACGCGGTACACGATGAACATCTGCGAATAAGAGCTTCATAGCTCATCGGATTTCTCCAGGATAAAAACTCTGGTTATAAATAAAGATTTCTAAGACTCAGTGAAAAAGCATCAACTCGTGTAGACGCGGTACACGATGGACATCTGCGAATAAGAGCTTCATAGCTCATCGTATTTCTCCAGGATAAATACGCTGGTTATAAATAAAGGTTTCTGAGACTCAGTGGAAAAGCATCAACTCGTGTAGACGTGGTGCACGAGGCTGAATCTCTGCACCTCCCCGGTGCTCACCCCCATGGGCAAGCTCCCTCGTTTGTCTGCCATTCTCTCACCAGTCTCGTCCATTGGCCATCGTGCACAGCGCGAGACGCGTCCTGCCGCAAAAACCAACTTCGTTCCTTCGCGTGCATGAGCATCATTCAACTCGTCTGCGTGTGTTCTCTGATCCACGTTTCCTTCCTCCTGTCTCTCGGTGTGATTCCTGGCATGCACCTCTCCATTCAACCTTTGCACACTTTTCAACTATTTTCCCAATTCTCTTGTCAATAGCCATGTTTCTGATCCATACAGCATAGCAATGGTATACAAAGCCATGATTAAAAGCCTTCCGCTTTAGGCATATTGGTAAGCAATTTTTAATGAGGAAATTATTTTTTCCCAAAAGCACTCCAGCTTGCCAATTGTTTACCTCGTTAGTTCATTATTTGGGTATTGGTCCACTCGAAATAATTACCCTAAGGTATCGATACTTTGATGTGTTTCCTGTTGCGATATCTTCAATTGTTTCGTGAATATTGTTGTGCAATAGTTGTACCTGACCTACGTTCAAGATTATATTAATCTTGCAGCCTTCTTCATTGAGTCGTTCAATAATTTCCTGTAGTTAATTTATGTTAGCTGTTATAACGCCGACGTCAGCAGCAAATCTGAGATGATTAATATACTTTGCATTTCATTTTTTTTTTCGATTTAAAGCTTTCGTGACTGCAGGGATTCATCTTCTTGGTTCTTTCGGTAAAGTCACGTAGAATGGAAATAATAAAATAATAAAATAACAGGTCTGTCGATAAGACAGAGTCTGAATGACACGTCCTGGGCTTGGAGCGTCTATTTAAGCTGGGAGGGAGGAGGAAGAGCGCCTTGACATATGATATGATTTGCATTTCATGTCGATACATTTATTCCTCCAATAAAAAGAAAATCGGAAAACCTCTTCGATGTTCGCTGTGATTAGTTTGGGCATCAGGGATGAGTCGATCTCGGGAAACCCAGGACAGATTCAAATATGAATCACCGCTGATGTTACCTGTGGCTGGGAAACTTACTCAGGTCACAGTGTATTTGTAATGCGAACAAGGACAGGGTCACGTGAGTGTGGGTGGAGTCAGGGTCACGTGAGGAGGGGGAGGAGTCAGGGTCACGTGCGGAGGAGGAGGAGTCAGGGTCACGTGAGGAGGGGGAGGAGTCAGGGTCACGTGAGGAGGAGGAGGAGTCAGGGTCACGTGAGGGGGAGGATATAAGGGGAGAACCGGAAGGGGATCGGGAGTGGAGACAGGATAGAGAAGGGAGAGGCCACGCGGAGGGCTGGCGAGGAGTGGCGCGATTGCCACGAGGCTGGAGTCACGGCACCGTCGGCCAGCGGTGTTTCGTGTAGCAGCGGGGTGTCTGCAGAGTGTGCGGGAGTACACGGAGCAGCAAGGGGGCTGCGGAGTGTGCGGAGCACACGGGCAGCGGGGTGGCTGCAGAGAGAGAGAGAGCGGGAGCGGAGGACTCAGACGATGTGCGGAGGCACGAGGCGGAGAAGGTGCGGGTCAAAGCGGAGACATCGCGGGGTGCGAGCAGAAGGTGCGGGTCGGAGCGGAGACATCGCGGGGTGCGAGCAAGAACCCAATAAAGGACACGGAGAACAACATCGGCTGAGAGTCCTTTATTACAGATTTACCACTTTTATACCATTCCAATTTGTGTGCATGTTTGTGTGTCAGTGAGTAGTGTAGCGGTTAGCTCGCTTCGCTACGAACCCGGCGACCCAAGTTCAATTCCTGCTCACGGCCAACATCAGTGACGATAATCTCAACCAGTCCTGGGCCTCTCCTAGGTCGACTCAGCCTCAAATGAGTACTTGGTGTAGTGTGTACAAAATATCGCCACTGGGGAGACAAAGGCGGTCGGGCGTGGTACTGGCCACCCACCCTATCACATGTCGTCCCTGCCTTCATTGGTGCTCGATAACAGCACTTGCCCCAACCGTCTGTGGAGGCTATACGGGGGGACTTTGTATTTGTTTGTCAGCGAGTACACAATGACAATGATAATCCATATTTCATTTTAAGGACTGTTTGGGCTCGTGCTGTTAGCGAACACGTATGAAGGCCAGCACGGGAGACGAGGGAGTGGATGGCTAACGTCATGCAAGACCACCTTTGTCTCCCCAGTGCTGATGTTTACACACTGCACCAGGTACTCATTCAAGGCTGAGTTGGCCCGGCAGTGAGTACACACACACATACAATGACAAAGGCATATGCACATACATGCGCTGTGGTGGTGGGATGTTAACTCCTTTGCCTGGTATGCAGGAGGGTATGGGTTCGATCCCGACCCTGACGCCTGTATATTTGGAGTTTGCGTGTCTCTCTCTCTCTCTCCCTGTGGTCACTTGGATTTTTCTCCGAGTCCTCTGGGTTTCCCCTCCACATTTAGAAACATACGTTTAGAGTATTTGGCTTTTATACATTGCCACATGGTAAGCCACTTCGTTGAGCTATCGTTTGTGGTCAGGTTGCTTCTGAAAAAAAGCTCTATAGCTCAGTGCACCTTACGTGGTAAAATAAAAATTGTTTTAGTACAAAATGCAAACATACAACTACCATTCGCCACGAAGCTGTGGTGATGTCAAGGCAGTGTTTGTGTCAAGCTAGGTATTTGTTTAGGCCATGTGAAGTATTGCAGCCTCACTGACAGGAGGTCACAGGACAGGTCAAGTTGTTCAGGGTTAACTCGTTGAGGTGATTGGCAGCTGCACCAGCTGACACAAGCCCGCACATGGTGTGTGTCCACCCTGGTTCTGCAGTTTTGAGAAGCGAATGAATTTAGATGATATGCAACTCCAAATTGTATTCAAAAACATGAGCATACACACGTATGAACACATAGACAAAGAATCCCTGAGTAAATTTCGAATTAAAGCTTTCGTGACTGCAGGGATTAATCTTCTTGGTTCTTTCGGTAAAGTCACGTAGTAGGGAAATAATAAAATAATAAAAATAAAACATAATAAAATAATTCTCACGACGTTTCGGCCACAACGCAAGCAGCCGTCCTCAGGTGAAGAAACGTCGTGATAATTATTTTATTATGTTTTATTTTTATTATTTTATTATTTCCCTTCTACGTGACTTTACCGAAAGAACCAAGAAGATGAATCCCCGAGTAGTTTGTAACATGCCGTTGGGCAAGTGCTATTAGCAAGCACCTATGAGAACCCGCAATGCGCGTGATGGTCCAGCACCATACCGGGCCACCTTTGAAATCCCCAATGCTGACATCTACACACTCCACCAGGTGTGGCTGATTTAAAACATATCATTAACAAACAAACATAAAAAAAACCTAGCCGACCTAAGGAAGGTCCAGGACCGATTCAGAAACATGCCACTGACGGTGGCCGCTATCAGGAATTGAACCGAGTCTGTGACGCAGCGCGCGAGCCGTCGTGTTCCTGCTGCCTGCACGCGCGCACGTGCACAACAACAGACGCAGCGGGCACGCTCGCTCGCGCACGCGGACAATCGGACGTCTTTTTAAAGTCTTTATATTAAGTTCACTTGCTTGCTTGCTTGCGCGCTTACGACCGTGCAAATCTTTAGGTCGTTTTTTAACCCACTTCCCGTGATCCAATCGAGCTGACATTTTGCACACAGACTCGTTGTGCGTGACAATTAATTTTCGTGAAAATTATTTTTTCCAAAATTTGACACTGTTTGGGGAAATTTTTTTAAATATTTAATTACCAATTGCTTAATGCTGGCAGACAATCATCTGACCCATAGGTGGTAGCCATCTCAAGCCAGAGGACGAGAAGACTCTAGCCGCCACGCATATAAAGGATTTATAGTGAAAACCTTTGTTTTTACGGGTTAATTTTTAAATCCTTTATATTAAGTTCGCGTGCTTGCTTGCTTGCTTAGGACCGTGCAAATCTTTCGGTCGTTTTTTAACCCACTTCCCGTGATCCAATCGAGCTGACATTTTCCACACAGACTCGTTGTGCCAGACAATTATTGTTCGTGAAAAAAATTCCCAAAATTTTACACTTTTTAGGCAAAATTTTTTTTATTTTACATATATTCAAATAGAACGCATTCATGGCTTTGGCTGAACATCACAGTGCAAGAGCCCAGAGCGTAACCCCTCCACAGGCCGTGGTGGAGTAGCGCAGTTGGTAGCGCCCTCGCTTCCCATGCCAAAGGTCGCGGGATCGATCCCCGCGTCCTCCACAGGCGAATATATTTTTAAATCCTTTATATTAAGTTTGCTTGCTTGCTTAGGACCGTGTAAATCTTTCGCTCGTTTTTTAACCAAATTCCCGTGATCCAATCGAGCTGATATTTTCCACACAGACTCGTTGTGTGTGACAATTAATTTTCGTGAAATTTTTTTTCCAAAATTTTACACTGTTTAGGGAAAACAAATTAAATATTTAATTACCATTTGCTTAATACTGGCAGACAATCATCTGACCCATAGATTGCAGCCATCTCAAGCCAGAGGACGAGAGAACTCTAGCCGCCACGCATATAAAGGATTTAGAGTGAAAAACTTTGTTTTTACGGGTTTACTTGTTTAAAGTCTTTATATTAAGTACGCTTGCTTGCTTGCTTGCTTAGGACCGTGCAAATCTTTCGGTCGTTTTTTAACCCTCTTCCTGTGATCCAATCGAGCTGACATTTTCTACACAGACTCGTTGTGCGTGACAATTAATGTTCGTGAATTTTTTTCCAAAATTTTACACTTTTTAGGACAAAAATATTATATTTAATTACCAATTGCTTAATGCTGCCATGCAATCATCTGACCCATAGGTGGCAGCCATCTCAAGCCAGAGGACGAGAGGACTCTAGCCGCCACGCATATAAAGGATTTATAGTGAAACATTTTCTTTTTACGGGTTAATTTTTAAATCCTTTATATTAAGTTCACTTGCATGCTTGCTTGCTTGCTTACGACCGTGCAAATCTTTCGGTCGTTTTTAACCCACTTCCCGTGATCCAATCGAGCTGACATTTTGCACACAGACTCGTTGTGCGTGACAATTAATTTTCGTGAAATTTTTTTTCCATAATTTTACACTTTTTAGGAAAAAAAAAATTCATATTTAATTTCAAATACCAATGTGATAAAAATGAAACTCTTACTCAAGAAAAACAAAAATGAACAATAAAATTAAACCGATGCCACGCATATAAAGGATTTATAGTGAAAAACGTTGTTTTTACGGGTTAATTTTTTAGGAGCTTGCAAGCTAACTTGGAAGGGCGAACATCGGGGCATTGGGTCTCGTGGGCAATGCACAGAGGGAAACGAGGGTCAGAACTCTCAAAAAAATAAGCTCTAATTAGAATTGAAAATGCCTCCTTGCTTCGAGTGTACAAATTAGGGTTAATGTATGCTGCAGTTTTCAACTGAAGTTATGAAGATCTGTGCCGGGTTAAGCCCACAGCTCTGTTACCCCCGAGGACTCCCAACCACCATGTGAGAGCCACGTTAGAAATGTATAAAACAAATGCATACATTGAATTGGATTTGTGCTGAAAATGCCAAAAGGCCCCCCCAAATGCGGCCACGGTCTATTATACTATTTTTGTCTTCCGCTTTGCACAAGACGCATGTGAAGTATGCTCCATTATTAATATGGATAATAATTTGCATTTAGTTAGTGCTTAAATGTCACGGCATCTCTAAGCGCTTTACAAACGCATGTCGGGGCGAATTAGAGGAAGCGGATATAAGAGAATAGAGTCGAGGCTGAGAGATGTAAAAAAGAGCAATGCCAAAGGGACACAGGATGTCAACGGCGAGGAACGGTAGGGATGCAATCACCGAGATGAGAAACACGACGTCCACCACCACCCACCTGACCATCCACTACCCACCACCACCAACCACAACTCACCTAACCACTCACCACCACCAACCACAACTCACCCAACCACCCACCACCACCAACCACAACTCACCCAACCACCCACCACCATCAACCACAACTCACCCAACCACTCACCACCACCAACCACAACCCACCCAACCACTCACCACCACCAACCACAACTCACCCAACCACTCACCACCACCAACCACAACTCACCCAACCACTCACCACCACCAACCACGACCCACCCAACCACTCACCACCACCAACCACAACTCACCCAACCACCCACCACCACCAACCACAACTCACCCAACCACCCACCACCATCAACCACAAATCACCCAACCACCCACCAACCCGCCAATCCTTGCACATAAATGCGCTGGCACAAATCAAAATTCAATTTGAGGAATTCATTTTTGTTTAAACAATGTGATGAATGCAGCGACGGCTAGTGTTTAGAGGGAGTCACATATACCTATTGCATACAATATATACCAATAAAAAAAACCCAGTGATTCTTACACGCGTCTTTCAGTGCGTGCATTGTGTGGTAAAGAATCAACATTGAGGAATGGATACGTGGATACACCCCGAAAGGCTTGTACATTGTCTTATACATTGAACTCAAACGGAGGTTCAATATCAATCAATCCCATCAAGGCAAGATACAACGTATCTTTAGTGCAGAGGATATGAGTTAATGGTAGTCGGACAGACACTTTATAATCCATTTAATTAGTAACTCAGCCAGCCACTCAGTATAAGGTAGCTAGCTGCCACACTATGATGGGTGCAAATCAGTACGTGTCTTAATAGCTAGGTTGCCGGACAAAAAGATTCGATGAACGGCTGAATAGACGCAAACCGCGACAACTTGACAGCAGGACATCCGTAATTAATGGCTCGGCACCGGCGCTAATTGTTACACTGACAACATCGGTGGAGAAGAGGTAGCGGCTTCAAAAGAAGTGTGGGTGGGTGGCTGAGGTGCTGGCGGAGTGCAGAATAACCCTGGCAATGCTCCCGCAAGCCGTGGCCACGTGCCACTCGCGACAATGAGTGCCGTTACTCATCGACGGCCACTTTAATTGCACGCTTGACGAAAGATAAGTTCCTTTATCGGTGCCCCTATCAACGCGGCAGCCCTCACTTAAATGTAAGAGCTTGCTCGGTAGCAATTAGGAGACAATGCGATCTCAACGGGGCAGCCACGCGACAGAATTTGAGAAATGTCTTCATTAACTTAACGTGATAGTCGAATGCATGCACCGCAGTCAGATCCTGATAACGCAGTTCTATAGATTAGTGCACCAAGCTATAGTTAAGCTTATATTGATGCCTTGCCCATATGGAATAATAATAATAATGTAGTGCGACATTGTAAAACCCAAAAGAAGTCACAGTCATTTCCTGAATTTCGATTTAAAGCTTTCGTGACTGCAGGGATTCATCTTCTTGGTTCTTTCGGTAAAGTCACATGAGGACGGCTGCTTGCGTTGTGGCCGAAACGTTGTGAGAATTGTATTTTATTATGTTAATTTTTATTATTTTATTATTTCCCTTCTACGTGACTTCACCGAAAGAACCGAGAAGATGAGTCATTTCCTGCTCGAATGAACATTGAGGTATTGATCATCACCCGTTTACAGCCAGAGCCAATGATGGAAATTCCACATTTTTATGGTGAGGGCGAGACTATTCTATCGGACAACTACTGCTGACTTTCCCCACAAAGTGCTAATCATTTTATCGACCCGGAGGGAGGGATGATGGGCTGAATATCACGTCTTAAAACACTTGACCACCCTTCTTAATGTCTACGAATGCTCCGGTGTGTGTAACACAGCAAATTAACCATCTATGACAGCACTATTAGCAGCGGTTCGAAAGGACAATCTCTTCGTCCTGCAGCATCTGTTAACTGCAGTTTCCCCTCAGTAGAAAAGACTGCAGAATAGGAATGGAAGCAAGAGCCTGAATTGAATAGTGGCGGCATGGTATACAGTCGTAGACCAGGCAATTTTGACCGCAGATTGGCAGTAATGTTTTCTGTGGGACAAGAAAAAGAATTTTTTACATGGAAATAGTCGTAAATTCTTGTGCAAATATTGTAGTGTGTAGTAGGAAATCGGAAGGCCATTAAAGTTAGCTAAGACTGCAAGCATGCCCATACTGAGTTTTGCAATTAACTTTGAGTATATGACTGCTATCAATGTCCATGTGATAAGGGGCCGTCCATAAATGACGTCACGCGATTTTGGACGATTTTTGATCCCCCCCCCCCCCCTCGACACACGGCGTCACAAAAAGTCAGACCCCCCCCTCAAATATGACGTCACAAAGCTCTGCCCCCCCCCCAAAAAAAACACGTCCACGGATACCTCGTGCTCTCTTTTAGCCCCGCCCCCCCCCCTCCCAATACGTTCCATTCATTGGCTACCACATTCTGATAAGCTCCCCCCCCCCTCCTCCCCCTCAACTTGTATTTAAGAGCTTGCATCTTGGAATCCCTGCCTCACTTGATACAGCAAATCTGGCTGTGACGGTCCCACCTGATGACGGAGACTTGTGTTGCCTCCGAAACGTCGTGATTTTTATTATTTTATTTCTATTATTACTTTTATTAATTTTAATTTCATTTTTTACCTGCGTGACTTTACCGAAAAAACTAAGAGCATTGTTGATGTTTCTGGTGCTACAATGGGTCAATCACAGTGCACATTGCAGGTAGTGGCCTCTACAAAAAAAAAACGCAATTCCATGTTGGTGAAACGGGTAATCTTATGAACTTATTCACGTAAAAACAAGGGACGGTGTAGTTTATAGGAGTCTCGTTGACGTGCTCCATCTCTGCGTAGTCCACCAACCCTGCTGGATTGCAGGCGTACGGCACCACACCCGGCAGGTTTACAAGAAATGTTTTGAAATTTTTACAGTGAACACAAAAAATAATCCAAACTCACAATGAATAGGAAGCATTATAAAACATATAATAAAGATATTTCCGAAGAAAGAGCCGATGGCTCTTTTTAAAAATCTATATTTAAATAAAAAAAAATCATGGAATGCCACGCACAATTAAGCAACATGAGGCACCCAGGCAAATAAAGTTTAATTCCCATTTCAGTTTTTCTATTTTCCATAACGTCTCCCCGCATCCCACAACCCTCACGAGACCACAAGCAAGAGCCATCCAACAACCATCACGAGTGCACGGTTGCGCTACGTTTTTTGTTGATTGATTCTTTCGCAACGTACATAGCCAACCGTACTAATCGGAGGTGCAGATGGATGTGCGTTTGCACAATTTTCTTTTAATTTCATGTATTTATATGAAAGGTCAATAATGATGTATTTGTAGTATTAAATAACGCTACTCAAGTCCTGGACTTATATTTATGTAGGTATAAATGTATAAATGAATTAATATTATTACCTAGCTACAGTACCTACTGACTCATAGACCTACCTACCTACACATCCACCCACTTCGCCCTCAAACTACCTAATTCTCTGCAAATCTTCCTGTCCACTGACCCTACTTACCCACCGTCCTAACCATCCAACTTACATACCAATTTTCTATTTGTCTATCCACCTACCGACCCACTCAATCACCTACCTACACATCCACCCCACTTTTCCACCTGCCTAAACCTCTGCATACTTACCTGCCCACAGCCCTGCCTACCCATGTACCTACCCATTTCTCCACCCACCCACACACCAACCCACCAACTTAGCTACCTTACCTAACAACTCACCCACCTACTCAGCTATGTACCTGGCGACCTATCAACCTAACCACACATCTATGTGCAAAGATGTTACAAAAAAATCATACATGCACGTAAACAATATACATGGATTTACGTGGAGAAGCTGTGCGGTGAAAATGTAAGTCTATTGGGCTTTTCAATCAGGGTTTGCTGGTTCAATTGCAACCTGTAGCACCTCTAACTTTTAGACTTCGTGACAGTCTCAAGCAAGTGTGTGTTAACCATTCCACGCCATTTCGTGTGGGAAAGAACAATTTCTATCCTTTTTTTATTTGGAGACATTGCCTAGAAACACACATACAGCATCATTCCTAACGATTCACCTAATTTCACCATGCATCTCTTATCATGAGGATAAACCTCCTTTAATTAACCATTTAGCGCTATAAGCCTCGTACAATCTACGAAATATTTTTTTTCCGTTAAGATGATAAACTTTTTCTGTGCTAAGCGCGAATTTTGGCCCAGATAGACTTAGTGCATTATTCAGCACATGCAAACACAATGCAAAGTCCGTAGCTGCAAGATTCTATATACAAGTTCATAACACAACTGAAACTTAAAATGTACCTACCCTGTTGAGAACACTTTAGGAATATGTATTGTACAGTATTATGAATTCCCTTCACAGAATTTAAAGCATATTCAGTACCTTTGTAAGATAAATGGAATTACCCATGGCCAAATATTTAAATATTAAATTTGAAGATGAGATTTGGCCAGCTTGCTTATAAATTATGCTTTGTTGGAGCCAATTTTATTCCCTAAAGCCAAGCACTTCCAACACACACAGACAAACAAACAAAGAGCCGCTATCAATCAAAAAAATGTATGTTATGCACACTTAATAAAAAATGACAACACGTGGGCTTTT
The DNA here is from genome assembly GCF_015708825.2 of Lethenteron reissneri. Classification (NCBI taxonomy): domain Eukaryota; kingdom Metazoa; phylum Chordata; class Hyperoartia; order Petromyzontiformes; family Petromyzontidae; genus Lethenteron; species Lethenteron reissneri. The sequence continues at coordinate 6,546,715 of NC_083821.1, read as the reverse complement.
GCATATCCTTTGCCAAATCTAAGCTTATTCAAAGTTCAAACACTATACCATCGTGCCTGGGGACATGCAAGACAAACCCCATTTCTCAACAATCCCTTTGCATTAACATATAGATTAAACACAATGACAATTCATGTTGCCAATTCTCAGTGTCACATCCAGCAGTGTCAAGAGATATCATGAAGCATCAGTGGGGCACATTCCTGAATCTTCCTGAATTTTCAGGGCCAGTGCTTTTCACCTCTAATCCTCACGACCCAGTAGTGGTCATTTGCTTATCGGAAACAAATGCATTGAATGGTATTCATGTTAATCTTGGGCCCCATTTAAAAAGCTTGACATTTCATGACCGTCCTCCCCCCCTGAAGGAAATTCTCTAGATCTGCTGCCTGCACTTAGACGAATGCGTCGACCAAAGTTTAACGGTGGAACCTAACTCTGCTCAGTGACAGCTGCCCTCGAATTAAACCTTGCCAGTAAAAAAAAGTATCAGACAAGGTCACAAAGTGAACACCTGCTTTGGCTTTCGAAGAGATTTGAAGGCCAGTGGGATACTTCAGCTCTTGAATGTGAAGCGGAGAGCGACAGAAGGCTCCCAGTGAATCGGTTGAGTATGTTTTATGTGAGCTTGTGTCCACAACTCCCGTGTGCTTTAGAGGACAGAAGTTTGCGATACGACTGATACAATATACACGACAATAGCATCCAAATGCAGCCGAGCTTCAAAAGCGTAGCAGTACTCATCGCGAGGGACCAATACAAAAAGATGAGATTTGACCAGCTTGTATTTCTCTACCAAAGATGATTTGCATGCGGGAGACGGTCGAACACAGGCAGAGGAGACGTGTAAGGTCTCGAGACTGAACTTGAAGCACGGACGGGAGGAGTGCAGTTCCAAACCGCAGGAACGGAAAGAGATATCGTAACCTCTCCTTGGTGAGTGGAGATTTCCGGAGAATATTGAAAGAAGGCCTTGACTATTCTAGATTTGAAGCTTTCGTGACTGCAAAGATTCATATTCTTGGGTTTTTTCGGTAAAGTCACGTAGGTAAAAAAGAAAAATTAATAAAAGTAAAATATTTTACTTTTATTAATTTAAAAATTAATAAAAGTTAAATATTTTATTTTAGATTCCAAAGAACACAGGATGAGATGTTACTATCCTTTGTGCAAGCACTTCCAAGAGTTCATGAACAGTGAGCCTGGTGAAATTTGGGGAGCGCATCGTCAGTAGTGACCCTTTGGTTCCTAGGGTGTTTCGGCCTTTCATACTATACACCCTCCCCAAAGGCGGCCAGCGACAGGGTGATCAATCCTACACTTGCGTCCCATTCCCAATTAGTCATAGGAGTTGCCTTGTTGTTGGTAGCCAACATCCCATGGGACTATGCATGGCAGGGGCGTCCTCCTCCCTGAGTCAAGCATTGTTGACTGCATACCTCCTGGCCCTCTCACTTTGGGGCCCAGCTGGGGTCTTTCCTCTTCATCCAGAGCCACTGACTGCTGCCTTCTGCCGCCTCCGATACAGCTTTGATTGCCGAACGCTGGCTCTGGCCCTTAATTCCCAGGTCTCTAAGCAGTCTGGTTGTAGATGTTGCCACAAAACCTCTGCAGCCCACCTCCACTGGTCGGACTTCTGTATTCCAGCCATGATGCCGTGCTTCGGCAGCTAGATCGGCATAGCGCAGATGTTTTCGCTCATAAGCCTCATCTACTGAGTCCTCCCAGGGTACTGTGAGCTCAATGATGAAGACCTTCTTGAGCGAACGGGACCAGAGCACCACGTCAGGTCTTAGGGTGGTGGTTGCGATCTCCGGAGGAAACACAAGTTGCCGGCCAATGTCAGCTAGCATTTTCCAGTCACGGGCCAAGCGCAGCTGGTCTCGCTCTATTGGTGTAGAGCCGCTCTTCGGTGGTTTAGCCCCTTCGCGGACAAAGGTCGTCCGTAAGGGGTGTGATGCTGCTGGGGGTGGTAGGGAGTTAGTGGCTTTACCGAAAAAACCTAAGGCATTGACTACTGGAGCAGTGAGCACTTGAATGGGGAGGAGAGCGAAATGAGTGGGGTAAGCTGGGGCAAGTCGTGGTTGATTTTATAACCTCCGATTAACACGGTTGACTACGTATGGTGCAAAAGAAGTTCAAAATACATACATTGAAGGTGGTGAGGACAGTCGTGTAGTTGGCTCGGCATTTGTTTTGAAGCCAGTAGCGGATCTCGATATTTCGGTCACGTGGTCTCATTTCGAGTACAAATGACGAGTCCTATGGTGACGTTCTTAAATATTTTGGAGTTTGGGAAAGTAGCAGTGCGTAAGATGAGTTGTAGTGAAGGGTTGGTCACTAAAAAGGAAGGAGAGACATCATGTCAAACCCCAAATAAAATTCCGCCAATCAACGTGGCAGGAGTGTACAACCATATCCTAATATAAATTATCACCGTCACCACTGACAAACAAAGTTACGTATCTGACAAATATATAAAGAAATTAATTATCTGACATTTTCATTATTGGGCCTTCTCAGCATAGACAGCAAGAACATTTGCTAGATGTTCGCTTAAAAGATGTGCTCCAAACTGATAACCTATAGTGGGTATGTTTATCACCCGTTTTCAGTATGTTGGTAAATCATTTCAACAATCTGTATAATGCCTAGGATGTCAGACTGAATGATCGCAAATTGGATAAGACGGAAATAAGCCATCACGTTGGTGTACATGGATTGCACTGCATCTTCTTGGCTCTTTCGGTCAAGTCACGTAGAAGGGAAATAATAAAATAATAAAAATACAACATAATAAAATAAAATTCTCACGACGTTTCGGCCACAACGCAAGCAGCCGTCCTCAGGTGAAGAACAGGTCTGTCGGAAAGACAGCGTCCGAAATCTGTCCGAAATCTGTCTTTCCGACAGCAATTCATCCAGGGATCTCAGTGTGCCATGCACGAAGTTAGGAAATACAGATATACGGTAATAACCGTGTTCCCTTGTCTTAACTTCTTCAATCTCTCGATGCCATATTTGATAAATACAATTATTCTAAAGAAACGTAAATCCTCCCCGCCACAGGGACAGCAGATACCACGTAAAGTTATACGTACCTATGGGGCATATAGCGCACGGATGTTGATTTACACGCACAGAGCTGTATATTTATCGTATGTATGCGCTTGCTAGAGCGGAATAAGTCTTCTACCGATGCTGGATTTGAGCAAATTGTTTTGCATGAAAAGAAACATGCATTTGAGAGTGTTGTACAAAGTACATCCAGAATAAAACAAATCTATGAAAATCAATCACATGAACGCGATCTGAGGGACTGCAAGGATTTAAATGTGACGTGGTTTATTGATAACGGTTGCAGGGATTAACGTTCAGTCGTTAAAGGGAGATTATGCGTGGAATAATATGCAACTGTGAAGCTATATTTAAAGCTGATTAAAAATGTAACAAGTTGGGCTCAAGATAATTCCGAGCAAAAATAAAAGTTACGTTCAATAAGGTTTTCTAAAATAATTGACGATATCTTGTTTTTTTTTGCTTAGCTTGAAAGAAAACAAACATAGCGTGCAAAACCCAGGGCCGTTATTAAAGGCAGAGCCGTGATCAAAGTGATGGGATAGAGAGGCGGATGACAGCATTGTTTAAGTGCTTTTAGAGAACTGAATTTCATACCAATAGTAAAAAATTAACCCGTAAAAACAAAGTTTTTCACTATAAATCCTTTATATGCGTGGCGGCTAGAGTCCTCTCGTCCTCTGGCTTGAGATGGCTGCCACCTATGGGTCAGATGATTGTCTGCCAGCATTAAGCAATTGGTAAATAAATATTTTAACAAAAATTCCCTAAACAGTGTAAAATTTTGGAGAAAAATTTTCACGAAAATTAATTGTCACGCACAACGAGTCTGTGTGGAAAATGTCAGCTCGATTGGATCACGGGAAGTTGGTTAAAAAACGACCGAAATATTTGCACGGTCGTAAGCAAGCAAGCAAGCACGCAAGCACGCAAGCACGCAAGCAAGCAAGCAAGCGAACTTAATATAAAGGATTTAAAACGGTAACGTGCCGTGAATTTAATAACGAAACGCAAGATGGCAAGCAGTGTGTCTCAAGCAGACGTTTTCAAGTCGGTACAGGACACGCATCGAGAAACATGGACAATGACGAATTGGAACAAGAGCGAGAAAAGTGACGCAATGAAGGATAGGAAGAAGAATGCACGTTATGTTCGCCACCTCGAGATTAATACTCACGACGGCATTACGATGCCAAACAATGCGGTGTTAATCCCTGGCTGTTCTGTCGGAACAAACGGCACTAACACATGAATAGCAAATACTGCATGACATTATGAGATCTCTTTTACCAGTGGCAAAATATAATAGTAGGTTTTTACCCTTTTAAACTGGTACAAAACTGACATGTTCACGTATATACTGTATATACTGACTACGTATTTAACAATTAAGGGGTACTATACTCTGTATTGTTATAATTGGTATGTAGATAGTCTATGGACTGATATGACTATACCAGTGGTATTGTGTCTCATAACAATTAAAACCCCAATACCCAGTTGTTCAATTAAGCTTTACAATGCGGGGTTAAGATTTGACCAAATACATTTTTTTTACCATATCATTTGTATTGTTTCCCATATTTTTCTGTATGATGTTGTACCGTTTTGTTTGCTGCATATCATTGTCCATTAACAGCCACGTTCGATTTGCCACACGATGAATGATTCCCAACGTCGTCCCCATCTCTCAGCGTCTTGCGATGTCACGATACATCTCGCTGCTGCACGCGAGATAAGTTCCATCCCTCCATCGCTGCGGCTGATCGTCATTTTGGGCACGTTCCATCCTCTAACTGCCATTCTGTTACCAGTCTCGTCCAATGGCCATCAAACATTCTAGGAACATGCCCCACTAATTGTAAGTGATCTTCATTTTGAAGCTTTCGTGACTGCAGGAATTATTCTTTGGTTCTTTCGGTAAAGTCACGTAGAAAGATAAAATAATAAATTAAATAATAGCATATTTAATTTATAAAGATAAAATAATAAATAAAATAACAAATTTAATAATAGCATATTTAATTTATTACTTTATACGTGACTTCACCGAAAGAACCAAAGAATAATTGTAAGTGATTTCGTTGCCAGTTACATGCTTTAATTTGTGTTTGTTCTCCAATCAATGTGTTTCTGTTTCTCTCAGGGTAATTCCCAGCATGTACCAATCCATACATCTTGGTATTCTACTCATCTTCTGTTACATTTACTTTATAAGTAAGCATATTTCACATAAATGGTAGCTTTTGGTGCACTGATTTTCAACCACACTATGCAGCCTTCATTGTAAAGGTATTTCAATCCTTTATTGGATTTCATTTCCACTGTATTTTTGTTATATAAAAGATGTCATTCGAACATCTGAAATTGTTATTTGATTCTCCATTCATGTGTATTCTTTCATCTCTCCAGTCCATTATTTGTAAAATATTTTCGAATTCGGCTGCAAGCCTCTGGCTAGTATTTTGTTACTTTTAAAGGAATTGTCAATGTAGCCAGCTGTTCCATCTACAGTGTATATACATGGTTTGATAAAAATTTTTTATATTTTTACGAAGGCCTTAGTTTCTGTGAGCTTTGAAAATTCCCTAACTTTCCACTGAATCCAATGGCTTTTATACAATTGGCACAAATTGATCAATGCAATGCTGGATCAGTGCTTCCCATAGCTACAATCCCCTCGCACGACCACTATGCAACAACAACCCTGATTTCGTCCCTCCATCTCTCTTCGTGGACATCTTCCCGGATGCATTCCATCACTCTTGGCTGCCTCTTGACCATCAGACACCATTGTCTGCCCAAGCCAACCTACCTTTCTTAACTGTTTCAATTATCTATTCTACTAATCACATACCTGCATTTCCCATAAATATGCTAAATGCCTCTTGATATGAATATTATTTTGTCAAGGCGCTCTTTTCCCCCCGTCCAACCCAGCTTATATATATGCTCCAAGCACGTGTGCTGTTTCATTCAGACGCTGTCGCCTCGACAGACCTGGTTTTCACCTGAGGACGGCTGCTTGCGTTGTGGCCGAAACGTCGTGAGAATTGTTTTATTATTTTTTATTTTTATTATTTTATTACTTCCCTTCTACGTGACTTTACCGAAAGAACCAAGAAGATGTTTCAATTATGTCATTAACCTGCACGTGTTCGTAAATGCATGTGTCCCTCCCTCTGTCTCTCAATGTAAGTTCAAGAATGAATATCTCCGTGCTCGATTGCCAGTCCGATTTGAAGGACGAGCACATTCCACACGCTGCGATATGTGGGTACACGTGCGAATTAGCACTAGAAAGGTGCAGGTGGATGTGGGGGTGACAGAGGGAGTGTGGTTTGCTGAGTGGTCGTGTAGCCATTAGCGCGCTGTGCTGCGAACCCGGCGACCAAGTTCCATTCCCGCTCACGGCCAACACCGGTGACGATTATCTGGACCAATACTGGGCCTCCCCTATGTCGACTCAGCCTCAAATTAGTACCTGGTGCGGTGTGTAAATTTTGACACTGGGGGAGACAAAGGCGGCCGGGCGTAGTGTTGGCCATCCACCCCCTCGTGCGCCGTGCCGGCCTTCATAGGTGCTAACTCGCGAACAGCACTTGCCCCAACAGTCTGGTAATGCCAGACGGGGGGATCTTTGTCCTTGTGATTTGAGAGTCAATGTGGTATTTGCAAACACTTGTTTCATTTCTGATTCAACCGCATTAATTGATCAAACCAAACAGTTCTCGTTGAAACCTTCTGCAGCCAGGCCACCAAGATTATATGGCTTGCCAAAGATACATAAAGAACATACACATCTTCGTCCCATTGTCTCTACTATCAACTCCCCCACCTACAAACTGGCTCGTTTTTTGTCTGAAATCCTGCGGCCTTTCACTGGAAAAACCACCTCTGCGGTACTAAACTCTACTGACCTGGTATCGACAATCAAGGGGATTTCCCTGTCCCCAGACGACCTGTTTGTCAGTTTTGATGTGGTTTCCTTATTCACCAAAGTTACTGTACCTGACACCATCGCAATCATTGAAGACTTGGTTCATCAAGGACTGAATACTGGGGTACCCCCCCTGGTGAGACACTGCTTAACCAATACATACTTCAAGTGAGAATTATTTTATTATGTTTTATTTTTATTATTTTATTATTTCCATTCTACGTGACTTTACCGAAAGAACCAAGAAGATGAATCCCTGCAGTCACGAAAGCTTTAAATCGAAACTTGTTTCGTTGTGTGTGTAAAGGTGGTGCTGACCAACTTGCTAACAGCACTTGAGCCGATACGTCTGAAAGTCTATCCAGGGGCATAGTAGTTGCCTTTGGGGCCGTTCATAAATGACGTCACGCACCTAGGGAGGGGGGGGGTCCGACATTTGTGACGATGTGTGACGAGGGGGGGGGTGGTGAGAAATGTGACGTCACATCAAAATGCGCAACTTTAAATAAATATAGACAACACGTTCTACTGAATAAAATAGACTTTTTTTAATAAATGTTTCTACTACAACATCAGAGTGCGGCGCCACATTAAATACGCACTGCAATGACAATAGTTTAAAGCGATTTGAAGCATGTTTTATTTTTTTCGGGGGGGGGGGGGCAGAGCTTTGTGACGTCAAATTTGAGGGGGGGGGGTCTGACTTTTTGTGACGCCGTGTGACGAGGGGGGGGGGGTCAAAAATCGTCCAAAATCGCGTGACGTCATTTATGGACGGCCCCTTTGTTGTTATTGTTGGACTCTGAAGTTCAGCGTGGTCGTTTGCGTAACAAACATAAAAAAATAAGAACACTTTCGAGTGAATTTGCAACGAGACTGCCACCTACTGGAATGAATCTCGCCCCTGGCAGTTTCGTCCTTCACGTTATTCTCAGGCAGAGCAACGTCGCAAACTTCACAACTTCCCACACACGCAAATGTGTCAAAAAAAACAAGCACACGCACACATATATAGCGTTTGTGTGTGCATTGCAAAAAAAGGAAATCGACATTTTGTCAAAGACTTTTCTCGTGGCTTTTGCATATGTACACAAATTCTGCGTGATTTTGTTTGTTGACAAATCGTTGCTTTTGTTGTTGTTGTTTGCAACTTGTGTTTTGTCCGGCTAACAAATGATTCTGTCAGGACGGTGGCGTTTTGTGTTTTCTCGGGTCATTTACGGATCTCAACATTGAACCCCAGCCTTCGGGAAAGACCCAAACAACCCTCACACGAGCTCACTAACACCCCAACCCACGCACCTCGCTCACCAGGACATCTGCCCACAGACCAAAATTAACGATGCACTTACACTCGTGTTTCCATTCAAATGTTGTATTCCGACAGCTGTAAGTGGAAATGAATTATATACAAAACAACCAGTTTCATCTTCTTGGTTCTTTCGGTAAACTCACGTGACTTTACCGAAAGAACCAAGAAGATGAATCCCTGCAGTCACGAAAGCTTTAAATCGAAATATAACAACCAGTTTTTTTTCGTGTTTGCGTGCGTGCGTGCGTTTGTTTTAAACCTTCCTAAAGTCTCGTCTAGGCATACGGGGAGATACAAAGGCTGTCGGTCCTGCTTGCCAAGTCTCTATCCTCCTACTCGATCTCGGATAGTTCCCGTCCGCTGGGGCGGTGTGGAGGGAGTTACTTCCCTATTTGTTGTATCAGTAGCGCGCGTTGTGTGTGTGTCGGCGTTGTGCAAGCGGTGGCAATGCGGAACCAACGTCAACTGGACGTCATTACCACCCCTCCTCTCTCTGTGTGTTGCGTGTCTCTCTCTCTCTCTGTGTCTCTCTGTGTGTTTCTCTCGTGTGTGTTTGTCGGTGTGTGTCTATGACGATCTTCGCGTTTTGAGTCCACCAGCTGCTGTGATTAGTCAGTCGGGTTTACTTACTCTCTGTGTGTGTGTGTCTGTGTGTGTGTGTGTCTCCACGTGTTAATCGGCAGAGGCTTCGTCAAGGGCTTCTCGCCCGTGGCAACTTTGCGAGGTACAGTGCTGTGTGGGGCGCAGTTGCACACGGACGCAAGTTTCACCACAACACCACCACCATCTCAATACCACCACAACACCACCATCATCATCACCATCACAACACCACCACCACCACAACACCACCACCATCTCAATACCACCACAACACCACCATCATCATCACCATCACAACACCACCACCACCACAACACCACCACCACAACACCTTCACACCACCACACCACCACCACAACGCCGCCACCACAACACCACCGCCACACCATCACACCACCACCACACCACCACCAACACACCACCACTACACCACCACACCACCATCTCCACACCACCACCACCACACCACCACCACCGCCGCCGCGAGTAAGCCGTGACAAGGCTGCCCGGTGCAGAGTGATGCTTAGCGAGCACCCATTGAAGGTGCTTGGACACGGAGGCGCGGTGGGAAAACACCACGCCCGGCCGCCTTTGTCTCTCCCCTAACCCCTAACCCACCCCCCTCTCGTTACTTAAGGCTGCTCGTTTGTGGCTGAGTCGACCTAGGGCCGGTTGGTCACTGCATTATTATCGGTCGTGAGCCCCCGGGCAATGGGGCGGTCCATAAATGACGTCACGCACCTAGGGGGGGGGGGGGTGAGAAATGTGACGTCACAACAAAATACGCAACTTTAAATACATAAGACAACACGTTCTACTTAATTAAATATACTTTTTAATAAATGTTTTCTCCTACAGCATCAGAGTGCAGCGCCACATTAAATACGCACTACAATGACAATAGTTTAAAGCGATTTGAAGCATGTTTTTTTTTTGGGGGGGGGGGGCAGAGCTTTGTGACGTCATATTTGAGGGGGGGGTCTGACTTTTTGTGACATCGTGTGACGAGGGGGGGTCAAAATCGTCAAAAATCGCGTGACGTCATTTATGGACGGCCCCTATGGTCACGCCACTGCTCAGTGTGTGTGTCTCCCCAGGTTAACCGCCCTCCAAGGACAAAGGTCCCCCGTATAGCCTGGGGCAAGTGCTGTTAGCAAGCTCCTATGAAGGTCCGGCACGGCACGGCACACGAGGGGGGGGGGGTGGCCAGCACCACGCCCGGCCGCCTTTGTCTCCCCAGTGGCGATGTTCACACATCGCGCCATGTACTCATTTGAGGCTGAGTCGACCTAGGGGAGGCACGGGACCGGTTCGGATAATCGTCACTTTGGTTAGCCGTAGCGCAGCGCGCTAACCATTGCACTACAGTTCCCACCACACACTTCACAAAACTACTCACACACACATCACCACACACACAACCACTCACACACAAAACCACACACACAATCACTCAACAACAACAACCGCCATTCACCACTAAGTGGCGGTGACGTCACCACGACGCTTGTGCCAGGCCATGTGCACCTTGAGGCCACGTGAAGTGTCGAACGCCCGCTGGCAGGAGGTCACGGGGCAGACCCAGCAGGTGCCACCGGTCGACTGACTGAGATAACCGAGATGACTGGCTGATGCACCACCTGTGCCCCCTACTGTGCAAACTTGCTGTGCTTTAGCCACCCGGCGCTCCGCTCGTTGTTGTGAGCGTCGCTCCTCCGCCCTCCGTTGTTGCTGGAGGGCGACTGCCTCCAACTGCCCAGTAGCGTCCTTCACGAGCCTCCTCCACTGAGGCCGATCTTGACACCGCTGGTACCAGTCATCAGCAAGTCCACTCAGCTCCACGTCTGCCTGTACCACATCACTCCATCTCTTCTTTAGCCCGTGTCACTCACCCACTCATTCACTCACTCACCCACTCACTCAGCTCCACGTCTGCCTGTACCACATCACTCCATCTCTTCTCTAGCCCGTGCCACGCCCGTTTAGCCCCCTCGATCTGGCCGAACAAAAGCTGTTTGGGCATGCAGTGAAGAGCGTCGAGAAAGAGACGCTGCTGCTTTCGCTCTCGACGCAGCTGCGAACTGTCGGCCTGTCCTGGACATGCGCATACAGCGGAAGAGCAAAGCAGCACCATCGGCGCACACTCTGCGCCAATCGACTCGGCATCGATAGCAGTCGTTGGGCGGTCGTAGATACGAGTTTTGGTTGTTATTGTGGGAGGTCTTGCTATAAGAAAGGTCGTAGAAGCAGGGAGTGTGCAAGTTGAGCCGTCGTAAGTCAGGGGTCATCTGTAAGTAACCAATGTTAGCCATATACGTAATTTGGAAGACCTTAGGTGGTACCAACTTGTGCACTGGGCCCATGGACTAACTGCAACTTCTTCTTGGTTCTTTCGGTAAAGTCACGTAGAATGGAAATGATAAAATAATAAAAATAAAACAATGATAAAATAAAATAAACAATTTTTATTATGTTTTATTTTTATTATTTCCATTCTACGTGACTTTACCGAAAGAACCAAGAATATGAATCCCTGCAGTCACGAAAGCTTTGAATCGAAATTTAACTTCAACTTTGCAACATATAATGATTATAATGTGGTGACATGGCCCAGGTTCGTGGTTCGAGCCCACGGCTGTCCTGGATAATACTGTGGGTGTGGACTGAAACGTACATTTTTCTTGCCGTCTATTTCACATTGGACGAAATAGAGTAGGCCACGTTTGCCAGTGTCAACAGTGGTCCAGAAGGCCTACGATCTAAAAATTCATCCTCTTGGTTCTTTTGCTAAAGTCACGTAGAATGGAAATAATAAAAAATAAAACATAATAAAATAATTCTCACGACGTTTCGGCCACAACGCAAGCAGCCGTCCTCGGGTGGAGAACAGGTCTGTCGACAGAATTATTTTATTATGTTTTATTTTTTATTATTTTATTATTTCCATTCTACGTGACTTTACCGAAAGAACCAAGAAGATGAATCCCTGCAGTCACGAAAGCTTTAAATCGAGATCTAAAATTTTTTTCATTTTTCACGTACAGAGACAACTATTGTCCGTTTATGATTATGTTATGCGAACTCATTTGTCTACGTTGAATCACCCACCCAGGTCTGGGAGACACCACAAGATCAGAAAGCCCCTTTGCGGCGTAGAGAAAGGAACCGTTGAGGGACCACCAGCGAGATGTCATACGGTGCCATCGGGGATGGCAAAGATGCCCTGCTCGATCCGCATGGCCAGGGTGAGTGGTATTAGGCGGGGGGGGGGGGGGGTGACCCGAGAGTACTCTACACAGATATGGAGGCCAAAGCAAGAGTCCAACCAAGACTTTGGTCATCGTCGTGCCAGCTATGTGCAGCTTGCCTGAGCCCAAGAGATTAAAAGTCACTTGTTACGTAATTTTTTTGACAATTTCAAAAAAAAAAAATCTTTGTCGATTTGCAGTGGAGGGTCAAGATAACCCTTGTAAAGGTGATCCAATATGCACAAAACTTTATTGTAAAGTTGCAAGGACTTCATAGAAAATGGGACAAATTTAGCAAAGGCGTATCCAAAGTTGCCAATTAAAATTATAACTTAACAGTCGGGTCTGGGATTGTCCATGTTTTGGTTTTATCTGGGCCACTCCCACCCCACCCCCAACCCCTATTAATTGTGCCATGGTGGCTAGATGTCAAATACCTCGCCTTAATGCAGGAGGTCGTGGGTTCGATCCCGACCCTGATACCTGCATATTTGAAGTTTGCACGTTTTCCCCGTGGTCGTGGGAATTTTTCTCCAGGCCCTCCGGTTTTTCCCTCCACATTTAGAAATATACGTTTAGAGTATTTTGCTCCTACACATTTCCACATGATAAGTCACTTTGTTGAGCTATAAACTGTGGCCAGGTCACTTCTGAAAAAGAGCTAAATAGCTCAGTGGGCCTTACCTGGTAAAATAAAATATGTATATAGTTTACAATTTCACTGACTTTTATTCCCATAATTATCAAATCGATCTCTTTGTAGTTACTCATGTCTCCTTTGTTAATAGGCCACTGATCTCAATGGGCTCCCACATGTCCCTAAATTAAAGTCTTTGTTTTAAAAATCCTTGACGCTTGTACGCTGCGGGAGCGATAGTGGCTCGCGCCGTGAGACCCTGCCCATGTCGCTGTTGTCAAATCTGTGATTTGCAGAGTCCCAAGCAGAGGAGTTCCGGGAGCTCTCCCAAGAGATCAGCAAGAACATCTTCCAGATTAATGGAAGTGGTGAGTGGGACTGCCCCAGTACACCCAGCACCCAGGCACAAACGCATTTGCACACCATTGAGAACACATACGTGTCCCTTGAAACTTCACCAATATCAAGAGTGTTTCATTAGGAGGGGGGGGGGGTTAGTGTGTGTGGGTTGTCGCCATTGACATCACTGTACATTCTGGAGAGAGAATTTACCAAAGATAACAGTCATGGGCTCTGTATATTTAACAACACACAACGGTGTGCTCACAAATGGCAGGAATGCATTAACTCCCATGCCTTGCGTTCGCCTGATATGACCACCACATTGGATGTACAATGCGGGCTTATTGTCAAACTCCGTGAGACCCCGAAGGGTTTAGGAATTGTTACAAATATGCATGACCCACAAGCCCAGTAAGACTGGATTTGCAGGCTTAAAGTTGTGTAAGTCGATGAGATGAGCGCGTTTCTTTAATTGAAGATGTACCATCCCACCCTTATCACCCTCCCACAGTGTCCGCGCTGGATAAACAGCTGCAGAAGCTGGGAGCAACGTCGGACAGCAGTGACCTGCGGCAGCAGCTGTAAGGAGCACCTCCATCATTAGCGTGTGGGTTGTAAGTGTTTGGGATGGATTTTTACCTAATTGGGTAAAACTCCGCTGTGACATTGTTCCTTGGACAGGCGTAGTGCCTCGGTGGTAGCCTTGCAGCTGTAAATCACGGCACGAATACCGAATAAGCTCATTTATCACTGCGATTGTTCAACTGCTCAGTCTTTCCACTCATGTCTTGAGTTTTTTTATATTGTTAATTTAGTTTGCATTTCGTGTGCACTATTTGCACTGATCAATTTCCCCTATGCATCATCTTGAGGTGCTCTTGGTATTTGGAATTTAAATGCTGTTTGCATTCAAATTGCTAATACCTTGTATCAGACACTGATCACTGAAATGCGCAGACCAGTCAAGCAACCGTGATGGATGAGGGCATTTTAATCGAATTTATATTTATAGAGCACCTTCACTTAAGGCGCTTGAAGTCCAGTTGTTGCTAGCAATGGTTGCTGCACAATTATCTATGGTTTTCCTAGTTCTGGACAAATCAAATAAGCAAACAATATGCCTCTTTCTCACGCCTGTATCTCCACATGGAAGTATTATTTACACATTCCATCAGTCACCCAACCTTCCATCAGTGCATCATTTCATCGGCATTGGTTCAACGTAAGCAAATTCTCAACCAGTTTTGACATTCAGCGTCTCACCAGCAGTCGGGCTTGCTTGAACTAACGCTGGTGACCTGCCAGATGTTTATGGGTAAGGACCCTCTCTGTTGAGCACAATTGGTATTTGTGGTCAGATCTGGTCACATCCTCCAAGTGGGCAAATGGGATGGCAATTTCCATTGAGATCACAGACAAAAGTCACATTACTATCTGAGGTTGTGTTCTATTTAGACCAATCATAGTTCATCAAGCACACTCTGTGACACAATTCTTTGACACTGCCATATAAAATTGCCCTAATTGCGTACAGTAAATGCGTTGGCGGTGACAATTTCCAGCAATGATTGCCCTATATTTGCCCGAGTTTGTTACATCCTATACGCACTGCTGGAGAAGATACCTGTTAGGAAGCACCTATAAAGGGTGCACAGCAGCACACACGAGAAGATGATGTGATCAGCACCCCTACGTTCCTCGGCCATCTGTGTCTCTCTGTTATTGTTGTTGTTGATCACGCTGCGGCATTGGGTACGAATATTCGTCGGCGTCAACCTGAGAGAGATCCCGGGAACAGTTCGGACACATTAGTGTTGTGTGCAGCATTGCCAGGAGTTGAGTCTGGGCATCCCAAGTTCATAGTGCAGTGGAGAGCCAGCTACTATGCCGCCGCAATGTAGACATATACAATCACGTTTAAAAAAAAAAAAACATCAGTATGTGCTAAGTAATAAACTATACATTTGTGCGTCAATTAGCTGAAAAATGCATTTTAAAGCGTTCTGGTTAAAATTTCTAACTTATTTAACCTGTGAGTACGTGTGCCATTAAGAAGGTGAGCGTGACTTTCCCTTCTGCCAGTTATAGCAACAACAACAACAACAACAATAATGCCAATTAATTATTTACTCAGGAAAGACTCACCAGCTAGGCAAGAGATGTTTGGCCCTTCCCATTAAGGGGCGTTGTGTGGAAAGACACCAAGAGTGCCCCATGCCCGTGGTACTCGGCAAGCCCTGATGCTCACCAATGCAATCACTAAACAGGCTCGGAAAGCATTTCCTCATTGGTCGCTTGTCCCTGGCCGGAGCGTAGCAGTCCCCACGAGACACCACCAGGTGACCTCATCTGAGCGCACCGCCACGCTGAGCCAGAGGTCGCAACCGGGTACCCGATACCCGTACCCTACCCGATACCTGGCTACCCGTACTCGGCCGAGTACGGGTACCCGTTTGCGACCCTGGTGCGGCCGGGTACAGGTACGGGTGGGCCGTGAGTCACTGGTAAGAAACCGTTTGTCACTCATTTCCCAACGTCTTGTCTCTTCTCACAATTCAAGTTCCTAGAATCAACCTACCCGCGCCTGCAACATGGCTTCATCCCAGAGGTCGCAATCGGGTACACGATATTCGTACCCTACCCAATACCCGGCCGGGTACGGGTAGCCGGGTATCGGGTAGGGTACGGGTACCCGTTTGCGACCCTGGTGCGGCCAGGTACGGGTAAGGAATCAAAACCCGTTTGCGACCTCTGCGCTGAGCACAGTTCAAGTCGGCCGTGGTGTTTGACGTCGGCCAACTGTGGTCTGCGTTGAAGTTGGCCCCAGGCCTGCGGTAGGCCGTCGATGATGGTGCGCCAGGGCTCTGGTGTGATCGGCCACATTTAGGGTGAGTCCCATGGGGAATTGTTGTGTTTCAGTAAATGTGACCATA
The DNA here is from genome assembly GCF_015708825.2 of Lethenteron reissneri. NCBI lineage: Eukaryota > Metazoa > Chordata > Hyperoartia > Petromyzontiformes > Petromyzontidae > Lethenteron > Lethenteron reissneri. Next base: position 6,530,622 of record NC_083821.1, on the reverse strand, counting down.
ATGAAGGCCCTGAATATGCCTTTGACCATCACTCTGAATGCACCCAACTGCAGGGCTGAGCCTGGGTTATCACTTAGATGGCAGACCACCAGGTATTTTTGGAAATTTCCAGGTATTATAGTCTTGAGCTGCGAAGTGGTTAGGAGCCAGCAGTAGAGTGTTAGATTATTGAATGCATCGGGGGCAGAGCTTTGGGTTTTATGCTGATATGCGTGGAGCTACTCTTTTTTTCTCTCCAAGTACTCACCTCCACCCACATGTAAGCCAAACGTCATTCATGGAAGTGGCCAAACATCCCAATGCAGGAGACCCTTCTGAAAGAGATTCGCAAAACTCGGTGAGACCTTGCTGCGTAAAAGACAATGGCGTCGCACGTTTGACCGTTTCCGCGTGCAGGCACAACCAGCAGCAACGGAGCAACCAGCTCATCACAGACACCGCATCATCGCTCCGCCACCTTGCCGATCTCGCCAGAAAATCCACCAAGGCATGCGGGCGCGTTTCGGGCCTCCTTGAAAGCACTCGGGCCCACATTCCCCCATGCTCCCACCAATGCTGTCAATTATTTTACTTGTGGATTGGAGGCTTTATTTTTCCCCCCTCAGTAAATCAACCACCCGTACCTTTGTTGCCTCCGCTGGGCACAAACGCGTGGCTGAATTCTGAAACGGACAAAATGTTCTTCTGTCGGCACGGTTATGACAAGAGACTGGGGGAGAAAATTTGGCCAAACGTTGCAATTCGGACTTGTGACCAGATTGCCACGTTGGTGAAAACACTGAAACACTTGCTATTGTTTTAATGATGAAACAAGTTTGTTGGATTTGTCTCATTGTTGGTGATTAAGACATCGGCGCGTTTTCATGAAATCCTGACAAACATTAACTGGAATCGGTGCCTTTTGTTGAAAAATGTGTAAAATTAACTTGTCAATTTGTGCATCTTGCCCTTTGCCTTGCAGCTGACACCTTCTCAGTCACACTTAGGATTATTATTGTAATAATTATGAATCCTACAATTTCAGGTCATTTCAGATGCTGTAGCATTAAGCCACATTTTGTCAACTATCCTTCCACTTTTTTTCAAAAATTTTCATCGCCAATTCTTATGGAAACTATACAATTTCCATATCTAAATATTTCTGTACCTATTTATGCCAAAACACACACCGTATCCATTTTTAAAAATTAAAACGCAGGTTTTTTACATGGCAGCTGCATTGCTACTTTCTGAAAATTGAAGGACGGCAAGTCAGATGTCAAGATCAATTTATTTTGCTATTACCGGCCAAGGAAATGTATTGTCTTCAGCTGATTGAGGGGGCTTCAAAATCCATCATGACCGACATCATGAGCCAATGATTGAAACCTCTTACTCCTGCCACCAGCAAATGTGCTTTTTGCCCAGCGACCAGCTTAAGTTGCAAAACATGACATTAAAACCCCTCCTGCAGAATGCAGGCTATGCCTAGCCCATTACCGGGTGATGAGTCCTTAGCTTTTAGCGAGGCTCTGTTGACGAATAGGTAGAAGTGTTTCCACCCGCACGTTCGTATCCGCCGCCGACAATGGGGCTAAATCCTCGCTGTCGCATTTTTGTCCTTTACAGCAAGATCGGCTGCAGCTTGACCGCCTCAAGAGCCAGTTTTCAGAGACGCTGAAAAGCTACCAGCAGACGCAGAAGGTGACGTTTCTGAGTGGCGTGTGTTCACATGTGTTACTGCTCGCGTGCGGATTTTGTGTTCCGGCTGGACACTCACTCTCTTTTCCTTCACAAGATGGAAAGAGTTGTTGCCCTGTCTTCTTGGTTCTTTCGGTAAAGTCACGTAGAAGGGAAGTAATAAAATAATAAAAATAAAACATAATAAAATAATTCTCACGACGTTTCGGCCACAACGCAAGCAGCCGTCCTCAGGTGAAACCAGGTCTGTCGAGGCAACAGCGTCTGAATGAAACAGCACACGTGCTTGGAGCATACATATAAGCTGGGTTGGAAGGGGGGGGGGAAGGGGGCGCCTTGACAAAAGAAATTGCATATCAAGAGGAATTTAGCATATTTATGGAAAATGCAGGTATGTGATTAGTACTACTTGTGTCCGTGCATTATGCAGGATTAGCAGCATCCAAGGGAGGGGATAGGGGTAGCATTAATAAAGGGAAGGAGTGTTAATAGTATGTAGCTGCAGTAACTAAAACCACCACGTAAACAACTAAAGTATAAACTACATAGTTGTTGCCCTGATTGCGAATGTTGTCAAGTGCAGCCTGTTCATCGCATAGACAACCACCGCCCATTATACGCTTACACCGGAGGTATGGCCGCTATGCATTTAGCGGACCCCTGATGCCATCCAATGGATTACTGCACGCAACATTCAGTCATAATGTCTTGCCCAGTTGCTTGTCAAGTGCCATACGAATGAGAGAAAAAAAACTCGACACACTTGTCGAAAACAAGGGCCTAAAAGGAAAACAAATCTATGTTTCGTTTTGTTAATTATGCTTGTGCGCCACCAAATAATTAGTTTACGTACGAAAGAGAGATTTATCCCTGCCGCACAAAGCATCCGTGCAATGGAAGCGCTTGTCGTATGCATGTATGTTGAACTTCTTTCGCACCCTACGGAGCAAACCGTGCTCAATTGACAATTTGCTGTGTGTGATTATTAAGGGGGCAATCTGGCTCACCCTACATCAGTCAACAACTGGGAGCGTAAAGCTGCGCTCGTGTATACTGCCGGCGGAGCGGTAGCGCAGTGGACGACCGCTGCCTTCCGACGTTTTATCTCCCGCAGAAAATTTCCCAGAAAACAAAAGAGGTCATCAGCAGCGAGCAGCGAGCGGCCTTCCAGGTGAGCGCATTCAACGTCCCCCGGACTTCATCTTGAAGGGCTCAACTACAGCGCACGTTGAGAGTTTCCCCGACAGTCTGTTAAGGCTATAGGCGGGGGGGCGGGGGTCTTTGTTTTTGTGTGTAATCTCACCAATAACCACAAGGAATAATTCACTCGTAGGACAATCCCCAACTTGTAGTGTGTGGCTACGGGCCTGCATTAGACGCTTCTGTCTGCTGTGCTCTCATCCCTCCGATGGAGACGACGGCGAGGGGCAGGCAGGCTCTGTCTGAGGCTCTGGTTGTGCCAAATGTGGTGGTTAGCAGAGTTCCCAGGATGAGCACGGCTGGGAGAGGAAGAAGATGGTGTCAGCCGAGTCGACAGAGAAACAGCTGACGCACGAGGACCTGGAGGACATCCAAGTGCGGCATGAAGCCATTCAACAACTGGAGGTGCGACCCGTTCATTTGCTCGCTTGTTCGTTCACTCGTTCAAATCTTTAATGCACGCACGCGCATGCACACGCGTACACAGTTCATCACCTGATGTCAATGCTTTCTGTAAAATCAAAGAGACGTATGTATTTGCATGCGATTAATAGCAAATAACTTGACGCTTATTTTACATGACCATATTCGCACAGCAGTTGTTTAGAGAGTATTTGTTCTCTTTCTGCAACACATAACTCAAAATATTAAATATTTCAACGATCGCTAACCACACACACAAACAAAAAAGATCCCCCATATAGCCTAGTAGACTGTTTAAGCTTGCACTGTTAGCAAGCATCTATTAACGACTAACGCACAATGATTCGGAGGACATTGTCATTGGTCAACTCGAGGTGTGACCCATTCATTTATATTCATCTTAATGCCGACTGTTGCATCTTCATCCGTGCAGTCGTGGCACTGTTGAAATATGTACAACTTTCTTGTGGTTTACATAGTCCATAAATGACGAAGACAAAGGTCCCCCTTATAGCCTCATCAGACTGTTGGGGAAAGTGCTGTTAATGAGCACCTAGGAAAGCCGGCACGGCTCGCAAGGGGGTGGGTGACGTGCTGGTTTATGCTCCTTGACGCAAGATCAGCGAGGTGTTGTGGTTCAAATGTGTGTACACCACATTAAACAAATCGTTGGTTCACATGTGGTGGGGTAAAGTGTGTGAGGTACTTTACCGCTGCTACTATTACGCTTTGAGCAGCAAAGGTCCGATAGCCCTCTATCCCGTTTGGTAAATTTTGGTTCCCAAAATCATATCCCTTCGGTGCCAAACTCGCAACAATTGAACTCTCACGAGGGCGAAGACCCAGATAGGCACACTCTCATTCGACAGGCCATAAGATTCTGCGACGGGCGTCTGATTGGCTATTCATATTTTCCAGATGTCGACACTATACAATGCAGCTGCCCCGAAGTTTTGGAATCTACCCAGTTCCGTTTCTTGGCATCTCCATTCTGCCGTCTCCGTCCTCATTTAAATTTACTCGATTAAAATCACTCACGTTTAAGTGTGGTGTGTAATTATGCAACGTAATTTCTAAAATATTTGTTTTTGTAACTGTCCGTCTGTCTGTGTCTGTGCTTTGTCAGAGCGATCTGCTCGATGTGAATTCCATTTTCAAGGACCTCGCTTCCATGGTGCACGAACAAGGCGGCACTATCGGTAACCTCAGTGACTAAACGTTCAGCGAAGTTTTCCGAACGGGGCAAGCACTTTGCATCTCGTTTACCGCCAAGAGCCTCTGGTGGAAAGTCCACATTCAAAAATGATGACCGTTTCAAACTATATTCATTCGTAAACGTAAATACTACTTAGTAATTATAATAATTTACAACCCTTTGTCATCCATAAGAGGTTTTTTTTGGGGTAAATATATATTTAAATATATTTACGCGATCTAACCCAACAAAAAACACATTCCTGCGGAGGGAGCTGGTAGGAACGTTGGGTTGCTCGGTCAATGGCCAGGGTCAACGGCGGCGTGGTGTATTCCGCAAATATGGCCGACTGTGAGGGCGGGCACAAGCCGGCGTGAGTAGGTTAAACGTTGAGTTTTATAAGGGCACCACGGGGTGACCAGCCCCTCCCCACCCAGCCCCTCCCCACCCTCCCCTCCCCACCCAGCCCCTCCCTCCCCACCCAGCCCCTCCCTGCACGACGGACACAATAATCCACTGTCGGCTGGTGTAACCAGGAGGTTCCTACCAGTAAAACCTCTATTATGGATGATAGTGATCGCGAAAACCTACAGATTAAACCCTTTTTCAATGCACTGCTGCGTGAAGGCTTCCCCACACTGTTGTCGGCAATTCGGGTTGTTCGACCATACTTCACCATATTGGTCAATTCGGGTTTGTGAAGGGAAGGGCCAAGAACTATTTCAGAGAACGCTGTTCACTGATATTGACCACAGCTGAGAATCAAACTCGGGTCATCGGGTTCATAGCGCAGCGTCTCACCGACTCTGTCGCCACTCCAAACAAATATTACATCTCAGTGGGTCCAGCGCTGACAGTGTATCGTCCTAGATTTGAAGCTTTCGTGACTGCAAGGATTCATATTCTTAGGTTTTTTTTTTTCGGTAAAGTCACGTAGGTAAAAAAGTTTTAATTAATAAAAGTAAAATAAAAAATAAAATAAAAATCACGACGTTTCGGAGGCAACACAAGCTTCCGTCTTCAGGTGGAACCGTCACAGCACGATAGCTGTATCAAGTGAGAGAAATTCCAAGAAACCAGTCCTTGTATATATACTGGTTGAGGGTGGGAGGAGCCAAGGTAGGCCCTGAATATTATTTTTTAAAACCTAAGAAAATGTATCTTCCGTTATTCATTCTCCAGTAACGCTTTCATTCGTTCTGCCCTGCAGACAGCATAGTTCACCATGTGGAGCGCGCATCTTCGAACGTGGAGGGAGCTAATGAGAACCTCGTAACGGCCAGCAAACACCAGGTTTGGTATACACCAGCAGTGAAACTTTCATTGATTTCTATGCTCGTGATGCACGTGTTTTATATATATAGTTTATTATTGTTCGTTTATCAGTTGAACACGTAGGCTTTCGCGACCAATAATATTCATAATCAACGTTTTTGGGTTTAGATCGCGTTATTTATAAATGTGTCGTAACCCTCCACCAACCGACACGGCCAATCAGTAAAAAAGTGTCACGTTGACAAAAGACAAAATAGTTCACTGCTTTAGCCCACCGGTGTGTTGAAGCGTGAAACCACAACATTTACAATTTGAGTACGACGTTTCGCTGGTAATTGCATCCAACATCATCGGGCAATTCGCCAGAATGGTGAGGCTCTGCTGTGTCTCCCGTTCTTATATAGAGCAGCAGCAGGGTGACGTCATCATTAACTCATTGTTCGTTTATGTCGTATGTGAAAATTAATACTCGACTGAAATCGTGATGGCCGCGCGTTTTGAAGCTTGTCGCAGAGGTCCGAGGTGCTAATCCAGCACCAGCCCCTCGTTATTACTCCCGGTGTAACAGCTGAAATAATAATTTTAAATAATATACGCCTATTGCTTTCACGGTGAACATTAAAGATTCTTTGACGTCATCCGCAAAAAAGGGTCAAAAAAATTGCCAGATCCTAAAATCGCACGCAGATCACTCAATTGGGATTATACGTAGAGCAGTCATCGACCCCGATTGTCAAACTAATGTCCGTTTGCTGGGTAGGTGCCGAGTCAACCTTGTGCCGCAGAGGGACAGCTGCCACTGGGAGTGCCCTTTCAAATGTTTGGGATGAGATGCGATGTAACGAGCTCTGAGATTCCCCGGGCATATTGGGTGCTATATAAAAAACAAACGGTTGCCATCACATTGAATTGCGACAATTCATAGAATTGCCGAGAAGGTGACTCTGGCTATAATGCGCGCACATGCACGCGCATCCAAACTTTCTCGTCAGATGTCACCGCTGCATTCTGAAAAGATGCATATGTTAGTGTGCATTTAATAGTAACTAATGTGATGTTTATTGACATATTCACAAAGTCATTGTATTTGTTCTGTTTCTGCACCACATGACTCAACATGCTCAGTGTATTAAGGGATCACAAACCACACAAAGACAAACATCCTCCATAAAGCCTTGTATTTTTTTGGAGCAATTTTCTGTTTCGCGAGCAGCTAATCAGGACTGAACAGCGCATGAGTGGGTAGTCTGGCCGTGATGATTTTTACACACCACACTAGGTGCTCATTTAAGGCTGAATTGACCTCGGGGAGGTCTAAAACCGTTGCAGCTGTGGCTGGGAATTGAACATCGACTGCCAGGTTCATAGCACATTGAGTTTACCACCATTCCTCACACCACTAACACCGCTAACAGTGACAAAAGATCCCCCATATTGCCGTAATAGACTGTTGGGGCAATGCTGTTAGCACCTATGAAGGTTGGCACGGCACACGAGGGAGTGGGTGGCCGGCTCCACACCCTAACGAACATGCACACACACACACACACACGCAGACCTAAAGCTTTGCACGTCACATTCAATTGTACATGTCCACTTGATCGCAAGTGATACACTGAATACAAGGCATGAGAGGAAACACATCACACGCGAATGCGTCTGTGTTATGATAATACTTCAAGGCTGCACGTTTTAATCATCTCCCTTTCTGTCATTTCAGGCGAAATCTCGCAAGAAGACCTGCTTCATTATTATAGGTGCCATTGTGGTGTTAGGCATCATAGGCTTGATAATTGGCCTGACTGTCAAAAAATAATCTCCCCCCTTAGGTTGCTGCTGCTGCTGCTGATGCTTATTCTTCTCTGGAAAATTAAAGATACAATTTTTGTAAAGTACCTTCTGACAACATGCGTGTTGAACTTCTTTCACACCATACGTAGCCGACCGCGTTAATCGGAGGTGCGGGGTAAGGACAACAAACTAAACACAAAAAGCAGTTTTGAAGAAATGAGTTTTCAATCTAGATTTTTTAAAGTGCATCGCTCCACAACCAATGTTATGATTCGTAATTATTCTTTTGGGGTAAAATGCCAATGTGTTGTACACCCTCCACCACCCGGCAAAGTCACGTGAACAAACGCACCAATCTTCTTGGTTCTTTCGGTAAAGTCACATAGAAGGGAAGTAATAAAATAATAAAAATAAAAAATAACAAAATGGTGTTAAAAATAAAACATAACAAAATGGTGTTATGTTTTATTTTTATTATTTCATTACTTCCCTTCTACGTGACTTTACCGAAAGAACCAAGAAGATGAATCCCTGCAGTCATGAAAGCTTTAAATCGAAACGCAACAATGTTATCAACGCTTCAGCAGTACCTCCGGTGCGTTGGAGTACAACATGTTGTGGATTGCTCTCGACACAACGGCGACACGTGTGACGGCATTATTTATTTGGCTGTGTCGGGTGAAGGAGGTTATACTCTCGTGGCGATCTGACCCAAAACATGAATTATGGGTCAAAGTTCCTCCTGCAAAACATGTGCTTGCAGGCTTAGCAATAAGATGATACGATACGTTGATTTTGTATACTGCTTGTTTTTTTTTATGTCTCGTTTTCGGATATTATGACAACAATGGTACACTATCAAAGTAAGAGTCTTGCACTAGATATTTTAACAAAAATCCTGCTATCAGAATCATTGGATAAGGTCGGAATTAGTGGGTGATTGCGAGGCGATGCCCAGGGCAAGATAAGAAGCATCTGCGGCCCTTTTCTTTTGCTTATAGAACCCAAACCCTGTGGAACTGTCACCGCCTCAGATATGAGGGACTGCCCGACCATCCAAAGCTTTAAATAAGTAAATAATAACGTTTCCCTGTTCAAGTTGGCATTTAGAGATGACGTTTAAAATAGCTTTACCAAATGAATTGTTTTCGAGTCACCTATTTAATGTATTTTTAAATTGCATGGTATTAATGTCTTATTTGGAGAATAATAATTTATGCACAAGGGACCGTGGTTTGAAGAAAGGTGCCTTTAAATAAATAAACGTTGACTGATATTCCCCACTAATATAAACATTGAGGTTGTGTACAATTGTCGATCGTGACGATTGCCCCTTAAGCGATGCATCCTGAACTCGCAACGATCTGAGGTTAAAGTGGCACACGTGAAGAGTGTCATAGGTATTGTACTACAATTTATAAGTACTGTACTAAAAGTGATAAGTACTGTGTCAACATGCTAACAGTTATAAGAATAGGTTTTACCCTTTCTGGCAATAAAACAGTTGTGTTAAGATGTTTAAACACCAAACAGAAACCTTTTGCAAGGAATCTTGTCTGCATTAACCACATATACTTGTCGTGAACATGCAAACACAAAAACATGCTCTGGTAGTGGATGATGCATTGTCTTTGAAACTGATTGGTCCACACCAGAGACAGCTTTCTTTAGAGCCTCGTCTCAAACGGTGTTAGACCAGAGGACGCCAAAAGGCGAACAGAAAGGGTAAAACCTATTCTTATCTATTGATACTGGCAAAGGAGGTCCCATGATGTGCTAATATATTGATCTGAATGAAAGAGATGATTAACCCTAACCCGTTTCATTGTGCCATTTTTTCCCTATGCCATTTCTACCACGCCAATTTTTCCAACGCAGTTTTCATCACAAACACGGTCTCTTAACTCCTTACGACATGTCGCTCCGTCTTTCTTTGCGTTTTTTAAACGAACCCGTGTCGGATATCGCAGTGATGCACGGACAATATTTATCCTGTAATAGACGCCGCGTGTGTACGCGTATATGTCTCAGCGGGTGGCTCAAGCACAGCAAGTTGGCACAGTAGGGGGCAGAGGTGGTGCATCAGACACTCATCTCAATCAGTCGACCCGTGGCACCTGCTGGGTCTGTCCCGTGACCTCCTGCCAGCGGGCGTTCGACACTTCACGTGGCCTCAATGTGCACATGGCCTGGCACAAGCGTCGTGGTGACGTCACCGCCACTTAGTGGCGAATTGCGGTTGTTGTTGAGTGATTGTGTGCGGTTTTGTGTGATGGGGTGTGGTGGGGTGTGGGTGTGTCAGTCGACCCCGACCCTCAGTAAGTCGACCTGTGGCACCTGCTGGGTCTGCCCCGTGACCTGCCAGCGGGCAGTCGACACTTCACGTGGCCTCAAGGTGCACATAGCCTGGCACAAGTGTCGTGGTGACATCACCGCCACTTAGTGGCGAATGGCAGCTGTTGTTGTTGTCTCAGCGTGTCCTGGGGAGCGTTGGCGCTGTGGTCAGCATGCTGCGTTACTAACCCGGCGACCCGAGTTCGATTGCCGCTGGTCTTGGGCCTCCCCTAGGTCGACTCGGCCTCAAATTAGTACCTGGCGCGGTGTGTAAACATCGCCACTGGGGAGACAAAGGCGGCCGGAACGTGCTCAGGTGTGTGGGCTCGGAGATAAGAGAAACACTCTTACAGGAAACCACGTCTTGAGACTGCACGAGCGGTCAATGCTGACTCACACTGAAGTCACGAAGCGAAGGTGTGTTTTTATCTGCGGGTTGTGTGTCCTGTGGGAGGAAGTACGTACGCACGTGTGTGGGTGTTTGTGTACGTGCCTGCATGTGTGGCACACTCGGCTTCAAAGGAGTACCTGGTTGCGGTGTGTAAACAATGCCACTGGGGAGACAAAGGTGGCCGGGCGTGGTGCTGGCTACGTACTTCTTCGTGTACGATGCCAGCCTTCGAGTAATCAGAATTTATTAAAGCCCCCCTAAACACTCGTTCTCAGGGCGCTATGCATGGCGGGGCGGAAAATAGTTTAACATCAAGCAGGTGAAGAAGAAACGAGAAAGACTTTTCGATGTAAAGCTTTCGTGACTGCAGGGATTCATCTTCTTGGTTCTTTCGGTAAAGTCACGTAGAAGGGAAATAATAAAATAAAAATACAATAATATAATATAATTATTTATTATGTTTTATTTGTATTATTGTGACTTTACCGAAAGAACCAAGAAGAAGCGAGAAAGACATTTGAAGATAACTAAAAAGAGAAAGCAATCTCGACTAAAAACAGATGCGTTTTTAGTCGAGATGTCAAGATTTGTGAAATGTCTCGGAAGTCCCCTGACCTCGAAGGGGCAGGGAGTTCCCGAGTTCAGGGGCCGCAACTGCAAAGGCGCCGTCATCTCCCAAGTTCAAGTTCATGTATTAGGTGTATAGCCCTGTGAGCCATTCGGCTCTTGAATCGGGTGCAACCGCAACAAACAAAAACATGAACAAAAAACATCTTAAAGTGAATATGTGACTAAGTGCAAACAGAAAATCCAAGAAAAGAGAGCAAAATATTGCAGAAAAAAAACACCGTACACAAGTGTGGAGCCGAGAGGCCGTGGGACTGAGCAACGCACACTCGTAGAGGATCTTGATGGAATCTATCACTGAAGGAGGTCATGAATGTAGGGAGGAGCAAGTCCATTTAAGGCCTTGAACACGGGCAAGAGAATCTTAAAATCAATACGGGTACGGAGAGGAACAACAGGTGTGGTGTGATCCAAGGCCGTAGCCATGGAGTCAACAGTGGGGGGGACCCAAATCTTCCTGGGGTCCCCCCCCAGAAAAAAAATCTAAATTTGCAAACGAATTTCGTGAGTGATGTTAATTATCGGGACGTATAACAAAACGTGTTTTAGTTAATATTAAACATATTACGTTGATGTAAAATGTATATTGATTTTGTGAGTGTGTGTGTTGGACTGGTGGTTTTGTGTGCACCTGGTTTTGGAATTTCATCCATCTTTCGCATGACGGGGAAAGCTTACAATGGGACGTCTAGTTTGGTGTTCTACTGCTCAGTGGCTTCCTGAGATGCCAAGTGGAGGAATGAAGCGCCTTCCGTAAGATGTTCATTGCCTCGCCTGGTACACAGGAGGTCGTGGGTTCAATCCCGACCGCTGTACTACAGTATAGTTGGAGTTTGCATGTCTCTCTCCCCGCGGTCGCGTGGATTTTCCTCTGGGTCCTCCGGTTTTTCCCTCCACATTTAGAAGCGTGCGTTTAAGAGTATTTGGCTGCTATAAATTTCCACGTGATTAGCCACTTCGTTGAGCTATCATTTGTGGCCAGCTCGCTTCTGAAAAAGAGCTACCTCGCTCAGTGGGCCTTACCCTGGTAAAACAAAACAAATAGTTTTAGTTTAGTATGTTTGTTGAACGTTGGCATCGAACAAAGACGGTCACCGCATCGCGCACTTTCAGATGCGCTTCGGCGGCCGTCTGGAATGCTCTTCCGATATTAGCAAGCCACTGAGCTATGCACTTTTAAATCTATATTGGAAACTCATTTCTTTAGAACAGATTTTTGTGTTCGGTTTGTTCTTTCCCCGCACCTCCGATTTGCGCGGTTAGCTACGTACGGTGCGAAAGAAGTTCATCACGTCGCCAGCCGTGTTAATCGGAGCCGCGCTTGCCGTCGTCTTCCGCTTGCGAAGCAGGTGGTCGCGTTATGGCCCGTGTCCCGTGCTGACTCGGTTAAGTGCTCTCCAATTACACCATGGGAAACTCATTTGCCAGTAAAAATATGATAATTGTTTTTTTTACCCTTCTATCTGGCAACAAAACTGACACCTTTTTACAAGGAGTCATGTTTGCATAGACCGCAATACCTGCAGTCATAATACAAACAAAAGACATAACTCTGATAATGTGCACTGTCCTTGAAGTTGATTGGTCCACACCCGAGACAGCTTTCCTTAGAGCCTAGTCATCTGGTCCAACCCATGTGAGATTAGGCTCTAAGGAAAGCTGTCTCGGGTGTGGACCAATCAACTTTAAGGACAGTGCACCTTATCAGAGTTATGTCTTTTGTTTGTATTATGACTGCAGGTATTGCGGTCTATGCAAACATGACTCCTTGTAAAAAGGTGTCAGTTTTGTTGCCAGATAGAAGGGTAAAAAAAACAATTATGCTCTCCACTTGTTTTCGAGGGAGGTTCATGCCAGGGGACCTGTTTTGTTGGGTTATTCAGAGGAGAGACAACAATGACGATGGCTGGCTTACCCCTGGGTTGGCAACAGAACGTTGCAGGTGACCAAGTTGTCACTGCAGAATGCTGTCACATTCCACAAGCGGCGATTTGTGTTTAACAGATAAAGGCGCAGCCCTGCAATTTCTTACGCACGCCACTGCTTGCGGAATGGCCTCCATCGGAGAGAGCTGCGTAAAGCCCCTCTAGAGGGTGTGTTGGCCTACTCTTCCACGTTGGTCAGACGTCTTCAAAAAAAATTCGTATGTACACTGCAATCTTTAACCTCTCGTGCATGTGGTAATAAACACGTGTAAGAGACATTGGCTTACAAATACCAAGGTGATTAAAATGCCATTGATGTGAGTTTTAATATTAAAACTTAACAATAACCCTCTTCTTGGTTCTTTCGGTAAAGTCACGTAGAAGGGAAGTAATAAAATAATAAAAATAAAACATAATAAAACAATTCTCACGACGTTTCGGCCACAACGCAAGCAGCCGTCCTCAGGTGAAAACCAGGTCCGTCGAGGCGACAGAGTCTGAATGAAACAGCACACGGGCTTAGAGCATATATATAAGCTGGGCGCATTGACAAAGGAATTTGCATATCAACAGGAATTTAGCATATTTATGGGAAATGCAGGAATGTAATTAGTACTGCATATGCATGTACATTATGCAGGATTAACAGCATCAAAGGGAGCTGCAGTTACTGCTGCTGCAGCAGTTGCTGCTGCTGCTGCATTTTCTGCTGCTGCTGCAGTTGCTGCTGCTGCAGTTGATGCTGCTGCTGCACTTGCTGCTGCTGCACTTGCTGCTGCTGCTGCAGTTGCTGCCTTATCCATTTTAATATAACACTATGTATTATTCTACCCACCCTAATGTGTATCATACTGCTATATGTTTACGGTACAATTACGACACCATACATTACTCTGCACACTGCACCATGCCAGTGAGTGGAACGCGGTCTGAAAGTCACCGTAAACGTGAACACAATCAGTTAAGATCCGAAATGGTTTATTACGTCCTTCCAATGATTGCTAAGCCAGAATCCATCTTCTCGGTTGAAATTGTCTCTGTGTTTGTATATGTGGATCGCCTCATGAACGAATCTCTCATGATAGCCAGATGGCTTGCAGAGAACCTCTGTCTTGGAGAAGTCAATGTCATGTGAGCCCACTGAATTGTAACAGTGATCTGCCACGGCTGAGGTGTTTGTCCTACCGTGTTTCAGGTCTGCCTTATGTTCACGGATGCGGTCCGAGACATGTCGTTTGGTTTCTCCAATGTAACTGCTACCACAGAGGGAACTTAGTTTGTAGACGCCAGGGTACTGTATGTCTGGAACCACATCTTTTACAGACGGGACCAGATCACGGATTTTATGTACTGTGTTGAATCGGACCTGGATCTTGTGTTTAATCAGGATTTTGGAGATCTTTTTTGTGACCCCAGCAATGTAGGGTAAGGTGATGGTCTTGAAAGGCTCCTCAACAGGATCCTTCTTGATGGTTGGAGTGATGGCTTTGCGGATTGTGTAGTCGGAGTAACCATTAGCCTTAAGAGCTTGGCGTACGTGTTTGAGTTCACTGGAAATGTGTTCATGGTCGGAGATGCATTGGGCTCTATGATATAGAGTCTTGATGAGGGAATTCTTCTGGGATGGATGGTGGTGGGAATCCGGTTTTAGATAAGCATCCGTGTGGGTGGCTTTCCTGTAGACAGAGTGGCTCATTGAACCATCAGGTCTCCTTTTGATTAGGACATCCAAAAAGGGTAGCTTGCCATCATTTTCGACTTCCATGGTGAATCTGATGGCTGGGTGTATGGAATTGATGTGGTCGAGAAATTGGTCTAGAGCAGGCCGGCCATGTGGCCAGATGACAAAAGTGTCGTCTACGTACCTTTTCCATAAGGTCGGGCGTAGAGTGGCAGTCTGGATGGCGTCCGTCTCAAATTTCTGAGACGTACGCCAAGCTCTTAAGGCTAATGGTTACTCCGACTACACAATCCGCAAAGCCATCACTCCAACCATCAAGAAGGATCCTGTTGAGGAGCCTTTCAAGACCATCACCTTACCCTACATTGCTGGGGTCACAAAAAAGATCTCCAAAATCCTGATTAAACACAAGATCCAGGTCCGATTCAACACAGTACATAAAATCCGTGATCTGGTCCCGTCTGTAAAAGATGTGGTTCCAGACATACAGTACCCTGGCGTCTACAAACTAAGTTGCCTCTGTGGTAGCAGTTACATTGGAGAAACCAAACGACATGTCTCGGACCGCATCCGTGAACATAAGGCAGACCTTAAACACGGTAGGACAAACACCTCAGCCGTGGCAGATCACTGTTACAATTCAGTGGGCTCACATGACATTGACTTCTCCAAGACAGAGGTTCTCTGCAAGCCATCTGGCTATCATGAGAGATTCGTTCATGAGGCGATCCACATATACAAACACAGAGACAATTTCAACCGAGAAGATGGATTCTGGCTTAGCAATCATTGGAAGGACGTAATAAACCATTTCGGATCTTAACTGATTGTGTTCACGTTAACGGTGACTTTCAGACCGCGTTCCACTCACTGGCATGGTGCAGTGTGCAGAGTAATGTATGGTGTCGTAATTGTACAGTAAACATATAGCAGTATGATACACATTAGGGTGGGTAGAATAATACATAGTGTTATATTAAAATGGGTAAGGCAGCAACTGCAGCAGCAGCAAGTGCAGCAGCAGCAGCAAGTGCAGCAGCAGCAGCAAGTGCAGCAGCAGCAGCAACTGCAGCAGCAGCAACTGCAGCAGCAGCAGCAACTGCTGCAGCAGCAGTAACTGCAGCTCCCTTTGATGCTGTTAATCCTGCATAATGCACATGCATATGCAGTACTAATTACATTCCTGCATTTCCCATAAATATGCTAAATTCCTGTTGATATGCAAATTCATTTGTCAATGCGCCCAGCTTATATATATGCTCTAAGCCCGTGTGCTGTTTCATTCAGACTCTGTCGCCTCGACGGACCTGGTTTTCACCTGAGGACGGCTGCTTGCGTTGTGGCCGAAACGTCGTGAGAATTGTTTTATTATGTTTTATTTTTATTATTTTATTACTTCCCTTCTACGTGACTTTACCGAAAGAACCAAGAAGATGAATCCCTGCAGTCACGAAAGCTTTAAATCGAAATTTAACAATAACCCGCAACCTTTTTCAACGTACTGCTGGGTAAAGGCCTCCCTGCACTGTGTCGGCCACAGGGGTTGTTTGACCATACCTCACCTCATTGGAACCTCATTTGCCAGTGAAAAATATGATAATTGGTTTTTTACCCTTCTATCTGGCAACAAAACTGACACCTTTTTTTACAAGGAGTCATGTTTGCATAGACCACAATACCTGCAGTCATAATGCAAACAAAAAACATAACTCTGATAATGTGCACTGTCCTTGAAGTTGATTGGTCCACACCTGAGACAGCTTTTCAACCCATGTGAGACTAGGCTCTAAGGAAAGCTGTCTCGGGTGTGGACCAATCAACTTCAAGGACAGTGCACATTATCAGAGTTTTGTTTTTTGTTTGCATTATGACTGCAGGTATTGTGGTCTATGCAAACATGACTCCTTGTAAAAAAAGGTGTCAGTTTTGTTGCCAGATAGAAGGGTAAAAAAACAATTATCATACCTCACCTCTCAGGCTTGTCGGTGTGTGTTGGTCACGTGGGTATGGAAAAGATTCAGAACCGGTTCAAACATTACGACTGATGTTATAGCCGTGACCGGAAATCGACCTGAGATGGCCAGGTTTATTGCCCAGTGTGCGCACAATGACTGGCCCATAATACTGCATCCCAAACTACTTTATCAATCAAATCGAGCATTTCCTGTCTCCGTCGTACAAACGTAGATCAATGACGACCATTCGTGGGCACAGACCCGCGCATGGTCTATAAATTAGAAACAATATTTAATTTACCACTGAGCCAAATCACTATTTTTTAGAAGCGACCTGGTCACAAAGGATAGCTCAACGAAAGTGGCTTATCACCTGGATGTGTATTACAGCCAAACACTCTAAATGCATGTTTTTTTTTTTTCACGTGGAGAAGAAAAACCACCAGAGGAACTGGAGAAAAATCTACACGACCGCGGGGAGAAGACGCAAACTCCAAATATACAGCAGCAGGTGTCAGGGTCGGGATCGAACCCATAACCTCCTGCATACCAGGCGAGGTAGTTAACATCTCCTAGCCACCGTGATGATGATGAGAGAGAGAGACACGCAAACTCCAAATATACAGCAGCAGGTGTCAGGGTCGGGATCGAACCCATAACCTCCTGTATACCAGGCGAGGTAGTTAACATCTCCTAGCCACCGTGATGATGATGAGAGAGAGAGACACGCAAACTCCAAATATACAGCAGCAGGCGTCAGAGATCGGGATCGAACCCATAACCTCCTAATTCTAGATTTGAAGCTTTCGTGACTGCAAGGATTCATACTCTTAGTTTTTTCGGTAAAGTCACGTAGGTAAAAAATGAAATTTAAATTAATAAAAATAAAATAATAAAAATCACGACGTTTCGGAGGCAACACAAGTCTCCGTCATCAGGTGGGACCGTCACAGCCAGATTTGCTGTATCAAGTGAGGCAGGGATTCCAAGATGCAAGTTCTTAAATACAAGTTAAGGGGGAGGAGAGGGGGGGAGCTTGTCAGAATGTGGTAGCCAATGAATGGAACGTATCGGGAGGGGGGGGGGGGCTAAAAGAGAGCACGAGGTGCACGGGTTGCACGTAGACGTGGACGTGTTTGTGCGCATAACCTCCTGTGTACCAGGCGAGGTAGTCAACATCTAGCCAACGCGGCGCACCTTTTTATTGGGCAGTTTTTTTTTCAGGAAAGCAGAGCACGTGGAGAAACTCGTTGTACACAGTGCACCGGCGACTAAAGCTACACGGGCAGATTCGATAATCGTTTACAAAACCACCGTGTGTATTGCTTCTAAGGTGGGATGATATTAGAAGAGTGTAGTTTAGAGTATTTGGCTGCGATAAATCCCCACGTGACAAAAAACACTTTGTTGATTCTAGATTTGAAGCTTTCGTGACTGCAAGGATTCATATTCGTAGTTTTTTTTCGGTAAAGTCACGTAGGTAAAAACATTAAAATTAATAAAAGTAAAATAAAATAAAAATCACGACGTTTCGGAGGCGACACAAGCCTCCGTCTTCAGGTGGAACCGTCACAGCCACGACAGCTGTATCAAGTAAATGAGAGATTGCAGGAGCTACCACTCCGTTTATATAATGGTTGAGTTATCATTTGTGGCCAGCTTGCTTCTGAATAAAAGAGCTATATAGCTGAGTGGGCCTTACCTGGTAAAAAATAATAATTAGGATGGCTTCTGGCGCATTCAGGGTGACTTGGTCGTATGCCAGATTTCTCATTGCGATAGAAACGCAAATGTTACAGTGATTGAGCACTGCCAAATGCCTGTCATTTCTTAGTTTTTTACCTATGAGTAGAAACCTTAACGACTCTCATAACAGCACAGTGTAATAAAAGCTGAATTCCTTCATCGTCACATACCAAGACGTAACTTTTACTGTACGTTGTCGGCAGTGTTTCCGTAAAATATTCTATTGCTCCACCCGCATTTATAAAAGTTGCACATTACCTGTCCAACTGGAGCCGCGAGTGTGCGATCTTGTCACACTGGGGTCTCAAATTACGCAGGCTCGAGCGAGATCGTTGAAGGTGTATTGGTGTAAACGCTGCGATCATTATTAAATCCTTTACATTAAGTTCGCTTGCTTGCTTGCGTCCTTGCTTGCTTACGACCGTGCAAATCTTTCGGTCGTTTTTTAACCCACTTCCCGTGATCCAATCGAGCTGACATTTTGCACACAGACTCGTTGTGCGAGACAATTAATGTTCGTGAAAAAAAATTCCCAACATTTTACACTGTTTAGGGAAAACAAATTAAATATTTAATTACCAATTGCTTAATACTGGCAGACAATCATCTGACCCATAGGTGGCAGCCATCTCAAGCCAGAGGACGAGAAGACTCTAGCCGCCACGCATATAAAGGATTTATAGTGAAAAACTTTGTTTTTACGGGTTTACTTGTTTTTTACTCTCACAATGTTTTACACCTTCCTTTCATTTGGCGCTGAGAACGCTGTGATCCGGCCTCTGTGTACGCGAAGTGCCCTTTGCCAGTGAACGTGAGCCGTCACGTGAGCCGTCACGTGAGCCGTCACGCGAAGTGCCCTTTGCCAGTGAACGTGAGCCATCACGCTAGCGTTTGTCTAACGTGCCAACCCGTGCCGATGAGGATTATAATGTCGCAGATAACAGGATCATGGATAAGAGGAGTTCTTTGCGTGCGTGTATTTCTATACTAAATGATTGTAGTGCTGTCAGCAGATGTTGTACATACATGCTGGGGAATTTGCTATCTGAGTTGTGTCTTGGCAGTTTATTGGTGCGGTTGTTACTTTGTGTGGTTATATTTTGGGATTAAATTTCTGTAATTTCCACCGTCAACATTTGTATTATGAGTAACCTTTCTTTCCAGCTGTGGTTGGGAAGTGTCTTAAAGATGCAGTTGCATATAGACTCGAGACCAACAGCAATTGTGTCCAGTATTACAGCTAATAAGAACATCGTAATCGTGACGCCCCGAACACGTGGAATGGTGTTAACGTCTGCGTTACATTTGGCATCCACTCCACGTCATTTATTCCTGGGAATATATTCACTGGCTGCCTCTTATTATTATTAAATGTTGAATAAAGTGTAAAAACATGGATGAGTATCCATATAATTAATATGATCTAATGCTAATTTAAATTATATTCACGTTAATAATACGTATTACTCTTGAGTTTATATATTTAAATTTCGATTTAAAGCTTTCGTGACTGCAGGGATTCATCTTCTTGGTTCTTTCGGTAAAGTCACGTAGAAGGGAAATAATAAAATAATACAAATAAAACATAATAAAATAATTCTCACGACGTTTCGGCCACAACGCAAGCAGCCGTCCTCAGGTGAAGAACAGGTCTGTCGGAAAGACAGCGTCTGAATGAACACCACCATGCTTAGCAGCAAGCTGGGTTGGAGGGGGGAAGGGGCGCCTTGACAAAGGAATTTGCATATCAAGAGGAATTTGGCATATTTATGGGATTAGTCACTACTTGTGGAATGCGTAGGAGGTGGGGGGGGGGGTCAAAGTCATATTATGCCCGTGCATTATGCAGTATGCAGGATTAGCAGCAGGATTAGTAGGGTTTGCAGTAATAGAGGGAAGGAATTTTAATAGTAAGGAGCTGCAGCAGTTAAACCACCACGTAAATAAACTAAAATATAAACTACATCAGTATCATCAATATACTAAATATACTCTCCAATAAGCTGAGCTACTAACAGTAAGTCATACATTACAATTCTATGTCGCAAAAAATATAATAAGCCTCCAGCTAAATTTTTTTCTCTTACATCACACGGGTCTACCCCGTACTATATATAATCGTTAAGTGTGGTTTGTGTCTTTTTAAAATAGTGTTGTCCACGTGACCCTTGATTACATGTTGACACGTCATGTTTTTGCTGGAGTAGCAGTAGTCGTATTATTATTAGGAAGTGATATTTGCTCTCAATGGGCTCTTTCTCGGTTGTGTCATCATCATCCACATGATCACTCCCTTGGCGGATAAACGCCTCGCCAAAAAACACCCATCGCCAATCTCTCGTGTTCCAACAATCCACACTCAGGACGTGCACACGAGCTCACCTCGTCGCTCCATCTCCTCCGAAGACGTCCTCTTGGCAAGAGGACCACCCCGCAAGAGTCATCTTTCTCACCGGCAATCTTCACCCTTCTAGCGACGTGTCATTGCCCAAGCCCACGTGTATTAACAGTCGAAACAGTACGTCCTTAACTTGCTCGCGCTCTCCAATGCACGTGTGCTCACTCACCCCCCTGCCTCAGTGATAATGCCAAGCGCGGAATTACTCTACATGCTTCTTCCATAGCTACCGTATCATTTTCATCATGTGTCCCACCAGGCCGTGTGCGTGGATTGATGGCATATGTCTGTTACGAGGCAACGGGAAATGCCTCTCAATATGAGACAAATATTCACCGTAATCGCCTTGACAGACTTTAGGGGCAAGTGCTGTTTGCGAGTCGCATCTATCAAGGCGGCCACGGCACCCGAGGGGGTGGGTGGGTGGCCAACACCACGGCCGGCCGTCTTTGTCTCCCCCAGTGCCAATATTTACACACCGCATCAGGTACTCATTTGAGGCTGAGTCGACCTAGGGGAGGCCCAGGACCGGTTCAGGTAATCGTCACTGCTGTTGGCCCTGTGCGGGAATCGAACCCGGGTCGCCGGTGTCGTAGCGCAGCGCGCTACCTGCTACACTACCGCTCCCCCAATCAGTATAACCCCACGGGGAGAGCAAAACTTTTATTTGGTTTTAGTTCTCCTTTACAGAGTACGGGGGAGGCGCGCAGAACGTAAATTGTGCGGTGGAGTTGTTGATTACGTCGGTTCACACCCAACCTCTCTCTCCCTCTCTCTCCGAGCTGACACTTAACACGCCACCAGTTCCTCCTGTGTCTCGCTTTCCTCCTCCTCCTCCTCAGGTTTAAAATCAAGAGCTTCAAGCGTTTCTTCACGAACAGGACAGAGTGCGCGTGTCGAGAAACTTCGCTCGTGAACTCCAGGTATTTTATACACAAACGCGCGCGCGCACACACACGCACACGCGTGTGCGTTCGTGGTATTTTTGATCGTATTATTTGTAAATACTGCTTGGTAAAGGAGTATGTAATATGTATATGTGAACATAACCAAATGAGTAATGTATTATTGGGTGATGCTGATGCTATTGGAAGTGTTTCACAAGCAAAAAAAAGTCAACACAAGTGTTTCACAAACAACAACATAAAGTAAATAACGCTGTGGTCTTAAAATGAAAAAACACATAGGCGACGTTTCGGGAAATAGCCCTTCATAGCACTTATAAACACATGCCATAAAAAACACCACACCACTATATAATCAGTTTACTGTCAAAACTGGCCCGCTGCCTCAGGCAGCAATGAAATACGTGCCATATATATCATTACATCTTACATATAAATGCTTATCAGGTGCATGTTTTGGCCCTTTGATACAATTAATATTTACAACATTACTGCAGCTACATGATCATTGCATTTTAAGAAGCCATTGGAACTCATGCACCTTTTAAATCTATCTCTCTCCGCCCCCACCCCCTCTCTATATTTAAGGCCCCGTCACAGAGACGACCTCTCTCTTTGTGCCGATACGTGTTCTCTCTCTGTGTATTGTGGGGGTCGCTAGCCCCCGAAATCCCTCCCTCGATAATGCTAACGGCCGGGCTAGCATCATCAATCGCCCCCCCGCTGCTAAGCGAACCGCTGCTAAGTTCCTCACCCATGGTGTGGGAGCCGTCGCCCGAGGGTTCCACTCCACCGCGGGTCCGCGTAGCAGGCATGGTTAATTACGTACGCGCACACCCACACACACAGCTCTGTACGGCACTCACTCTTGCGCTTCTCTGCGCCGCGCTGGCCGCTCACGTTACAATCGCGCACCTGGGGTACGCCGATTACGCACGCCGCGAGCTTACGCACACACAGTACCACACGCGTTCCCACACGCAACCCGCGCGCTCAGCTCCGCGCAGCGCTCACTCACGTGGCGAACCACTGTGCACACAGCGCACCCACACGCTCACACTGCACGACAAGATCACGCGAGACCACGCTTCGCTATTAATGATTTATTATATGCCACCTGCGAATTGATGTTGAATCAGTGAGTCGACGAGGCTGGCCTATTCCACTAAACCTGTACCTATTCCCTATTTATCGGCTATGATTCTAATTCCCCTTCTTACTCACTGTTAAGTGTCCACGGCGGTCCGCTGATCCTTCTGTTAACCGCGTGCCTCGGTGCGTCGCACGGACGTCCGGGTCGCTGGCTCGAGCTGCGTCTGGTCGCCTGGCGCTGGAGTAAGAGAGCGATTTCCCCTCTGCGCTCCTCTATTTATCCTCCCTACCTCCCAAAGGGGATGCTGCGCTGAACAATGGGCTCGTGCACCCCAAGCCCGCGCACGGCAGTCCCCAGGCGCTGTTGATATGCTAATCAGTGTGCTGCGTGCAAGGCGTAAATCCTAATTACTCCCTTACCCTTCCTACCAATGGGGCTTGCGCGCTCAAGCGCAATTATCCCAACCCTCCATGACTATGCGCAACAGCCCCTGTGACCCCGCTATTCATGCTGTCCCGTGCCTCCCCTGCTTGCCCCGTCGACTCGTGGGGGTGTGTGTGGGGGGAAATGCGCCTCAACCGCGGTGGCCGAATGCCCCACGCCGCGACCACACCATATTAAGGCCGGCAGCAGCGCCGCGGTACCACGTAGCACGGGGGAGGTCATCCAATTCCCTGATCGCCGGAAACCGTGAGAATTAATCCCGATAAGGGTCTCTCGGATAAAAACCGGTCGATCAGGTAACCTTCCCTTCCAGCTCTATGGGGGGGGGGGGGGGGGATGCGTGCGGGTGTGTGCTTATGTGGGGCGGGTGATTGGGGGCAGTGCGGTGGGGGAAGCCGGGCGGCTCCCTGGCTCGGCAGAGCGGCCCCGTCGCTGTGGCACCACATAGCCCCCCGGGGTGCCAGTCCCCGTCCCGGGTTGACTTGAGCACCTCGCCTGGGTTGCCCCCACGAGGTATCGCCGCGGGGTCCGCGGGATTCGCCCGGCCCTTGTGGTTGGCCTCGGGGGTGGCGGCTCCGTCTCCTGGGGCTCCGGCGGGGGTCTCCTCCTCCATTCCAACGGCTCCCCTCGGCCTCTGGCACCTGCGGGCTGGGGAACAAACTCAGAGGCGGTGGGGTTTAAGGGTCGCCGTCCTCGTCGCCCCCGGCCCCGCCCGGGGCCCCTCGGAGCCCGGGGCTCCGTGGGGCCCATGTACTGCGCGAGGCCCCCGGGCACGGGGGGTGGGGGGACCCCGGGGTTTCGGGGTACTTGGACGGCGGGGCTCCCCCCCTCGGGGGCTGCTCGCCACGGCTTCAGTCGGCGGATGTTGACCACCATCTCCCGGCCCCTCTCTCCTCCCTGAATCAGCACCGTCCATGGTGAGATCTGCCGTCTCACAATCCAGGGTCCTCGCCAGTAGGTGGTCAGCTTCCCCACCTGTCCGGCACCGACGCGGGGAGTGTACAGCCACACCTCGGAGCCCGCAGTGTAGAAGGGGGGCTCCATACGGGGTCGGGCGCCCTGCTCTTGCCGCTGGTGCGCGGCCTCTCCGTGCGGGCAGGCTCGGCCCCTGGCCCCTCGCAGGGTCTCCAGCAAGTGCTCCACGGGGTGGCTCCCTTCCTCCCGTTGCGGCGGAGGAACACCGAACAGCAGATCTGCGGGCAGGCGAGACTCGCGACCAAACATCATTAGGAACGGGGTCTGTCCTGTAGAGGTGTGAACGGCGGTGGTGTAGGCGAACAGGGCATAGGGAAGGTGTTCGTCCCAGTCCTGTTGATTCGCGGCCGCCATGCGTTTAAGCTTCCCGGCCAGAGTCTGGTTCATCCTCTCTACCATCCCGTTCGCCTGGGGGTGATACGCCGTGGTTCGGTCCTTCTGGATCCCGAACTCTCGGCACAGCGCCTGAAATAATTCGGCCTCGAATTCACTACCCTGGTCGGTAATGACTCGTTCGGGGATCCCGCACTTAAGTACATAGTTTTCCACGAAGGCCCGGGCCACTACAAGGGCTGTTTTATCTGGGATAGCCACCGCCACGGGGTAGCGGGTGAAGTATTCCACCGCTACGAGAATATATCGGTTGCCCCGGTGGGATCGTGGAAAGGGCCCCTGCAGGTCGATTCCGACCAACTGATTCGTCCGACTGACTCGGAACGGCCTCAGGGGTACCTGGTACCTCGCCGGCTTTTGCCCACACTGCTGACAGGCCCGGCAGCCCTGCACCCAGGCGGCCACATCTTGTGCCAATTTGGGCCAGAGATACTGGCGACGCAGGGTCTCCCGGGTGCGCCGTTCCCCATCATGGCCCCCGAGTGGGTGGTCATGCACCAGCCGTAGCAGCTGGGGTCGCACCTGGGCAGGAACACAGATGCCCCCCGGCTGGCCGGCCTCGGTTAACTCCCGTACCACTCCGTTCCGCACACACAACCGGGCATACAAACCGCTCCAGGGTCCTGGTAGGGCGCTCTTTTCCTCCCGCAGTGCCGCCTCCACTGCCGCCAGATCCGGATCTCGCTGCTGGGTCTGTCTCAGCTGCTCGTCGTTTAGGCCCGGGAAGGCGCAGCCGACGTCCTCCTGGATCCGTCCGATCGGGTCCCGAGCCGCGGGTCCCGCGCTTGCCGGGCGGTCGACGGGATCCTCAGTGCCACCTGTGAGGGTTTCTGTGGCGCACACTGCACTCTCCCTCGCTGGGGGGGGGGTCAGTGGCCGCGGCCTCTCGGGGGTCCGTTGCCTGCCGGCAGCGTCCCCCCGTGAAACACGGGCAGGCCTCCTCCGCCCTCGTCTCGGCGTACACCGTGGGTCGCCTCGATAAGGCGTCCGCGTTTGCATGCGTCCGGCCAGCCCGATACTCGATTTGCAGGTTGTACTCCTGCAACTGCGCCAACCACCGGGCCATCTGCCCCCGCGGCTCCTTGAATGTAAGAAGAAACTGCAGAGCATAATGGTCAGTGCGTACGCGACATCTCCTGCCGTACAAATACGGTCGGAACTGTTTGCATGCGAAAATCACGGCGTACAACTCTTGGCGGGTCACGCAATAGTTCAGCTCGGCCCCACTCAAGGTCCGGCTGGCGTACGCGATGACTCGTTCCGCCCCATCCTGTACCTGTGACAACACCGCGCCCAGCCTGCTGCTGCAGGCGTCGGTGTCCAAAATAAAATCGGTGGTAAAATCGGGGAAAGCGAGGGTGGGGGCGTGGGTGAGGTGGTCTTTGAGAGTGGTGAAGGCCGTCTGGCAGGCCCCCGTCCACTGGTAGGGGTGCTTAGGGGAGGTGAGTTGGGTGAGGGGGCGTGCAATCTCGCTGAATCCCTTTACAAATCGACGATAATAGGTGGCGAGCCCCAAAAATGATCTGATCTCCGTCAGATTCCTTGGCCGTGGCCACTCCACTACGGCGCGTACCTTCTCCGGATCGGTGCGCACGCCTGCCTCGCTGACGCGATGCCCGAGGTACCCCACCTCGCGTTGTGCGATGTAACACTTACGTGGCTTGAGCTTGAGATGAGCCGCTCGCAGCCGCTGGAACACCTCTCGAAGCCTGGACCAATGCTCAGACAAAGATCTACTGAACACTATCACATCGTCCAAGTAAATCAGGCACTGTTCCCACTGCAAGCCCCGCATCACCAACTCCATCAACCGCTGGAACGTCGCGGGCGCGTTAGTGAGTCCGAACGGCAACACTCGAAACTCAAACAGGCCCATCGGGGTGGTGAATGCTGTTTTTGGCCGATCCTCCTCCGTCATCTCCACCTGCCAGTAACCGGACGCCAGATCGAGGGTGGAAAAATACCGCGCTCCTGCGAGACTGTCGAAGGTGTCGTCGATGCGAGGTATGGGGAAGGCATCGCCGAGCGTGACTGCGTTTAGTTTACGGTAATCGACGCAGAATCGGGTTGACCCATCCTTTTTCGTTACTAGTACCACCGGGGCTGACCAGGGGCTCGCCGAGGGCTGAATTATGTTATCGCGAAGCATGTCCCCAACTGCCTCTTTGATTTGGGCGCGTTCGGGTGCGCCCACTCGGTACGCAGGGAGTTTGATGGGTCGGGCTGCACCGGTGTCAATTTGATGCTTAACAAGGTCGGTCCGACCCACGTCCGAGTCGTGTTCGCTGAACACGTCGGCATACTCCCGCAGTAACTCGCGCAGCCGATCGGCCTCTCCCTTAGGTAAGTCCGCCCATGGTACATGTAACGCGTCGAGCAGGGGAACGACCTCGGCTCGGGGAGTCGGGCCGACTCGCCAGGCCAGGTCCTGCTCACCCTCAGGACGACCGGGGTCCTCAGCCCAGAGTGCGAACACCGAGTCGTTAGAGTGGCGTGCGTGCAGGGGGTGTACTGTGGCTATCGGGGTGCGCCGTCGCAGTATCGCGGGGGTATTGTGGGGGTTAAACATCCGCATAAACAATCGGTCCCCATCTGCGTTTACCAACGTGGCGGATCCCACAACCCCATACCGTTTTGCCAACTCCGGGTGAGGAGTTAGCATTACCTCCCCTGATGGTCGGAGCGCGGGGTCGGTGGGGGATGTTGCCACCGGCACCAGCATCTCGGTGAGCGGGCCGATGGTGACTGCCGTCGTCAGGATAGCGGCCACAGGTGCAAAGCGGCGGCGCGTCGGTTCTCGTCCCAGGAACGGTATCCGCTCGCCGTTGCTCTCCATGGTGGCGCATCGCTGGCGGGGTTGCACGTTGAGTCCCAGCCGTTCTAAGAGGTCGGTACCTGCGATACACTCGTGACACAACGCACTCGACACGTAGAACTCCTGGGTGCACACCTGACTGCCTATGCGGACCTCTAGGGTGGCTCTCCCCAGCAGCCCCATTCCGGCTCCGCTCGCAGTGTGCAGCGCGCGGTCCGGTGCCTGCAGGTGACGCACGTCGACCCCGATCGCGCTGCAGTGCGCTGCGCTCACGAGCGAGGCCACCGCCCCCGTGTCCAGCAGGATTCGGGTACGCACTCCGTTAACCTCCCCTTCCACCAGCGACGTGGCCCCCGTGATCCCCGCCACCAGCTCCCGTAGCCAGTCGCCAGGAGTCACCGTTTCTGTGGGCGTTGTTGCTGGAACCTGTGTGGAGATCACTCGCTCGCCATTATTCTCATTATCGTCCATTTGTATCGGGACCGCGTCGATTGCACCCCTAGTTGGTCCGCTCTCTAGGGGGCGTTGGAGTTTAACCCCCGCGTCTGTCTCGCTCGGGTGATTTCAGGACAGTCCCTCACTAGATGCCCTCGGCGATCGCACATATAACATGCCCGGGGAGGGGGGGCGGTTCCGTAGCGGGTCCCCTGTCCGCTCCCTCCCCCCCCATTACGCCGCTGTCCACCCTCCGCCTCTAGTCGGGCTACCCTCCCAGATAACCCTCCCACCGTGGCGCGTAGGTCCCCCATTTCGGATCGGATGGTCTCAACGGAGGATTGCAGTTTGGTCATATTTTATTTGCTTCCTCGCGTACCTGGGTTACCCTTTCACCTACTTGGGTTATCATATCTCCCATGCCGGCCTGTAACCCGGCTACCCACCCCGGGGTCGTCTCGTTGGGTCTCTGTGGCTCTCTTTCCCGGCCCCTTACCGTCCTCGCGAGCTCCTGTCCCTCCTCCTCGTCTTCCGAGAGCAGGCTCGCAATGGCGCGCTCTCGTCCCAGCCCCCGGAGCTGCGCGCGTTCACTGTGAATTCTTTCACACTTACGTGCGCGCTCGACAAGGGTGTTAAACGGAAGACGTGGGCAGCTCATGTCTGGCTGCCACCACGCCGTGCGAGACAGGTACCGCTGGATTTTCTCGGCGGCCAGTTCCTCAATAACATCAGTTGCGTACCCCGGGCGTGCGATCTTTGTTAACTCACGCACATCCTCGGCGTAATCACGTAGATCTTCGCCAGGTTGGCGCCGGCGCGCCTCTAAGGCCGATTTTGCTTCCTCCTCGTCACGCGTGCCGAAACGCTGATCGAGTCGGCGCATCAGCTCCTCTAGCTGTGTCTGTGCGCTCGCGGGTAACGCTTCTACAAAATCGGCTGCCCGCCCATCAAGATTCATATTAAGTTGACGTACTGCCTGCGCGTCCGTCCATCCATTAATTTCCTTGGCCCCTAAGAGATTGCGGGCGAATGCCTTCCACGAAGGGGCCCCCCGGCCGGTAAATATTAGTCTTATTTTAGCGTGAGGTAACGCGGGGGTCCGTACCGCTTCTGACACCAATTTGTGGGGGTCGCTAGCCCCCGAAATCCCTCCCTCGATAATGCTAACGGCCGGGCTAGCATCATCAATCGCCCCCCCGCTGCTAAGCGAACCGCTGCTAAGTTCCTCACCCATGGTGTGGGAGCCGTCGCCCGAGGGTTCCACTCCACCGCGGGTCCGCGTAGCAGGCATGGTTAATTACGTACGCGCACACCCACACACACAGCTCTGTACGGCACTCACTCTTGCGCTTCTCTGCGCCGCGCTGGCCGCTCACGTTACAATCGCGCACCTGGGGTACGCCGATTACGCACGCCGCGAGCTTACGCACACACAGTACCACACGCGTTCCCACACGCAACCCGCGCGCTCAGCTCCGCGCAGCGCTCACTCACGTGGCGAACCACTGTGCACACAGCGCACCCACACGCTCACACTGCACGACAAGATCACGCGAGACCACGCTTCGCTATTAATGATTTATTATATGCCACCTGCGAATTGATGTTGAATCAGTGAGTCGACGAGGCTGGCCTATTCCACTAAACCTGTACCTATTCCCTATTTATCGGCTATGATTCTAATTCCCCTTCTTACTCACTGTTAAGTGTCCACGGCGGTCCGCTGATCCTTGTGTTAACCGCGTGCCTCGGTGCGTCGCACGGACGTCCGGGTCGCTGGCTCGAGCTGCGTCTGGTCGCCTGGCGCTGGAGTAAGAGAGCGATTTCCCCTCTGCGCTCCTCTATTTATCCTCCCTACCTCCCAAAGGGGATGCTGCGCTGAACAATGGGCTCGTGCACCCCAAGCCCGCGCACGGCAGTCCCCAGGCGCTGTTGATATGCTAATCAGTGTGCTGCGTGCAAGGCGTAAATCCTAATTACTCCCTTACCCTTCCTACCAATGGGGCTTGCGCGCTCAAGCGCAATTATCCCAACCCTCCATGACTATGCGCAACAGCCCCTGTGACCCCGCTATTCATGCTGTCCCGTGCCTCCCCTGCTTGCCCCGTCGACTCGTGGGGGTGTGTGTGGGGGGAAATGCGCCTCAACCGCGGTGGCCGAATGCCCCACGCCGCGACCACACCATATTAAGGCCGGCAGCAGCGCCGCGGTACCACGTAGCACGGGGGAGGTCATCCAATTCCCTGATCGCCGGAAACCGTGAGAATTAATCCCGATAAGGGTCTCTCGGATAAAAACCGGTCGATCAGGTAACCTTCCCTTCCAGCTCTATGGGGGGGGGGGGGGATGCGTGCGGGTGTGTGCTTATGTGGGGCGGGTGATTGGGGGCAGTGCGGTGGGGGAAGCCGGGCGGCTCCCTGGCTCGGCAGAGCGGCCCCGTCGCTGTGGCACCACAGTATCTTTATGATGTCTGTCTGCTTATATGTCTGTCTATAGTTTTCTGGTTAGATTTTTTTGTTGCTATTTCTTTTATACCTGATGATGATTGCTTGTGTTGCAATCTAAACGTCGTAGTATGCTATTATTTAATTATGATTTTATCTTTATATGTGACTTTACCGAAAGAACCAAAGAATACTTTTAAATCTAGTTTGAAAACTCACTTCTTTAGAGCAGATTCTTTATTTGTGTTTTAGTTTATTGTCCATCCTCTGCCGCACCTCCGAGTTCGCACGGTCGCCTACGTACGCTGTCGAAAGAAGTTCGTCGAACACTTTTTACTATAAACCCTCCAGCTACGGCAACGTTTCGCGATCGATGTTCACTTTTTAAAAGCTACGCGTGTGTAACGTATGGAGAGATGCTGCCACGGCAAACAGGAGAACTCCTCTTGTCCACACTAACGTAGGGGGGGGAGGGGGGCACACCAATATCATTGATCCTCGCGACAATGAAATGTCGAAAGTCAAGTCCGGAGATTTGAATGTGTTTAACCAACGCTGCTGAAATTATTCCGTGTGACTGACAGGCATGTGTAAAACAAAATCATTCCTTTTCTTACGTTAAGTGGGTGCATATTGTCTGCTTATTCGTTCAGCGCTTGCTATTCTGTACGTGTACATTTATAAGGCACCTCCTATTAGCACGGTTGGCCTCGGACGGTGTGAAAGAAGTTCACAATACGAACATAACATTTTTTTTATGAATGGTGACGATGTTTTGTCTGATATGCTCGTGTCGGACAAGCTGGTGTGTCAGCATAGTCAAATGAATGTGAAGCCGTGCTTATCCGTCACTTCTCGTCCTCAGTCAGTGGTGGAAATTCCCCATTCTTTTTTTGAGATTGGTCTCACCATAAAACACTGTGTAAACGTCACACAAATTCCCCATTGTCTTTTTGACATTGGTTTCACCATAAAACACTCACTGTGTGGACTTCACACAAAGCGGCCACTGACTTAAATGACGTGGGCCGAGATTTGAACTCACAACTTTGTGAATGTGAGGTGCTAAGCCACGCAAAGCCATCTAACACAGACAGCTTTAAGAGAGTGACCGGTGTCAATTCCAAGAGTATTATAGTAGGGCTCAAGCAAACATTTTCATATTAATATAGTTGAATCAATGTTAATTACGAGGTACATCTGAAAAACATTTTTTTTGGGTTCCCCAAAAATCAGAAGGTAACTTTTTTTTTACTTTTAGTTTTTTTAACCTTGACATACGAACATTTGTACCCAAAGTTTTTGACGGGCACTGCACTCGAATATGGCCTTAGATTAAACATCTGAAAACCGTAATTTGGAGCACGCCTTACCAAACCAGTAATGAGCCAAATATGAGAGCAACACTTCACCAGATTGTCCCAGATGCATTCCTATCCTGCCCAAATATAACAGAATTACACACCACCGTGACCAAATATGACCATCAAATTAATGCCACCACCACCACTACCATTGCACCACCGTTAGAATACATACCTCTCTGCATCAAGCCCTTCTCAGGATCTTCTACGTCACGGTATCGTAAAAATTAACCCGTAAAAACTAAGTTTTTCACTATAAATCCTTTATATGCGTGGCATTGGGGCGGCTAGAGTCCTCTCGTCCTCTGGCTTGAGATGGCTGCCACCTATGGGTCAGATGATTGTGTACCAGCATTAACCAATTGGTAAATACATATTTTAAAAAATTCCCTAAACAGTGTAAAATTTTGGAAAAAAATTCACGAAAATTAATTGTCACGCACAACGAGTCTGTGTGCAAAATGTCAGCTCGATTGGATCACGGGAAGTGGGTTAAAAAACGACCGAAAGGTTTGCGCGGTCGTAAGCAAGCACGCAAGCAAGCGAACTTAATATAAAGGATTTAAAAATCGCACCCATCGCTTTGACGTTCCAAGAACACCCCCATCACTAATACCGGAGCCGCTAACGCCCCATGCTGATATATCCCGTGCTGTGTGCCCTTCTCCAGCGAGGCTTTGCCTGCTGCTTGGCCGCCGATTGGACGAGCCGGCGACGTGTTTGGAACGTCCGTGAGAGAGACGGGGCCGTGGGCGAGGATCTCGGAGCGCCGTGAACAGGCACCATGTCGTACGGAGCAGTCAGGGAGTACAACTCCCAGTCCCATGCGCAACGCCAAGGTGAGCGATGGCAAAAACACAGAAATGCTGAGATCACTTAAAAAATCAACACGGGGTCAAGATGCACACACTGATTTCAGCATTTATCACCCAGAGGTGTAGGTCTTTTTTTTTACTTCGTGTTTATTTTTATTTACAATGGCTTCGACCATGCATTTGGGTACCATGGCTGTGTTCACGCACGGTCGTCATGTGTTCGCTGAAATGGACGGGTGATGAGTGGCGTGCAGTCCCCAGTCTCTCTCGCCTTGCCTTGCCACACTGGTGCACTGCTGCGCACCATCTGGCGTGCGCTACATGCCTATTGCTGTGCGGTGCACTGGCAGAGAAGCAGTGGCCACCAAATTGTTAGAGGTCTCTCTCCATATTTTTTTTATTACAACAAAAATGCGAGCCCTGGCATACAGTACCACGCCGAAAAGTTCCGGTGACATTGGTACGAAGAAATCCGCTGTCGATTATTCCTGCGCCGACGGAACCCACGTGCAAAGGTAGAGAAAAGAAGGGCAATTTGGCCCTCTTCGCTGCCCCCAACCAGGTTGGGACCTCGCGCGACGGACGGGGGAAGAGGACGAATGCAATAATTGGTGTTTTATCCTTTTATCTGGCAAACAAAACTGACACCTTTTTTACAAGGAGTCATGTTTGCATTGACCACAATACTTGCAGTCAAATGCAAACTAAAAACAATACTCTGATATTGTTTGTTTGCATTTGACTGCAGGTATTGTGGTTAATGTAAGCATGATTCCTTGCAAAACGTGTCAGTTTTGTTGCCAGAAAAAAGGGGAAAACCCCTATTAGTATATTTTGGTACTGGCAAAGGAGGTCCCATGATAATAATTGTTTTTTTTTTAATCCTTTTATCTGGCAACAAAACTGACACCTTTTTTACAAGGAGTCATGTTTGTATTGACCACAATACCTGCAGTCGGAATGCAAACAAAAAAGTGTCAGTTTTGTTGCCAGATAAAAGGGTAAAAAAACAATGATAATATTTTGCTACTGGCAAATGAGGTTCCAATGGTGTAAATGCTTTCCCCGAGCTCTCATACTTTTGGCGTCATCTGGTCCAACCCATGGAGACTAGGCTCTAAGGAAAGCTGTCTCGGGTATGGACCAATCAACATCAAGGACAGTGCACATTATCAGAGTTATGTTTTTTTTTGCATTATGACTGCAGGTATTGTAGTCTATGCAAACATGACTCCTTGTAAAAAAAGGTGTCATTTTTATTGCCAGATAAAAGGGTAAAAAAACAATTATCATATTTTTCTACTGGCAAATGAGGTTCCAATGATGACGAATGTAGGTCTCTCTTTACGCTTTCTGTCAATACAACGGGTGCTGAGATGTTCAAACACAAAATAGAAACCTTTTGCAAGGAATCAAGTCTGCGTTAACCACGCATGGTACTTCTGGTGAACGTGAAAACAAACATAGATTATATTTTTTAACTGATTGGTCTATGCCAAAGACAGCCTTCTTTATGGCCTAGTGTCACCGTTGCCCAGAGAACGCCAAAAAGGCGGACAGTACAAAGACAATGCCCGTATCAGAGCATCCATAGCTCGGGGTGAGCTGCTAAATCATGGGACATTTTTTCCAGTATCAGAGAATGAATAATAAGAATAGGTTTTAAACTTTCTGACAATACAACAGGTGTAAAAGATGTTCAAAAACCAAACAGATAGCTGTTGCAAGGAATGAAATCTGCCTATAGGTATTTCTATTAAACGTCTTTGCCCAATTTCCAGGTCAAATCGTGCCCTCTCACAGAGATGAACTCGTGATATTGAAAGGATTTTTTTCGTAGCAATGTTTTGGTACATTGATCATTATTGTACTGCTTTTCTATAATAAAGGGTTTTTGGGGGGGGGGGGTAGATCACGTAATTAGTAAGGTTTGCCTGGCAAATCTCCTGTTGAAGCTGGCTGTAATCAGCAGCGAAACATCGCACTCATTGTCAACGTTGTGGGTTTACTCTCCAACACACAAGCGGTGTCATGAACGAATTGGCACTCTTTGTTTACGTGGCAAACCTTACTAATTGGCTGTGTCGGGTGGTGGAAGGTTTAACGAAATATTTATATTTGTGTGATCCAACCCCCCAAAAAACCCCTCTTTTATGGATAATATTGATCGCGAAAGCCTACTTACGTGTTAATCGGGACTCATTTTGCTTCTCAAGTTGAACGCCCGTCGTCGAGTTTACGACACGTCAGAACCTGGTTTAATCACGGGTGGCCGATACTCAAATTCAAACTCGGCTCTCGTGCCAAAATCAGTGCTCCGATCTCTGACGACTTCTGGGGAAGTATCGTTTCTTGTGAAGTGAAATAATATTTTGACAGTGTAATAATAAGACACGACTTATCTATACGCTGCCAGTATTGAGCAACTCTTGCCGGTACATGTATCTCTTAACGGGGAGAGGTAGTAGCATTTTTTGTACAAAAATAAACAAAGATCCCACATGTATCACAGAGTATTGGGGGAATTTCCCGTCAGCGAGGCACTGGTTAAGGCCGGAATGGCACGTAAGTAAAGAAGGTGGGCAGTATAGTAACTATACTCAGTGCCGGATTAAGCTAGTGCGGGCCTGTAACATATGTTATAAAGGGGTCCTAAATAAATAAATAAAAACGTAAATATTAAAACACACATTTGTAACTTGCAATGTAAAGTAATTGTATTTTTTCATTTGCTATACAGCCAGATAATACGACAAATCGCTAACCTCAAACACCCAGTCGTTCATAAAAGTTGAAGGCTGGTATAGTACTATAGTAATAGAGCGAGTGCAGAATCACTGAACCAGGAATTGGTGCTTGAAAGCATACTCTTCGGTTTTTTCGGTAAAGTCTCGTAGGTAAAGCAATCAATAAATTTAAATAAATGAAAACAACTACATTAGATTTTATTGATTGTTTTACCTACGTGACTTTACCGAAAAAGCCTAAGAGTATGAATCCTTGCAGTCACGAAAGCTTCAAATCTAGGCTTGAAAGCATTTAGCGCGGGGCCCTTGAAAGTGCGGGGCCCGTAGCATCTGCAGCTACTTTTGCTACTGGGACAATCCGGCACTGACTGTGCTCAGCCACATGTTGTTCTGATGTTTGCTCTCCAAGTTCTGATGTTTACTCTCCAGGTTCTAAAATTAAGACTGAATTGGCCGAAGGGGGAAACTCAGGATAGTCCATTAACCGCTCGTGCCAGCTATCCCCCCAAACATACACACGGTTGGCTTACGCACCACGCGAAAGAAGTTCAACAAACACACAAAGACAAAATATCCCTCGATATAGCCTGGAACAAACGTTGGGGGAAAACGGTTGTTTGCGAGCACCTATTAAGGCTGCACAACGCCTGGGCTATCTTCACTTCCCCAGTGCCGATGTTTATACACTGCACACACACCCACACGCACCACAGCCGAATAAAACTACTGTCGCAATGACACCAGGCAGTGGGAACTCAGAACTGTGTGTTTTTTAAATAATGAATTTGTTGAAAACGACATTATGCATTTTTTTGGTGTAATGCACCGATATGCACGAAGTGAAGGTGAAGCCGAAAAGATGCTTTGGGAAGTGTGTCCTCTGGTGACGCACAATGAGTTCATCGTATCGGCTCGAACACCGCCAAGTGATCCGATGGGCCTGGGTTCTGGGTAAAGGGTTAACGACGAGTTTCAGAATGTGTTGTTTGGCACCCTTGCGAACAGGGAAATGGCCCACCGCATTGATTCTCCCTTGCACGCAATGACATTTTTTTAAAGCATTCTCTCGTTTATTTCAATTCCACCTTTTGAGGAGGAGGAAGAAGACGAGAGAACAAAAACATCACGTGATAAGCCGTGAGATGTTAACTACCTCGCCTGGTATGCAGGAGGTCGTGGGTTCGATCTCGACCCTGACGCCTGCTGTATATTTGGAGTTTGCATGTCTCTCTGTCATCATCACGGTGGCTAGGAGATGTTAACTTCCTCGCCTGGTATGCAGGAGGTCGTGGGTTCGATCTAGACCCTGACGCCTGCTGCTGTATATTTGGAGTTTGCGTGTTCTCCCCGTGGTCGCGTGGATTTTTCTGTAAGTCCTCCGGTTTTTCCCTCCGCATTTAGAAACGTGTTTAGAGTATTTGGTTGCGAAACAATTTCACGTGATAAGCCACTTCGTTGAGCTATCATTTGTTGCCAGGCCATTTCTAAAAGAGAGATATTATGGCTCAGTGGACCTGATCTGGTAAAATAAAAAAAAGTTTCTAGTTTCATAGTTATTGTACAGTATTGTTCTCTACATTTAATATCCTGATTTATGATTGTTCACCTGAACTTTATGAGGAGATTGGTAGAGAAAATAATTGGTTTATAGATCGTAATGTCTGAGATAATTTGTGCAATGTTTACATGATAAAATAACATTTAATTTCCAATATCCTTTTTTTACAGATATAGCTCTGTGCCGTAATTATTCAAAGTCGCTGGAATTAGACCAATTGCAGTATTTGAATGGTCTGCATTGAGACCAGATTAAACATTTTCATGATATGTACGTCTTAAATATAAGCAATTCTCCTTAAACTTGTTGTCAATCCACGCCGGGATGAATGTCCCCCTCCTCATGCCACGACATTTATGGTGGATCACAGTCGCCACTCAGCTGTGTACCACACCAGTTAGGACACGTGGGTGATGGAGGGTGACCAGGGCCGCGTCAGATATCAATCACTAAACTAAAACGTGGAAATTAGTAGCAGCCAAATACTCTGAACGCTAAATTAAATACTTTCTCGTCTAGTTCTAGTTTTAATTTTAACAGGTAAGGTCCATTGAGCCATGTGGCGCTTTTTCAGAAGCGAACTGCCCACAAATGATAGCTCAACGTAGTGGCTTTATCACTTGAAACATACTCTAAAACACTAAGTGAAATACTCTTTGGTTATTTCGGTAAAGTCACGTAGGTATCAAATAAAATAAATCACGACGTTTCAATTGCAACACAAGCAATCATCATCAGGTGGGAAAACCACAGCAAGAATGTTTTTTTTTGCTGAAGTGGGAGAGAGATGCCGTGCTAAGAGGTTATATAGGTAAGAGAGGGGGGAGGGGCAAGGGGGGAAGAGAGAGGGGGGGGTGTGGGGTAGGGGGAGGGGAGCGCTGCGTGGACGGTAGGAGAGGGACGTGAAGCTGGACTGGGGAGAATTGGGGTTTCCCACCTGATAGTGATTGCTTGTGTGATTTATTTTATTTTATACCTACGTGACTTTACCGAAAGAACCAAAGAGTATGGATTCCTGCAGTCACGAAAGCTTCAAATCTAGACTAAATTAAATACTCTGAACCAACCACTTTCCTAGCAGGGCCACGGCTCACATCAGTGGCAAGCGAGATCCCAACCGATCCCCGTGTCTCCCCCTTTTACCCCAACCACCTTCAACAACAACAACAGCCGCCATTCGCCACTAAGTGGCGGTGACGTCACCACGACGCTTGTGCCAGGCCATGTGCACCTTGAGGCCACGTGAAGTGTCGAACGCCCGCTGGCAGGAGGTCACCGGGCAGACCCAGCAGGTGCCACGGGTCGACTGACTGAGATGATAAATAAATTACCACTAAACCACGTGAACAATACCCTTCAACAACCCACACTGACCGACCAGCATGGTGAAGTATGATCTTCTTGGCTCTTTCGGTAAAGTCACGTAGAAGGGAAATAATAAAATAATAAAAATAAAACAATAAAATAATTCTCACGACGTTTCGGCCACAACACAAGCAGCCGTCATCAGGTGAAGAACAGGTCTGTCGGAAAGACAGCGTCTGAATGAGATTCTGAATGAGATTCAGACACTGTCTTTCCGACAGACCTGTTCTTCGCCTGAGGACGGCTGCTTGCATTGTGGCTGAAACGTCGTGAGAATTATTTTATTATGTTTTACTTTTATTATTTTATTACTTCCCTTCTACGTGACTTTACCGAAAGAGCCAAGAAGATGAATCCCTGCAGTCACGAAAGCTTTAAATCGAAATTTTATTGTGTTTTATTTTTATTATTTTATTATTTTCCTTCTACGTGACTTTACCAAAAGAGTCAAGAAGATGAATCCCTGCAGTCACGAAAGCTTTAAATCGAAATATGGTGAAGTATGGTCAATCGATTGACCCCTCCTCCCACAACCCGATACGCCGTGAGGAGGCGACCTTCACTTGAGAGCCCCTGTTGGTGGCGGTGTGTGACCTCTGTTTTTTTTTTACTATAATTTCTATTTTAACAAAAATGTATTCTCCCTATGAACGCTGATAAGGAGGCTGTCTACACACGACCAGGTCCGGTGCGTTTTAGTGCAAGGATGTGTGCGTGTGTCTGATAATGATTATTATTATTGAGACACACTTGGTATATGAGGCCAGGAATCGAACTCAGGAGCAGTGCGCTGAGCACGATGTCGTCACTTCATCACCACCTTGAATACATTAATACCGTAATGAATAACGGAACAGATTATGTAAATATAAGAAAAACAGGATTGCTGTTACACCATTGGAACCTCATTTGCCAGTAAAAAAATATGATAATTGGTTTTTTACCCTTTTATCTGGCAACAAAACTGACACCTTTTTTTTACAAGGAGTCATGTTTGCATAGACCACAATACCTGCAGTCATAATGCATACATTATCAGAGTTATGTTTTTTGTTTGCATTATGACTGCAGGTATTGTGGTCTATGCAAACATGACTCCTTGTAAAAAAAAAGGTGTTAGTTTTGTTGCCAGATAAAAGGGTAAAAAAAACAATTATCAGGATTGCTGTTATTTATTCCACTTTGTAGCCAGAAAAGGCCCGTTCCCATTTTGTTTGCGTGTTTCTGTTCGAGATAACACCGTTCGAATTAACTTTTTTGTTTTAAAGCATGTGAATGACGTGTCGTATGTAGCTGAACTTCCCTCCTGCTGCTGCTGCTGTCGCCTGCTGGCTGAGTCGCCCTTGAAACAAAAGAGCAGCATTGCAAAAAAACACATTCCTGCGGAGGGAGCTGGTAGGAACGTTGGGTTGCTCGGTCAATGGCCAGGGTCAACGGCGGCGTGGTGTATTCCGCAAATATGCCCGACTGTGAGGGCGGGCACAAGCCGGCGTGAGTAGGTTAAACGTTGAGTTTTATAAGGGCACCACGGGGTGACCAGCCCCTCCCCTCCCCATCCAGCCCCTCCCCATCCAGCCCCACCCCTCCCACCCCCCACCCAGCCCCACCCTCCCCACCCAGCCCCTCATCACCCTCCCCAACCAGCCCATCCCCACCCTCCCCTCCCCACCCCTCCCCAGCCTCCCATCCCCACCCAGCCCCACCCTCCCCACCCAGCCCCTCCACACCCTCCCCTCCCCACCCAGCCCCTCCCTGCACGACGGACGGACACAATAATCGCCTGTGGGCTGGTGTAACCAGGAGGTTCCTACCAGTATAAATTGTCTTTACTCGGGAAATAAACCGCTCTGTAAATGACTCCCTGTGACTTGCAGCGATGTCGGAAGCGAATCAGACCAAATTCAGGGACACCTCGCATGACGCCAGCAACTGCCTCAAAAAGATGTCCGACAAGAGTAAGTATTTGAAGTTATGGCACTCTTCATTGCCACGGTGGTGAGACGTTAACTACCCCACGCCTGCTGCATATTTAGACTTTGCATGTTCTCCCCGTAGTCGCGAGGATTTTTCTACATGTACTCCGGTTTTTCCCTCCACATGTATAAATGTGTGTTTAGAGTATTTGGCTGCTATACATTTACACGTGATAAGCCACTTCGTTGAGGTGTCATTTGTGGCCAGGTCGCTGCTTAAGAAAGAGCTATACAGCTCAGTGACCCTTACCTGGTGAAATAAAACATAGTTTAGTTTAGTTTGATGTGACCGGGAGAGCCTCACTTCGTCTCGAGACTTTTCAGAACGTAACCGGTGCCAACAGCGAGGCAAATACTGTACAGAGGCGATGGATGTGTTTCTATACTCTTAGTTTTTTCGGTAAAGTCACGTAGGTAAAACATGAAATTAAAATTAATAAAAATAAAATAACAAAAATCACGATGTTTCGGAGGCAGCACAAGTCTCCGTCATCAGGTGGGACCGTCACAGCCAGATTTGCTGTATCAAGTGAGGCAGGGATTCCAAGATGCAAGTTCTTAAATACAAGTTAAGGGGGAGGAGGAGAGGGGGGGAGCTTGTCAGAATGTGGTAGCCAATGAATGGAACGTATTGGAAGGGGGGGGGCTAAAAGAGATGTCGTAACCCTCCACCACCCGACACGGCCAATCAGTAAAAAAGTGTCACGTTGACAAAAGACAATTAGTTCACTGCTTTAGCCCACCGGTGTGTTGAAGCGTGAAGCTATTTGTCTTTTGTCAACGTGACACTTTTTTACTGATTGGCCGTGTCGGGTGGTGGAGGGTTACGACACATTTATAAATAACGCGATCTAAACCCAAAAACGTTGATTATGAATAATATTGGTCGCGAAAGCCTACGTGTTAAACTAAAAGAGATGTGTTTCTAGCCATTTTAACAGTACGTGAAACTGCCTCTTTATCAGATACAAATCGTGCCTTGTGCTGTCTTGCTCAACCGGTGATCCCAGCTCCCATTGCGTGTGGTGTCTTCTTCTCTTACACCCCCACCCGCTCACAGTCGCAGAGTTCGATCGGTACCTGGGCGGCCGGAGCTTGGACTTGAACGATCGGCCTCAGCGAATACATATGTGATTATTGTTTTTCTTTTATCACTTTCAAATTCACGCGGCGTTCATCAATCACAGCGAGCGCTAAGGAGTCCTGCTCTCGGCCCAATAATGGCACCCCGCTAGTGAAACATCACATCCAGTTGAATGTGTAGAGCAAAGGGCGCGCATCCTGTATTACCCGCGTTCATCTCAAACGATACGCGGCTTTAACTTGCATGGCAAAGTGCGAAGAGTCGGTTGACTGTGCCTCCGCTTCTCGGCGACTCTGCTCATCAGGATAACACTGGAATTTGGCATAAACCAATTCGTGGGTTCAGAGAATTCAAGGATTGGACAAGAGCTATGCAATTTTTTTTAAATGTCCTTTAATGAGATGCCTCGTCTCATTAGCTGGCAACGCTGAGGAGCCGTTTCGAATCCTGGTTTCAGCATCCCGTGATTAAATTTGATTCTCAAGTGTTGGGAGTCCATGAGCTTAGCTCAGTCACTTATGACTGCACCATTAAAAAAAAACATCAAATACACGTTGGGTTTTCACTTAATTTGGGTACACTGCAGCTCTGAGGATTCAACATTTATAATTTGACTACCATGTCACGAAGACGACTTCCAGGCCACGTCTAAACATGTGCCATTCCGTGTGCATAAGTGGCAACGGATTAGTTCTGCTACATCTTCCATGGCAGATAGGGTGCGAGCTGGGAGGGGGGGGGGTGCGAGCGGGGGGGGGGGGGCGTTGGACAGGTTTGAGTGTCTTAACACGCGCGTCTCCCACACACAGCATCGGCCTCCAGACAGTGATCAAGGATCTGGTCACGGAGGTGCTGTCGCTCCTCTGCGCGCTCACGGCTCTGGGCGGCCACTACAGCGAGGTTCGTATGCACACAAAGACGACGCATCCCGACGTGTCGCCCCCCAACAGCAGGCGCTGTTAGCGAGCACCCCTTGAGGCCGACGCAGCACACGCCAGGGTCGGAGTGTCTCCCCAGTAATGATGTTTACATACAGCACCAAGTTCTGATTTAAGGCTGAGTCGACTTGGGGGAAGCCCAGGACCCGTTAAAAAATATTCGACCGTGTTGGTTAAATCGAACACGGGTCTCCGCGTTCGTAGCGCAGTGCGCTAAGAGGCCGTCCATAAATGACGTCATGCATTTGGGGGGGCGGTCAGACATTTGTGACGATGTGTGACGAGGGGGTGGGTGAGAACTGTGACGTCACATCAAAATGCGCAACTTTAAATAAATAATAGACAACACGTTCTACTTAATTAAACAGACTTTTTAATAATTTTTTTCTCCTACAACATCAGAGTGCAGCGTCACATTAAATACGCACTAGAATGACTATAGTTTAAAGCGATTGAAAGCATGTTTTATTTTTTTTGGGGGGGGGGCAGAGCTTTGTGACGTCACATTTGAGGGGGGGTCTGACTTTTTGTGACGTCGCGTGACGAAGGGGGGGGGGGGGTCAAGAATCGTAAAAAATCGCGTGACGTCATTTATGGACGGCACCCTAACCTGCTACACTACCGCTCCCCCGCAAACCGCGGCCACGGGTAGAACGTGGAAACTCCAAACATCGAGGCGTCAGGGTCGGGATCAAACCCACGACCTCCTCCTGCATGCCAGGCGAGGACAATGAGTCAGCTGGAGAGAATGCTGGGAGCTACGGTTGCCGATGTTGGTGCAGAATCAGTATACGGCACCTGCATGAGAAACAGCACAGAAGTAATTCTAGATTTGAAGCTTTCGTGACTGCAAGGATTCATACTCTTCGGTTTTTTCGGTAAAGTCACATAGGTAAAAAATAATTTGATTTGTTATTTTATTTCTATTATTATTTCTATCATTTTATTATTTATTTTTATTACTTTTTTTATTTTTAAATCCTTTATATTAAGTTCGCTTGCTTGCTTAGGACCGTGCAAATCTTTCGATCGTTTTTTAACCCACTTCCCGTGATCCAATCGAGCTGACATTTTGCACACAGACTCGTTGTGCGTGACAATGCATTTTCGTGAAAACAATTTTTCCAAAATTTTACACTGTTTAGGGAATTTTTTTTTTTAGATTTAATTGCCAATTGTTTAATGCTGCCAGACAATCATCTGGCCCATAGGTGGCAGCCATCTCAAGCCAGAGGATGAGAGGACTCGAGCCGCCACGCATATAAAGGATTTATAGTGAAAAACGTTGTTTTTACGGGTTATACTTGTTACCTACGTGACTTTACCGAAAAAAAACCTAAGAGCACAGAAGTAACGCAACGT
This sequence comes from Lethenteron reissneri, assembly GCF_015708825.2. Taxonomy (NCBI): domain Eukaryota; kingdom Metazoa; phylum Chordata; class Hyperoartia; order Petromyzontiformes; family Petromyzontidae; genus Lethenteron; species Lethenteron reissneri. Next base: position 6,487,291 of record NC_083821.1, on the reverse strand, counting down.
GGACACAACAGAGGCATGCAGAGCCAGTCAAGGCGATGCACCTCTTGTGTTGCGTTGTCGATGAGCGTTCAAACACGTGCTTCTGTTGTTGTTGTTGTTTAAATCACTAAACAATTGTCGCAACTTCTTGGTTCTTTCGGTAAAGTCACGTAGAAGGAAAATAATAAAATAATAAAAATAAACCATAATAAAATACTTTATTATGTTTTAGTTTTATTTCTATTATTTTATTATTTCCCTTCTACGTGACTTTACCGAAAGAACCAATAAGATGAATCCCTGCAGTCACGAAAGCTTTAAATCGAAAAAATTTTTTGTCGCACTGTAACTTGTTCAAAGTGTCACCCTTGAGACGAGAAGCACATGGAAGCCTCCAGGTGCAGGAGCTCACTGCGCCCGACTGCCGTTCAATCTCCGGAACGTGACATTTTCGGCATTGTTCGAGTTCTTTTTAAACGCCACCACCACTTCTGCATACCCCGGGGTCCGAGTAAATTGGCAACGCCACGGTCAGTCGTGATGGCGTTACAGAGCGGGCAGGTGCTCTCATCTCTCCCCAAACACCACTGACCGCTGTGGAAGAGCAGGCCAAATACCCTCCAGATGGGGGGGGGGGGCTCTGGAGCGCTCCTGTAGCGGAGGCCCCTTGCCGCCAGCAGTGTCGTGAGCGAGACATTGCGGGGTTGCGCCTCTAGCTTCGACGGCGAGCTGCGCGTTAAACCCGTCTAGCGTGCGTGCTTCTTACGCTGTGACGCAGCGGGGAAGGGGGGGGTGCATGCCGGGACACAGCTGGTTGACAAGCTTTAAGACGCCCGCGCACCAAACGGGTATTTCCACTATTGCGGCATCAGATGAAGCCCAAAGAGACGGGGGGGGGGCATGCTCTCCGCGCCCCTGTGTGTCCACTGCGCGTCGCGGCTGTAGTCGTTTATCGAGGTGGAAAACTCACTCGTTTAGAACTTCCTGCTGTGCTTCGCTTCGTTGTCCTTTGCCCGCGCCTCCGATGAGCGTGGTTGGAGCGAAAGAAAATCGGTAAAAAAAACAACAATGCCTGTACATTATGGTGGGGGGGGGGGGGAGGAGGCAGTTGATTGGTAAGAGGGCTGAACATAATAATAAGGGGTTTTCCCCTTTTTTTCTGGCAACAAAACTGAAACCTTTTTACAAGGATTCATGTCAAAACGGGAAAAACCCTATTATTATATTTTGGTACTGGCAAAGGAGGTCTAATGATGTAGGACTGAACATGTGCATGAGGAATTGGCCAAAATCCCAAGCAGGAAAATCATGAGACTCCAAGTGGCTTCCCGGCATAACTGAAACCATCGTTTTGTAACGGTGCATATCAAGACACGGTCCTCAATGAGCGTTCTCAAGGATACACCAGACGCTGTCGGAGTTTTTGGTGAGTGTTGTGGCGCATGCCTTGCGATCCTTGGTACGCACGGTCATTCTATGGGCACTGCAAAAATGCTTCAAAAATACTTCGACGAAATATATTTCTCGAGTGGTGACCCCGTTATCAAGAGCTTGACACTCCTTCTTGGTTCTTTCGGTAAAGTCACGTAGAATGGAAATAATAAAATAATAAAAATAAAACATAATAAAATAATTCTCACGACGTTTTTATTATTTTATTATTTCCATTCTACGTGACTACCGAAATAACCAAAAAGATGAATCCCTGCAGTCACGAAAGCTTTAAATCGAAATCTTGACACTCCTTCCTGGGCAAATAACACATCGTCATTGCTGCTGCCTTACGTTCAGGAAATAATCCCTCACTGCTTGCCGCCTTTGTTTTTTTCTCCTTTGCCATTCCCAGGATCAGCTGATGCGGCTGAATCGCATGAGGAGTGAGTTTCTCCAAATGGCGCAAGACTACGAGCAGACGCAGCAGGTGACTGATCTTGGAGATACAAAAAACACACAAAAATCCCCCTTATAGCCTGTAACAGACTGTTGGGGCGAGTGCTGTTGCGAACAGCACCTATGAAGGTTGGGGGTGGGTGGCGAGTGCCACGCCCGGTTGCTTTTGTCTCCCCAGTGGCGATGTTTACACACCGCACCAAGTACTCACTTGAGGCCGAGTCGACCAAGGGGAGGCCCAGGACCGGTTCAGATAATCGTCACTGTGGTGTTGGTGGCCGTGAGCGGTAATCGAGCTCGGGTCGTAGCGCAGCGCGCTAACCGCTGCGCCACCGCTCCCCGTGTTCTGGGAGAGCACACACACAGCACCACGCCACGCACCTCCCTTCCTCCCGTATCTCTCCACGCCACACAGCCTCACGAGGTGTCCGAGAACGGAGGGAACTTTCTCCACAGCTGTTGCCAACGGCAGGGTGTCGCTGCTGCAGCATCAACGATTTTGGGCCCTGATAATTGTTTTTTTACCCTTCTATCTGGCAACAAAACTGACACCTTTTTACAAGGAGTCATGTTTGCATAGACCGCAATACCTGCAGTCATAATACAAACAAAATACATAACTCTGATATTTTTACTGGCAAATGAGGTTCCCATGGTGATTTTGGGCCCTGTTTGTCTTGATTGGAAACTCGTTTCTTTCAGACCGCTCTTTGTGTTTTAGTTTGTTGTCCCCCCCCCCCGCATCTTCGGTTGGCTACGTACGGTGCCAAAGAAGTTCAACATGCATACTACACTATATACTACTATACACTGCACTATACACTACACTTTACACTACAATGCACTACACTCTACACTACACTACTATACGCTACACCATTATACTAGATTGAAAACTATTTTTTTCTTTAGGACTGCTTTTTGTGCTTAGTTTGTTGTATTTTCCTCCGCACCTCCGATTAGCGCGTTTGGCTACGTACGGTGGCAAAGAAGTTAAACATATGTACATACATATCGTGGTCATCCATTAATCACCCTTCCTTGCACAGCCTTGCCATCTAAATTATTATTTTTCGATTTAAAGCTTTCGTGACTGCAGGGATTCATCTTCTTGGTTCTTTCGGTAAAGTCACGTAGAAGGGAAATAATAAAATAATAAAAATAAAACATAATAAAATAATATAATAATAAAACATAATCAAATACAATTCTCACGACGTTTCGGCCACAACGCAAACAGCCGTCCTCAGGTGAAGAACAGGTCTGTCGGAAAGACAGCGTCTGAATGAAGTTCATTGAAGGGGAGGCCCAGTTCATTCAGACGTGTCGGCCTTCATAGGTCAAAGGCTACACGGTGATGCCTCTGTGAACTAAATGCGGAATCTAGAAAGGAAGCTTTTCTCTCACTACTTTACTCCAGTCACAACCGGAAAGACCCGTTCGTTGGAGCCGGTGAAAAGCACACGAGCGTGTAAGGTTGGGGCTTATCGAATTGACTTACAAAGTTCATTCGAAGACACTCAAAATAAGAACGGCAAGCATCTGGGCGTTTACGCAAAAAAATCAACCGGAGCTCACTGCGCTTTTGGAGTATTCGGCTCTCGTTCGTGATGGCCAGGTCGCGATTCTTAAAAGACGCTGTACAGCCCAGTGGGAATTACCTGGTGAAAATCGTTCAAACGCAACAACCCGCTAGAATGTGCGGCTCTTTTTGACGTCGAGCATCGCTGGACGATGTGGGACCTTCACACGGAAGGGCCTCCCGTGTGGGTCGTAGAGCTTCTCTGGCCATGACTTATGGTCAGTGCGTGTCGCGATGAAGGCCGGGAGCATAGATGTGGGATTCTAGAGGTAAGGCACAAGAATTGTTATTATTTCGCTTTGCCCTATGCTGCCTGCTTGCATGATCACACAACCATAACACATTCCTACGGAGGGAGCTGGTAGGAACGTTGGGTTGCTCGGTCAATGGCCAGGGTCAACGGCGGCGTGGTGTATTCCGCTAATATGCCCGACTGTGAGGGCGGGCACAAGCCGGCGTGAGTAGGTTAAACGTTGAGTTTTATAAGGGCACCACTGGGTGACCAGCCCCTCAACACCCTCCCCACCCAGCCCCTCCCCACCCTCCCCACCCAGCCCCTCCCTCCCCACCCAGCCCCTCCCTGCACGACGGACGGACACAATAATCCCCTGTGGGCTGGTGGAACCAGTGGGTTCCTACCAGTATAACAACTGCTATGCGTCGGCAGGCGCACATCCAACCCGCTCAAAAATCAGCTTAGCTTTCTCATATCTGATTTGGTAAAAGCCCATAATCACAGCAGGTATTTTTTTTTACTCGAGTTGTTTTAACTAGGTGAGATAATGAGCGCGTGCACACGCACACACGCATATACACTGCGAGTAACTGCGCTGTTGTACAGCGTGGGGTGATGCGGCCCCCTGTGTGAGCTTTGGTGACAGAATTGCGTCGGCAGAATCGGTAAAAAATGTTTAAGGAAGAAAAAAAAACAATGCCACTGCATAAATGAAGGATACTAACGACACTTGACGGGGCCTTTAATGAAGCACAAATACATTTTCTGTTTTTTGCAGAAATTGTATCAGAAACTCGACAATATCTTCGGCGCCCTGGTCGACGTCGTGGTGAGTGTTCTTACATTTGAGTTATTATTCTCGGAGTTGCGCTCAAATTTTTATTTTTCGCTTCTAGAGCTTGGAAGTGCACCTCGCATCAGCATTTTTCGAACGTCAGACACGGCTCGAAGGCAGCGATGAATTCAAACCATTAGCAGTGCCGAATTAAGCTAGTGCGGGGCCTGTATCATATGTTATAAAGGGGCCCTAAATTAAAAAAACACGTAAATATGAAAACACACGTTTTTTTACTTGCATAGTAAAGTTATTGTATTTTTTCATTTGCTATACAGCCAGGTAATACAACAAATCGCTAACCTTAAACACCCAGTCGTTCATAAAAGTTGAAGGCGGTATAGTACTATAGTAATAGAGCAAGTGCAGAATCACTGAACCGGAATTGATAGCTTGAAAGCATTTAGCGCGGGGCCCTTGAAAGTGTGGGGCACGTAGCTACATATGTAGCTACTTTTGCTACTGGGATAATCCGGCACTGAGCAGTGCCTTTGGTATTCGTGCCACGCGATTATGCGCAAGGTACCTGTCACAGGGGCGCTATGATTCACAGACGAGTATAGACTGCACTAGTTGAACAGTAGGGGAGCAACGTTAACTATACTTACCATGTAAGACCCACTGAGCTATAGAGCTCTTTATCAGAAGCAACCTTGCCACAAATTGTAGCTCAACGAAGTGGCTTATCATCTAGAAATGTATAGCAGCCAAATAAGATGCATGCGACCAGGGGGAGAGAAACACGCCAACTCCAAATATACAGCAGGCGTCAGGGTCGGGATCGAACCCACGACCTCCTGTAGACCAGGCGAGGTAGTTAACATCTCGCCACTGTTGGCGCCCCAATGTTGCGATGTGGCTTTACCCAAACAGGTCATTTGTAAGTAATTTTCAACTTTGTAAAGTTTAGACCGTACCCAGTTACATGCTAATTTCTCACATTAACATCACTAGCCCCGGCCACTTCTTTATGACCCTTGGGCTACACCCATTTAAAACTTTTTAAAACAGTCTGCAGACCATGCTTTCCCACCTGATGACGGACGCTTGTGTTGCGCCCGCAACGTCGTGATCTATTTTATATTATACCTACGTGACTTTGCCGAAAGAACTAAAGAGTATAACGTTTATACCGTCAAGCCCGGCACACGTGGCCTTACTGTTGTATTATTAAATAACATCGCAAGATTTTTACGATGCACTGTGAAGTCGGCGGCACTTATTGTTACGTGGAACCGACCCGTCGCGGTATTAACCAGGGCAGCCGTTGAACTAGAACATCGAACCTCCGTCAGCCTTGTCGCCGTGCCACGACGCGCACGCGCTCTCAGGCACGAAGCGCACGAGTGTGTCCCTGCGTTCTAGGATGAAGAGGTTGAAGATGAGATCGATGCCCATGGCGTGAGATCACATGTTACAAGACAGAGGCAGGAAGAGAGAAAGAAAAGAAGGATGGCTAATGAAGCCATTCAGCAACAGACGGTAAGTTCTGCACATTTGTAGAGGAGTAAAATGGGGACGTGACGTCAGGTGTGCCGTTCAGTGCGATGACGTCACGTCTCCTAAGGTACTTAAGGGATACCCCGTGACGTAAGCGGGGTCACCGTGGTAACGGGAATTAGAGTAAGCAGGGTGAAGAGGGCACCAGGGGTAGAGAGGGAGCGAATAGGGAGTCTGGGGAGAAGCCGGTGGTAGCCGTAGAGGTGCTTCTCTCTCCGCTCGGTGGAGTCGGCAGACTCCACGATCCGACACGAGAGAGAGAGAGACCGGAGCGAGCCGGCAGGGACCGGACTCAGAGTAGGACCCCTAGCCCCTGGGAGTTGTGTACCCTGCTGTGTAATATTGTAACAGCTTTAATAAACCCTGGCAGAAGCCCTTAACTTACCTCCGTCTACGAGTACGTCCGTCGGAACTTCTCTACACATTTACTATTTAACAAAAAAATATCCAGGTGAGGCCCACTGAGCTACGTAGCTCTCTTTCAGAAGCGGCCCGGCCACAAATGATAGCCCAACGAAGTGGGCTTTAATACAGCAACCAAATACTCTAAACGCGTGTTTCTTAACGTGGTGGGGAAAAGCGGAGGACCCAGATGTAAAAAAAATCCACGCGACTACTGGGAGAGCATGCAAACTCCAAATATGCAGGCGTCGGAGTTGTAACGAATGCACCTCCCTGAATGCGCCCACAATTTTTAGATCTCAGTAGCTAAACGAAATTGAGCCTGGATAGTATACGAATTGGAGGCTACCTGGGAATGTTAGGTGTGTTGCAGGCTTAATCGAGGAGGTAGCCAGCAGATGGCAGCATAGCAATGGTTATTTGACTGCATATGTGCAGAGCTTTGTTATCTTTTGGTATGCGTGGGATTTCTCTGGATGCTCCCATGACTGAAACGGCATAGGGAGGCCCTCATCCAGATGTGGATTGAAGAAAAGGTGGAAAATTATCAATTTGACTCTGATTTCATCTGATGTACTAAATGATTATTCAGACAGAGTTTGTCAAGCATTACGATGCAGGATCCTCCTAATAAAAGAGCCTTGAGGCTCAGCGAGTCTCCCTTTGGATGTGGTGAATAATAAAACAATGGGGGCGAGCCACGCGCGGACTCACCGCTCTCAACTCCTACTGCTGTGCGGCCCGGTTCCTAACAAGCCACGGACCGGTACCGGTCCGCGGCCCGGTAGGGTTGGGGACCCCTGGTCTACCGTGACCCCTGCCCTAATGGCAGATTGTACCTGTGCTGCGGAAGGTGATCAGATAATTTGCAGTAATAAAAAATAAAATTGGCACATTTGGAACATGACGGTGGCACATATTTTCCAGTCTCATTGAATAACACCACCGGATCTTTGACGTACACTCTGGCACAGACGGTGTGTTAACTAAATTAGCCAAATGCCGATACATCTGCACCCTTTGTACTTGCGGTACTGGCTTCTACCGACGTATGGCTGACGATGATTTCGTGCACCAAGTATAGTTTTACATTCGGGTGGCCGAGCCGGATAATTGTGTCAGGAGTAGCGGCGGAGGGTATCGCTGCGATGATGCCTTCCTCGTATTCGTGAATCGTACGCCGAGTCTTTAAACGTTCCATGGTTCTCTTCCGGGTGACCACAGTCACCGCAAAACGTCAGAGTCTTTAATTTAACCTTCTTGTATTAGGTGTCTGCATCTGCCATGGTTCGTGCGGATTGTGGCTGGAGTACTGGAGATTCAACTGTACTTGCTGTACCTGCAGGAAGTCATGATCGATATCAATGAAATCAAGACGAGACTGAATCAAGCGTTCAGCGAAATGAACCGCGCCATCGGTGAGTCACGGCAAGACGCAACGGACTCAAGAGAGAGATCGTGAGCACTTCTTAAAAACAAGCGCTGCTACGCTCAGGGAGGAGTTTCTTAGGTTGTTTCGGTAAAGTCACGTAGGTAAAAAATTAAAATCAAATAAAAAATAAAATAAACATCACGACGTTTCGGAGGCAACACAAGCTTCCTTATTAATTTTACATTTTTACCTACGTGACTTTACAGAAAAAACCTAATAATATGAATCCTTGCAGTCACGAAAGCTTCAAATCTAGAAGCTCAGGGAGGAGTTTCTTTCCCTGCACAACGCCCACTCACCATACATCAAGGATTATATGAGTGCCAAGGAGCGGTGATGCAATGTCATAATTTCATCGATTAAAGTAAATTCTTATGCTCTCAATACACGGAGAGTATTCTGCGTGAGAGAATCGATTGTTTTCTATTCGTATATCTTGTATGTAATTAGTTTGTAGTGACCCCTGCAGCCACTAGGAGGCCCCTCCAGTTGCACAATAATCTGCAGCGAATTTTCGAGCCCTCGTGAACCCCGAATCGTGACAGTTTGAGGGGAGGTGATTTGTGTGAGATCTACTGCAAAGTGTCTTTAGATAAAAGTAAAAAAAAATCACATTTTTCAAATATCGACCGATAGACAACAAAAAAATGCATTCGTAATCGTATTGATGAATCATCATCAGCCTTGGTCAATCCACTGCTGGATGCAGGCATCCCCAAGCCAACTCTATATCTAAATATTACACTGGTCAACAAAAAAAACATTTTTTTCTGGCCTGGACTTTTGCAGCTGTTTTAGACTAAATTCAGGGTGCTGATTCCAAATCTGATCTCAGATTTGCTCTATCACATCTCATTTTTATGCTATCGGCATACCCCCTTTTCATTGATTTTACCCGAAATGAACTCTGTCACTTATGATTGCAAGTTGTTGCGAGTCGGTGACTGCTTTAATGTTAAAATATGGTGCTGTATTTTTAAGATAGTGTGTTTATAATAGAATTTTATGTAGATATCCACATTTATTTAATATTTTCTTCTGCAGATTTTATTGAAAATGCAATATTTATTATCTCAAAAACCTGATGTGATAGACAAAAACTGATGCCAGATTTGGAATCAGCACCCAAAAATTACATTAAACCCGTTGGAATACCTTATGCCAGAAAAAGTGTGTTGACCAGTGTTATTGACACCAGTATTCTGTGTGATTTGGGATTATAGAAGGTGAAAATATGGAGAATTAACTGGCAACACAAGTTATGAAAAAAGCATCTTGAAATCAAACATATGATATTGAAATAATCCTTAAAGATAATGTACGTGAATTGAGGGGGAATCATCTGCAAGAGGTGTAAGCAGTGCCATCATTTTTTAAACCGCGTCTAAAGTATTGTATGTGTCTTCTTGGTTCTTTCAGTAAAGTCACGTAGAAGGGAAATAATAAAATAATAAAAATAAAACAAAACAAAATAATTATCACGACGTTTCGGCCACAACGCAAGCAGCCGTCCTCAGGTGAAGACCAGGTCTGTCGGGGAGACAGCATTCAGACGCTGTCTCCCCGACAGACCTGGTCTTCACCTGAGGACGGCTGCTTGCGTTGTGGCCGAAACGTCGTGAGAATTATTAGATTATGTTTTATTATTTTATTATTTCCCTTCTACGTGACTTTACCGAAAGAACCAAGAAGATGAATCCCTGTAGTCACGAAAGCTTGTATGTATGTTGAACTTCTTTCGCATCGTACTTAGCCAACCGTGCTAATCGGAGGTGCGGGGTGGGTGGGTGGGTGGGGGGTCACGACAAACTCAACACAAAAACTGAGTTCTAAAGAAATGGATGTGATTTTGTTTTTTCGTGTGAATCAGATTCCACCGTGGCTCAGAGTCGACCACAATGGAGAGAGGTTAACCAACCTCACCTCCTCCCCAGAAATAACGTACGTCTGCTGCAAACACGCACACACCCAGGGCTCATCCACAATGCAAACACAAATCACCAATGTTTAGTATTTGGATGGCACAAATTTAGCAACATGCTAACTAATCGCAGAAAATTTATGTTTTGTAAAAAAAAAACTCCCCATGCAAGCTTTGAAACAAATTCATTGCTTCTAGTTTTGAAGCTTTCGTGACTGCAAGGATTCATACTCTTAGTTATTTCGGTAAAGTCACGTAGGTAAAAAATGAAAATAAAATTAAAAAAATCAGGACGTTTTGGGACGTTTCGGAGGCAACACAAGTCTCCGTCATCAGGTGGGACCGTCACAGCCAGATTAGGCAACACAAGTCTCCGTCATCATCAGGTGATGCAGCAAATCTGGCTGTGACGGTCCCACCTGATGACGGAGACTTGTGTTGCCTCCGAAACGTCCCGAAAAGTCGTGATTTTTATTTATTTAATTTTTTACCTACGTGACTTTACCGAAATAACTAAGAGTATAAAAATCAATTGCTTATTTGTAAAGCCAAAATTGAAGGTGGCCGGCCGGCTGGCTGTGTCAGAAGTCAGAGGATCGAGCGTTGAGTTGGCACTGCTGAGGGCCTGCGTTTCCTTGAAACTGGGTCCTCAAGTGTAGTCCCATGGGATGTTGGCTATCAACAACAAGGCAACTCCTATGACTAATTGGGAATGGGACGCAAGCGTAGGATTGATCACCCTGTCGCTGGCCGCCTTTGGGGAGGGTGTATAGCATGAAAGGCCGAAACACCCTAGGAACCAAAGGTTCACTACTGACGATGCGCTCCCCAAATTTCACCAGGCTCACTGTTCATGAACTCTTGGAAGTGCTTGCACAAAGGATAGTAACATCTCATCCTGTGTTCTTTGGAATCTGAAAAGCTACACTTGAGGACCCAGTTTCAAGGAAACGCAGGCCCTCAGCAGTGCCAGCTCAACGCTCGATCCTCTGACTTCTGACACAGCCAGCCGGCCGGCCACCTTCAATTTTGGCTTTACAAATAAGCAATGAATTTGTTTCAAAGCTTGCATGGGGAGTTTTTTTTTTTTACAAAACATTAATTTTCTGCGATTAGTTTGCATGTTGCAAAAATTGACTGTGCAAAGAAGAATTGCATTTGCTTCTACAATTCATTTTACTAAATTCCAACACCGATGTATAATTTATCAATTATGTTTGACCGTCACGTGACGAACCTCGCTGCCACGTACAGAGTGAATGAGAAGTGCTGCCCTCTGCTGTGTGTGGACCAGAGGTCAACTGAAGGAATGACAGCAGTAGAGGACACCACGGTGGCTATAAGATATTAACTACCTCGCCTGGTATGCAGGAGGTCAGGGGTTCAATCCCAACCCTGACGCCTGCTGTATATTTTTAGTTTGCATGTTCTCCCCGTGGTTGCGTGGATTTTTTTTTCTCTGGATCCTCCGGTTTTTCTCTCCACATTAATTTTTATTTTATTTTTCCTACGAGAAATGTGCATGTGATAAGCCACTGCTTTGAGCTGTCATTTGTGGCCAGGTCGCTTCTGAAAAAGAAGCTAATAGCTCAGTGGGCCTTACCTGGTTGCTGTTGTAACGTTCAGACACATCCCACCTGGACATCTCTGTAAAAGAGCTTCATAGCTCATCAGATTCCTTTAGTATAAATACATATTCTTATTCTGATTCTGTGTGAAGCTGGCCCAATTGTACTCATGTGCTGTCTTAGCAATGTCAATAAATAATGTGTACATGTGCTTGCGCGTTACATTTGTACATTTATAACGCCAATGCATATGCTATAGTAATATGTTTTTACCCTTTCAACTGGTAAAAAAACTGACACCTTTATACAAGGCATCATGTTTGCAATACAAGCAGTCAAAATGCAAACAAAAAGAAACAACTCTGATGATGATAATGATATGCACTGTCCTTGAAGTTGATTGGTCCACACCCGAGACAGCTTTTCTTAGAGCCTAGTCTACATTGGTGTTGGACCAGATGACGCCTTTTGGCGTCAGTTTTTGTACCAGTTGAAAGGGTAAAAACCTCTTAATATATTTTGCCACTGGTAAAAGAGGTCTCATAGTGCATATGCTATGTTTGTGTGTTGGCGTGTTGCGTTAGTCGTCATCTGATTCCATATGTCCGTGCATGTGTGCCATTTATATTTCTAGCGGCAGCATCTTGTGTGTGTGTGTGTGCATCGGCAAGTCATCTCAGTCAGTCATCCCATGGCACCTGGGTCTGTCCCATGACCTGCCAGCGGGCGTTCGACACTTCACGTGGCCTTAAAGTGTACTTAGCCTGGCACAAGCGCCGTGGTGATGTCACTGCCACTTAGTGACGATTGGCGGTTGTTGTTGTATGTCCATGTGTTTGTCTTCCAAGTAAACGTATGAATTACTGTTGTAACGCTGCGCTATAGCGTGCGTGCGTGCGCACACGTCAGACGGACAATTGGGTTCTTGTACCTTTAAAAGAAAAGTCGTGCACTACTTCGCTGTTTAACGAGCACAATCTTGCAGGACTATGAAAATGCGAACCAAGGGAATGTCAACGACCCTCTGCTGGTCGGCTCCAGGTCTCCACCGGTCAGTCGCACTCCCCCCCATCTCCATCAGAGCCCCACAGCCTTGGTCGACGCGACGCAGTTGACATCACCGTGATTAAATCCGAGGTGACACCACCCGATTAGCACGTTTGGCGACGCACGGTGCGAAAGAAGTCCAACGTGCATCAGTGACAAGTTTCTCAAATAACCCCCCCGACCGCCTCTGTCCACCCAGCGGTATGATAGAAGGGTTCGCCACCGATAGCCAATCGGCAGGTCAGGCGTGGTGAGGTAAATCGTGGGTACGCTCCCAGCCCCTTCCGCGGCGAGTTGGCCAAATGCAAGAAATTGCAGGGCCGCGCCTTTACCGCCCGCCTATAATTGTGCGACGCCACGACGATCATGCGACGCCGGCATGTTCGCCCGCTAGCCGCCACGGTTCGAGCCCCTGGGTGTGCCACCCGGCTAATGCTGGAGGTCGCGTGTGAACTCAAGAGAATGATAATAACACGACGCACCGCCCGCTTGGCAGCGGCCGTTAGATATCCGTCGACGTCGTTCACAACAATAAAGGGAGTCTGCCGTGTTGCGTCTAAATCATGTCTGAAAAAAGTAACCGGTAAAAACAAAGTTTTTCACTATAAATCCTTTATATGCGTGGCATCGGTTTTATTTTATTATTCATTTCTGTTTTTCTTGAGTAAGAGTTTCATTTTTATCACATTGGTATTTTAAATTAAATATGAATTTTTTTTCCTAAAAGGTGGAAAATTGGATCACGGGAAGTAGGTTAAAAGAACGACCGAAAGATTTGCACGGTCGTAAGCGCGCAAGCAAGCACGCAAGTGAACTTAATATAAAGGATTTAAAAAGCAGCGGTGACCTTCGCGATGACCTCGCGTTTTGTGAGAGTGACGCGAATGCGCCGAGTGCGCTCATGACGCAGTGTTGGCGCGATTGCTCTCTCGGTTGGAGACCACAACTAAATGTTTATTTCCACATTTCCTTTCACCGCAGTTATGGAAGACCAGGTGCTGCGACGTGACGTTCGTCACCGCATGCTTGCTCGTGATCTGCCTCATCGTGGGGCTGCTGGTGTGGTGCTCTCTGGCGAGATCCTCTTCGGCACTGCAGCCAATCACAGGACCAAATGAAGGCACCGAGGGCGCACGACTCTTGCCAATAATAAGCCAATGAAACGTGACGACGGCAAACGACACGAATGTGGAGCGGAGACAAACGCAGTTACACGTGTCGCACACGCTTTCGAGGATTCGGCTGCTATAAATGTCCACTTCGTTGAGCTGTCATCTGTGGCCAGGCCGCTTCTGAGAAAGAGCTGTATGGCTCAGTGGGTCTTAGCAGGTCAAATAAAAATGGTTTAGTTGAGTAGTTTAGAATTCGGCTACACAGCGGGCGCGCATTGCTGGGTTCGTGGAACCAAAACGGGGTTTCGGCTGTCTGTGATAGAACCAGACTAGCAGATGCAGCGAGTTGATGGTATCAGCTCAGTCACATAAGAGGCCGTCCATAAATGACGTCACACACCTGGGGGGGGGGGTCAGACATTTGTGACGATGTGTGACGAGGGGGGGGGGGGGTTGAGAAATGTGACATCACATCAAAATGCGCAACTTTAAATGAATATAGACAACACGTTCTACTTAATTAAATAGACTTTTAAATAAATGTTTTCTCCTACAACATCAGAGTGCAGCGCCACATTAAATGCACACTACAATAACAATAGTTTAAAGCGATGTGAAGCATATTTTATTTTGGGGGGGCAGAGCTTTGTGACGTCATATTTGAGGGGGGGTCTGACTTTTTGTGACGCCGTGGGACGAGGGGGGGGTCAAAAATTGTCCAAAATCGCGTGACGTCATTTATGGACGGCCCCTAATGACTACGGGGGGAAAAAAGGCCCCATAATAGCGGTTTTTGGGGTTAGATCGTGTAAATATATAAATGAGTCGTTAAAACCGCCACCACCCGACACAGCCAACCAGTAAGGGTTGTCACGTAAACAGAACGTGGCCAATTCGTCACTAGTACAGCATCACCGGTGTGTTGGAGAGCCAAGCCACAACATTTACAATGTGAGTACAAAGCCCCATTGTCAAACTCTTAGTTCTTTCGGTAAAGTCACGTAGGTAAAAAATGAAATAAAAATTAATAAAAATAAAAACAATAAAATCACGACGTTTCGGAGGCAACACAAGCTTCTGTCTTCAGGTGAAACTGTCACAGCAAATTTGTTTTTCATTCAATTTGTAAAGACTCCAGTTCTGAGAATTCAAGATATTGATTTACCATGCCTGCCACTTGACACACACACTTCTCAGGAGTATGAAACAGAAGAGAGTAAAATAGGTCACGACGTAGGGATTTTTAGAAGTGCTTCTGTAATGTCGGCTTCTGCCGGCTGTTCTCTAACATTGGCCGATGCAATAATAATACTCTGCAAGAATTGTAAATGGATACTTCACTTCCACTTCGTGACATTGTTGGTCGTGCTGATTGCACTGTGCTGTGGCTACACAAAAAGGCTAAATAAAACCAATGAGGGCAAAAATGTAATGTTTAAAGAAGTGATGATATATGAGCACGTAAAAAAACCATAGCCTTTAGCATTAATACCGCCTTATTATGTACTAGCTTTACTACCCGGCTTCGCCCAGGATTTGGATTCACCACGCCCGGCCGCCTTTGTCTCCCCAGTGGCGATGTTCACACCACACCAATTACTCGTTTGAGGCTGAGTCGATCTAGGGGAGGCCCAGGACCGGTTCAAATAATCGTCACCGGCTGTGGCCGTGAGCGGGAATCGAACTCGGGTCACCGGGTTCGTAGTACAGCGCGCTAACCGCTACACTACAATGCGTTACACTTCCACATGCGCGGGTCACGTGACAGATGTGACGTCACAACTCACTTGCCGTGCAAAAAATATATGCATTATTGAGCTCCCCCCCCCCAAAAAAATCCTAAAGTGTATTTTTATAATGTTTGCATGGTGTACAGTCTGGAAAGTACCCACATGGCAAATTTCATGTTTGTTGCATGTCGGGAAGTTCGCTAAATATTTTGAACAGACACACATAATCACAAATGTCCCTTTTATATATATGGAGATTGATTGATGATAAACAATACACACTTATTATTAATTGTATTCCTATGTTGTTCCTTGTTGCCGAACATATTTTAATGGTTTAGTTTTAAGGAATTTGTTCTGTAAAAAAATAAACGTAATTTCTCGTATATTGAACTACCTGCAAATACCCGTCATTGCCCGGGTATGTGAGGCTATCCCTTGTGAATGTCGAAGGAAGAGGGGTGATCTCAGTGGTGTTACAGCAACTGTCTAGAATTTTCTGTGCCACGGGGTCCTGTAATAACATCAAATATTACCTGCCCCCACAATGGTTTTTATTATGACACGCTTTCTTTTAACTCGCTCTGTTGTTGTTGTATCCTAAAATCTTGTAACTCAATTTTAACCCACTTCCCAATGTGGTATCGACTGCAAACTTTGTATACTTATGTCATACTGATGGCAATGCTATATTATATCATAAAAATAAAAGATATATATTTTAAACATTCTTTTTATATGTTACTAGCAGGAAGTACCCGGCGTTGCCCGGGTCTTAAAAATATTTCAAAGCTCCTCTTAAAAATGTAACATCAGTGCGTACTGACTGTGGTGGCACTTGCTATGATTACAGCAGTGCATACTGTGGTGGTAGCTGCTATGATTACAGCAGTACATACTGTGGTGGTACCTGCTTTCACTGCAGCAGTGCATATTGTGGTGGTACCTGCTATGATTACAGCAGTGCATACTGTGGTGGTAGCTGCTATGATTACAGCAGTGCATACCGACTGTGCTGGTATCTCTTATCACAACAGTGGTACATGCTGATTATATATCAGTATTTATGGACTGTATAGCACAAAGTACTCACCTGACAGAGTGGCGTGGTGAGGCCTGGTCCCGTGCAGAGCCTCCGGCCTCGCCTAGATTGTCCAGCCGGCCGAGGTGGCAGGTGTCCAGTTTAATACTATGCTATTGGATGTTCTTAAATCCAAAGATTTATTGGACACCAAATTGAAACGTGCCCTCCCTTAGTAATGGAATCGTGTATACAATCAATACATACAATACTCTCACAATAAACATATCAAATAGATACAAGAACCGGGTAGGGAATGGGTGAGGTGGACGGGAATGGTATGAGATGAGTTGCAATGTTAGAAGGGCACACTATCTAATCATATTAATGCCTCTTGATGGTCTGAAGAATGAGGGTGATCAATGCCAACATTGGAGATTGAGTGAGCCATGAAATGTGAAATTCGAGCCGTCCTCCCTCTACGTTTGAACCACGTCGGTGAGACTTATTTAATGTCAACCCCCATGTCGCTGTGCCCTTTGAGATTGATATAATTTGTGTTCGCAAAATAAAATTTGCAGAACTGGAGCGCTGGTACAGTTGTGAGCGCGCCGTGCTACGAACCTTGGTGCCCGAGTTTGAATCCTGGCCCAGGTCGGGGGGGGGGGCAACCCCTCCAGCAATGAAAAATGATAGAGGAGTTGTTAGTAAGGAGTTGTTAGTGAGTAAGAACTTGTCCCTTGCTTTCTTTTCGACGCGTGTGCGGCGATGGCACAGCCATCGATCGAGGGTCGAATTCGAACCGCGTTGTGTGATCGGCATCGCGCTCGCTGAAGGTGAATGCCTTCAGGGAAGTCGTGGACTGTTGACGCAACTGCGCACAATTCTGAGTCACTTATAACTGCTTTGCCGTTACTTATTGCCAATTATGGACTCTTGACTATTGCCCTATCATCTCATAGAGTCCCTGGCACGTAATAATATGCTACTGCACAGTGGCAGTGGGGGTTGCAACATGCCGATGTATTACTAATAAACCCCAATGATCCGATCGAAATTAGGGATTTCTATCGGATCATTGGTGCTTGCCCACGGATGACTCGCTGACCACCGTGGTGAGTGTGAACTGAACTAGATTTGACCCCCACCAACCCTGTGACCAACCGAGGTTGACCAGCGTGGTGAAGTATGATCAATTAACCTCCCGCCCTCCCATGACCTACAGAGAGAGGCCATCATCCATTGGTGGATTGAGAATGGTTGTAATGCATTTAAGTGTATTTAATTATTGTGCTGATTAAAATGGGATAGTTTTATTTGGCAGTATCAATGTATGAAAAATAAGAATAGGTGTGACCCTTTCTGGCAAAAAAAAACTGGTGTTAAGATGTTCAACCACCAAATATAAACCTTTTGCAAGGAATCATGCCCAGCATTAACCTACGCGTGCTTGTGAACATACAAACTAAACACATGCTCGAAAATAAATGCATTGATATATGCATTGTTTGTATGTTAATCACAAGTACGTGTGGTTAATGCAGAAGGTTTCTATTTGGTGGTTGAATATCTTCACACCACCTGTTTAATTGCCGGAAAGTGTAACCCCTATTATTGTTTTTTCATATTGTGTTGTCTGAAATAGCTCTCCTGTTTCTAAACAAAATACCAACAGGTGGCAGTGGTGTGCTATTTTTTTAAACTAAATACCTCCCTTGCAACCCATGCCATGTTCATGATAATAAATAAAAAATCTATGTTATTTATGGTGAAGCAAAAGTACGCTGTGCTAATGTCCCATGGTTACACGACAACCTGAGTTAAGGCGCAGGTGAATGAAACGGAGAACAACAAAACATCATAAACAGGACCAGAGTTCGCTTTAAACCCGAGCCTAAAGAAGAATACAGACACACATAAAGGCATGCAGATATAACCAACACGCACGTATAAGTTACGGCAAAAAAAAAACTAAATGACAACGAAAATGTAACAATTATTTCACGTTTTTATTTCGAGTACAAAGATAGAACAAAACATTGCGACGACGTAATAACCAATCTTGATTTGAAGCTTTCGTGACTGCAGAAATCCATACTCTATGGTTCTTTTGGTAAAGTCACGTAGGTAGAAAAAAAAAAGATTTATCTTATTTTATACCTACGTGATTTTACCGAAAGAACATAATAAACGTTCCACAAATTGATGTTGAGTGCTTGATATACCGTATTTGTCCACCAGCAAAGCCGACAACAGGGCGTGAGCGAGGGCACGAAGTGGCTATACACAGTCTTGCTTTGTCATGAACTCTGCCAACCTGTGTTTGATTCCCAGCCACGCTGGTGGTGGCATTGAACCTACCCCGGGCTCCACCCTGGGCCCCCACCCAAGAGGGGGGTTGGGGTAGCAAAACAAGGGGGTAGTTTTAAGGTAAGAACGAAAAGTGGACGGTCAAGCTGATTATCGGACGTGTAGGGACACTTGGTTTCCAGTGCAAAGGGGGGCCAGAAGCGACAAAAAGGCACGGAATCGAAACACATCAGGGGTGTGGAAAACACGGCACCCACAAAGCGAGAGAGTGGGGGGGGTGCACAGGGAGGAGGAGGTGGCGGTGGCTGAATTGAAGGTTGCCCGGGCGCTGCCCAGTAAGGTCGCAACCGGGTACCCGATACCCAGCTACTCGTACCCGGCTGGGTACGGGTACCCGTTTGCGACCCTGGTGCGGCCGGGTACGGGTAAGGAATCAAAACCCGTTTGCGACCTCTGGCTCCGCCTGCACCAACCTCTGCTAAAGACTTGCCCCCTTTCTTCCTGTGGCATGCCAGGGCCATCAATCATCACCGACGAGCGAGGCGGGGTGGGTGGGTGGGTGCCCAGCAGTGCCCATGCTCTCCACCGCCTCTTCATCCTCCTCCTGCTGCAGCACATTCGTGGAATTTTGTCTGCGCCGCTCAAGTGCGCGCTGAAGAGGAATTCGTTTCGCCGTCGTGCGCCGGCGACACGGAGTTTGCGCCCGTTGCACCGACGCTGCCAGTTCCAGTGGCTTCCCAGGGGAGAGTTTGTAACGAAGGCATGCTGCCAAGATGTGAGGCTCGCACGAGGAACAGCGGACACTGGGACGGGGGGAGGGGGAAAACACGTGCAAGCGGAAGAAGACTGCAAGCGCGACTCCGATTAGCACGGCTGGCGACGTGCTGAACTTCTTTCGCACCGTACGTAGCCGACCACGCTAATTGGGGGTGCAGGGGGGGAAGGACAACAAACCAAACACAAAAATAAGTTCTAAAGAAATTAGTTTTCAATCTAGATTTAAAAGTGCGTAGCTCAGTGGCTTCCTAATATCGGTAGAACGTAGCGAAAGCACAACCGCTAAAGTGTTGTTCCCACCTGAAGAAGGACGCTTGTGTTGCGCCCGAAACGTCGTGATTTAATTTAGTTGTTTTCATTTATTTTATTTTATTTTTACCTACGTGACTTTACCGAAAAAACCATAGAGTATGAATCCTTGCAGTCACGAAAGCTTCAAACCTGACGTGCCATACTCAGGATGATCCCGTAGCGGTCGAACTATTAAAAGTCTGAAAAACATCAGACCAACTATAAAACCAAATTTCGATTTAAAGCTTTCGTGACTGCAGGGATTCATCTTCTTGGTTCTTTCGGTAAAGTCACGTAGAAGGGAAGTAATAAAATAATAAAAATAAAACATAATAAAATAATTATCACGACGTTTCGGCCACAACGCAAGCAGCCGTCCTCAGCTTGGTGGTGTTTCATTCTTCACCTGATGATGGCTGCTTGCGTTGTGGCCGAAACGTCGTGAGAATAATTTACTATGTTTTATTTTTATTATTTTATTACTTCCCTTCTACGGAACTATAAAACCGCAGCTTTCCGCCCACACGGTCGAAAATAAATTGCGGGGAAAAGCGTCACTCTGCCACTTTCAACAACACATTGTCCTGCGGAGGGAGCTGGTAGGAACGTTGGGTTGCTCGGTCAATGGCCAGGGTCAACGGCGGCGTGGTGTATTCCGCAAATATGGCCGACTGTGAGGGCGGGCACAAGCCGGCGTGAGTAGGTTAAACGTTAAATTTTCTAAGGGCACCACGGGGTGACCAGCCCCTCCCCACCCAGCCCCACCCCTCCCACCCCCCACCCAGCCCCACCCCTCCCACCCCCCACCCAGCCCCACCCTCCCCACCCAGCCTCTCCCCACCCAGCCCCTCCCCACCCTTCCCTCCCCACCCAGCCCCTCCCCACCCACCCTTCTACACCCAGCCCCACCCCTCCCATTTTTGGATTCACGACGGACGGACACAATAATATCCTGTGGGCTGGTGTAACAAGGTGGTTCCTACCAGTATAACCTCTTTTTTATGTCGGTGTTATATATATATACACCTCATGTGCTTAACGAGAGTCGTTGTCTGCTTATGTCAGTGCTTGTTCTGATTTGTCCTGACACCCACGGAAGAAAAACATTATTTTTTTAAAGATCCACAGGTGGATCGGCGTGCCACACGAATTGGCCATTGCTGGTTGAAGCCACGTCCAGGGGAAGCTTGCACCCTACTCAGGCGCACAGGTCCGCACCACATCACAGTGGGGGCTGTGAGATGTTTTTTTTTTAACTGTCACTGAAATAAGATCAAACATCGCAATGTTTAGGCAATACTGACCTTCAGAGCATACGGCTTTCATTGGAAGGCGAGTGAGCTGCATTGTCACAAGCTTGCTTTTTCTGTTCAGTTACAGTAAAACAACTTTATTCTGTTTAGTTATTCGCTTATTAAAAGTATAATTTATATACATGAATGATATTTTATATATTTGGTAATGTGACAATTTTGAATATTCGTACATTATCTACAAAGAGAGCATATAATGTCGGGCCAACATTTCAAGCTTCCTGAGTAAATAATCCTTGACGTAAACCGTTATGCCGCAAGACTCCGAACCAGTGAACTGTCAAATATTCTTAAGCTGGGTCCACATCTGAGCAACCAGTTGCGCGCCTCGGCTGCACGCAACTGAATCGCGTATATCTCTGCAACCAGCTGCAATAATCTTCTTGGTTCTTTCGGTAAAGTCACGTAGAATGGAAATAATAAAATAATAAAAATAAAACATTTTTAAATAATTCTCACGACGTTTCGGCCACAACGCAAGCAGCCGTCCTCAGGTGAAGAACAGGTCTGTCGAGAAGACAGACGTCAGGCTTGGAGCGTCTATTTAAGCTTAAATAGCTTAAATAGACGCTCCAAGCCTGGGGGTGTCATTCAGACTCTGTTTATGTTTTATTATGTTTTATTTGTATTATTTTATTATTTCCCTTCTACTTGACTTCACCGAAAGAACCAAGAAGATGAATCCCTGCAGTCACGAAAGCTTTAAATCGAAAAATAAAATCAGCTGCAAGAAGTTGCGCCACCGGTTGTTAACATTCGAGGACAAAGTCTACTTCGAAGCTTGGACATGCTGGACGGATGCGTTAGCGACGCGTTTCATCACGTGCCGCACATTTGTGAACCTACGATTGGTTGTGAATTTCCTTGTCACGTAACCACTCGCCCAGATGCGGGCAAAGCAGTCGGAGGCAATGATCGAGTCGCGCGATTTCGAGAACGAGTGGGTGGGCACAATTCATCAACTCGGGGCGTAAACTCAAGCTCGTTTCACGGCGTCTATCTTCAAACACCAACTTGAGAATGTCAAACATACCGTCGTCACATTCACGCGATTTCGAAGGGCAGAGTTGGAGGCGCGACTGATCGCTGAGGTTAGCACAACAAACAGATCGGAGAGATTGAATTTAAATCTCCCTTCCTCATCTTCGTTCAGCGGTTAACAAATTGCACTTATATCATCTTGCATGGTCATCTCTTTTTAAATGCGTTTTTGAAAAAACCTATCGGGTGGCTTTTTATATATAAACACGAACTGTGCTTAAAACCAAAATATATTTGTTTTGTTGTCCACAAAAAACACGAGATTATAATAAATCCTATCCGACCCATAATCGAAGCTGCATTGCAGGATGCAAACCGCACCGAAACAGCAACCAATACGCATTCTACACGTCGTGCACACTCTGCCAAAACATTTATTCTTGTGGGGGTTTTTTTATTTGAGCACATTTGACATTCTTTATTTTGCTTAACGCCATGCGCGTATGAACGCCATGCACCGGTACCAGTGGTGTCAAGATCGGCCTCCGTGGAAGAGGCTCGTGAAGGACGCTGCTGCTACTGGGCAGTTGGAAGCAGTCGCCCTCCGGCAACAACGGAGGGCAGAGGACCGACGCTCAAAACAACGTGCGGAGCGCCGGGCCGATAAAGCACAGCGAGTTGGCACAGTCGGAGGCACAGGTGGTGCATCGGCCAGTCATCTCAGTCAGTCAACCCATCACACCTGGGTCTGCCCCGCGACCTCCTGCCAGCGGGCGTTCGGCACTTCACGTGGCCTTAAAGTGCACCTAGCCTGGCACAAACGCCGTGGTGACGTCACTGCCACTTAGTAGCGAGCGTCGATTGTTGTTGTGTTCCTGATTGCTGCTACTGTGGGGGCCGCTGGCCCCCGGGGTCCCTCCCGCCTGCATCCCCTATTCCGTTTAGGTTACCCCACCTCCCTATTACCCGCTACGGTTTCGCCGGCATTCGAACGCGACGCCCCCACTGTTACAGTCTCGCGCCGCGCTCCCACGCTGCGAGCATACACGCGCACAGCATCATCAATCAAACGCCACACTCCCCCTCTTTACACCGCTACGTACAGCTCTCGTATACTGCGAGCGTGTGCCCGCCTATAGCCCTGTGCGGCACGTTACCAATGCGCATCCGTATCCGACACGTAACGAACTTATGAGCACTCCCACACACACGCCGCTCCGCGCACTCCAACTCCACTCACGTTATGATCGCGCACCTGTATCGCACCCGGGGTGGGCGCACGCACACACACGCAGCTCCCCACGCGACACTCTGCACGACAAGATCACGCGAGACCACGCTTCGCTATTAATGATTTATTATATGCTACCTGCGAATTGATGTCAAATCAGTGAGTCGACGAGGCTGGCCTACGCTGATACCTCTATACCTATTCCCGATTTATCTGCTACGATACCCTACTTTACCTCCCCACTCACTGTTTGGTGCCCGCGGAGGTTCGCTGCTCTCTGCGCTAACAGCGTACCTCGATGCGTCGCACGGACGTCCGGGTCGCTGGCTGGAACTCCTGCTGGTCCGCTGGCCTGGAGAGAAGGGGCGATTTCCCCTCTCCGCTCTTCTATTTATCCTCCCTACCTCAAAGGGGATGCTGCGCTGAACCATGGGCTCGTGCACCCCAAGCCCGTGCACGGCGGTTCCCCGGGCGCTGTTGATATGCTAATCAGTGAGCGACGTTGGCGGCGTACATCCTAATTACTCCCTTACCCTTCCTAACAATGGGGCCTGCGCGCTCCAGCGCAATTATCCCAACCCCCCATGACTATGCGCAACAGCCCCTGTGACCCCGCTATTCATGCTGTCCCGTGCCTCCCCTGCTTGCCCCGTCGACCCGTGGGAGTGTGTGTGGGGGGGGAAAATGCGCCTCAACCGCGGTGGCCGAATGCCCCACGCCGCGACCACACAATATTAAGGCCGGCCGCGGCGCCGCGGTGCCACGTAGCACGGGGGGGTCATCCAATTCCCTGATCGCCGGAAACCGTGAGAATTAATCCCGATAAGGGTCTCTCGGATAAAAACCGGTCGATCAGGTGACCTTCCCTTCCAGCTCTATGGGGGGGGGAAATGCGTGCGGGTGTGTGCTTATGTGGGGCGGGTGATGGGGGGCAGTGCGGTGGGGGAAGCCGGGCGGCTCCCTGGTTCGGCAGAGCGGCCCCGTCGTTGTGGCACCACATAGCCCCCCGGGGTGCCAGTCCCCGTCCCGGGTTGACTGGAGCACCTCGCCTGGGTTGCCTCCACGAGGTATCGCCGCGGGGTCCGCGGGATTCGCCCGGCCCTTGTGGCTGGCCTCGGGGGTGGCGGCTCCGTCTCCTGGGGCTCCGGCGGTGGTCTCCTCCTCCATTCCAACGGCTCCCCTCGGCCTCTGGCACCTGCGGGCTGGGGAACAAACTCAGAGGCGGTGGGGTTTAAGGGTCGCCGTCCTCGTCGCCCCCGGCCCCGCCCGGGGCCCCTCGGAGCCCGGGGCTCCGTGGGGCCCATGTACTGCGCGAGGCCCCCGGGCACGGGGGGTGGGGGGACCCCGGGGTTTCGGGGTACTTGGACGGCGGGGCTCCCCCCCTCGGGGGCTGCTCGCCACGGCTTCAGTCGGCGGATGTTGACCACCATCTCCCGGCCCCTCTCTCCTCCCTGAATCAGCACCGTCCATGGTGAGATCTGCCGTCTCACAATCCAGGGTCCTCGCCAGTAGGTGGTCAGCTTCCCCACCTGTCCGGCACCGACGCGGGGAGTGTACAGCCACACCTCGGAGCCCGCAGTGTAGAAGGGGGGCTCCATACGGGGTCGGGCGCCCTGCTCTTGCCGCTGGTGCGCGGCCTCTCCGTGCGGGTAGGCTCGGCCCCTGGCCCCTCGCAGGGTCTCCAGCAAGTGCTCCACGGGGTGGCTCCCTTCCTCCCGTTGCGGCGGAGGAACACCGAACAGCAGATCTGCGGGCAGGCGAGACTCGCGACCAAACATCATTAGGAACGGGGTCTGTCCTGTAGAGGTGTGAACGGCGGTGGTGTAGGCGAACAGGGCATAGGGAAGGTGTTCGTCCCAGTCCTGTTGATTCGCGGCCGCCATGCGTTTAAGCTTCCCGGCCAGAGTCTGGTTCATCCTCTCTACCATCCCGTTCGCCTGGGGGTGATACGCCGTGGTTCGGTCCTTCTGGATCCCGAACTCTCGGCACAGCGCCTGAAATAGTTCGGCCTCGAATTCACTACCCTGGTCGGTAATGACTCGTTCGGGGATCCCGCACTTAAGTACGTAGTTTTCCACGAAGGCCCGGGCCACTACGAGGGCTGTTTTATCCGGGATAGCCACCGCCACGGGGTAGCGGGTGAAGTATTCCACCGCTACGAGAATATATCGGTTGCCCCGGTGGGATCGTGGAAAGGGCCCCTGCAGATCGATTCCGACCAACTGATTCGTCCGACTGACTCGGAACGGCCTCAGGGGTACCTGGTACCTCGCCGGCTTTTGCCCACACTGCTGACAGGCCCGGCAGCCCTGCACCCAGGCGGCCACATCTTGTGCCAATTTGGGCCAGAGATACTGGCGACGCAGGGTCTCTCGAGTGCGTCGTTCCCCATCGTGGCCCCCGAGTGGGTGGTCATGCACCAGCCGTAGCAGCTGGGGTCGCACCTGGGCAGGAACACAGATGCACCCCGGCTGGCCGGCCTCGGTTAACTCCCGTACCACTCCGTTCCGCACACACAACCGGGCATACAAACCGCTCCAGGGTCCTGGTAGGGCGCTCTTTTCCTCCCGCAGTGCCGCCTCCACTGCCGCCAGATCCGGATCTCGCTGCTGGGTCTGTCTCAGCTGCTCGTCGTTTAGGCCCGGGAAGGCGCAGCCGACGTCCTCCTGGATCCGTCCGATCGGGTCCCGAGCCGCGGGTCCCGCGCTTGCCGGGCGGTCGACGGGATCCTCAGTGCCACCTGTGAGGGTTTCTGTGGCGCACACTGCACTCTCTCTCGCTGGGGGGGGGTCAGTGGCCGCGGCCTCTCGGGGGTCCGTTGCCCGCGGGCAGCGTCCCCCCGTGAAACACGGGCAGGCCTCCTCCGCCCTCGTCTCGGCGTACACCGTGGGTCGCCTCGACAAGGCGTCCGCGTTTGCATGCGTCCGGCCAGCCCGATACTCGATTTGCAGGTTGTACTCCTGCAACTGCGCCAACCACCGGGCCATCTGCCCCCGCGGCTCCTTGAATGTAAGAAGAAACTGCAGAGCATAATGGTCAGTGCGTACGCGACATCTCCTGCCGTACAAATACGGCCGGAACTGTTTGCATGCGAAAATCACGGCGTACAACTCTTGGCGGGTCACGCAATAGTTCAGCTCGGCCCCACTCAAGGTCCGGCTGGCGTACGCGATGACTCGTTCCGTCCCATCCTGTACCTGTGACAACACCGCGCCCAGCCCGCTGCTGCAGGCGTCGGTGTCCAAAATAAAATCGGTGGTAAAATCGGGGAAAGCGAGGGTGGGGGCGTGGGTGAGGTGGTCTTTGAGAGTGGTGAAGGCCGTCTGGCAGGCCCCCGTCCACTGGTAGGGGTGCTTAGGGGAGGTGAGTTGGGTGAGGGGGCGTGCAATCTCGCTGAATCCCTTTACAAATCGACGATAATAGGTGGCGAGCCCCAAAAATGATCTGATCTCCGTCAGATTCCTTGGCCGTGGCCACTCCACTACGGCGCGTACCTTCTCCGGATCGGTGCGCACGCCTGCCTCGCTGACGCGATGCCCGAGGTACCCCACCTCGCGTTGTGCGATGTAACACTTACGTGGCTTGAGCTTGAGATGAGCCGCTCGCAGTCGCTGGAACACCTCTCGAAGCCTGGACCAATGCTCAGACAAAGATCTACTGAACACTATCACATCGTCCAAGTAAATCAGGCACTGTTCCCACTGCAAGCCCCGCATCACCAACTCCATCAACCGCTGGAACGTCGCGGGCGCGTTAGTGAGTCCGAACGGCAACACGCGAAACTCAAACAGGCCCATCGGGGTGGTGAATGCTGTTTTTGGCCGATCCTCCTCCGTCATCTCCACCTGCCAGTAACCGGATGCCAGATCGAGGGTGGAAAAATACCGCGCTCCTGCGAGACTGTCGAAGGTGTCGTCGATGCGAGGTATGGGGAAGGCATCGCCGAGCGTGACTGCGTTTAGTTTACGGTAATCGACGCAGAACCGGGTTGACCCATCCTTTTTCGTTACTAGTACCACCGGGGCTGACCAGGGGCTCGCCGAGGGCTGAATTATGTTATCGCGAAGCATGTCCCCAACTGCCTCTTTGATTTGGGCGCGTTCGGGTGCGCCCACTCGGTACGCAGGGAGTTTGATGGGTCGGGCTGCACCGGTGTCAATTTGATGCTTAACAAGGTCGGTCCGACCCACGTCCGAGTCGTGTTCGCTGAACACGTCGGCATACTCCCGCAGTAACTCGCGCAGCCGATCGGCCTCTCCCTTAGGTAAGTCCGCCCATGGTACATGTAACGCGTCGAGCAGGGGAACGACCTCGGCTCGGGGAGTCGGGCCGACTCGCCAGGCCAGGTCCTGCTCACCCTCAGGACGACCGGGGTCCTCAGCCCAGAGTGCGAACACCGAGTCGTTAGAGTGGCGTGCGTGCAGGGGGTGTACTGTGGCTATCGGGGTGCGCCGTCGCAGTATCGCGGGGGTATTGTGGGGGTTAAACATCCGCATAAACAATCGGTCCCCATCTGCGTTTACCAACGTGGCGGATCCCACAACCCCATACCGTTTTGCCAACTCCGGGTGAGGAGTTAGCATTACCTCCCCTGATGGTCGGAGCGCGGGGTCGGTGGGGGATGTTGCCACCGGCACCAGCATCTCGGTGAGCGGGCCGATGGTGACTGCCGTCGCCAGGATAGCGACCACAGGTGCAAAGCGGCGGCGCGTTGGTTCTCGTCCCAGGAACGGTATCCGCTCGCCGTTGCTCTCCATGGTGGCGCATCGCTGGCGGGGTTGCACGTTGAGTCCCAACCGTTCTAGGAGGTCGGTGCCTGCGATACACTCGTGACACAACGCACTCGACACGTAGAACTCCTGCGTGCACACCTGGCTGCCTATGCGGACCTCTAGGGTGGCTTTCCCCAGCAGCCCCATTCCGGCTCCGCTCGCAGTGTGCAGCGCGCGGTCCGGGGCCTGCAGGTGACGCACGTCGACCCCGATCGCGCTGCAGTGCGCTGCGCTCACGAGCGAGGCCACCGCCCCCGTGTCCAGCAGGATTCGGGTACGCACTCCGTTTACCTCCCCTTCCACCAGCGACGTGGCCCCCGTGATCCCCGCCACCAGCTCCCGTAGCCAGTCGCCAGGAGTCACCGTTTCTGTGGGCGTTGTTGCTGGAACCTGTGTGGAGATCACTCGCTCGCCATTATTCTCACAGCTTGTTTGTGTCGGGGCTACGTCGATTTCACCCCCCGGTGGTCCCCTCTCTAGGGGGGCCTTAGTGTTTGACCTTAGCTCTTGTCTAGCTCGGGCGACCTGAGGGCAGTCCCTCCTGAGATGCCCTCGCCGATCGCACATATAACATGCCCGGGGAGGGGTGGCGGCTCCGTAGCGGGCTCTCTGCCCACTCCCTCCTCCCCCAGTGCGCTGCTGCTCATATTCTGCTTCTAGAAGCGCTATCCTTCCAGTTAGCCCTCCTACCGTGGAGTCTAGTTCCCCCATCTCGGATCGGATGGTCTCAACGGAGGATTGCAGCTTGGTCATATTCTCACCTACGTGGGTTACCCTTTCACCTACTTGGGTTATCATATCTCCCATGCCGGCCTGTAACCCGGCTACCCACCCCGGGGTCGTCTCGCTGGGTCTCTGGGGCTCCCTTGCCCGTCCCCTTACTGCGATGGCGGGCTCTTCCTCCTCGTCGGAGAGTAGGCTTGCTACGGCGCACTCTCGTCCCCTCCCTCGAGGCTGCGCGCGCTCACCAGAGAGCTTCTCGCATTTGCGCGCGCGCTCGACAAGTGTGTTAAAGGAGAGGCGTGCACCGTCTATATTTGGCTGCCACCACGGGGTGCGTGCCAAATATCGCTGGACCTTCCCGGCGGCGAGGCTCTCAATTACTTTCGCCTCGTGCTCCGGGTACGCGAGCTGGGTCAACATGCGTACGTCCTCGGCGTAATCTCGCAGATCCTCGCCGGGCTGACGGCGGCGTGCCTCTAAGGCCGACTGCGCCTCCTCCTCGTCATAGGCGCCGAAGCGCCGTTCGAGTTCGCACATTAATTTTTCCCACTGAGTTTGTGCGCTTGCGGGCAAAGCTTCCACAAAGTCGGCTGCCCGTCCATCTAAATGTATCTCTAACTGCTGCAACGCCTCCTCATCCGACCACCCATTAACCTTTTTAGCCCCCCTGATGCTGCGGGCAAACGATTTCCATGATGGAATTCCTTTGCCCGTAAATGTGCATTTGATTTTAACCTGGGTTGGGGGGCCTCTTTCCCTTGGGGGTGCGGGGGATCGTCCCGTTTCTGACACCAATATGTGGGGGCCGCTGGCCCCCGGGGTCCCTCCCGCCTGCATCCCCTATTCCGTTTAGGTTACCCCACCTCCCTATTACCCGCTACGGTTTCGCCGGCATTCGAACGCGACGCCCCCACTGTTACAGTCTCGCGCCGCGCTCCCACGCTGCGAGCATACACGCGCACAGCATCATCAATCAAACGCCACACTCCCCCTCTTTACACCGCTACGTACAGCTCTCGTATACTGCGAGCGTGTGCCCGCCTATAGCCCTGTGCGGCACGTTACCAATGCGCATCCGTATCCGACACGTAACGAACGTATGAGCACTCCCACACACACGCCGCTCCGCGCACTCCAACTCCACTCACGTTATGATCGCGCACCTGTATCGCACCCGGGGTGGGCGCACGCACACACACGCAGCTCCCCACGCGACACTCTGCACGACAAGATCACGCGAGACCACGCTTCGCTATTAATGATTTATTATATGCTACCTGCGAATTGATGTCAAATCAGTGAGTCGACGAGGCTGGCCTACGCTGATACCTCTATACCTATTCCCGATTTATCTGCTACGATACCCTACTTTACCTCCCCACTCACTGTTTGGTGCCCGCGGAGGTTCGCTGCTCTCTGCGCTAACAGCGTACCTCGATGCGTCGCACGGACGTCCGGGTCGCTGGCTGGAACTCCTGCTGGTCCGCTGGCCTGGAGAGAAGGGGCGATTTCCCCTCTCCGCTCTTCTATTTATCCTCCCTACCTCAAAGGGGATGCTGCGCTGAACCATGGGCTCGTGCACCCCAAGCCCGTGCACGGCGGTTCCCCGGGCGCTGTTGATATGCTAATCAGTGAGCGACGTTGGCGGCGTACATCCTAATTACTCCCTTACCCTTCCTAACAATGGGGCCTGCGCGCTCCAGCGCAATTATCCCAACCCCCCATGACTATGCGCAACAGCCCCTGTGACCCCGCTATTCATGCTGTCCCGTGCCTCCCCTGCTTGCCCCGTCGACCCGTGGGGGTGTGTGTGGGGGGGGAAAATGCGCCTCAACCGCGGTGGCCGAATGCCCCACGCCGCGACCACACAATATTAAGGCCGGCCGCGGCGCCGCGGTGCCACGTAGCACGGGGGGGTCATCCAATTCCCTGATCGCCGGAAACCGTGAGAATTAATCCCGATAAGGGTCTCTCGGATAAAAACCGGTCGATCAGGTGACCTTCCCTTCCAGCTCTATGGGGGGGGGGGAAATGCGTGCGGGTGTGTGCTTATGTGGGGCGGGTGATGGGGGGCAGTGCGGTGGGGGAAGCCGGGCGGCTCCCTGGTTCGGCAGAGCGGCCCCGTCGTTGTGGCACCACACTACGTCCTGCAGGGTCAACGCGCACTCTTTCAAACAGGTCCAGAAAGTGTTGAATTTTCCCGCGTGTTGTGTATGTTTCCATTTTTTTTCTCACTCCCCATCTCCCTGCGCCACTTTTTTTTACCATCATTATTATCATTAACGCACGCGTTCATTGCTCGCGGTAAAACGTCGCGTGCCGCTGTAAATGTTCTTTTTTTAAACAACCGGTCACATCACCTGCGCGGAGGGTTGCCCACGCAGACCGCGCAGCCTCTACAGAGTAAGAACCACCACGGCCCAAGCAGAAACGCGCCGCGCGTCTCTCTCTCAAGAGAGAGACTTTTTCTCGTGTGTGTTTAAAACGCAGCGAGGCTCACTCTCTTGAGTCCGCATTGATGTGCCGCGGGTGCTGCGAGCGAATCGCCTCCGGCGTTGTCACACCGCGGGAGGATCCGGGCCAGGAGCTATCGGACGTGCGACTCCGAAATTCCGCGCGTTTGTCGCGGATTTTAGGAGTCCTCGCGGGTTTCAGTATCGTTAATTAGGTACAGCCCTGTGAGCCATTCGGCTCTTGAATCGGGTGCAACCGCAACAAACAAAACCATAAACAAGAAAACATCTTAAAGTGACTGTACAAACAGAAAAATCCAGGAAAAAAAAGCAAAAATCTTCCATAAAAAGCACCGTACACCAACGCTCTGTGCAAAAATCCCAGTGGAGGGTTTTCGAAATATATATTTTTTCCTCCGTAAATTGTAAGTCAATAATTCACGATTACCGATCTTTATTTCTTGTTGGATACATCTAATGTAATACATTGGGAACTTAACGTACGTGCGAGCAATGTTGTTTCCCGAAATGAGCGACTTTGTATGACATCGGGAACTATGTGTCCTCTCTGAAACGTTTATCTGCGTGCGCCAAATGCAACAGCCCATTTTGTGTCTTCACGTTCCAACGTTTTCCAATCGGCATTTTTTTATTTTAAGAAGAGAAGGAATGGTAAACCGGGAGAATTTCTTTAGAAAAAGAATAAGTGCGTCTCGGATGCTGTTGAACACGTCCTGTTGACCGCATATTTTGTGACGATGTGTGACGAGGTGGGAGAGGGTTTGAGAAATGTGACGTCACATCAAAATGCGCAACTTTAAATATATACAGACAACACGTTCTACTTAATTAAATAGACTTTTGAATAAATGTTTTCTCCTACAACATTTAAGCGCAGCGGCACATTAAATACGCACTACAATGACAATAGTTTAAAGCGATTTGAAACATGTTTTATATTTTTTTTTCATATTTGAGGGGGGGGGTCTGACTTTTTGTGACGCCGTGTGACGAGGGGGGGGGGGTCAAAAATCGGCCTCCCCTTCTCCTAAACCTCCTTCCGCCCTTCTCTTCAATCTCACCTCTTCTCTATCGTCCGTTCTCTTCCTCTTCCCCTCCCCTCCTCCACTTCTTCCCGTCCCTCCCCGATCATTTCCTAAGCCCTGTGTACCGCGATTGTGTTGTTGTGTTTAGGTTATTGTCTTTCCCTCGCACCTGCGATTTGCACGATTAGCTACGTGCAATGCAAAAGAAAAACAACAATATACGTCCATGTCGTGGTCATCTATTCCTCGCCCACTCCTTGCATGGCCTTGTCATCTTAGTCATTCTTATGAGAATAGGTTTGACCCTTTCTGGCAATAGAACTGGTGTTAAGATGTTAAAACACCAAACAAAAACCTTTCGCAAGGAATCATGTCCGCATTAGCCAAATATACTTGTGGTGAACATGCAAACAAAAAAAACATGCTCTATGATGCATTGTCTTTGAAACTGATTGGTCCACACCAGAGGCAGCTTTCTTTAGAGCCTAAAATGCGAACAGCACCAAGGCAATGCCACTAACAGGACATTGAGAGCTCGGGGTGAGCAGCTACATCTCGGGACCTCCCTTGCCAGTATCAAGTTGGGTGTTTTAACATCTTCACAAGTGTCTTTCTGCCAGGAAGGGTTAAAACCGATTCCTATATTTTGATACTGGCAAGGGAGGTCCGATGATAAATCATTCTTGCTTTCATCGGTTCCTATTATTACGTTCATCTAAAACAACATAAAGGGGTTCATCTTCTTGGTTCTTTCGGTAAAGTCACGTAGAATGGAAATAATACAATAATAACATAATTCTCACGACGTTTCGGCCACAACGCAAGCAGCCGTCCTCAGGTGAAGACCAGGTCTGTCGGGGAGACACGGGGAGACAACTGTCTCCCCGACAGACCTGTTCTCCACCTGAGGACGGCTGCTTGCGTTGTGGCCGAAACGTCGTGAGAAATGTATTTTATTATGTTTTCTTTTTGTTATTTTATTATTTCCATTCTCCGTGACTTTACCGAAAGAACCAAGAAGATGAATCCCTGCAGTCACGAAAGCTTTAAATCGAAACATAAAGGGGCCCTTGGTCGATCACAACCGAGCGAGGATTTCGCGAGCATGGCGAAACCTGCACGGAGGTCGCAAGCAAACCACACGCAACACGGAAGAGGCAGAGCGCAAAACAAACGGAGGCGTTGCGGCTGCGAGACAGGAACATGCATCAAGGTAGTAGTCAAAGTAAGTGGGCCCGGAGATTGTCACAGCAGCTGCTGCCAGAGAAGTGAAACGCCACTGATGTTATAGTATACACTTCGTACGCTCGGTTCTGGGTGGTCTATGCAACTGGGTTTGGCGATGATGCACTTCTGTTAACCCAGCGACGTAAAGGGTTGAGTTCGAAAGTCCATTCCGAGTGGGAATTTTGTGGCCAGTATTATTCAAGCCAATTTTGGCAGTTTGCCTCCAAATGAATGTTCATGAAAAATGCTCAAATATAAAATCACCATTGTGTGCTGAACTATTCAATAACAATTACATTGTGCGGTGGGTGGCCAACACCATTCCTGGCTGCCTTTTTTTTCCCCAGTGGTGACATTTACACACTACACCAGGTATTTATTTAAGGCTGAGTCAACCTAGAGGAGGCCCAAGACCTGTTCAAATATTCGCCGTTTATTATTCGTCGTGAATGGGAATTGAACTCGGGTGGCCGGGTTCGTAGTACAATGCGCCACCACTCCCCACGTATATAATACACGCACATATCCGTATGTACACGTGTGCATTTCATTAATGTGAGCATTTCAACGCGTACATTTTTATCCTCAATCCTAATGTGTGCTTTATTATATCCATTCATATTTTTTTTCTCTTGTTGTCTATACAACACACGCAAAAGCTGTCTGGTGCATCAATGTACAATGCACAAAAACCCTATGATCCACTTTTAAAAGAAAGAAAGAAAAACACAAGGTAGTATGTTTTTATGACAACCCCATGACTCATGGAAGAGTCGGGGTCGATACGAAAGCCAATAGTACATTCGTTGTTACTCGTGTTTGACAAATGAAACGGGAGATGATCAAATATTTGTCGTTGTGTTTGACAGGGGGCCTTGGGTTATTGTATTACAACACAAAGGTGCACGGGCCTTCACGGAAGATGTGTGTGTGTGTGTGTGATACAGATTTGAAATACGAGGTCGACGTAAAGTCTTAATCAAACGCACTCTGCGTCAAGAATTGACCCGAGATTATTTGTAATGCCCTCCCTAAGATATGGTAAAGAAGTAAGTAAAAACACAACCTCGGTGTCACGTGATGCCAAGGTCTCACAGCTCTATACAGCAGATTCCCATTGAAAACCCCCATTCACATTAAAATATATTCCCATTGAAAAAAGTACATTAAAATACATTCCCGTTGAAAAAACCCATAAACATTAAACCGAAGAGGCAAACAACCCGACACGCACGGATACAAAAGAGAATAAATTATAATTCACACACTTTTATTTGCACTCAAAGAAGAAAATAAATTATATTTTGGACCCCAAAATCAAACAAATTTGATGCGTTGAATACAATGTTAATCTTAATAGCGTGTATATGTACTGAACTTGTATATGCACATATTCATTCTAAGATCTCAATACAGACAATAACAATCGTTCATTGTGGTCTGGATAAGTGTAATACATAACCCCCCGCCCACCTCCTACGCATTTCACAAGGAGCACTAGTCGCATTCCTGCATTTCCCATAAATATGCTAAATTCCTCTTCATATGCAAATTATTTTGTCAAGGCGCTCTTCCTCCTCCCTCCCAGCTTAAATAGACGCTCCAAGCCTAGGACGTGTCATTCAGACTCTGTCTTATCGACAGACATGTTCTTCACCTGAGGACGGCTGCTTGCGTTGTGGCCGAAACGTCGTGAGAATTATTTTATTATGTTTTATTTTTATTATTTTATTACTTCCCTTCTACGTGACTTTACCGAAAGAACCAAGAAGATGAATTGTAATATAGTTAAATAGTGCAATCAATAGTTAAGTAAACAACACGAAGAGGCCCAGGATTGGCGGGACCTGGAACCCGGTTCTCTAAATTCAAAATTGAATTGTCACGCGAGACGAGTCTGTTGTCCAACATTTCAGCTCGTTCGGCTTCGTAGATCCGAAGATATGAAGCGAGAATGATTGAAAAGCATACAAACCGACCGTCGGAGCCTCCCGAACGGTCTGGAGGGTGCAAGGCGTTCCACAAACGAGGCGCCCGACTACTGAACGCTCGATCACCCGTTGCACGCAGATTTATCAGAGGTGTACACTCAGGTGCCCGCATTTGGTGGATCGAAATTGTTGAACGTTCAGTCAAACGATGCAGCAGCAGCAGCGCACACACACAAGCAGGTCTCGGTGGGGCAAGGAGTGTGAAACGTCCTCCCACTTCTCCATCTGACATTCTCGCCGTGTTCACAATCAGAATTTTTCGACCGGAAGAATCCGATGAGCTATGAAGCTTTTTTTTTATTTTTGCACAGATGTCCAGTAGGGTGTGGGTCAGAAAGTTCTAGCAACAAACAATGCAAAAAAAACACGATATGAGTGCAAATCACGAAAAAACGTAGCAGTCAATTCAAGTTTTCTACGATAAGCCAAATTAGAGCCTTGATGTGCGCCTAGCACTCGCGATAATATGGAGAATAAATATACAACCAAATACATTTTCACAGATTCTATTAGAAAACAAAAACTAAAGAAGGCTCAGATGAATGAGGGGGTAGTGTAAGTATAATGGTTTCATCTTGCCTCGAGACAGAGGACTGGGAGGAAAGAACTTTACGGAGTGATGGCGTCACCACAAAGCCATTACTTTGACTTCGTTTTCAAAGAAAACACAATCACGCCACTTGCGATTACTTTGCGGAAAACACTGCTGCTTCTCTGGGACACTTTTAATGCAAATAATTCAGGGCCCAGATGTAATGGGTCAGGACCCCCCATTACAGCGCCGTCATAAATACTCCAGCGAAGGTGATTAATTCTCGCAGTCTAAATAAATCGCAACCATACCCGTGAACAGCATCAACAGATGCAAGACTCTAAGATCGTGAGCAAAAATAATTCAGTTTAAAAACCGTTCAATTTAACACTGCTAAATGAATAGGGGCAGGAGTAACCAGCGAGAGAGCTGGCCAACATCTCCTGTCAAATTTCGATTTAAAGCTTTCGTGACTGCAGGGATTCATCTTCTTGGTTCTTTCGGTAAAGTCACGTAAAAGGGAAGTAATAAAATAATAAAAACAAAACATAATAAAATAATTCTCACGACGTTTCGGCCACAACGCAAGCAGCCGTCCTCAGGTCTGTCGGGAAGACAGCGTCGTTTTTTCAGACGCTGTCTTCCCGACAGACCTGTTTCTTCACCTGCGGACGGCTGCTTGCGTTGTGGCCGAAACGTCGTGAGAATTATTTCATTATGTTTTATTTTTATTATTTTATTACTTCCCTTCTACGTGACTTTACCGAAAGAACCAAGAAGATGAATCTCGTGATAATTGTTTTTTTACCGTTCTATCTGGCAACAAAACTGACACCTTTTTACAAGGAGTCATGTTTGCATAGACCGCAATACCTGCAGTCATAATACAAACAAAAGACATAACTCTGATAATGTGCAGTGTCCTTAAAGTTGATTGGTCCACACCCGAGACAGCTTTCCTTAGAGCCTAGTCTCACATGGGTTGGACCAGATGACGCCAAAAGGCGCACAACTCAAAGACAATGCACCATCAGAGTATGAGAGCTCGGGGTTAAGCATTTACACCATGGGAACCTCATTTGCCAGTAAAAATATGATAATTGT
Organism: Lethenteron reissneri; assembly: GCF_015708825.2. Taxonomy (NCBI): domain Eukaryota; kingdom Metazoa; phylum Chordata; class Hyperoartia; order Petromyzontiformes; family Petromyzontidae; genus Lethenteron; species Lethenteron reissneri. The sequence continues at coordinate 6,450,286 of NC_083821.1, read as the reverse complement.
TTTTTTACCCTTCTATCTGTCAAGTTCGCCATGGTCCAACCAAGGGGCACGTCACTCTACCGGTGGGGACCGTGTGCGTGTGTCGAACTTCTTTCGCGTCGTACGTAGCCAACCGTGCGAATCGGAGGTGCAATGTCGGCGGGATTGATTCCAACATCACCTGGGCCATTCATTCAGATGTACAGTATACCTGGTTCCAATGCAGTATGTTAGGCATGCATTGACGTCACGATTAATCGATTTTAATATATTCTTACGCTCACAGCACGCGCATAAAATGTACGTGTACATAGTTGATCATTTAAACGTTATGCAAATTATATTCGGGTGCCATGCTAATGTTACATTCAGGCGAATCAAGCAAACAAAGCTGTTCGAAATATGGACGAAACTATTGTAAAGCATTACAAATAAGACACGTAAAAAAAACATTACAGATTCTTAAATGAAATCATCACCCTTAATGTCACAATGTTTTGCTGCCTAATTTGTCTACAGTCTATACACATCAGCCAGGCTTAGTGGCTCAGCAGGAGCTACCATCGGAAAGCGGTGAGTTCAAAGCCTGGCTCGGGGTCGACTCAGCCCATTATCTCTCTGGGGTAGAGCTTATCAAGCACCACTTCGTGGGCAAATCAACAGTGGTCGTCCTACGGATAGACTCACACCGACCATGGCAACGTGGGTTTTTCACCACTGGCTGGGGGCTGTACATTGGAGCTCAGTACTTCCTCAATACTCGTGTCAGCAAGGATCCACCACAACGAGCACCATTCACCTGTGCGTTTCCCGGTGACTTTATTTTCACGACACCTCAAAGTGCCAATGAATGTGCTCGTATCCCCCACCACCCACCCCGCGTCTGTCTACCAAGCGTGTGAATACGGTACTTAATTTGTTTGTCCTGGGCTTGATGAACTTAACAACTCTGATGGCTATCTCGCCTTCCTCGTGTTCAACGGAGAGAAACTAAACGTGTCCCGCTTTATGCTTGCGCTGTGGAAAAAATGAATAGACAAAGCTCACAAATCCAGATAAGTCCAGCCACTTTCTATTTGTGTTCCGCCGTACATGGCCAAGCGTTCGCAAGTGACGATATTAATGCTGCACAATGGGAGAATGGTGCTTAGAGACTGGCTGGGTCACGCTGCCCCCTGTGAGGGCAGCAAGGCTGATGATCTGAACTTTCATAAACTCTGTTACGATTATGCCAGCATCAACATTGTGTCCTTCACTGCTCGAACCTGGACCAAGATTTGTGTTAATTAAATTGGATAACTTTGTTACTCCCATCAGCCATTGGGTATTTTGTGACAAATGTCTTTTCAGCGGCATTTGTGTAAGAAGAAAAGTAAAAGCAAAATAAACTTTTGGACAGGATTCTTGTTTCTAGATTTGAAGCTTTCGTGACTGCAAGGATTCATACTCTTAGGGTTTTTTCGGTTAAGTCACGTAGGTAAAAAATAAAATAAAAATAATAAATTAACTTTTTTAGTTTACTTTTATCAATTTAAATTTTATTTTTTACCTACGTGACTTTACCGAAAAAACCTAAGAGTAGGATTCTAGTTTGCCTGTTTCAAGGAATTATGCTAGAAAACACCGGTCAAACATCTTCGTTTCATGTTACATGGTTGGACAGAGGTTTGCAGATATATTTATAAATCTATCCTCTGCAATGACACGTGAGTTTTATAACTTAAAAGGTGTTAGCAAGGTGCAGATGCATGTCAGTCAGCTCTTGAGGTCCAAATTAAGCACGGGATTCAATTTCCTGTCGGTAGTCAAAATACTCCGGATGATTTCATGAATTAACGGATGTCTGTGCCCGCGTGTGTCTCGCAGAGTTGGACCTCAACAACGAAACTCGGAAATAATTGCATGGACTTTGCAAAGGGGCCGTCCATAAATGACGTCACACGTTTTTGGATGATTTTGACCCATCCCCCGCCCCCCCTAGTCACACGGCGTCACAAAAAGTCAGACCCCCCCCCCTCAAATATGACGTCACAAAGCTTTGCCCCCCCCCCCCCAAAATAAAACACGTGCTTCATATTCGCTTTAAACTATTGTCATTGTAGTGCGTATTTAATGCGGCGCTGCATTCTGATGTTGTAGGAGAAAACATTTATTAAAAAGTCTATTTAATTAAGTAGAACGCGTTGTCTATATTTATTTAAAGTTGCGCATTTTATGTGACGTCACATTTCTCAACCCCCCCCCCCTTCGTCACACATCGTTACAAATGTCTGACCCACCCCTAGCTGCATGACGTCATTTATGGACGGCCCCTAGAATAATTAAATGATGTCCAACTGTCTTTGGTACAGATTTTCTGTGAAGCGTTCTGCAATGAAGCCAGAATGTTCTGAAGAAGACCGCAGAAGAGAGGCAGCTTCGTCTGATGAACGTCGCTGCGGCCTCACCGACAGTCGAAGAGGCAGGAGTTTGCTGCCCCGTCTCGGTCTGCGTAACTCCACCACTGCTCACCCCAAGAGGCCTCGATCAGCAAGATAATAAACCATATCGAGTACGTTAAAGTAGTTATTTGCATTTATCGTGAGTTTAAATGCACGTTAACTTATCATAATGTACATTTTTGTACACTTCACGACATTTAGTGAGGACACGTCTTTTTTTCTCCCATAAGTGTCTGCAAGGAACGCAACCCCTGATTTTGACATTGTGTACATGGGAAATTAGAGTTCGCTTTAAGTATTTTGGGTGACGTAGCATTTCCCGGGAATGCATCCCTTACGTACAGCGGGTGGATTCCTGTATTGAAATCCATGTTTACGGGAATATAATACTTCATCCAATACAATAATGTGCACAACTGGAGTATGGATTCGAAGCCGTTTGGATACCCACACGAGCTCTGTTATAAAGGCATCGTTCAATTATTTGAGGAACATTGCCAAGCTGAGATGCACTCTGTCCGGTAAAGATGCTGAGATGTTGGTTCACGCTTTTTGTCAATTATCGGATAGTTTACGCTAACGCTTTGTAAACTCGCGTTTCAGATTTTTAAATTGCGTCTGTTCCAAACGGTTAAAAACCGCTGCAGCCGGAGTGCTTGCTTGCTTGCTTGCTTTCTTAAATCATCACATTGGATTCCTCGTAAAATTCAGGATTGTTTGAAACATTCCGTTTACCACTTATGAAGCCCATCATGGTCTGGGCCCTTTGTATTCACAAGAACTGCCTACACATTATGATTCTCGTTGCACCTTGAGATCAGAGAACTCTAAAGTTTCAGTGGGGGCAGGCAGATTTGATTCGTTTATTTTGATTGACCGAGTGAGAGCTCGGAGACCATCATAGCCGCAAGGGGACCTCTCTGGTTATCGTGCTACGTGCCACTGGAACTCTGTTCCAAGGTACGTCGGGAATGCTGCTGCATTTGAGTCTTGTGAACCAAATATTAAAAGCGCACTTGTTTGAGTTGGCTTATATCTCGTCTGAAATTATTGGGCTACGGCTCTGTACGTGTGTCTCTCTCCGAGCTTGCATTCTTTCACACCTGATGACGGTTGCTTGTGTTGCAATCGAAACGTCGTGTATTCTATTATTTATTTTATTTCTACGTGACTTTACCGAAAGAAGCAAAGAGTCTGTAAGGTATGTTAATACATATAGAAAAAATATTTTTATATAAATATATACATAAGCTAACTTATATAAAAGCAAACTGTTTTGCATTGTACGATGTGACACCAATAGCGCAATCATGATAAACTTTGGGGGAATTAGATTCAACAAACGTAAGGATCACGGAGGGAAAGTTGGTTTGGAAGAAAAAGCAAAGAGTCTGTAAGGTATGTGTAATACATATATACAAAATATTTTTTATATAAATATATACATAAGCTAACTTATATAAAAGCAAACTGTTTGGCATTGTACGGTGTGACACCGATAGTGCAATCATGATAAACTTGAGGAGAAATAGATTCAACAAACGTAAGGTTCACGGAGGGAAAGTTGGTTTGGAAGATCTTGTGGCATGGACACATTTAGGGGCACCGTCCTCTTCCGATCCAAATGTGGCCAAGGCTGCCTCTACGGTCCAGACACTCATTGGAAGTGGTTTTGGGCTGTGTGCAGTGTGTGGGGCGGTAACCAAGAAGGTCTATGGACTGACAGTAAACAATTACTGCCTCGATCATGCTATGTTGCTACGGTTAGCTTGCAGCAAGGCCGTAATTATAATATATATTTGGAGGGGACACATCCCCCCCCCAATATTCCAATATGCTCAAAATGTCCCTCCCCAATATATTGCTATAAAAATAATTTCTATGCTATATAAATAAAAACAACAATTTGCTAAACCTTGGCCACAATATCTGGACTTGTCTTCATATAAATCATTGCATAGATTTCTGTTTATATGATTGTGGTCATGGTTGTACTTTATTAATCCCTAATCTCTGCCATTACAGGCAATGAAACAATAAATGGTCAAAAAATTAAAACAGAGCAATGTAATACATTACACTATTAGACATTATTGTAAAAAAAGTTATAAAAAGTCCATCCCATGTGTTAGTGAATGTTTCAATATTTTAGGCAGGAAATCGGTTAAAAAATTTAGATTATTTTTCTGGGTTGGGACCCCCAGACCCCCTGGAAGATTTGGTCCCCCCCAATGTTGACTCCATGGCTACAGCCTTGGCTTGTAGCGCAATAAACTTTCTCCAGCGATGTTTCAAGACTTGTCTTTTTTACATCCACTTTGAATACGTTTCTTCTTGCTTTCCCCCAACCATTTGATCTTGGCACACATCAACTCGTCGCGAGAAAACAAATATAACGATTTTAATTGTGACACATGTTGAGGTCACCGGGAGCTATGGCTTGTGAGCGTGGATTTTCTTCAGATATCTGGATCTTTCTCAGATTTAACCCGTGGACTTATTTTTTTCACATTTTATCCATTCCTCGGTTGCCACAGCAAGGCGGGCATAAGAGGACAGTTAATATATTTGGTATAAAATGTGGTAATTTTGCTATGAAAAAAAGATAAAATTTATGTTAACGAATCTCTCACTCACAATTTTGTTGTGGCATCACTCACGTCAAGCCACATGTGCGTGTTTTTTTATGACATCATCATACAACTTCATCTTTATTGCTGCCTAACATTTAAACAGACAACTGCTCAGACTGTTTTTCTTTAGCTAAAAAAAAAAACCTATTAAATGAACTAAAACTTAACGATAACCTAGTTTTATTTTACCAGGTAAGGCACACTAAGCTATATAGCTCTTTTTCAGAATCGACCTGACTACGTGGCTTATCGTGTGGACATTTACATGCCTGTCAACCCATACGGTTTATACCCCGTATTCTTGTACAGGGAAATTGAGTTTTCAGGTCCATACGGCGTTCCAATACGGGCAAAAATAAATTGTCAATTTGTTTGTGTTCCTCCCTTGTGATGGGACTTTGTAGGATAAACGTCGAGATGAATAAGGGGCGACGGGGTGACCAATAAGGTCTGACTTGGTCTGTAATAAGGTAGGGCACTGATAAGGGGTTGACATGTACGCATTTGTCGCAGTCAAATACTCTAAATGCATTGGAGGACCCGGAGAAAAATCTACTCGACCACGGGGAGAACATGCAAACTCCAAATATCTCGCTACCAGCCCCAGATGGTGGTCATCACAAGCTATGTAATTGGTAATGAAAAACGGTGTGTGACCTTGACTTGCAATGCATGCGGGGACTTCCTGTCGTGTTTTGACTGTCGAAAACACCCTTCTGCGTATGTTATCGTTATTTGTAAAAACGGTGATATTAATAAAATTGGACGTTAAAATCCCCGTTATAATTCCTTACGACGCGATCATATTCTAAATATGCATTTCAAGAGACCTTATTACAACGATTCACCACTCGCGATTCCATGGGGGAAACTGAAGCTCAACTCAGGAGCCTAGCAGTAGCAGCACAAATCACCTGCAGCATCGCGATCAATGCGAAGCAAGGAATGTGCCGTGTACACGTTTAACTTGAACAGCGGTTCGCCGAAATTTTGTATTTGTGGCCGTGAAATTGTAAGAGCTAACCGACTCAGGGGCCACGTAACCTTGCACCCTCCCCCCCCTTCGGGTCGCGTCTGCGTGCGCCGGTGAATAACGCAGAACGCCTCGTCTGAGACCTTATCGGTGGGCACGTCTTGCACTTGTACACGTTATATAAGAGGCGTATTATGGTGCTCGCTCGCCGCTTATCGGGGGTAGATTTCGCGACAGATCAACTGCACGGTCACGTGTTGCCTGTTTTGCGACGCGCGCGCGTACACGTGACCGCGGGTGCACGTGTGCCGCTCGCCTCCGGCTCTCCCGTCATGCACGCGCTCGCGACACAGAGACAAAGATCACCCCTTCCCTCCCCCCAGATAAGCCTGTGCAGGACTATCGGGGCAAGTGAACCTTATGGCGGTACCCCACGTTACCATAGTACCCCCCCCCCCCCCCCCGGCTCTCGCATAATGTCCGTGATGCAGTCTTTTTGAATCCTTTATATTAAGTTCACTTGCTTGCTTGCTTGCGCGCTTACGACCGTGCAAATCTTTCGGTCGTTTTTTAACCCACTTCCCGTGATCCAATCGAGCTGACATTTTGCACACAGACTCGTTGTGCGTGACAATTTATTTTCGTGAAAAAAATAATTCCAAAATGTTACACTTTTTAGGAAAAAATAAATTATATTTAATTACCAATTGCTTAATGGTGGCAGGCAATCATCTGACCAATAGGTGACAGCCATCTCAAGCCAGAGGACGAGAGGACTCTAGCCGCCACGCATATAAAGGATTTATAGTGAAAAACTTTGTTTTCACGGGTTAATGTTTTGAGTCTGTTGATGGTCGGCGATGGTGCTGCAGTCGAATCATCTCGACGAGCTGTACACGATGCACGTTTCAAAGTTGAATTTTTCGATAACGGATTTTTGTCATGCTGATGTTTGGCGTTGAGACGTCGCGGAGTGTGGCACTGATTTCGGATTTGATTGGTACCCCAGTTGTGGAGTTAAGTACACCCCTGGAAAAATATAGTGTCCCATACATAAAGTATTTAATTGCCTGGGTCATTTGTTTATTATTTGGTACCCTGGGGTACCGCCAAGAGGATCAAGTGATGCTTGCGAGTAGTGACCCACCAAGGCCGTGGTAGTTTTACACGACTGGGTAGGTTGACCAGCACCGCGCCCGGCCGCATTTGTCTCCCCAGTGGCGATGTTTACACGCCGTACCGGTAGACTCATTTGAGGCCGAGTCGACCCATGGGGAGGCCCAGAGACCGCTTCAGGTGATTACTGCCGGTGTTGCCCCGCGAGCGGGGATCGAACTCGGGTCGCGTGTAGTGGTGGTGGTCATCGTCATGCACTTTAAACTCGGCTAAAGTTTGCGGTGAGCGGTATCCGAATCGGTACTGGGCATTCTCCACCTTTCGCCAAATCATTTTCACCAGTGTGGGGAAGTGTGTTCGCGCAACCCCCATGAACCAGAACTATGAACTAAACCATTTGTGTTTGGATTTAAAGCTTTCGTGACTGCAGGGACTCATATTCTTGGTTCTTTCGGTAAAGTCACGTAGAAGGGAAATAATAAAGTAATACAAATATATTGCTTAATATTTTTATTATTTTCCTTCTACGTGACTTTACCGAAAGAACCAAGAATATATAAACCATTTGTGTTTATTTTACCAGGTAAGGCCCACTGCGACTATTTAGCTATTTTTCAGAAGCGACCTGGCCACAAATGATAGTTCAACGAAGTGGCTTATCACGTGGACATTTATAGCAGCTGAATACTCTAAACGTGTGTTTCTAAATGTGTGGAAGGAAAACCCAGAAGACCCGGAGAAAATCCACGAGACCACGGGGAGAGAGAGAGAGAGACACGCAAACTCCAAATATACAGCAGGCGTCAGAGGTCGAGATCGAACCCACGACTTCCTGTACACCAGGCGAGGTAGTTAACATCTCGCCACTTTGGCACCCTTGACCTCCCGCCTCTGTCACCAACCCACGTTGACCATCGTGGTGAAAGTATGGTCAACCAACCCCCGTGATTGAAAGGCATAGTGATGTGTTCAGTGATTTGACAAAGGGCTGTTGAGCATTTTGTTTTTAATGCCGTGCATATTCAGACATTGCACTGTGGCTTCCAAAGCCAGGACCCAGTCGGATTAGGTCTGCATATCCTTCACCTACAGATTGTGACTTTGCTAAATGTCGGATGTTGGCATGTAGAGTGGAGTGGCGATTCAAAATGAAGTTAAACCTTCTTAAAGTTACCCAGTTTCTGTAGGACCTCTAAGTGTAAAATTGATCTCCAAACAGAAGCAACTCGATATCCCTCTCTCTCTCTCTGCTCTGAAGAAGGGCTGTTGTCTCGTGGGTCAGTCCGATTTACAGGATATATATTAATAGATTTACAATTATTATTATAAGGCGGCATTCATGACCATCGTAGCGAGCTATTTTTTTACGTTCATGATTATGCAACACTACCACCCGTTACGTTTGTGTTTCGTTACATTACAATCATCTATTGTACGTGTGATTGTTTATTTTCGATCTCATCCTAATGTTCGTGGAAGCTAATAACGTGGCTGTTTTAAATTGTTTAGACGTAATTCCGTACTAAACTGTGGTCATACACAAGCTTTACTCTCGTTGGACAACAACATAACACATTCATCAACACCACTGTGACCTTAAAATAAAATACAAACATATAATAGGTGACGTTTCGAACAATGGCCCTTCTTCACAGGACATAGGGAGGGCCCAAAGTGTTATTGACGGATTGGTACAGTGTTGTTGCCACCTGTGCAGAGATGTTAATTTTGCTTGAACACCACTGCCATTGCAGCAGCAGCAACAAATGTAATTTGCTCTACTCTTATTGGGATCAGCAGAGCATTTTAAATAACATACTCGACTGCAATTTCAAACAGGATCTTGCAGCATTAATGGGGGGAATTATGCAATTTTTTTGACAAAGCGCAGCCTTGCTGCAAATGATCCGAGAAAAATCTTCGCAAACAGGTAACTAACTTCAAAATGGGACCTTTTTGCCAGTATCAAAGTTTGTTTTTAATGTTTACCACAAGTACGTGTGGTTAATGCAGACATGATTCCTTGCAAAAGGTTTCTATTTGGCGTTTAAACACCTTAACACCACCTGTTTTATTGCCAGAGAGGGTAAAACCTATTCTTATTTTTCCATAGGTAAATAACTAAAGCACTGCAGATATAAATTTCGATTTAAAGCTTTCGTGACTGCAGGGATTCATCTTCTTGGTTCTTTCGGTAAAGTCACGTAGAAGGGAAATAATAAAATAATTCTCACGACGTTTCGGCCACAACGCAAGCAGCCGTCCTCAGGTGAAGAACAGGTCTGTCGGAAAGACAGCGTCTGGATGGGCCATGAAGATTATTTTATTATGTTTTATTTGTATTATTTTATTATTTCCCTTCTACGTGACTTTACCGAAAGAACCAAGAAGACACTGCAGATATATTTTTAAAAAACACTCGTATTGCAATCCATCGTTCAGGAAATTTGATGTTTCAGGATCTGGAATAAGACCCATTTACTGCAAATAGAAGGATGTGTTTACGTATTTATTGAACACAGTCGCTGAGCACAGCGCCCAAAAATGCCAACAGAGTCAGCAACAAAAGGGCACTTTTCAAAGTTGCAATCGATAAGCGTTTGCACGCTTCTCGAATCCGTGCCCCGTTTAATTCTTGCAAAAGCTTGGGAGGAATAAGAGATCTTAATTTTAGAACTTTCGTGACTGCAGGAATTATTATTTGGTTATTTCGGTTAAGTCACGTCTAAAGATAAAATAATAAATTAAATTAAATAATAGCATACGACGTTTCGATTGCAACACAAGCAATCATCATCAGGTATAATGAAATAGCGACATAGAATATAACCAGAAAACTATAGACAGACATGTAAGCAGACAGATATCACCAAGATACATAGAGAGAGCAACACAGGTACAGAGAGGGGTGATCGTCTCTGTGGGGTGGCCTTAAATAGACAGAGGGGGGAGGAGGCAGAGAGAGGGAGGGGGTTAGAGAAAACATTTGCATATCAATGAGTGGACAACAAAACAAGGTGCTGCAAGTGCTATCTGTCTGCTAATATGTCTGTCTATAGTTTTCTGGTTAGATTTTATGTCGCTATTTCATTATACCTGATGATGATTGCTTGTGTTGCAATCGAAACGTCGTATGCTATTATTTAATTTAATTTATTATTTTATCTTTAGACGTGACTTAACCGAAAGAACCAAATAATAGGAATAAGAGAGCCAGCTTTTGTTTGTGGTGCAGCGTTCTGATGTGTACATTCCCTGTGGGGTTGGGAACTGATGTCACGAGTGAGATTAGGATTCGAGAAGGGGTTTTGGTGATTTTAGTGCATGAGGTGAACAGGTTAACGCACATTATTTGGTGAAGGGAAAAGCATCAATAATGAGACAAATTATACCACATTGGCAGTCGTGAACAAAACACAATAAACGGAACATTCGTCAACAACACAAACTTAAATAATAACACTGCAATCGTGGTAAACAGCAATAAGACTTATTACACATTGTTTATCTCCTTTTGAGGCAGTGTCTTATTATTAATTAGAATGGCAAGACACCGGTGTTTTTATGGCACTCTGAAGTTTTAGGGTTCTCACCACCTATGCAATATGGACATAATATTGGCATTTTCACCTTAAATAATACTGCCTTAATGTTTTAAGAGTGCTCTATTTAAGAGCGTTCAGGCTACGTAAAAGCTTGACTCGGATAGTCTATCCCAAACCATTTTCATGAATAATTTCAGCTATATTTAATTAATTAAATGCATTTCATGTATTAAATGCATTAGGCAAAAATGCGATTTTTAAAATGTGTTCAAAGAAGACCGATGCACTGCACCTTAATCATTGTGTTTTTGTAAGCCACACTGAATATAAAACGCAAGACAAATTCTACGAACATTTTCACAAAGTATTTCTTGATCGATAGATTTTTTTTTCCCCCAACTTCATTAGAGGTGCTATTTCTGTTTATTTTTTTTGCGAGCGTATAGGAAACACGCAATGTATCACGTGATGACGTTCTGGAAAAACATTTTTTTTAAAGCGGCTTTAAAATATAACAGCACGTCGAATGAATAAGTTGGCACTTAAAACGCACCGACCAAACCAGGACAAAAAAAAAATCTCAAATGTGGCGTAAAAAATGTCCTTGCGCTCAAACTTGCTCCACATTTCCCCGATCCCAATTGGCGCACAATGCGTAAGAAACCTCTGATGAAATCGGAGATAAACTCAGACGAGCGCTGGTCACTGGAGCAGAGTCGTGCCACACGAGAAATCCACAGCCGACGTGTCGCTCTCCCACCTCTCCTTAGTCGGCATTCTATTTCAAACCCGCCATCGCGAATATAATAATATATTATTATTACCTGTCTTCTGTTTATGTGTTGCTTGTTTAATCTCGACAATTCACCTGGTTATGTAAGTGCCACAGATTTTTTTTTTTGGCAGGAGAGGGGGGGGAGATGGAAAACAAGTATTTAAGATAAATTGGGGCGGACCGATCACCAGCCACCTTCAATCTCGCACAGCTCTGGAGGTGGTTCAGGGCTAGCTACGTGAGCGTGCAGAGTTGTAAAAGTGGGTGGGTGGAGAGAAAGATTTTTGGTTTTACTCTTAACTTTGAGTGCGCCTTTGCGTGCGTTCAATCCACAAAGAGGCAACTTTTTAGACTTTAACAAAAACAAAAAAGAAAACTCGATTAGTAGCAACGTCTGCAATGTCCAACCACGTGCAAGAGGAAGCTATGTATGTAAGTAGCTGTGCTGTGACTTGTGTTCGATCGTCAGCGTTCGCGTTCGCCCCGCCGCTCTTCTCGATGGCGAGAATCTCCCTCCTTCACGGTGCACGAATGCGTCGGTTCGTAAACGCTGCGGCGTGAAATTCACTTCCAATGCTCGATCGTTTTGACCATTCGCTTGATTTTGTTTCGCGAGCCTTAAGATGCGGCGCATTGCAAAGAGCGCACAAACACGTGCGTACGGCGTATCATCTGGACGTTAAAGTCAGGGGTAACAATCGGTCCAAGTAATTTACAAATCTTCTTGGTTCTTTCGGTAAAGTCATCGCGTAGAAGGGAAGTAATAAAATAATAAAAATAAAACATAATAAAATAATTATGTTATGACGTTTCGGCCACAACGTTGTGGCCGAAACGTCGTAAGAATTATTTTATTATGTTTTATTTTTATTATTTTATTACTTCCCTTCTACGTGACTTTACCGAAAGAACCAAGAAGATGAATCCCTGCAGTCACGAAAGCTTTAAATAGAAATTTAATTTACGAATATTGAGCCATTTTTTTGTGTGTGTGTGGGGTGTAGTATAATAATGGGTGTTATGGGATATAAAGGGTAAAAAGCATTGAGTGATATTTTTCACAGTGAACTGATGTAAATGTGCGCTGTAATAGAAGTTACAACAAGATTGCTATGATTATAATGAGATATTGTTTGATGGTGATACTGGTAATGCATTTAACAATATTGCTAGTAGTAATGACGAGATTGAGCGAAGGAAATAACAAAATCTTTGAAAAAATACGTTTATAAAATATAAACGGTGTATATATGTAAGCTTTCGGGTTCGTCCTGAATAACAGGAGTATTGTTTTTAAGTGGTCAATTGTTCGGTTCGATTAATCAATAAATATAATGCGTAATTATTTGTCTCTTGTACCAATTTGTTGAGCGTCAATAAACAAAACAACCGTGACTCTAGTGCCAACATTTAACAAAATAAAGGGAGGTGCATGATTTGGTTTGAGATAAACCCAGAGCGTAAAAAAGAAAAATCTGCACACAAAATGCACATTGTACATCATGAAGTTGGTAAGGGTACAGCCCTGCAATTCCTTGCTCAAACCATTGCTGGCGGAAGGCCCTCCACTCGAGGGAGCTCTACAGAGTCCAACTATAGTGGTGTTCGGCCTACTCGTCCCCGCTGACCGGACAACTTGGAACAGGTGAGAGAACCCACACTTGAGATGTTGACGATCTCGCCTGGTATGAAGGAGGTCGTGGGTTCGATCCCGACCCTGACGCCTGCTGTATATTTGCAGTTTGCCTGTCCTCCCCGTGGTCGTGTGAATTTTTCTCTGGGCTATCCGCTGTTTTCCCCTCCACAGAAACACGCGTTTAGAATATTTGGCTGCTATAAATTTCCACACGATGAGTCCCACTTCGTTGAGCTATCATTTGTGGCCAGGTCGCTTCTGAAATAAATAAAAAAGCTACATAGCTCAGTCGGCCTTAACTTGGTAAGATAAAAAAATAGTTTAGGTTAGTCCTTGTCCAACGCCACCACACACGACCTGCCACGCCGGGAGATCGAATCGGACCGGCGTCCTCTGGCATTGCGTGCCGCTGACCGTCAGACCGTGACAGCGTCACGTGCCTTACATTCACGTAAAAGCAATTGCATGGAGTTGAGAATTCAACACACGCACGTTACAATGGATGTTACCTCGCTGGCAGAAGACGCGAGTTACACTCGAGAGGGACGAACTCGCGTGGCGGGTGAAGTATGTATGTTTGTTTGTATGTTGAACTTCTTTCGCTCCATACGGTGGGCTACCGTGCTAATAGGAGGTGCCCATACCCTTCGCCTCGATGCAGCATTTATTTAGTCGGAATTTTAACTTTAATTTTGTCGTAGCCTTAGTTTAATCGACAAAAAGCCTCGTGTAAATTTTTTATCTTAAATTCAGGTTTTAATTTAACGTATTTAATTTATTCACTCTGTTAGTTTAGTTAACCGAAAGCAGTAAAAACAATGTCATTGCCTCTAACGCGTTATTAAATGATGGGGTGAGGGGTGGGGTGGCTCAATCACCACCGCGATATTATAACGTCAGCCAATCAGTGAACACTTTACGTTTTTAAATCCTTTATATTAAGTTCGCTTGCTTGCGTGCTTGCTTACGACCGTGCAAATCTTTCGGTCGTTTTTTAACCCACTTCCCGTGATCCAATCGAGCTGACATTTTCCACACAGACTCGTTGTGCGTGACAATAAATTTTCGTGAAAATTTTTTTCCAAAATTTTACACTGTTTAGGGAATTTTTTTTTATATTTAATTACCAATTGCTTAATGCTGGCAGACAATCATCTGACCCATAGGTGGCAGCCATCTCAAGCCAGAGGACGAGAGGACTCTAGCCGCCACGCATATAAAGGATTTAGAGTGAAAAACGTTGTTTTTACGGGTTAATTTTTTATTACATATATACATACTGTACATATACCATGCGTGGACAATTGTCCATTGTTGTTTCCTCTCGGTGCGCTGCTGTCACGGATAATGGCGTGACCCGACTTTCTTGGTCCCTGCCTTCATTGGGATTCGGTAAATTATTTCCTTGCATCTCGGTCACACTCACGGCACGGTCTCCCGTTAGGCCATCAATCGTCATCTTCACGCTGCGTCGATTCTGTTCACTCGTAGTCACGACTGGAATCAAATATTTGACGACGATGATGATGATAATGATATTTGTGGACAAACGTTCTTCGTGACTGATTTTTTTTTGTCCACAAAATTAACAGCTGCTGTTTTCTGAATCCGGCACGTCAAGGCAACAGCGCCTTCCCACTCACCCTGTACATTGACAACTTCTCTGATCTGCGGTGATATTTGGAGACGAACATGGATCATTATGTCCGCAACATCATCCTTGAATTTACTCCACTTAAGCATGAAAAATGTATGGATAATAAGACAAATTTGTTGATGAATTCCACTTATCCGCAAAAATGTGACATATATTTCCAGACTGAAGTTCTAGGAAAAGGGGCAGTAAAACCCGTGGATCTTCTTCATGGGGTTGGCTGCTTGAATTTTCTCTCTCCATGACGTTCTATTCTGTGCCTTTTCACTACTCACATCCGCTGTCCTCATATCTCATTCCACCGCATCCTCCAATCTCATCATCAAGGCTCCCTCTGCTCCAGCTCTGCACCAGCATCTCCATAGCTTTTCTGATCCCATCTTCCGCATGTTTTCCTAACAAATGATCAAACTGTCTAATCCTAGGCTCCCGTGACTTATTCATAATATTATTAATTCCAGCTACGGGTCTAACTTAATAAATATATTCTACATAACAGCACCGACTGTATCTATCTATCTATTGTCATTTGGCAGACTGACTGGCTCCTGTCTAACAATAATAATTATTTAGATGTATAAGGCGCCCTTAAAAAATTGATCTCAGAGCGCCGTGCATGTAAAGGAAGAAAATAAGTGGCACGCAACCAGAAAGATAAATAATTAAAATACAAGATAGAGAACTAGTGGAGAGATGTGTTATAAAATAGGGAGTGTGGTCTTCGATCATGACTTAAACGTCTCTCTCAATCGACTGTGAATTCCTAACCTCCAAGGACATGGAATTCCAAATAATTTATTTTAACCTCTCTCCATTAATGCCATGCTGACTTCACGTTTTCAATCAGCTGCCACTCACATCCTTTCATCACTGTTATTTCGTAAAGATGTTGTCGGTAAAGAAAGTATTAAGTTATTGTAGAATATCAAATGTAAATTGTACAATTTAGGGATATAATGTATTGTAATTTGTACAAATTTGAGATATTCAGTTTTAATCCGAACATTTGGGCCTTGATGCAATTTGGAAACAAAAAATGTGTTGGATTAATCTAAAAGTATGACATCACAGGATGTTGTAAACTGGCATGATGTCAATTCTCTACTCTCTGGCAAAACTAAATCGCTGTCAAGTGGCATCGGATGACGTCACTTTTGTGAACACGAAGACCCTGTTAAAATATCGCGTTCAGGAAATGATGAAAAATCTGCAAAAAAAAAGATCAAAACATTATTCTTGAGAATCTGAAATCCAAAGTATGTAAACCGAAAACGCATCTCAAATACAAATATTGAGGCCATGTTTACTTCTACGTGTTTTATAGACTTCAATTGTTTAGGTAAAGTCACGTAGAAGGGAAATAATACAAGAATAAAAATAAAAAATAACATTCTCACGACGTTTCGATTGCTTTCACACCTGATGATGATTGCTTGTGTTGCAATCGAAATGTGATAATTTTATTGTTTTATTTTCATTCTTTTATGATTCCCCTTCTACGTGACTTTACCGAAAGAACCAAGAAAATGAATCCCTGCAGTCACGAAAGCTTTAAATCGAAATCCATTTATTTATGTAATTACCTGTCTAACTTTTTTTACATTCTCCAACCAAGGTTGGAGGTGCAAATGCATTAGCTCTGTCTGCACGTCTGTACCGTACATCTGTCCATCATTCTGCAGAGGATGTGATGATAACGCATGTACAGTACAGTCATTACTTCGATATACGTAGTAGATGCGTTTTTGGAGCTTCGTATATCTAAACTGTCTACTCTACTTACGAACGACTTAAGTTCCAGAGGTTTGTTCGTAAGTCGAACTGTTCGTAAGTCCAGGTTTACTCCTGTCGATTACAAACATGTTGTACGGCATGTACACTAAACAACGGGCTTTGAAAGTTGTATAATATCCTGTAGATGTAGATGCCACTGGTTATTCATGTTCTGCAGATGTAGATGCCACTGGTTCTTCATGTTCTGCAGATGTAGATGCCATTGGTCCTTCATGTTCTGCAGATGTAGATGCCACTGGTCCTTCATGTTCTGCAGATGTAGATGCCACTGGTTCTTCATGTTCTGCAGATGTAGATGCCACTGGTTCTTCATGTTCTGCAGATGTAGATGCCACTGATTCTTCATGTTCAGCAGATGTAGATGCCACTGGTTCTTCATGTTCTGCAGATGTAGATGCCATTGGTCCTTCATGTTCTGCAGATGTAGATGCCACTGGTTCTTCATGTTCTGCAGATGTAGATGCCACTGGTTCTTCATGTTCTGCAGATGTAGATGCCACTGATTCTTCATGTTCAGCAGATGTAGATGCCACTGGTTCTTCATGTTCTGCAGATGTAGATGCCACTGGTTCTTCATGTTCTGCAGATGTAGATGCCACTGGTTCTTCATGTTCTGCAGATGTAGATGCCACTGGTTCTTCATGTTCTGCAGATGTAGATGCCACTGGTTCTTCATGTTCTGCAGATGTAAATGCCACTGGTTCTTCATGTTCTGCAGATGTAGATGCCACTGGTTATTTATGTTCTGCAGATGTAGATGCCACTGGTTCTTCATGTTCTGCAGATGTAGATGCCACTGGTTCTTCACGTTCTGCAGATGTAGATGCCACTGGTTCTTCATGTTCTGCAGATGTAGATGCCACTGGTTCTTCATGTTCTGCAGATGTAGATGCCACTGGTTCTTCATG
The DNA here is from genome assembly GCF_015708825.2 of Lethenteron reissneri. Taxonomy (NCBI): domain Eukaryota; kingdom Metazoa; phylum Chordata; class Hyperoartia; order Petromyzontiformes; family Petromyzontidae; genus Lethenteron; species Lethenteron reissneri. Next base: position 6,432,832 of record NC_083821.1, on the reverse strand, counting down.
TTCTGCAGATGTAGATGCCACTGGTTCTTCATGTTCTGCAGATGTAGATGCCACTGGTTCTTCACGTTCTGCAGATGTAGATGCCACTGGTTCTTCATGTTCTGCAGATGTAGATGCCACTGGTTCTTCATGTTCTGCAGATGTAGATGCCACTGGTTCTTCATGTTCTGCAGATGTAGATGCCACTGGTTCTTCATGTTCTGCAGATGTAGATGCCATTGGTCCTTCATGTTCTGCAGATGTAGATGCCACTGGTTCTTCATGTTCTGCAGATGTAGATGCCACTGGTTCTTCATGTTCTGCAGATGTAGATGCCACTGATTCTTCATGTTCAGCAGATGTAGATGCCACTGGTTCTTCATGTTCTGCAGATGTAGATGCCACTGGTTCTTCATGTTCTGCAGATGTAGATGCCACTGGTTCTTCATGTTCTGCAGATGTAGATGCCACTGGTTCTTCATGTTCTGCAGATGTAGATGCCACTGGTTCTTCATGTTCTGCAGATGTAAATGCCACTGGTTCTTCATGTTCTGCAGATGTAGATGCCACTGGTTATTTATGTTCTGCAGATGTAGATGCCACTGGTTCTTCATGTTCTGCAGATGTAGATGCCACTGGTTCTTCACGTTCTGCAGATGTAGATGCCACTGGTTCTTCATGTTCTGCAGATGTAGATGCCACTGGTTCTTCATGTTCTGCAGATGTAGATGCCACTGGTTCTTCATGTTCTGCAGATGTAGATGCCACTGGTTCTTCATGTTCTGCAGATGTAGATGCCACTGGTTCTTCACGTTCTGCAGATGTAGATGCCACTGGTTCTTCATGTTCTGCAGATGTAGATGCCACTGGTTCTTCATGTTCTGCAGATGTAGATGCCACTGGTTCTTCATGTTCTGCAGATGTAGATGCCACTGGTTCTTCATGTTCTGCAGATGTAGATGCCACTTGTTCTTCACGCTCAGTAGCTGTAGATGCCACTGGTTCTTCATGTTCTGCAGATGTAGATGCCACTGGTTCTTCATGTTCTGCAGATGTAGATGCCACTGGTTCTTCACGCTCAGTAGCTGTAGATGCCACTGGTTCCTCATGTTATGCAGATGTAGATGCCATTGGTTCTTCGTGTTCTCCACAGTGATTGGTGCTGGCATGGCCTCGGGCAGTGCTTTAACATTCCTAGCTCCTCACAATTTCTGAATGCACGTTTCATCTCTTGTTCAGCATCCACGTTTCTTATCCATGTGGCCCATACCATACAACGTTCACTGATTTCAAACTATCACGTTCACCATTTGATTTAAATTGTCACCGTTTTTTTTTCAATAGCGTTCCGACCTCGTTTCCACGACCTCTTCGTTTTGCTCCGCATTTCAGAACTGCCCTAGGCACACGTAGTCTGATTGTACTTGCCAATGTTGTTCCTTCAGCAGAAATATTCAATCGTTTCGCAAACTTGCCGTACGTGACTTTTGTTTTGTGCTCAGATGATTTGTCTTCGCCAGGCAGCGGTGGCTGCGTACGCGGCCTGTAATCCAGCACAATTCTGGCAAATCGCCTGATGAAGCTAGTTGAAATCACCAGCGAAACATTGTGCTCAAATTGTAAATGTCGTGGGTTTACGCTCCAACACTGTGTTGAAGTATTAAATCATGGCCGCGTTTTGATGACGTGTCGGGTAGCGGTGGGTATAACGACACATTTATATTTACGCGATCAAACCCAACAAAACACTTCATTGTGAATCCAGCACTGCGGAGGGAGCGAGGATTGGTGGATCACACAGAGGCATTGTGAAACCCCCTTCCCGTGGGGACTTCCCAGGGTAGGGAGTTGCCCTACCCTGGCTCGCCAGGACAATGTGTTGAAGCAAATGTGCTCTTCCACAAATATTCTTAGGTTTTTTCGGTAAAGTCACGTAGGTAAAAAATTAAAATTAATACAATAAAAATAAAATAAAAATAACGACGTTTCGGAGGCAACACAAGCTTCCGTCTTCAGGTGGAACCGTCACAGCACGATAGCTGTATCAAGTAAATGAGAAACACAAATGTTCTCTGGGATAGAGTAATGCCCCGTCGCGTGCGAAGGTTTACTCCAGGCGCTTTGGTTTCCTTCCAACATGTGAACACTTATTAGTTGGTCGATAACACCTTAATATATAAAGAACTGCAGAGCTTAGGCAATTGTTGGTGCCGGCTCACTGTACGGCGGCATTCCTGCTTGCCTGCGGTTCTTCGTACCTCTGAGTTGTTCTCTACCTTAGAATACTACACGTTACAAGTAGCAATTAGCATCAATATCATTATTATCTCGAGCAGAACTGCACAGCTTTATTACATTCTTAAATCGTCTCCTGTGGTTATTTTTCCATTGGTTGTTATGACATTTGCCATCAGAACGTGCGCATGAAAAATGTGGGTGGTGGGGGGGGGGGTGATGGGATTTTGATGGTGTGGCGATAGGGGATGATGATAGTGCTGTGAAGATGGTCGTGTTGAATTATGGTCAATGACTGTTGATTGAAGGAGCATGTGGGAGGATGAATCAGGATAGAGGATAGCAGTTGATGAAAAATTATAGCTGAAGGAAGATAATGGATGATTTTTATGATAATTAATTTAGGATAATTTACAGACTGGGCAATTTAACTTATGTATTTTGACCATGAGTTATCCTACTCATGCTCGTTTGACGCGTGTGTGAGTACCATTTAGCATACACGTTCTTGCTATCACGTCATAGTGGTGAAGGATGGTGTTCATGAATGATGGTCATGGTTCATGGGTGATGATTAAAGACGGATGTGGGAAGATAAATGAGGGTAGGGGTGAGAGTTGATGAAAAATTATATCTGACGGAGGTTAATGGATGAGTATCATGATGATAACTAATGTGGGATCATTTATAGACTGGGATTTTAACTTGTCTATTTTGACCAGACTACTCGTGCTCGTTTGACACCTGCATGAATACCATTTGGCATACATGTTGCTTTGCTATAACGTTCTCACATCGTGTACATGGCTGTGTTAGTTAGGTTGAGATGGTTCTTACTTTACGGACATCACGCCATTACAACCAATTCTGAAAGGTCATACACAAAGCACAGCCTCCGGCACTTGTGATGTACAATTCAGTTAAAATCCATAATACAGGTTTTTTGGGGGGTTAGATCGCGTAAATATAAAAGTGTGTCGTTAAACCCGCCACCACCCGACACAGCCAACTAGTAAGGGTTGTCACGTAAACAGAACGTGCCAATTCGTCACTAGTCCAGCACACCGGTGTGTTGGAGAGCCAAGCCACAAACATTTACAATCTGAGTACGACGTTTCGCCAGTAATTACAACTAGCTTCATCAGGCGACAGCCAGATTTGTGCTGTAATAATGACGAATTGGCCACGTTCTGTTTACGTGACAACACTTACTAGTTGGCTGTGTCGGGTGGTGGTGGTTTTTAACGACACATTTATAGATTAACGCGATCTAACCCCCAAAAAAACCTGTATTATGGATGATATTGGTCGCGAAATCCTCCTACTACTGTGTGTTAAACTAAACTATAAAGCTCTCCACACGTGGCGTCCGTTGTGGACGTGCACATACAGGCAGGGATTGAGCACACAAACAATTGTCTAGTGCAACATTGTAACCTCCTTTGCCAGTAGCAAAATATGATAATTGTTGTTTTACCCTTTTATCTGGCAACAAAACTGTTGACCACAATACCTGCGGTCGGAATGCAAACAAAAACACAACTCTAATAATGTATGCACTGTCCTTGAAATTGATTGGTCCACACGCAAAGACAGCTTTTCTTAGAGCCTAGTCTCACATGGTTTTGGACCAGATGGCGCCTTTTAGCGTCATTAGTTTAACACCTTTTGGCGTCATCTGGTCCAACACCATGTGAGACTAGGCTCTAAGAAAAGCTCTCTTTGGGTGAGGACCAATCTATTTCAAAGACAGTGCATACATTGTTGTATTTTTTGTTTGCATTCCGACCGCAGCTATTGTGGTCAATGCAAATATGACTCCTTGTATAAAAGGTGTCAGTTTTGTTGCCAGATAAAAGGGTAAACTAACAATTATCAATTGTCTAGTGGTTAAAACACTTGCCGCTGACACCGCAGACTGCGATGTTGATTCCTTGGCATATGAACTCGTGTACTATCTATAGTTCTGAAGGGGATCATCCAATTGTGCCGTCTATTGCAAGGCAGTGGTGTACAACCCCACAAGAACAGGCCAATATCACGAGACAAAAGCTAAACTCGAAAATACCCTCGGATACATCTTCTTGGTTCTTTCGGTAAAGTCACGTAGAATGGAAATAATAAAATAATAAAAATAAAACATAATAAAATAATTCTCACGACGTTTCGGCCACAACGCAAGCAGCCGTCATCAGGTGAAGAACAGGTCTGTCAGAAAGACAGCGTCTGAATGAACACCACCAGGCTTGGCAGCGTATATTTAAGCTGGGTTGGAGGGGGAAGAGCGCCTTGACAAAAGCTTTAAATCGAAATTTACCCTCGGATAGATAAAATTGTTTATTTCAGCGGGAAGGGCCCAATAAGCTGCCCGGCTCCATTTCATGGGCGTCTTGTGATGTACAGTACAGGTCGTAGTTACACCTGAAACACAGGATTCATGAGAGAGAAAAACAATCATTCATTAGAGTCATTACTCGTGCCTAATAACGATTGTCTTGTGCTGAACAAACGGGCAAAATGCACCGGTTATCACTTGGATGTTATTATTTGAGGTTTTTTTGTTGTTGCTATGTACCAGACGAAGACCCCCCCCCCCCCCAATAAACTGAAGCTCCACCGAGACCCACAGCGACCCACCAAGATACATGACCTTGAACCGGGAACTTGGGTTTGAGTAGAAATATCTCAGTAGAGATATCGGCATGAATAAATTATAAATGTTAGCATGCTCATATTTTACTTACCCTAGGTTGCTTCAACTAAGCGAATAGTTATTTAAATTCTGCACCTTCGATTAGCATGGCTGGATACGTACGGTGCGAAAGAAGTTCAACATACATATACACATACAATTCCCTTTTTTGGTCATTAATTCGTGTTTTCAACAATCGTTGTGATTGAATATTTTTAAAATGAGGTATTCTGTACATTGTTTGCCATGGAAATATTGCACATAATCGGGCAACCAACGCTTTTGAAACATAATACGTTCATATTTTACCTGGGATAATTAAACAAAAAATGACTGTTGAAATCTGTGTAAATTTCGCTCCTCATTTAAGATTCTGCCTCTGCCATGTAAAGAAGGACTCGTCTTCTCCGTGGCCATATTAGCCATGATTCCTGTAATCGGCTGAACCAAATTGGCCCCCCAGGAACATGTCTTATTTTCTGTGCTTATCCACATTTCTGTCCCCCACGCATCGTGAAACGGCTTCCTCTTATCCAGGACATTTTCACCAAAAAACGTGGAATTCGACCGGCTAATTCATCCTGTGACCTGCGGTTATCCACGACAATGTTGAAGCAGAGGCTCGTTAAAATCCTATTGTAATAGGGCCTTTGGAGTTCAACAGGGTAGCCCGCTATCTCTGACACCATTTACCATGCTTTCGGCAGACATTATGCAAGCGGAAATTTTAAGGAGGAACGGGGAGGGAGGGAGGGAGGGAGGGGGAATTTCAAATGTGGGGCGGCTGCTGAGCTATGTGACCTGTGGTTTGCAGATGACATGGATAATTTATCAACGAAATGAGAAAGATTTGTAACAATTGGCATCAAAAGGCGGCCACTGGAAGCGGAAAAGTTGAAATAGCATCGTGATAGCAGATGCTTGGAGCTAGGAGATCATATATTACTACTATAATGAGCCAAGAATGTCTGTTTGTGTGTAACGCGCGTGACGTCACTCCACATGCTGCCCCCCCCCCGCTCATGAATATTCATGAGCGGGTGGATTTTTACACTCACGCAGACGAAGGTCGAGCGGAAATATTTTTTTTTCGCAAATTCGCTTTAAGTTTGACGTTCCTTTATTGACAGTGAATCTAATAAATAATTATACACAGCAAGAAAATGGATTTCGTGTCTGTATTTATTTCTTAAGCACTTGAGACGAAAGGTAAGTCTAATTAATGCTTCTACGTTATGGTAAAATAGACATTTCTCGGTGATTTTCCAGATATTGTATCGAATTTCAATTTATTTCAACCCCAGCGACCGAAAGCAGAAGAGAATAAAGTATCAAAGCAGTGATTTTTAACAAATTGAAGGTCAGTTATATACAATGCTACAGTGATATGAAGTGGGGTGTTTAATGACTGCGTTTTGTGCAAGAATCACTGCCATTAATACAGTGCTACAGTGAACTGCAGTGAAGTGTTTGATGACGTACTTTCGTGCAAGATTCACTGCCATTAAATTCCACACAAAATACAATTATACTCTGCTTAATTTTTTCGTAAATATCACAGCTTCCGTCCTAGGACGGGCAAACGAGCTGATGTATTAATAATAACCCAGCTTGGCAACAAACTCGATCAATTCGTAGAAGTCGAGAAATCTCACTCACACGACAGAAACCACATTTGAGCGCCTTGATTTAATCAATAGCAATGTACGGGAGTGAAACATGCACTCTTAACAAATGAGATTTCAATGAACAGTACGAGCAAGAATAGACACAAAGAATAATAGCTACTTAGTCGGTTCAGGAAACTGCAATATCTTGGACATGTGGCCAGGATGAATGGTGACGGAGGGAGCACTGGATGGTGCTCGGGGAAGAGGAAAACCACGATCTGAGTGGACGTCAAACACCAAACGCTGGATGTATGTTGAACTTCTTTCAGCACCGTACATAGACAGCCGTGCTGAATGGGAGGTGGATGGGATGGAAGATGTGTCAGTTGAAAGACGCAGTGAGAGACAATGAGAAACGGAAACAGCATCTCTTTGATTCTTCGGTAAAGTCACGTGAAAAAAAGAAATTAAATAATAGAGTACGAGGTTTCGTTTCGATTGCAACACAAGCAACCTGCAGTCACGAAAGCTTCAAATCAAGTTGGAAACAGCACTGTCTAGGAGATGTCGATGAAGTTAAAGGTTATGCGCCAACTCCCCAAGTGGCAAAGTGACTGGGGCTTGTGGTCTTCATGTCCCTATATAGGCGCCATTTTCCTTCCACCATGGAGGCCTGTGCAACAATGCCACTGCAGTGAAGTGTTTGATGACGTACTTTCGTGCAAGATTCACTGCCATTAAAATTCACACAAGATACAATTATACGGTTCCACCTGAAGACTGAAGCTTGTGTTGCCTCCGAAACGTCGTGATTTTTATTTTATTTTACTTTGTTAATTTTAATGTTTTTACCTACGTGACTTTACTGAAAAAACCTAAGAATATGAATCCTTGCAGTCACAAAAGCTTCAAATCTAGAAACAATGCCACCCTTTACCCCATATTCCCCACACCTCGGTTGGCTGCGTACGCTGCGAAAGAAGCTCAATGTACATACAGTACGTATTCCTCCTCCTGTTAACATTTTTCAATTGGCAAACCCGAATTTGATCCATTGACTACATTTCCACATTATGACTGGTCCCACTTAAGGCAGTGTCAGCTTTTTGGAATCTACCAAGTTCTATGAGTGAACTGTGCGGGCAAAGCAAGTCCTCCTGCTTCCCTAGAAGAAAAAAACATTCTCTGGCAAATATCATTCGTCTCTTCCACGCCACTGTCACTTTGCGCTCAAATATCGTTCTTCTGAGCACTCTTTCCTGCCAGTTGCACCTGCTCTAGGTGACTGTGTAGAAGCTATTTCTGGAGGATGTTCCAATGCTAATGAATGTCAGATCCGTGGGAATCCGACTCGTGGCCGCACACGAGGAATGAAAGAGTGTCCCAAGTGGAAGCATTAACGACTTCTCCGATACGCAACAGGTAACTCCGGTAATTCGCTCCCCAGAGGATGCAACGGCAACATTGGCCCGGCCTACGTTAAGAGAGTTGAGCCCAATCAGAGCCCTGAGCCGGCAAGAACAGCAGCAGCACAACTCAATTCCTGATCAAGCTCCCAGCAACATGGAGTAAAACGTTAAACTTAGAGCAAACCTGCCGGAGAGAGTAAACTTTTTTATGTTTTACTTCACCAGGTGAGGCCCACCGAGCCGTATATATCTTTTTCAAAAGCGACCTGGCCACGAATGATAGCTCAGCGAAATGTAAACACACTTTGATTCTAAATGTGGAGAGAATGAAAGAAAAACAGAGGACCCGGAGAAAAATAACGAGCGGTGCAAACCGGAAAAAAAATAGAATACACGGGAGAGCTACACAAACACACAACAGTGAAAACTCGTGCGGAATAAACGTGATAAGCCCCATCACTGCCAGTATTCTCTTGCACGACGCACATCACCCCCCCCCCGGCCCCCAAGCCGGCCTTCCGGGTTTGTAGAACAGAAACATTTGACAACTCTGCGGCCAGAAATGGTTCGAGCTCATTTTGCCGAGTCTCACGAAGCACAGAGCGGCGCCGTTTCCCGGCCGCGTAGCCAGTTGCCGTCGTTTCTCGCTCGGAGTGGACGGACTCTTGGAGGGCATCACATGGCGGAGTGTAGGCCAGTGATCTTCATTGCAAGGCCCCTGGTGGACTTTTAGTGTGCGGACCCGTGACGTGCAGTCCCTACCCCTACCCCCCTCTCCTCCCCGACAACACACAAATCGTGAGAACACCTCCATCATCATCATCATCGTCGTGGTGCTTTCAAACCCAACAATGGGTTCAAATGTGTGGTGGCCCTCGCACTGATGTCGTCTTATCGGCGAAAGTGGCTCTCCTCTGACGATCGGTGAAGAACAATGTGATAGGCCGTCGCCTTACTTTGGAAGGCTTGATACCCCTTACAAAATCTGCTTCGATTTAACAAGTAGGCTTTCGCCGACCCATCTCATGGATTCATAGTTGATGTCCGTGTCAATTTGCCGAGAGTTGACAGCAACAGCAGAAAATTGCCAATGAGTGCCGTACACCTTCAAATTTGTAGGAAAAATCCCGCCACTCGTACGATGACGCCGGCTGCAACTACCAGCGAAACTTTGTACCTCGCCGGTAAAATGTTGCGGATTGCTCTTCAAAGCAGGAACAGATCGGCGCGTTTGCTCGCGTGACAACTTCATTCATTAGGCCGCGTCGGGTGGATGAGGGCTGGACGACACACGTTGGCAATTCGGCCGTGAGCCGCCGCTCCGATTGCATCTCGGAGCGTCTCCGTCGATAGTGACGACGGTGAAGACGACGTTCTACCCCTCCGCAGGCGTAGCCGACATCGTTTGCCGTGGCCACATCCCCAGGAGGGTGTCAACTCGGATCACGTCTCTACTGCGACTTCCCTCCCACTCCCGTTTGGAACCGATTTATTTTTAAATCCTTTATATTAAGTTCACTTGCTAGCTTGCTTAGGACCGTGCAAATCTTTCGGTCGTTTTTTACCCACTTCCCGTGATCCAATCGAGCTGATATTTTCCACACAGACTCATTGTGCGTGACAATTAATGTTCGTGAAAAAAAATCCTAAATTTTCCACTTTTTAGGAAAAAAAATTGATATTTAATTTAAAATACCAATGTGATAAAAATGAAACTCTTACTCAAGAAAAACAGAAATGAATAATATAAAGGATTTATAGTGAAAAACTTTGTTTTTACGGGTTAATTTTTTCCCATTTGACTTAAGTCCATCAGCAGCAGCAAAGTAAAGGTGTAAACGCTCTCGTGCGTATGCAGCCGTGTCGCCTCCAAACGGACGCGTTCCGATCGGATTGGCAAGCTTTCGTTGTATGTTTTTTATCACGGGACATTTTTTCGAGTATAAAAGTTTAGATATATATTTTCGAAAACAGATTTTGCCCTTGCTGGCAATAAAGCAGGATGTGTTAAGATGTTGAAACACCAAATATAAACATTTTGCAATGAATCATATACTCCATTAACCACACACATGACTTGTCGTGAACATGCAAATTAAATGCTCTGATAATACTGCTGAGACAAGGCCCTAAAGAAGGCTGTCTGGTGTAGGCCAATCAGTTTGCAAGAGCATGCCATATATTATCAGAGCATGTTGGTTTGCGTGTTCGCCATCAAAACGTGTGGTGAATGCAGACTTGTGATTCCTTGAAAAAGGTATCCGTTTGGTTTTTGAACATCTTAGCACCTGTTTTGTTTCCGAAAAGGATGAAAACTTATTCTTATTTTTCTAACTTTGATTTTGTTCATATTTGTCTGGAGATCAACTCTGCAGCTTAGTTTTTCTTTTTGTTATAAGATAGTCGATCATTTCCTGCAGTTCATATCGGTCGGGTGTAATAAAGGCCTGAAATAGGTTCCGCGAATATCGACAATACCGTAATGGCATCTGTGTCCAGATGCCTTGTGACCCACCGTTAAATGAAAACCTTGTGCAGCATGTAAACATCGGTACGTGGGTGTTGATCACCGACCCCCTTCGTGTACCGTGCAAGTAAGTGCTCCGCTAACAGCACTTGCCCCAGTAGTACGTTAAGGCTATATGGGGGTCTTTGTGTGTTCTGTGCAAACATTTGTTTTGTAGACGAGAAATCAGCTTTGTCTGAAATTCTACACGTCACAAAGACGTCGATTTGGAATCACTTTTTAAAAAGTGAGGCTTCTTTAATAATCTGGCGTTCCAGCTTGTTCCAAACTCCACCAAGTTTCAAAACCACAAGAATCTAAAATAGTAAAATATTATTGCATTAATAAAGACATAACAACGCAAAACCATCGCAACGATTCCATTTTAATTTGACAAATGCTGCACTGACAGTGGTGCACACAAGCACAATTCATTAGAAGCAACAACAAAAAACCCTCAAAACATTCGTCAATAACACCGCTTTAAAATATGAAAATATAATCGGTGACGTTTTGGGCATTGGCCGTTCTTCATAGCGCACGCTCAATCAATACATTTTTATTTTTAAACTAAACCAATAAATACCAACGGAATGACACTTGAAAAACAGGTTAGTATATAAAATATATATAATTTCAGCTTCGTTTTAAAGGCAGGCAAAGTACAAAATCAGCCGCCATGAACTATGAGAGAAGTGCGTTTAAAAAATATGAAAATAAAAATGTAAAATCGCGTATGTGTCTGTTGAACTTTGCACGTATGTGCACCGACCAAAGATTTCCTTTGGCAGCTCCCGAATTCCGCACTATTGTTGTTGTTGTAAATACAGCGCAGGGCGATAGGTAAAGGGACACATCCAGGAGCAGCAATATCCCTGACAGAATCCTGCAGGCAATTACGATGACTGAATACATACCACGTGTGCGACCAGGGCGGTTATTATTCGAATGTGCACATCTAGTAATCAAATAACCTAAACCACCTGCACACTGTTAGCACACCGGTGCTAAAATCGTGGCCTAATCAATCCGGACAATAAGGGGCATAATAACGCCCCCCCCCCACCACACTCCTCCCCGGCCAAAAAAAACCACTAAGAGATTGCAAAAAGAACAGCACAAGGCCTACGAATGGAGGATTTGTTGTCCACACGATAAACCTACAAGGGATTATCCCTCGGGTGGCCCTATCATATCGGCGCTTTTAATCAGGGCACGGTGATGCAATTAAATCACCGCGACCAAAAAAAAAACATCCCAACCGCTGCATTTTTCCACAAGGCAGGTGACAAGAAACGCTGCGCACAGATGGGCCACCGTAATCCACGACCTGAGAGCTTGCGCGGGGATTACAAGAACCAGGGCCAACAGCGGGGTACATACGCGATGGGAGCTGTAACCCCATCCGTGGCGGAAAGGTCAGTTTAAACTCGTGGCCTCTGCGAAAGAACATTTTTGGTATGAGCGTAAACACAAAAGGCCGTTTCGCAATAACTCAGTCTCTCGTCGCTGCCTAAGCAGGTTGAGTGCAATGCGTGCAAATTCATGATTTCTTTTTTTAAAGCCGTCAGAATAATCGTCGTCGTTTGATGAATGCCTCGCTAAGTCGTTGCCGGCTCTCGAGGTCTCGCGATAAAAAAAATGAGGATTGACGCTGGAGGAATCCTATGAGATATGAAGCCCTTTTTATTCACAGACCTCCAGTAGGGGCAGGTCAGAACCTTACAACAGACAATGCAGAAATACAAGTTCAAGTTCATTTATTAGGCATAGCCCTGTGAGCCATTCGGCTCTTGAATCGGGTGCAACCGCAACAAACAAAAAACAAAAACATGAACAAGAAAACATCTTAAAGTGACTATATGCAAACAGAAAATCCAAGAAAAGACAGCAAAATATTGCAGAAAAAGCACCGTACACCAACACTGTGTGCTAAAATCCCAGTGTGATGCAAGTCAAACAACAACAACCACAAGACAACTTAGATTAAGGCCATCAGTCTAACTCTGTACTACAACAAACAAACATGGCCAAACCAAAAAACTTTTTGAAAATCACCAAAATTAAGCCATAAAAGCAATGATACAGTGGTCATAGGAGCTGTGACCGATTTTTCATAATAAACGACGTAAACAACATGTACCACCAAATTCTGCAGCCATAGCTGGCTGCATGAGTCACTCCACAACAGCAGGAGCATCAGTCGGAATATCAACATTTTTCAATGCACCTTTAAGATCAGCACACTAAATCAAAACACATATCATACTTTGCAGCGATCATCCGGAGCAAAACATTGTATTTTAGGCCACTAAATTGCAGTGGCAGCTAGGGGTGTACAACTCCTCTCGAGCAGAATGCAAAGGACAGGAAAGGTAACCAGATCACCGAAACAAAATACAAATAAAAATTCAACGATTGTTTTAATATCTTCCCAGGTAAGGCCCACTGGAGTATTAACTTATTTTTCAGAAGCGACCTGGCCACGGATGACATCTCGAACAGAGTGGCTTATCGTGTGGAAACTTACAGCAGCAAAATAATCTAAATAACAATCCTCGTAACTCCTGCGGGCGCTCTCGCCGATTCCACGGCTCCATCTCCGCAGCGGACGGTCCTCTCTCGGGCGTGTTCCATCATTCTTGGCTGAGGCTCAACCACAGGCCATCGATTCGCACGGTTGGCTAGGTACGATGCGAAAGAAGTTCAAACTGCCCAAGCCCACTTGCCTTTGCTAACTGTCATTGCGATACTGTTTGCATTTTGACTGCTTGTGTTGTGGTTATTGCAAATATGATGCCTTGTATAAAGGTGTCAGTTTTTGTACCAGTTTAAAGGGTAAAAACCTACTACGTCATTGCGATGTTTCTAACATTCACGTGTTTTACGATCCATCAGTCTCTCGGTGTGATCCCATGCCTGCGTCTGTGATCCATGATGCTTCTTTGCTCACCTTTCAGCTTTTAGCTCCACTTTCTTTGATCGATCTTTGTAGGTTCTGTTCTATACGGCATAATAGGTAATATATATATCGATTTAAAGCTTTCGTGACTGCAGGGATTCATCTTCTTGGTTCTTTCGGTAAAGACACGTAGAAGGGAAATTATAAAATTATAAAAAATAAAACATAATAAAATAATTCTCACGACGTTTCGGCCACAACGCAAGCAGCCGTCCTCAGGTGAAGAACATGTCTGTCGGCTGCTTGCGTTGTGGCCGAAACGTCGTGAGAATTATTTTATTATGTTTGATTTTTATTATTTTATTATTTCCCTTCTACGTGACTTTACCGAAAAAACCAAGAAGAGGTAATATATACAGATATTTTTTATGTCTTTCTTAAGGCGCATTGGTGTATTGCTTTAATTAATAAAATCACGGATGCCTAGTTGGGCTCAAAATAACTACGTGCAAAACTAAAACAAAATATTAAACGAGTTCACCAACATATTTAACAGTTTAGAACACATTGTAGTCTGTATATATATCCAGCACAGTCGGTTAAGGCAGACTGGAATCAAAACGAGGACACAAAGAGGCGGATGAGCATGGGGTTAAGTGCCTATGGGCAACTGAACTTTCAATGTGTTGCTGAGAAAATACCACCGACGTTTAAACTACAGCAGCCACGCCAGCCACTGTGCCTGTCGTATGTAACGTTTACCCCCCCCCACTGCCATGGAAATGTCGAATTTTTTCGGTAAAGTCACGTAGGTTTAAAATATGTAATTAATAAAAGTAAAATAAAACAAAATAGAAAATAAAAAATCACGACGTTTCGGAAGCAACACAAGCCTCCGTCTGCGTTGCTTCCGAAACGTCGTGATTTTTTATTTTCTATTTTGTTTTATTTTACTTTTATTAATTTAAATTTTTTACCTACGTGACTTTACCGAAAAAACTAAGAATATGAATCCTTGCAGTCACGGAAGCTTCAAATCTAGAATTAATGTCGAATTTCCACTGAAAGCTCGGGACTATATGCAGGAGATGATCAACTCCTCATTGCAAACAATCTCAAACATTCTCAGAGAAGTGCAAATGCAGATACTGGGCATCTGTGAAAATCGCTTTGTAGCTCATCGGATTTCTGCAATCTGAACAAAAGATTCTAATTGTGATCTCGTTGGTTGTTCTTTTGACGTGGGTTAGGGCTTACCGTGATCCGTAATCTCTTACATCGTAATTAGACAGGACAATATTGCATGGCCTAGTTGCTGGTCGTTTAAAAAATATATGGTTGCAGAATGACAACTGTTTGTCAAAAATATCACGAGAATATATTTCGCATATGTACGGTACATTAGTTTACAGCAGATCGGTGATGTAATGATCGACTATTTACCGTCATGTAATCAGCTATATCTGAGATTAATCACATCAACATTACCATAACTAGTACACATAATCTAAATACATAATCACCTTCGATTTAAAGCTATCGTGACTGCAGGGATTCATCTTCTTGGTTCTTTCGGTAAAGTCACGTAGAAGGGAAATAATAAAATAATAATAATAAAACGTCGTGAGAATTATTTTAGTATGTTTTCTTTTTATTATTTTATTATTTCCATTCTACGTGACTTTACCGAAAGAACCAAGACGTAATCACCTGTTTCTAATAGGAAACTCGCAATATCTGTCGCAAGAAAGGTGCAAAAATCGTGAAAATGTATTCTTAGGTTTTTTCGGTAAAGTCACGTAGGTAAAACATTAAAAAGTAAAATAAAATAAAAAATCACGACGTTTCGGAGGCAACACAAGCTTCCGTCTTCAGGTGGTACCGTCACAGCCACGACAGCTGTATCAAGTAAATGAGAGATTGCAGAAGCTACCACTCCGTTTATATAATGGTTGGAGAAGGTGGTGGGGGCAAGGGCCGCATACTTTTTATTAATATGGTAAGGTGAGGCTTAATTTAACTTTTTAATGTTTTACCTACGTGACTTTACCGAAAAAACCTAAGAATATGAATCATTGCAGTCACGAAAGCATCAAATCTAGAATCGTGATAATGCCTCAACAACTGACAAATCGATAACATTACCGTATCTACATTAATCACACTACCACTCTTAACCACAGGAGCAACACTGCAATAATACCCTGACACGCAGTGCTGGAGTAAGCTAGATCGTGGCCTGTAGCGTGTGTTATAAAGGGGTCCTACATAAAAAAAAACATGAATATAAAAACAATTTACTTGCATAGTAGAGTAATTGTATGCTTTCATTGCTATACAGCCAGATAATACGACAAATCGCTAACCTTAAACACACAGTCGTTCATAAAAGTTGAAGGCAGGTATAGTACTATAGTAATAGAGCAAGTGCAGAATCACTGAACCGGAATTGAGAGCTTGGAAGCATTTAGCGCGGGGCGCTTGAAAGTGCGGGGCCCGTAGCATATGTAGCTACTTTTGCTGCTGGGATAATCCGGATACTGCTTACACGAACAATAACTTTACAAATAAAGCTAAGAATTAATCATTATTAGAATGCAATTTATAACGCGCACGGCATTTTGTGGGGGAAAAAATTACCGTGACTCTGGCGCACGGGAGCCAAAGCTCAGTGTCGCAAGAAATCCAGGCGAGAGGGGGAGGTGGTGAGCCCTTTGTGTGTACGTACGTTGAACTTCTTTCACACCGTACGTAGCCGACCGTGCTTCACCGGAGGTCAGAGGTCGCAAACGGATTTTGATTCCTTACCCGGCCGCACCAGGGTCGCAAACAGCTACCCGTACCCGGGTACGGGTAGCCGGGTATCGGGTAGGGTACGGGTATCGGGTACCCGGTTGCGACCTCTGTCGGAGGTGCAGGGGGAAAGGCAACAAACTAAACACAAAAAGCAGTTCTAAAAAATGTATTTTAATAATCTAGTATAGTGGTGTAGTGTATAGTAGTGTAGTGTATTGTAGTGTACAGCACAGTGTATAGTGTAGTGTAACGTAGTGGTGCAGGGTGACAGGAGCTGTGGTGCAGGGAGACAGGAGCTGTAGTGCAGGGTGACAGGAGCTGTAGTGCAGGGTGACAGGAGCTGTGGTGCAGGGTGACAGGAGCTGTGGTGCAGGGTGACAGGAGCTGTGGTGCAGGGTGACAGGAGCTGTGGTGCAGGGTGACAGGAGCTGTAGTGCAGGGTGACAGGAGCTGTAGTGCAGGGTGACAGGAGCTGTGGTGCAGGGTGACAGGAGCTGTGGTGCAGGGTGACAGGAGCTGTGGTGCAGGGTGACAGGAGCTGTAGTGCAGGGAGACAGGAGCTGTGGTGCAGGGTGACAGGAGCTGTAGTGCAGGGTGACAGGGGCTGTGGTGCAGGGTGACAGGAGCTGTAGTGCAGGGTGACAGGAGCTGTGGTGCAGGGTGACAGGAGCTGTGGT
The DNA here is from genome assembly GCF_015708825.2 of Lethenteron reissneri. NCBI lineage: Eukaryota > Metazoa > Chordata > Hyperoartia > Petromyzontiformes > Petromyzontidae > Lethenteron > Lethenteron reissneri. The sequence goes on along the minus strand of NC_083821.1, from coordinate 6,416,026 downwards.
GCAGGGTGACAGGAGCTGTGGTGCAGGGTGACAATAGCTGTAGTGCAGGGTGACAATAGCTGTAGTGCAGGGTGACAGGAGCTGTAGTGCAGGGTGACAGGAGCTGTAGTGCAGGGTGACAGGAGCTGTGGTGCAGGGTGACAGGAGCTGTAGTGCAGGGTGACAGGAGCTGTGGTGCAGGGTGACATGAGCTGTAGTGCAGGGTGACAGGAGCTGTGGTGCAGGGTGACAGGAGCTGTAGTGCAGGGTGACAGGAGCTGTAGTGCAAGGTGACAGGAGAGCGACCGATCAGCTGACCCTGCCGGCGAGGATGACGGGCGCTGAAGACGTTTGATGCGGGCGAGTTGATGGTTTTGCGACCTTCGGAGTTTCTTGACGTTACTCGAGAAAGAGCGAACGTGGACTGAGGGTGCAGGAGTCGAGGTCTGGCCAAGCTGCAGGCGAGGGGATTGGCGATTTCAGTTTTGATGAGTGGACGTAAAGGACGGAGGGCCTAAGATGGTCATTGCAAGATCTGATGATGTGGTTGGTGTGGCTGTCGAAGAATAACGTGGAGTCGAGTGACACTGATCAACGTTATGTGGTCTAAGAAATTCATTGATGTGGTCTTAGATCAAATGGGCCACCGCTGTGGCGAGATGTTAACTCCCTCGCCTGGTGTGCAGGAGGTCGTGGGTTCGTTCCCAACCCTGACGCTTCTCCATTTGCAGTCTGCGTGTTCTCTTTCCCCGTGGGCGATTGAATTTTTCCCGGGTCCTCTGGTTATTCCCTCCACATATTTTTTTAAACATGCGTTTTTCTGGTAGTTGGGTGCTATAAATTTCAACGTGATAAGCCACTTTGTTGAGCTATCATCTGTGGCCAGGTCGCGTCTGAAAAAAAGCTCAGCGGGCCTTACCTGGTACAATTAAACTAAAATAGTGTATTCTAGATTTGAAGCTTTCGTGACTGCAAGGATTCATATTCTTAGTTCTTTCGGAAAGTCACGTAGGTAAAAAAATGAAATTAAAATTTATAAAAATAAAACAATAAAATCACGACGTTTCGGAGGCAACACAAGTCTCCGTCATCAGGTGGGACCATCACAGACAGATTTGCTGGCTGTGATGATGCAGCAAATCTGGCTGTGACGGTCCCACCTGATGACGGAGACTTGTGTTGGCACCGAAACGTCGTGATTTTATTGTTTTATTTTTATGAATTTTAATTTCATTTTTTTACCTACGTGACTTTACCGAAAGAACTAAGAGTATAAATAGTGTAGTAGTTTCGTGTTTAAGATAGCGCAGTGGAGGCAGTCGTTAATCTGCGTGGTGAGACCCCCGCCTGGGGCTGATCAGTACCGGCTTTGAATTTGGAAGCATTCAAGGAGTAGACCGTGATTCCCAAATCCACCGGTGCAAGGCGACAGGTGCACTCCGAGAGAACCTCTTGAATCCAGAGGCATCGTTGGAATCAATAGAAGTGATGAGTAGGGTGTCAGGCTGCAGAGGAGTGGAATTTAACACCAAGCTCTCAACGAGGCGGCCACAAACAGCATTGGGGGGGGGGGGGGGGGCGAGGACACAACCCCGAGGGACTCGTCATGAGCACTTGGCTTCCACGGATAAAGACCGAGAAACTCTTACCTGAGAGGTATAGGATGTTATCCATTGAAGTAAACAAAATAAAATAAAAAGTCAGATTCCGGAACGCCAGCTTTGGCATTTTAACTGGGAATATGCCTCGTGTAATCAACTTTTTTTCCCAAGTCATCATTGTGCCTAGTTTTTGTTATAATATGAAGAATTAATTAGTTGATCAGCATAACCTCTAAGCCACCGCCTGCCACAGGCATTGTAAATGGCGACCGATTCCTCTATGATTTAAAGAAAATAACACATTTAGTTTTTATAATCAATTCCATTGATTGTTTCATGACTACAGCGCTAATTTTTTCGCCCCTCCGATTAGCACGGTTGGCTATGTAGGCTGCGAAAGAAATTCAACATACAGGCAGAAGCCGTTTGTAATTTCCAGGGGACATTTGCTGGTAGGAGTCCACTATCACTTCACTGGTCACTTTTATTCAATGATATAAATACCACAAAGCAAGTAGGCTGCGTAGTAAATAGTCTGCTAGATCGGGTAAGCTGGTTACCAAAATTAGTTCCATTTGAACCATAATGCAACCGAGCATCCAACTCAAGAATTGTTTTTGGTGAATCTGCCATCGACTCGAGGTGGTCCCTGGCTCGCAGGTGTTGTGCAGATTTCAATAAAACCTCTTGCGGCACTCACAGCTGATAGCTATTAACCAGCCCCGGCCAGCACCAATCACGCAGCCCCAGGCCCACCAGGAGAGCCACGCGTTACTGTGAGTGTGTGCTTCAACATCCACCACCACAGCCTGGGAAGTTTCCACCACCTCGCACCCGTCAAATTGGCTACTCTTTCTCTGCAACAACAACAAAAAACACGCAAATGCAAAACATGATGAGAGAGAAAAAGAAAAAAATTAACCCGTAAAAACAAAGTTTTTAACTATAAATCCTTTATATGCGTGTTCAATGGGCCACAACCCAGCCCACATTGGTCTTTGAAACGGGCGGCTAGAGTCCTCTCGTCCTCTGGCTTGAGATGGCTGCCACCTATGGGTCAGATGATTGCCTGCCACCATTAAGCAATTGGTAATTAAATATTTAAAACAAATTCCTAAAAAGTGTAAAATTTTGGAAAAGAAAGTTCACGAAAATAAATTGTCACGCACAACGAGTCTGTGTGCAAAATGTCAGCTCGATTGGATCACGGGAAGTGGGTAAAAAAACGACCGAAAGATTTGCACGGTCGTAAGCGCGCAGCAAGCAAGCAAGTGAACTTAATATAAAGGATTTTTATTTTAAAAAAAACTGTAACAGAATCAAAGTGCAGCCGGGAAGACCATTAAGCGTTGGTGACTAAAGTGTGCTGATGAGTTCTAATCCCAATGAAACCGGTCACACAGCTGTCTATCTCTGTGTCACCGCTGCCTGTCGGTCAATCACAGAGATGTTGACGGTGACACAAAGCCACAGTGGACCACAATGCCCCTTCTTGAGCCACTGCGAATGGTTTTTTTTTCGCTCGCCCAATGCGCAACGGCTGAGCGCTTTGAACAAATGTTCGAGCGCATGCTTGAAACCCATAAAGGTGCCCAATAAATCGTTTCACTCAAATAAAAGTTTCCCCGAGCAGCTCTAGAACAAAGATTTTAAAAAAGCACACGGTCATGATCCACCCAAGCGCTTTCACAATATGGCTTTTTTTTTAACCCACCCCTCGCCCCAGTGGTGAGTTTGAGTCAAAACGAATGTTTGAGTCCGCTCATCCGCAAGCTTGTCTGCCGCAGACATCACATGAACTCATACACTCCCAAGCATGCAGACAACTACATAATATTTTTCGATTTAAAGCGTTCGTGACTGTAGGGATTCATCTTCTTGGTTCTTTCGGTAAAGTCACGTAGAATGGAAATAATAAAATAATAAAAATAATACATAATAAAATAATTCTCACGACGTTTCGGCCACAACGCAAGCAGTCCGTCCTCAGGTGAAGAACAGGAAGTCTTTCCGACAGACCTGGTCTTCACCTGAGGACGGCTGCTTGCGTTGTGGCAAAACGTCGTGAGAATTATTTTATTATGTTTAATATTTATTATTTTATTATTTCCATTCTACATGACTTTACCGAAAGAACCAAGAAGAACTACATAATATCCTTACGGGTTGAATCGGTACTCTTACACAACGACTCCGCATAGAGGTTCTTGACAGACTGTCGGGGCAAGTGCTGTTAGCGAGAACCTGAGGGCGGTCTGTGGCCAGCACCACGCCTGGCCGCTTTGTCTCCCCAATGCCGATATTCACAAACTGCAGCGAGTGCCGGATTAAGCTAGTGCGGGGCCTGTAGCATGTGTTATAAAGGGGTCCTACAAAAATAAAAGCACATAAATGTTTAACTTGCATAGTAAAGTAATTGTGTTTTTTACGACAAATCGCTAAGTTGAAGGCAGTATAGTATTATAGTAATAGAGCAAGTGCAGAATCACTGAACCGGAATTGATAGCTTCACAGCATTTACATATGTAGCTACTACATATGTAGCTACTACATATGTAGCTACTACATATGTAGCTACTACATATGTAGCTACTACATATGTAGCTACTACATATGTAGCTACTACATATGTAGCTACTACATATGTAGCTACTACATGTGTAGCTACTTTTGCTACTGGGATAATCCGGCACTGACTGCACCGAGAACTCATTTAAAGCTGAGTGAACCTAGGAGAGGTCCAGGACTGGTTCAGATATTCGTCACTCATTTTGGCCGTGAGTGGGAATCAAACTTGGGTCGCCGGGTTCATAGCGCACTGTACAAGCCACTGCACCTACCGCTACTCCTCGCATATATACAACAACAACAGCTGCTGTTTCCCACTAAGTGGGAGGGATGACACCACAGAGCTTGTGCCAGGCCAGGTGCACTTTGAAGTCTTGTCAGTAGTTGAAGGCTCATTGGTAGGAGGTAACTGATATGACTGGCAGAAACACAATACCTGTGCTCCCCACAGTACCACATTGCTGTATTTTATCCAACCGGCACTCTGCTCACTGTTGTGAGCGTAACTCATCTTTCCCTCTTTGACTGCCCTAGGGCGGATGCCTTTAACTGCCCAGTAATGTCCTTCATGAGCCTCCTCCACAAAGGTCGATCTTGACACTGCAGGTACCAATTATTGTCAAGTCCACTAAGCTCCAAGTCCTCCCATATCACATCAGCCCATCTCTCCTCTAGCCTGTGCAGTTTGCATTCAGCCTCCTCTATCCAGTCAAACAGAAGCTGCTTGGACATGCGGTGGATGGACATGACCCAGCCAATACAGCCTCACCTGCTGAAAGAGCTCAATGATGTGGCTATGTCCAGATCTTTCAAGAATCCCTTAGTCCTTCAGGAAAAATCCAGTCTGATTACACTCAAGATGGAGTATAGGCAGGCCCGGTCTGAATGTTTCAAGGCGCAGTAGACGTTCCTGTCATGGGGTTCACGCTTCACATGCGTCGAGAAGGGTATACGATTGTGGCTGAGAAGATCCAAAGTTTTGTTTGGAATGAGAGGCCAGGCAGCTTCAACGCAACATCACAGAGCCAACGCGAAGATGATGCTGCTCAATATAAGAATGGGTTTTATCCTCTGGCAACAAAGCAGGTGTTAAGATGTTAAAACGCCAAACAGAAACCCTTTTCAAGGAATTGTCTGCGCTAACCACACATACTTGTGTTGAACATCCAAAAAAAAACACATGCTCTGGTAATATATTCATTGTCTTTGAAACGGAGACAGCCTTTGTTCGTGCCTAGTCTCAACCGGTGTTAGAGAACGCCCAAAGGCGAACAGCACAAGGACGATGCCACTATCAGGGCATTCCTAGCTCGGGGTGAGCAGCTACAACATGGGGCATTTCTTTCCAGAATCAAAGTATACATTCGGTGCCAAGCCAGAGCTGAACCTTTGCACGTTTCGCTCCTCCGATTAGCACGGTTGGTTACGTACGGTGCGAAAGAAGAGCAAGATACGTTGACCCAGGTATAGGATACCCTCAACCCTCTCCTCAAGCACTCCATTCCTCGTGGTGAGGTGTGGAGCGTGACCCTAGGTCCGTCTTTTGTGGTAACGCATATTCACGGTGGTGAGATGTTAACTACCTCACCTGGTATACATGAGGTCGTGGGTTCGATCCCGACCCTGGCGCGCGTTGTATATTTGGGGTTTGCGTGTCTCTCTTCCCGTGGTCGTGTGGACTTTTCTCCGGGTCCTTCGGTTTTTCTCTCCACATTCAGAAACACGCCTTTCGAGTATTTGACTCATATAAATGTGCACACGATTAGCCACTTGGTTGAGCTATCAGTTATGGGCAGGTCGCTTCTGGAAAAAAAAGAGCTATCTTACCTGGTCAAATAAGAAAAATATTGTTTCGTTTTAGTTTAGATGCTTGTCCAATCACACTCGCCCAAGCAATCCATCCATGCTGAAAAAGTGTGTCTTTTGTATTGCCCTGGAGGTTTCTAAGGCAACGCCGCGATGTTAATTAGAACAGCAAGCAAAGGACTGTCCAAGACAGTGAAGAATGAAAGAGAGATTACTACAGCGTCCTAAAAAAAAAAATACCCATCTCACATTTCCTGCAATCATTAGCGTGGATTCGAGATGGCGCGCGCACACAGACACACACATAACAACAAAGATGCCCCGTATAACCTTTAATAGACTGCAGGGGCAAGTGCTGTTAGCGAGTGGCACACCTATGAAGACTGGAACGACGAGGTGGGTGGCTGTCCACCACGCCCGGCCGCCTTTGTCTCCCCAGTGCTGACATTTACACACCACACCAGGTACTCGTTCAATGTTAAGTCGACCAAGGGGGAGACCCATAACCGGTTCAGGTACGATTACTTATTAGTCGTGAGCGGGAATCGAACTTGGGTCGCCGAGTGCGTTCACCACTCGGCTATCGTTCCCTCTGAAATACCACGCATTCAAAGACAAAGATCCCCCGTATAGCCTTAACAGACTGTTGGGGCAAGTGCTGTTAGCGAGCACCTTTGAAGGCCGTGGTCAGGACCACGCGCGGCCGCCTTTGTCTCCCCAGTGGCGATGTTTACACACCGTACCAGGTACTCATTTGAGGCTGAGTCGACCTAGGGGAAACACAGGACCGGTTCAGATAATCGCCACTGGAGTTGGTGGCCGTGAGCGGGAATCGAACTCGGGTAGCCGGGTTCGTAGCGCAGCACGTTCACCGCTACACCGCCGCTCGCAACACAAAGACAAAGATCCCCCGTGTGGCCTTAACAGACTGTTGGGGCAAGTGCTGTTAGCGAGCATCTCCCAACACACGCGCACACACAGATAGATTGAGGAATTGTTTCAACCATTTGGCCACGGCTGCTCTCTTCAAGTCAAGTTTCATTTATTAGGTTTTGCACTGTGAGCCATTCGGCTCTTGAATCGGGTGCAACCGCAACAAACAAAAAAACAAAAACATGAACAAAAAAACATCTGAAAGTGACTAAGTGCAAACAGAAAACCCAAGAAAAGACAGCAAAATATTGCAGAAAAAGCACCGTACACCAACACTCTTGGGGGGGGTGGAGAGTGGTGGGGAAACGGACATGGAGCTTGCACCCAACCATCAATCTTTATCGAGCACAGAGCCATCGACAAGCCATTATGCACATTTTTTTTGGTGCAGTTTCCCCAAAAAACCCGGCCCAGCCTGCTTGCTGAAATTAGCGACATGAAAGAAGGGGGCTGCGGGGGAGCGGGGTGTGTATGTGTGTCCATCCAGCGTCCGTCGTTACACAATTACGCACGCGTTGAGCGAAAAAAGAAAGGGCTCCGCCGAAGTAGTGATTGATGATGCCAAGCAGTGTGCGCTCACGGGCAGAAATGCACCATCGTGAAACGTTGCCATCGCTATTAATATATTTACTTCCGTTATCGCAACTTTGTTTTAAGGGGGGCGGTCGGGGGGTAATGGTGTTGGGGGGGGGGATGTTTTCGTTTCATCCTTTCGAAAGCGCGCAGAGAAGACCGCGTGGCTTTTACGAGTAGCCGCGCGGCGAGTTGGGTGCAAATTGTCACGTGCTGCGTTGGACTTCTTTCGCGCCGTACGCGGGCAACCGTTGCTAATCGGAGGTGCGGTTAATCGCCCCGCACCTTTTCCATCGGCGTACAAAGGGGAAAGAGACGAGGGAAAATAAAAGGGTCCGACCGTCAACAATTCCTTTCGTGGGAACGTCTTCAGAGTTCAGTGAGACGACAATGGCGAGACGTTAACCACCTCGCTTGGTACACAGGAGGGCGTGAGTTCGATCCCGACGCCTGCTGTATATTTGGAGTTTGCGTGTTCTCCCCGTGGTCGCGTGGATTTTTTTCCGGGTCCTCCGTTTTTTCCCCTCCACATTTAGAAACACGCGTTTAGAGTATTTGGCTGCTGTAAATCTCCACGTGATGAGCCCACTTCGTTGAGCCTTCATTTGTGGCCAGGTCGCTTCTGAAAAAATACCTATATAGCTGAGTGTGCCTTACCTGGTAAACAAAAAATAATAGGTCTTCTAAGTAACCTTCAACAAAGTTTGTTTACTGAGAGCGCTGCCTTCGCTCCACGTGAGAAGAGTGTATTTCCTCTTTCTAGATTTAAAGTTTTCGTGACTGCAGGGATCCATACTCTTTGTTTTTTTTTCGGTAAAGTCACGTAGGTGAAAACAAAATAAAATTAAAATAAAACAACTAAATTAAATAAATATTACATATGTATATATTTTCTCTTGCGCACAGCACTTTGAAATGCAAGCATCCACGCAAATCTCTTTGCATTTTCACAGTTTCCACCGCCACATCCCGAAAGGTCTCTTAAGCGGAGAGAGCAAAACGCAACTTGCTGTGAGTGCATCAGGCTCTCAGCCGACTCCCGGCAACTTTCCCCTCCAAGCCGACCCGGCGGTGACCTGAAGTTTGTAAAATTGTCAGGTCGTAAGGAGGTAGGTTCAGAGGTCAAGTTGATGCCGCTACAGACCGAGCGTAGCCAAGACCGACTTTGAAGTCATTCCGCGGCATTGTTTTTTAAGTTGGCCAGCCATCCAACAAAGAGGGTCACATTCTTAGGTTGTTTCGGTAAAGTTACGTAGGTAAAAAAATTAAAATTAATAAAAGTAAAATAAAAATAAAATAAAAATCACGACGTTTCGGAGGCAACACAAGCTTCCGTCTTCAGGTGGAACCGTCACAGCACGATAGCTGCATCAAGTAAGAGAAATTCCAAGAAAACAGTCCTTCTTCTTGGTTCTTTCGGTAAAGTCGCGTAGAAGGGAAGTAATAAAATAATAAAAAATATAATTAAATAATTCTCACGACGTTTCGGCCACAACGCAAGCAGCCTTCTTCAGGTGGAGAACAGGTCTGTCAGGTAGACAGAGTGTTTTTATTACTTCCCTTCTACGTGACTTTACCGAAAGAACCAAGAAGACGAATCCCTGCAGTCACGAAAGCTTTAAATCGAAAAACAGTCCTTGTATATATACTGGTTGAGGGTGGGAGGAGCCCACCCTCAACCCCATCGCACGCTTTCAGCTGCGCTTCTGTGTCCGTCTGGAACGCTCTTCCTTCTGATATTCAGAAGCCACTGAAGCTATTCACTTTTAAGTCATCTAGATAGAAAGTGACTTTCTTTAGTCTTGAGTTGAAGTTTTCGTGACTGCAGGAATTTATACTCTTTGTTTCTTTCGGTAAAGTCACGTAGGTAGAAAAATAATAGATCACGACGTTTCGATCGGCATCAGATGGGACAACCACAGCAGTTTTTTCTTGCTGTGGTTGTCTCACCTGATGACGATCGCTTGTGTTGCGATCGAAACGTCGTGATCGATTATTTTTCTACCGACGTGACTTTACCGAAAGAACCAAAGAGTTTGATTTATAATTGTCATCTCTACGTACCGTAACTTTTTTTTTAAACCAGATGTGCTTTCAAAAAATATCCATTCTCGTCTCATTTGGGCTCTCACGTGGGTATAATTAAACGATATTATTCTCATCATCATCATCATAGAGAGTGAAATAAATGTGTGAATATGAAATTGGTAAGAAGGAAAGAAGAAAATACACGTGTGCTTAATTTCCGTCGCACCGTACGTAGCCAACCGTGTTAATTGGTGGCGCGGAGCCTTTAAGCGCTTAATACTTCTAATACATACATACATAGACGAAGGGAGAAAAAACACATTAAGAGGAATATCCATCACGAGCTGAGAGAATCAAACGCACAATGTCGAGGAAGATTAAAAACTCGTACAAAACGCAGTGTCAAACGAACGTACGCGTAAATTACGCAATTATTTTTTTTGTGTCGCGTGCAATTTTTAACGCGGAAACCCAAAGCGCGCCCATCAGCAAGCTCATCATTTATTGAGAGGCGTAGTAGCGCTGTGCATGGGTGTGACGATGGCTGGGGATGCCTGACGACCCACAGTCGCACACGTGCAGACTTCTACCTTCTTGTCGTGTGCCGATACAGCCTCCTGGCGGTTGTAGGCAAGTGGGTGGTGGTGGTGCTGGTGGTGGTGCTGGTGGTGGTGGTGATCCGTTTAATTGTTGTTGTTGTGGTAGCGTAGAGGTTAGCGCTACGCTGCGCTGGGAACCCGGAGACCCGAGTTCGATTCCCGCTCGCGGCCAACGCCGGTGACGATTACCTGAACCTGTCCTGGGCCTCACCTAGGTCGACTCAGCCTAAAATTACTACCTGCTGTGGTGTGTTAACATCACGACCGGGGAGACAAAGGCGGCCGGGCGTGGTGTTGCCCGCCCGCCCGGCCTTCATAGGTGCTCCCAAACAGCACTTGCCCCAACAGTTTGTTCAGGCTATATGGGCGACCTTTGTCTTTGCTTTGTTGTTGTGGTAGCGGGGAAGGGGTTGATGAAAGTTGATTGTTGTGGTGGTGGTGATGGTGGTAGTGATTGTTTGTGTTGGTGGTGGTGCCTGTCATTGTAGTCATAGTTTTGGCAGTTGTAGACATTCGTGTGCTGGTGCCAGGTTGGTTGTGATCGAGGTGGTGGTGGTGGTTAATGATTGTTGGCAAGATGGTGGTGGTTCTTAGCAGGTTGAACGGTGTCGTGGTTTTTGCCTGGTTGGTTTGTGGTAGCAATTGTAGTTTGCTCATTGTGGTTGTAGTTGTTGTTGGTGGTGATGTTTGTAGGTTGTAGGTTGTTGGTTGTGGTGGTTGTAGGTTGTTGTTGGTGGTGGTGGTGGTGGAGGTGGTGGTTGTAGGTTGTTGTTGTTGGTGGTGGTTGTAGGTTGTTGTTGGTGGTGGTGGTTGTAGGTTGTTGTTGGTGGTGGTGGTGGTGGTAGGTTGTTGTTGTTGTTGTTGGTGGTGGTGGTGACGGCGACGCTCGTAGTCGAGGGAGTCACGTGACATCTGCCAGCACAGCACCATGCATAATGCAGAGTCCATCAGCAGGGGATGCCAGCCAGAGCGATTGGGTTACTCGCACTGTCTCCCGCTCTGTCTGCAGACACTCCATGATCTCGAGTGCAAGCGGGGGGCCGTTGCGTTGCGGTGCCATAGTCCCAGCTCACACCCACCATTGGGAAAACTGCGACAATATTTTCATGAATACCCCTCGCGACTGTGGGCAAAGAAACATTTGCATTTCGTATTGGGCGCTTAAAGCTCCCGACAGCTTAATCGACAATCTCTATTTTGATTTAAAGCTTTCGTGGCTGCAGGGATTCATCTTCTTGGTTCTTTCGGTAAAGTCACGTAGAATGAAAATAATACAATAATAAAAAGAAACATAATAAAATACAATTCTCACGACGTTTCGGCCACTCAATCTCTATTTACGTCTAAAACTTCAGATAAAATAGCACCCACCGATGTGTAGTACATTACCTTTAAATGCACCGTAATTGCATAGATTTTACCAGACTATAAAATATGGTTGGGCATAAACTTGCTGGTTGTACGTGTGACTTTCGCATTGGTTTATATGCTATGAATACTGTATTTAACAGACTAGTTTACTGACTGCATATATCATTTTTTTGTCGTGTTATTTACAAGAATACAGGAGAACGATATATGAAATCACATGCGCCTGGCTGTAACAATCATGCCCTCTATCCAGGTGAGATCCTATTGAGATGGGCATTGTTTACACCGAAGACTGTAAACACATTCCTGCGGAGGGAGCTGGTAGGAACGTTGGGTTGCTCGGTCAATGGCCAGGGTCAACGGCGGCGTGGTGTATTCCGCAAATATGCCCGACTGTGAGGGCGGGCACAAGCCGGCGTGAGTAGGTTAAACGTTGAGTTTTATAAGGGCACCACGGGGTGACCAGCCCCTCCCCACCCAGCCCCACCCAGCCCCACCCCACCCCTCCCACCCCCACCCAGCCCCTCCCACCCCCACCCAGCCCCTCCCCATCCTCCCCATCCAGCCTCTCCCCACCCTCCCCTCTCCACCCAGCCCCACCCCTCCCGTTTTTGGATTCACGACGGACGGACGGACACAATAATCCCTTGTGGGCTGGTGTAACCAGGAGGTTCCTACCAGTGTTATCCTTCACACCTGCAACAGTTGGCGATTATCAAATGTAAGTGCAGGCAATTTAAAAAAAAACACCGCTGTTTCATGGGGTCGATTCGTGGCTAGTGATATATCCACCAGATGTGGCTATTCCCTCCTTAAACAATCTACACTGACCAGTCTGGTGAAGTATGGTCGAGCAACCCCATGTCAAACACCGTGGGGGACACCTATATCCAGAAATTGGATGAACAAATGACTGAATGTCATTGTTATGCAACGTCGTCGCCTTATAGATGCAAACAGACTAATACAGCCCCATGGGGTTAACCGAAGCAAGTGCCATCGGCGAGTACCTATTACGGGCAGTAATGGCAAAACTAACATGCCTTGCCACCTTTGATCAGTGAAGATGTTGTTTGACACTGTGCACAATTGTTTCAGCCAGATCGAGCTCTCGCCCCGGGTCCATGGATTTGTTTCCATGGGTGTTGAACGTGGCCAAGCATTGAATCTGGCACGCAAGGATCATCACGCAGTCAGGGAACCAGAGCACTGTTGCTCCTCCTAATACAGGCAAAGATCCCCCGTATAGCCTTAACCGACGTTTGGGGCAAGTGCTGTTCGCAAGCACCCATGCAGCCCGGCGGGGCACGGTAACACCACGCCCGGACGCCTTTGTCTTCCCAGTGGCGATGTTTACACACTGCACCAGGTACTCATTTTAGGCTGAGTTGACCTAGGGGAGGCCCAGGAACGGTTCAGATAATCGTCACTGGTGTTGGCCGTGAGCAGGAATCGAACTCGCATCGGCAGATTCGAAGCGCAGCGCGCTAACCACTACGCTACCACTCCTCCTACTACGACAAAAACAAAGATCCCCCAGTATAGCCTTAACAGACTGTTGTGGCAAGTGCTGTTAGCGAGTAGCACCTATGAAGGCCGGCACGGCACACAAGGGGGTGGGTGGCCAGTACCACGCTCGGCCGCCTATGTCTCCCCAGTGGCGATGTTTACACACCGCACGAGGTACTCATTTTAGGCTGAATCGACCTAGGGAAGGCCCAGGACCGGTTCATATAATCGTCACCGGTGTTGGCCATGAGCGGGAATCGAACCCGTGTTGGCAGGTTCGTAGCGCAGCACGCTAACCACTACACTACCGCTCCTCCTACTATAGTTACTTACACAAACACATTGTATATGTGTTATGCATCTATACAATTCCATACACTGTTTAATCCTTACTCCTAAAAGGAATCGGTGGGAGGGATCAGAGGGGGGGGGGGTGTTTGGGCTGCGAGGAAGGGTGGGTTACGGGTGGGTTACGGGTGGAAGAGCGGTGCATTGGGGATGGGCATGACATCGTTGTGTAACTAAAACCCAGTTGTCGACCGGAGATTTTCTGCTGTATATAATTTGCACTCTCTCACACACAACACGCACACACACAATAACACACCCACGTGTTTACACCACTCCTGGTCCTCAAGATTAGTTCTCAGCCTCGCGGTCTGGCCCGAGGACATGTTCCCAGTTCTCTCAGCCTTGGCCTGCGTGGCCACGGATGTCCCTCGAGGTGGGAGGACGTTGAGGGAGGACTGGCTGCCCCTATAAATGTCCACGAGATGATAGCAGCCCAATTCGTTGAGCTGCTATAATGTGTGGCCAGATCGCTTCTGAAAAAGAGCTACATGGCTCAGTGAACCTGACCTGGTGATCTAAAAAAAATAGTTTAGAGTTTACTTTGGTGTGGTTCCAACCTGGTCACGTGGAATTATAACGCTCATAAAATGTCTAAATATCGACTGACTTCTAAAAAAAAATATTGAAAAAAAATACCGCAAAACCTTTTTTTCTTTCACAATATGCAATTGTTAGGAGGTTCATTAGCTGCCCAAACATTTCCAATATTGGTTCACAGAGTTTGGACACATTTGGTGGTACCGGTTGTGGCTGCCTTGTCTGTGGCTTACCGCTCCTGCGCGCTGAAACTGCGCGTGCTGCATACGAATGATGCCAGTTAAAAATATCAACATTGTTATTTCTCAATATCTCACTTGTCATTCAAATTGTTTGGCGGTTACCGAAATGCAACCAGCCAAGAGGATCCAGCCTTGGCACGGGCCTCAAGCTAATTGGCTTCCGGCCTAAGCCTCAAGGGGTCCCAGCCTTGAATCCAAGACTCGTTTATACTGCCCGCTAGCATCCACACCATCCAAATCTGGCCCAGAACCCAGGACGATCCAGCCAGCACAATCGTACAAAGGGGGCTGTGAACAGGAATACATGACGTCACTGTAATCATGAGGGAGATAGAGAAGTTGATTGTGGCTTATAGTCAAGAATAATGAAGGAGTGTGAGCTAAAGGATGGAACGCGTCCGAAATGATGTCCACCACGGATATGGATTGATTGTTTCAGATGGTGTGCAGGTGCTGGATTGATCATTATAAAAATTAACCCGTAAAAACAAAGTTTTTCACTATAAATCCTTTATATGCGTGGCGGCTAGAGTCCTCTCGTCCTCTGGCTTGAGATGGCTGCCACCTATGGGTCAGATGATTGTCTGCCAGCATTAAGCAATTGGTAATTAAATATTTTAAAAAAATTCCCTAAACAGTGTAAAATGTTGGAAAAAATTTTTCAAGAAAATTAATTGTCACGCACAACGAGTCTGTGTGGAAAATGTCAGCTCGATTGGATCACGGGAAGTGGGTTAAAAAACGACCGAAAGATTTGCACGGTCGTAAGCAAGCAAGCACGCAAGCACGCAAGCAAGCGAACTTAATATAAAGGATTTTAAAAAGCAGGAGCGTGGGAGATGATAGTGGTTTGGGCAGGGCTTTGTCCAGCAGTGAGGTTGATCATGGTTGGTGAGGATTGGAAAATAAGAATTAATAGTATGGGACCTTTTTCGCAGTATCCAAAAAGATGAAATGAATATATTATCAGAGTGTGTTTGTTTGCATGTGTTGCCACAAGTATGTGTGGTTAATGCGGACTTGATACATTGCAAAAGGTTATCTATTTCGTGTTTGAGCATCTTAACACCTGTTTTGTTGCCAGAAAAAAGGGGGAAACCCTATTATCATAATTGTATTTTTTCACGTGCTATACAGCCAGATAATACAACAAATCGCTCACCTTAAACACCCAGTCGTTCATAAAAGTCGAAGGCAGTATAGTACTATAGCAGTAGAGCAAGTGCAGAATCACTGAACCGGAATTGATAGCTTGAAAGCATTTAGCGCGGGGACCCTTTAAAGTACGGGGCCCGTAGCTACATATGTAGCTACTTTTGGTACTAAGAAAAATCCGGTACTGCGTGCCCCGGGGCATTAACACGTCTGGCTTGTACCTCTGGGCTGGCACCTTAAGCAAGTACTCTGTACATTTATGAAGACGCAACTATTATAAGCTCGGGTATCGTGAGTGTGGAGTATGCTGGTCAGAGGCCATGTTTCTTCACTCGAGTAAACAATGCCGAGATGACATGGTGATGTGACTTGGTGTGCTGTAGCCTCTCCCTTCTCAAGTGGCCACCGTCCAGGCAAAGCAAGTGTCGTCATGCATTCACGTGAGCTTCTTGACAGCCAGATGACACCACGGGTTTACCCCTCGTGGCTGATCTGCTCCAGAGTGCTATCCGTGTGTCTGGATTAAGGCTCTTCGTGTGTTCTGTCAACGACGCATCCTCTGGATCAAGTGGTCCGTAGATACAAAATATTCTGGTTATTAGTCGCGTGCAGGATATATCCCTGCTTTAGTTTTGTACAACCTCCTGCAAAGCTCTCCCTTCCCACGTAACATGCTTGCTACCATTGAATGAAAAACAAAAAGAACCGCTTAGCTCCATAGGCTTCGAGCTGAAATCAACTCAGTGGTTGAGATGTGTTTCGTCCATATGCTGTGCACGTACAAAAGTTATCGGACGGCCCACGAACTTATAATAATCTACAACAAGCTGACTGGATTCTTAACGACGCTGTAGAGCCCTGTAACCTCATGCCACTCCCCCCACCACCTCCCACCACCACCTCCAAAAGGAAAATCAACCTCCGCCCTTCATTCTTGCCAGCTCCCACCCTCCATCCTAGCCTCCTCCCCCCGCACCTTAAAAATGTGTTTCACTTCTGGTCGCAGACGAACAAGCTTTCCATCTGCGCTCAGCGGGATAGAGAGAGAGAGACAGGGGGGTAGCAAGCTGCAGGCGGAGATAAAGCAAGCGACATAAGCGAGGCGAGAGGATAGGGGGAAAACGAGACGGGTCCCAAATTTGTCGCTGTGAGGAATGGAAGAAATGAGATATCGCTTCAAGAGAGGAGCAAGGGAGTGAGTGAGAGAGAGAGTGGGAGAGAGAGCAAGAGAGAGAGAGAGAAAAAACCACGTCGTGCAAAGAGTGGCATCACAATGTATGGAAGGAAAACACGTGGAAGGAGAGTATACGAATGAATGGAGAAGACGCGAGGGGCTTAAACATTTCGTAAAGAACAGAGTGAGAACAAGAGAGCGATTAATGGGAACGAAGTTCATGGATGGATAACGTTTGTGAAGCCGCAGTGCGATCAATCGCAATCTCTTCGTCAACTCGGACGGGCGGATCAAGATTGACAACGTGACTTTGATCGTTTTCTACGTTTACATTACGAGCGTTCTTCTTATTTTTTTTCTCTTCTTCCGATTATCATTCCGTAATCAAGGTCTTCGATCTACCGCCTACTTGAGTAAACTGAAGCATAACTTGGAGGAACTCTTCCACCCCACCCCTGCCCCCCAAATGGGCCTTCATTGGACGAATCCCAGGTTCTGACACCACGTCCGACATTGGTAGGCACATGAGCATGCCTCTTGAGAACTTACTCTATTCTTGTTATTGCAGTGCTATTTGCGAGCGGATATGCCCTGCTTGTCCGTCGGGCGGGGCTTTTGGAAATTGCAATTCAGTAACAAGCCCGATCTCTCTCTCTCTCTCTCTGACGGTCAAGTCAACATGGTTCCAATGTTGCATGTGGATATTGTTAACTTGTAGGGAGTCAAATTAAACTCCAGATCCTCAGCTGAACGGATATTATAATATTTGTTTGCCAAATGACAATTTGTGTTCGGTGAATGCGGTTAAATATGCGCGTGTTACGATTGCTGTAATGTTGAAATGTTTGCAATGTTACCGCATGGGCATGTGCCTCGATGCTTTGCGTTATCGTCGTATGTTGAAAACTAAACATTGATCAGCCGATATTGAATGACACAGTATTATCGATATTGAAGTTAACCTGAACGTGCAAGTAGGATTTATATACAAAATTCTCACGTCACTTACACCATGAGGATGATGATTTTAAAGGCTACTTTATCACGATGCAGTATTTTCCGCTAACCAGTGAGAAGGCATCATCACAGTTTTACTTTAAAGGTCGTTCTACCGTAAGCACAACTATACATTAACGTGTACAAACTATACGTCAAGAGCCTTCGCACTGAGCATTGCGTTTGGCGTAGTTGTAGTCGTGGTGTAATGGGAACGTTTAAAAGCTTGCAGCGTCTACCTTGTCGCGTGCATCGTAGAATCGCCATGGACAAGCGTGGAAAGTAAATTGCACTCAAGTGCAAATTCTGCTTTGGTAGAGAAATGTTGCAGTGCGCTGTTACATCGCACGGGCGGGTATTTTAAGGTCAAACGGCACGAAGAACAAAACGCGTTTGCTTATCTTTGCAGACCGTAAAAAAAAACATGTCAATCATTGCCGGATTGCCCCAGTAGCACAAGTAGCTACATCTGTAGTAGCTACATGTGTAGTAGCTACATCTGTAGTAGCTACGGGCCCCGTACTTTCAAGGGCCCCGCGCTAAATGCTTTCAAGCTATCCATTCCGACTTGATTTGGAGCTTTCGTGACTGCAAGCTATCCATTCCGGTTCAGTGACTCTGGTACTTGCTCTATTACTATAGTACTATACTGCCTTCGACTTGTATGAACGACTGGGTGTTTATGGTTAGCGATTGGTCGTATTATATGGCTGTATAGCAAGTGAAAAAATACAATTGCTTTACTATGCAAGTTACAAATTTGTGTTTTAATATGTATATGTTTATTTTAATTTAGGACCCCTTTATAACATGTGCTACAGGCCCCACACTAGCTTAATCCGGCACTGATGTCAATGCAATCGGGGTCGTAACCGTGCCTAGTTACGATTACGAATCAATAGTAATGTAGATTACGAATCAATAGTATGAATCAATAGTATGATTCGTAATCGTTGTCTGTGTCGGGTGAATGAGGGTGTACAACGTACAATTTAGCTACGTGATCTGACCCAAAATATATTGTGAATATCTTCACATTGTATCGTTATCTCTTTATAATCTTGTAACTCAATTTATCTGCGTATGCACTGCTTATTTCCCCGAAAGAATATCATCTGTTTAGTTTTTATCTCCGTGAGCTCTGAAAAGGGATTTGTGTTATAAAGGTTGTAGAGTACGTACCAATCTTACTTATATGTGTATATATCAACATGTGTTCTCTAGCGTCCAACGCCTAACGTGCAACAACTGCCCATTCAATGTAGCCATGTGCTTATTTATTTTTTAAACGACAAAGCGATTAATGTACCCGCATTAATCACGCAAATATGTTGTGCATTTTGCACACACAGCACGCCGAATTAATATATCAAATGTACAAACAACATAGCAATTGGAAGATGTTATCTTCAAACACACGTGTGTGACCGTGTTACCATCAGCCAAAATATGGTAACGTCACACATGCGTGGATATATGTATGTGTGTCTACGAACCCAACACGCTTGCATTTCACTACTGAGCACATTGCGATATGCACCTACGATTAGCACGGTTGACGACGTACGGTGCGAAAGAAGTTCAACGTTCAATATAATGTTACTGCATCGCAGTTCCAGAAGTGTAATATACATGCGGAAAGCGTGTATTTGATGACAATGTTTGCACGTTGGATAGGTATTTGATTAACGAATACCAATCTTTTGGCGACATTCACATACAGTTTATACCCCGTATTCTTGTCCGGGGGAATTGAGTTTTGCAGGTCCATAGGGTGTACAGCCGTTTCAATAGGGGCAAAAAAATGTGTCCTATTTGTTTGTGTTTCTCTCGCTTGTGATGGAACTGTGTAGGATGAACGTTGCGATGTATAAGGGGCAGGGGGTGACCAATACGGTCTGGATTGGTCTGTAATAATGTAGGGGTATACTGATAAGGGGTTGACATGTATGCACTCAAGATTCTATATTTCCCAATGGAAACTATTGATCGCGAATAATACACTGATCATCCATGTACCCCCCCCCCCCCCCCCCCAATTTAAATAACACTTCTTTCGTAAATGAGTTAACATAGAATCGTCCAAACTTATGCATCACCAGCACACGCCTACACAACTCAACACACACATTGGCAATATTCAAAATATGGTATTGTCGTAAATTCTCACCGGGGCAAAGATTGCTTGAGACTGTTCAGACATTACTATACTACCACAGTGCGCTGTGCATGTTAATTGTTTAGAGCAGGTGAGGGTGTGTGTGGTAAACACGTTTAACGCGCACACAAAGACTAAGATGCCCCCCCTCCACTCTCCGTGTAGCCTTAACAGACTGTCGGGGCAAGTGATGTTAGCGAGCACCTATTAAGGTCCTGGCACGACACACGAGGACGAGTGCACACAGACATGCACGTACACGAACACATTTGTGTTTTTATAATAATTTTCGAATTATAAAACTGTGCGTAATAGAGGCAGACCAACTGATGCTCCTGCTGTTGTGGAGTGACTCATGCAGCCAGCTATGGCTACAGGGTTTGGTGGTACATGTTGTTTATGTCGTTTATTGTGAAATTTCGGACACAGTTCCTATGATCACTGTTACATTGCCGATGGCTTTATTTGGGTGATTTCAGAAAGTTTTTTGGTTTGGCCATGTTTGTGTGTTGTAGTACGGAGTTAGAATGATGGCTTTAATCTAAGTTGTCTTGTGGTTGTTGTTGTTGTTGTTTGACTTGCATCCCACTGGGATTTTTGCACAGCGTTGCTGCTTTTTTTCTGGAAGACTTTGCAGTTTTTTCCTGGATTTTTATGTTTGCGCATAGTCACTTTAAGATGTTTTCTTGTTCATGTTTGTGTTTGTTGCGGTTGCACCCGATTCAAGAGCCGAATGGCTCACAGGGCTATACCTAATAAATGAAACTGAAACCGAAACTGAATTTCTGGTTTTGGCCTAAAGCGAAACCAGACCTAAAGTTACACATTTTATTTCGGCCGAAACAGAAACCATGCCGGAAGAGGCCATTTGCCAACTTTCGGCACCGAAACCGAATTTCGGTCGGCCTCTAGTGCGCAATATGAATACGGACCCGAAGTTGACGCTTGCTTTTTATAAGCAGAAAAAAGGCATCACCAGCAAGGAAGGGACATTTTATAATGAACATCTTGACAGTACAGGAAGAAAGAATACCCACCTAACACACGGACAGGCATGATAGAGGTTTAGATCGAGCTTGAAGTAATTTGTAAGCATCTTCTGCAAAGGCTGGAAAGCTAAGCTGAAATGTGGCAACAATTATCCATAGTCTACGTTTATAACTAATGTGCCTATGTATGTTTAACTTTGTTCGCACCGTACGTAGCCAGTCACGCTAATCGGAGGTGCGGGGGGAAGCACAACAAACTAAACGCAAAAAGCAGTTCTACATAATTTGGTATCTGTGTGAGTCTATGGGTATCTGTGTGAGTGTATGGGTATCTGTGTGAGTCGTCTATGGATCTCTGTGAGTCTATGGCTCTCTGTGTGAGTCCATGGGTCTCTGTATGAGTCTATGGATCTCTGTGTGAGTCCATGGGTCTCTGTGTGAGTCTATGGGTCTCTGTGTGAGTCCATGGGTCTCTGTGTGAGTCTATGGGTCTCTGTGTTCAGTTCATTTCATTTACACATGAACAAGAAAACATCTTAAAGTGTGAGTCTATGGATCTCTTTGTGAGTCTGTTGGTCTCTGTGTGCGTCTGTGGGTCTCTATGTGAGTCTATGGGTCTCTGTGTGAGTCGTCTATGGATCTCTGTGAGTCTATGGGTCTCTGTGTAAGTCTATGGGTCTTTGCGTGAGTCGTCTATGGGACTCTATGCGAGTTAGCGTATTGTCTGCATGTCGAATTTCTTTCGCGCCGTACCTAGCCAACCGCACTAATCGGAGGTGCGGCGGGAGGGAAGGACGACAGACGAAAAAACGAAAAGCAATCCTAAAGAAAAATTAGGTTTTCAAACAAATCTCTTTGGAACTAAGAGCAACACAAATAAACCACCACCACCACCAAAGCCCTCTCCGAAATGAGTGACACGGTCACCCGAGATGGAACTTCCAAACGTCGAAGACGAACGTCAGTGGCACATCGTGACACCTGAACCGCCGCGCTGTGGGTGAAGTATGATTATCAAACACACCCCCCCCACCACCAAAGACAAAGATCCCCCGTATAGCCTTAACAGACCGTTGGGGCAAGTGCTGTTCGCGAGCACCTTTTGAAGTCCGGCCAGCACCACGCCCGGCCGCCTTTGTCTCCCGAGTGGCGATGTTTAAACACCACGCTCCAGGTACTCATTTGAGGCTGAGTCGACCTAGGGGAAGCCCAGGACCGCTTCAGATAATCGTCACTGGCGTGAGTGGCCGTGAGCAGGGATCGAACTCGGGTCGCCGGGTTCATCCAACAGTGGATCGACAAAGGGCTTGTACATCATTACAGCAACGGAGCGTGACGCAGTGTAAATGTACATCCAGTACCATATACCAATTGGTTACATCCCTTCATATAAATCCACTGCTAGATGAAACCCTCGAATTCACGCCATGTAGGTCATTGGTGTTGCTTTACCATTCTTCACCACGTGAAGTGTGATCAAGGCAAGACTGGTTCGGATCGCTTGCCACTGATGTTAGCCGGGAATCATTCGAACTCGGCTTTGCGGGTTCGTACTTCACAGCGCAGTGTGCTAACCACTGCGCCACCGCTCCACACGCAGCTCTAATGAAACACGCGTCGTGTATGCGTGCACCGATAGAAGCAAATGACATCATTAACACGTGCAGCGGACACTTATACAGCACATACAGCTCTTGTACTAATCCACTGCTGGATGAGATGGCCACCTGGTGCCGTAAGGGTCGTGGGGGTCAATTGACCATACTTCACCACGCTACGTCAGTGTCGGTTTGGGGAGCTTAGGCGTAGGGCATAGAGGGGCCGTGCATTATTGAACTGCAATAGCATCCACCGCCTCTACAGGCGAAGACAAAGATCGATTGTATTGCCTCAACAGCCTGTTGGGGCAAGTTCTGCTCGCTAACACCTATTAAGGGGGGGGGGGCACCACGCCGGGGCCGCCTTTGTGTGCCTCGTGGCGATGTGTACACACATACTCTTAGTTCTTTCGGTAAAGTCACGTAGGTAAAAAATGAAATTAAAATAAAAAAAATGAAATTAAAATGAATTTCATTTTTTACCTACGTGACTTTACCGAAAGAACTAAGAGTATGAAAACCTTGCAGTCACGAAAGCTTCAAATCTAGAATGTGTACACACGTTTGCACATCGCACTTGGGACTCACATGCGCACTCGTTTGAGGCTGGGCGGCAGGATAGGTTCAGCTAATCGCCGACTGGTGTTGGTCGTGAGCGGGAGTCGAACTCGGGTCGCCGGGTTCGGAGAGCAGCGTAGTGCTAACCGCTGCGCCACCGCTCCCCGCAACACACCAACCCACACAATCAATACAACCCATGCCACCACAGCCAAATGGAAGATTTTGGGATTTGAGCTTCTCCAACACGCCACGTACATTTCGATTTAAAGCTTTCGTGACTGCAGGGATTCATCTTCTTGGTTCTTTCGGTAAAGTCACGTAGAAGGGAAATAATAAAATAATACAAATAAATACAACATAATAAAATAATTCTCTATTTTATTATGTTTTAAATAATTCTCTATTTTATTATGTTTTATTTTTATTATTTTATTATTTTCCTTCTACGTGACTTTACCGAAAGAATCAAGAAGACGCCACGTACAGTCCACACTCGGCTCCCAGCGATTTCTAAACCAAACTACGAAACATGTTTACATTTTTTACACGCTTTTATTTAACTCTGTTGTTGTTGTCGTATACTCAAATCTTGTAACTCAATTTTAACCCACTTCCCAATGTGGTATCAACTGCAAACTTGATATACTTATGTCATATACTGATGACAATACTATTTTCTATCATAAAAAATATATATATTTTTAAACCATCTTTTTTACATGTTATGTTTCGGCTTGGGTCTAATTGTCCACGCTCAACTCACGTTGGCTGTAAATCACCACGGCCCCCTTACGTTATGGCAAGCCTCGGGGCCACTTCCTGGAGTCGTGGAGTTCTTCCATTACTAGTACGATACATTTCATTAAGGCGTGTTTTTAAGATTTGTTTTTGAATATTACTTATTATACCAACTAAGGCTCACCGAGCGTCATAGTTCTTGTTCAAAAGCGACATGGCCGCAGATGATAACCCAACGAAGTGGCTTATCATGTTGAATTTTATAGTAGCCAAATACTCGAAACGCAACGACGTTTTTTTTTAATACGGAGAGATAAACCCGGAGGTCCCTGAGAGATATTCACTCGACCACGGGGAGAGAGAGAAAGAGAGATGCAAACTCGAAATATACAGCAGCAGGCGCCAGGGTCGGTGTCGAGCCTGACGACCTCCTGTATACCAGGCGAGGTCGTTAACATCTTCCCACCTCTAAAGAAGGAACACATGGGTGGGCAACGACTCCAATAAGATAACCAGGTGAAGACTCGCATACCTCTCAACCCGTACGGTTTACCCCGTATTCTTGTTACAGCGAAATTGCATTTTCAAGTCCATACGACGTACAGCCGTTTCAACACGGGCGAAAATTATCGTATTTTTATCTCTTTGTTTGTGTTTCTCCCTTGTGATGGGACTTTGTAGGATGAACGTTGAGATGTATAATGAGCACGGGGTGACCAATAATGTCTGAATTAGTCTGTTAATAAGATAGGGGCACTGATAAGGGGTTGGCAGGTATGGCAAGCAGAGAGACATTTATTCCTTCAATGTTGCACACGGACACTCCGGCCCTTGTGCACGGCTGCGAGAAATGCCGGGCTGACGATATTTAGACTGTGTTGAGAAATAGGCGAGAGCTGCCGTGATCCTGTAGTGAATACTCTCTTGTCTGTATGCGAAAATTCCAGCAAGGACTTGCACTAACAACAACAACAACCGCCATTCGCCACTAAGTGGCGGTGACGTCACCACGATGCTTGTGCCAGGCCAAGTGCACCTTGAGGCCACGTGAAGTGTCGAACGCCCGCTGGCAGGAGGTCACGGGGCAGACCCAGGTGCCACGGGTTGACTGACCGAGATGACCGAGATGACTGGCTGATGCACCACCTGTGCCCCCTACTGTACCAACTTGCTGTGCTTTAGCCACCCGGCGCTCCGCTCGTTGTTGTGAGCGTCGCTCCTCCACCCTCCGTTGTTGTTGGAGGGCGACTGCCTCCAACTGCCCAGTAGCGTCCTTCACGAGCCTCCTCCACTGAGGCCGATCTTGACACCGCTGGTACCAGTCATCGGCAAGTCCACTCAGCTCCACGTCCTCCTGTACCACGTCACTCCATCTCTTCTCTAGCCCGTGCCGCGCCCGTTTAGCCCCCTCGATCCGGCCGAACAAAAGCTGTTTAGGCATGCGGTGGCTGGGCATGCGGGCTACATGACCCAGCCAACGCAGCCTTGCCTGCCGGAGGAGCTCACCGATGGGACTTTGCCCAGATCTTGCACTAAACCCCCGTATACATACACACAACACATATAAACACCCCTTAACCACACTGACAATATGAATGACGATAAATGACGTTTATTTTCATCAGCAGCTGTTGTGGGTCTCCCACAGGCAATACAAAATGTGCGTTACAAGCAGCCCAAGTGAACACACAACTTTGGTACATTTCCATATTTCACTGCTACGTGTCAACAAAGCGTCTCGTCACCTGCGCGTGCAGCAGTGATGGGGTAGAACACACGAGACCTTAGTTTGTACTTCTGGCAGCAATAATCATAACCTTGGCCTTAACCACAACACAACGGGAGAACAACACATCAACGCAGTACTCAGAACCATGACAACGGCATGCCACTAACTCTCTTGCACCTTCCGTGTTTTAGATGAGTAGCCTCATTTTGACAGGCAAAATGGATGATTGTCCTAAACATTTTGCAATTATTCAACAACAAAACTATATAACTGGCATATTTTCACCTATCCTCGACGCAGTTTTTTTGTTTCATGTAAAAATGAAATGCATTGCAGATGCTCAAGTGTCAAACTGAGTCAAGTTCAGTTCGCGTAAGACATTACCATTACCCGATTGTCGGGATTAGCAGTAGACGCAGCAGAAGGTAAGACAGGACGCACTTGCAAATGTCTGGGTCGTTTTAGAAAGAAGAAAACAACAAGAACAACATTGATACGGGTACCGTAAATACGAGGCGGCTGGGTAGATGTACGATGTCACGCAAGGCCGTAGCCATGGAATCAACATTGGGGGGGGATCACATCTTCGAGGGGGTCTGCCCCCCCCCCCCGCCCCCCAGAAAAAAAAATCTAAATTTGAAAACTAATTTCCTGCCTAAAATATAAAAAAAATTCACTAACACATGGGATGGACTTTTTATTTATTTTTGACAATAGTGTCTAATAGTGTCTAAAACATTTCTGTTTTTTTCTTTTTTCAATGTTCTTGTTTCATTGTATGTAATGGCAGAGATTCCATAATCACAAACATATAAACAGAAATCTATTTTATAGCAATATATTGGGGGGACATTTTGAGCATATTTGAATATTATAATTACGGCCTTGGTGTCACGTACATACGAATTGAAGTGCTCCACATTGCCTCGTCTCGCAGACGGTGAACAATTCCACAAGTCTCGAAGTCATTAGGGTTTCACGTGAAAGCACATCAGTCTCAGCACAACTCCGTGCTTTTGGCTCGACGAATACACGTAATGTGTGCTTGTTATGTTATTACTGGTTTGTGAACAGTGCCGCTGACGCGTTTTTCTCCCCCAGATACTCGCTAAATCTATTCGGTGGACTGCGTAACACATACACCCAGTGACACACACACAGTGTCACCACACCCAGTGACACACACACAGTGACAGTGACACACAGTGACACCACACCCAGTGACACACACACAGTGTCACACACACAGTGACACACACACAGTGACACACACACAGTGACCGTGACACACAGTGACACACACACAGTGACACACACACAGTGTCACACACACAGTGTCACACACACAGTGTCACACACACAGTGACACACACACAGTGACACCACACCCAGTGACACACACACAGTGACACACACACAGTGTCACTACACACACAGTGTCACTACACACAGTGTCACTACACACAGTGTCACACACTCAGTGACAAAGATAAAGATCCCCCATATAGCCTTAACAGACCGTAGGGGCAAGTGCTGTTAGCGAGCACCTATGAAGGCTGCAACGGTACACGAGGGGGTGGATGGCCAGCACCACGCCCGACCGCCTTTGTCTCCCTAGTGGTGATGCTTACACACCGCACCAGGTACTCATTTGAGGCTGAGTCGACCTAGGGGCGGCCCAGGACCGGTTCAGATAATCGTCACTGGTGTTGGCCGTGAGCAGGAATCGAACTCGGGTCGCCGGGTTCATAGCGCAGCGCGCTAACCGCTACACTACCGCTCCCCACACAGTGACACACACACACAGTGTCACACACACAGTGACACTACACCCAGTGGCATGTAGATTGAGTGGCACGTAGACTGCTTTGTGTCAAGAATTAAAATCACTGGAACTGTAACCATAGCAACCCCCCCGCCCCCCCATCGTAATGCAAGCGATGGAATTAACTCAAATTACCCGAACCTCACTGTGTCGTACCAACTCGAAACTATTCTGGACCATCGTACACTATGGAGGTTGTGTTTGGACGCACGTCTGAGTTGCCCCATGCGAAACGGATTCATTCCCGAGTTAGTCCAAAAGCACAGTTGTCAACCCATCTCGGTTTACCCCCCCCCCCCCCCACTCATCTTGTTGCAGGGAAATTGAGTTTTCAGGTCCATACGCCGTGCAGCCGTTTCAATGCGGGCACATTTTTGTGTATTTGTTTGGGTTTCTCTCCCTTGTGATGGGACTTTGTAGGAAGAACGTTGAGAATTTTAAGGGGCACGGGGTGACCAATACGGTCTGAGTTAGTCTGTAATAAGTTAGGGGCACTGATAAGGGGTTGACGTGTATGCCAAAGAGACGTAAATACAAACAACACTAAACGTGGACCCCCTGAATACGCCTCGCATGAACACATTTCAAGCAAAAAAAAATCTGTATCTTGACAAGTTTCGCAAAATACGGAAATCAAATAACTCTTTAAATGATAGCATTTTACAGTTCACCGCGAAACACCCACACGCACACGAGTCTAGCAAGGCGTGTTGTGTGTTGTGTGTGTGTTGGGGGTTGTTTAATGTGTTTTGCCGCACGGGTGCGAGTGAGGCGTGAGAGTTTGTGTTGGGTGCGTGCAGGCGCGCAGAGGAGGGGGGTGGGTGGTTAAGCGTCGCCTTTCGCACCTCCTGTGCTCGGAGAAGCGGTGGGTGGTAGTGGTGGGGGTAGAGATCAAGGGCCAGGGGGGATACGGAAGGTGTGTAAGGAGTACTGTAGAACTAGAACGGAGGGTTAAGCTTGTGCGGGGCCTGTAGCATATGTTATAAAGGGGCCCGAAATAAATAAATATAACACGTAAATATTCAAACGCATACATTTTTTACTTGCATAGTAAAGTAATTGTATTTTTTCATTTTGCTAAACAGCCAGATCATACGACAAATCGCTCATCTTAAACACCCGGTCGTTCATAAAAGTTGAAGGCAGTACAGTACTATAGTCATAAAGCAAGTGCACCATCACTGAACTGGAATTGATAGCTTGAAAGCATTTAGCGCGGGGCCCTTGAAAGTGCGGCGCCCGTAGCAGGATAATCCGGCACCGGGTTGCAGTGTGGGGTCGGTAGGCAGGGAACTCGCCCAGTTTGCTTCTTGCAGCAGGGCCAATCGATCTGTTGGCTGCACTTGGGTCTCACAGCCAATGTTTGGCGCTAAAGAATGATTGCCCACGCGTCGTGGCTGGAAGCACTGCTAAAAATTGGGGCCCCAGGTGATGTGCTGTTGATATCATCGTTGGTGGTATCGCTATTATCGTCGGCGCAGTGTTTGGTGCACTCGCTGAGAATCTGGCCTTCTTGCTGACCGCTTTCAGATGCGCTTCTGCGGCCGTCTGGAACGCTCTTCCCCGCAGGATATTAGGACGGCACTGGAGCTATGCGCTTTTAAAATCTAGATTTAAAGCTCATTTCTTTAGAACTGCTTTTTTGTGTGTTTAGTTTGTTGTCCTTTCCCCGCGCCTCCGATTAGCACGGTTGGCTACGTACGGCGCGAAAGAAGTTCAACGTACATACAATAGAATGATACTGTAATACATCTGAGTTTGATTCCCAGCTGTGGCTAACATCAGTGGCGAGCGATACCTGAGCTGGTCACCCCTTCCCTCCCCTACCTTCGAGAACCCACAACAACCGGCGTGGTGATGTAGGGTCAAGCAACCCCAATAACCAGCACGACATGGGGATGCCTCCGTCCAGCAGCGGATTGACGGAGGGGTTTCAAATATTTCCAGGATTTTTCTTCACGATAGAATGTTGCCACTCTGCTAATCGGATACGCGATATTCGGTGCTCGGTTGCGGTGTTGAAGCATTCTAATTCCTGGTGGCAGACACAAGATATATACACAGGCTTTGTCTAACAGCACCTCAGAATCTTTACCAGAATCAGAAACGGTATTCATCCTGGAGAAATCCAATGAGCTATGAAGCTCTTTTTCACAGATGTCCAGCAGGGGCGTGTAGCAAATGTAGTGAATGACAATGGAATGCATTTAGCCAGGGAATTATCCACTTAGTCCCAAGGCTCTTCAGCGTCTGCATCGTCTCATCTGAGTAGATGCTCTTATATTTTATCTCAAAAATGGCAGCATAAAGCATTGATGGCTGTACTGTTCTGATGAGTCCTAACAAGTTAACCTTGTGGCGGTACCACAGTAACCCCGGCTCTCGCATAATGTCCGTGATGCAGTCATTTTTAGTCTGTTGATGGTCGGCGATGGGGCAATCGACTCATCTCGACGAGCTGTACACGATGCACTTTTCAAAGTTGCATTTTTCCATAACGGATTTTTTTTCATGTTAATGTTTGGCGTTTCGACATCACGGAGTAGCACCACCGATTTCGGATTCATTGGTTGCCCCAGTCGCGGAGTTAAGTACACCCCTGGAAAAAAATAGTGTCCCAGAAATAAAACATTTAATTTCCTCGGCCATTCTGTATCATTTGGTACCCGGGGTACTGCCAAGAGGATCAAATATGAAACCGGTATGCAGCCAACCTGTTCCTTCTGCTGCCTAAATGTTTTTTTTTTAATGCCACAATATCAAGCAGGTTTTTCTTTTCAGCTTGTGGTTTTCACAATGCTCTGTGCAGAATGTGTGCGAGCATAATTCTGGACACGTGAAGCATGCTGGGGTTACTCTTGTGCTGTGCTGTTCAATATCACCTTCTTTGTAGAACACTGCACGGTGTTGCATCGCAAAATGGTCCGTTTTCAAACGCGTGCGTTCCTCGCTTTAAAATCGCGCACCAAAAAAAAAAGAACTCGCGTGCGAAACATTACACTTACGAGGAAATCCATTCCCTCGCTACAGTAATCATCAATATATATATGCGCGAAACAACGCGTGATGAGGGAACTTGCAGCGGGCGATTTCTGTACTCTGTGTTATCGGATTTCTTCATGTTCCCTCGAGACCGCGGTGGTGGTTCTTACAAGGCTCAATGGTGCCACTTGGGCAGAAAAAGTGGATTCATCTTGATTTGAAGCTTTCGTGACTGCAAGGATTCATATTCTTAGGTTTTTTTCGGTTAAGTCACGTAGGTAAAAAAATTAAATTAAAATTAATAAAAGTAAAATAAAAATAAAATAAAAATCACGACGTTTCGGAGGCAACACAAGCTTCCGTCTTCAGATGGAACCGTCACAGCACGATAGCTGTATCAGGCACGATAGCTGTATCAAGGTACAGCTATCGTGCTGTGACGGTTCCACCTGAAGACGGAAGCTTGTGTTGCCTCCGAAACGTCGTGATTTTTATTTCATTTTTATTTTACTTTTATTAATTTTTATTTTTTATCTACGTGACTTTAACGAAAAAACCTAAAAATATGGATTAATCTTCTTCTTGGTTCTTTCGGTAAAGTCTTTACCGAAAGAACCAAGAAGATGAATCCCTGCAGTCACGAAAGCTTTAAATCGAAATGGATTAATCTTGCCTCATATTTAAGAAAGGAAAATTCTTCAATCAAATTATTCCCTCCTGCTGCCGCTAACAACCGAGTGAGCTGGATGGACCGAATCCCCCAACCTCCCGCCTCGTTTATAATCTTTCTCACGTTCTGATGTCCACTCGACCTATACAATGTGCACTCGCAAATGGTCGTCAATGTCACCACTAGAACTGCTAGCCACATTCCCGCTTTGCGAGGCCCTGCCAGCCACGATGAAGTTCACGATCACCTCCAGTATTTTCCCCCAACCCCCCCCCCCAAACCCACCGCATCGCCTAAGCAGAGTTATAATATCAAAGGGCTTCTAATGTTTGCACTCAAACTGACAGGGCGCACCTGCCCTGGCACATTAGCAATGCTCACCTGCCGCGTGCCTCAGGCGAGCGTGGCCGCAGCTGTATTTGCATCTGTGTTTGCATTCATCCACAGAGACAGAAACACAGCGTGTGCACGACAGTGAGCGCTAGAAATACTCGGTCATCATCTCGCGGCTATTTCTGAGCACGTGGAGTTGATAATCGAGCTGTTTGTTGTATGTATACACGTGGGTCACTCGGCGTTGGACAATGTGCTTTTTTATTTTGAAAATAACAACAAAGTCAACTCGTTTTTTGTCGATGTCGCCGCCTTAAAAATTGAAATAGATAGCAGGCGACGTTTCAAGCAATGGCCCTTCTTCGTAGCACGTAAAAAAATGTTTTACTTTTTTGTTTAGAAGGACCATTACCCGAAACGTCACGTATATATTTTTTTCTTTTTTAGTCCTTATTTACAAACGTGTTGAGTGTTGTGTTAATTGTGCGTGTGCACTACTGCCGACGCAGCAGCAGCATCACCAAATAATTTGTTTAACATTTGTAGATTGTTCTGACAATTGCATGCATCTACTGCCATGCACGTGAAGTGTGTGTGTGTATATACTCAACATATGTTGTTTTTTAAAGGAAGATCTGTCAAAATACAAGGTGCAGGGTACAATGTTTTTAGATTTAAAGAATTGGGTATAACATTTAAAAAATTGTCAACATTTAATGTCTTTGCTTGGCCATAATAAAAATATGAGACACTTATAAAAATATAAAATATTATAATTAACTTATATTGTTTCAAGGCAAAACATATGTAATAGTAATATTGATAATTTACAGACCTTTGCCAACCTACTGTTGAGGGAAGGCCTCATCACACCATGTCAATCATGGGGGTTGTTGTTTGACCATACTTCACCACGCTGGTCAGTATGGTTTGTCAAAACTGACCCACGGGACCACTTCAGATATTACTCGCCACCGATGTCAACTGTGACCATGAATCGAACTCAACATACACCGGGTTCGTAGGAGCAGTGCGCTAACTTCTACTGATCCACCCCGTGACCCCCGCTCAACAAAAAGTGCCGTATACGTTGCTGAATGATCATTGTAAAATATTCGTTGAATATTAAACATTTACACACAAAGAGACGGAGACACACGGTGTCCACAAAAGAGCAATAATTTTAAGGCGTTTCTTAAAACTTAAATGTATTTTGGCTGCTAAATACATCGAGGCATCTCAAAAATATATCAACTTCATCTTCTTGGTTCTTTCGGTAAAGTCACGTAGAAGGGAAATAATAAAATAATAAAAATAAAACATTATAAAATAATTCTCACGACGTTTCGGCCACAACGCAAGCAGCCATCCTCAGGTGAAGAACAGGTCTGTCGGACGCTGTCTCCCCGACAGACCTGGCCTTCACCTGAGGACGGCTGCTTGCGTTGTGGCCGAAACGTCGTGAGAATTATTTTATTATGTTTTATTTTTATTATTTTATTACTTCCCTTCTACGTGACTTTACCGAAAGAACCAAGCAGATGAATCCCTGCAGCCACGAAAGTTTTAAATCGAAATATATCAACTTGCTCGCGACAAGAACAAAAACGTTGACTTCAACTCTCAATCCTGATACTTTCCGCACATATTGGCCTTCACAGACACGCACACACACACACACACACTTGACTTCGTCGAGCATTTCAAAGGGAAAAGAAGCAACAATGAAGCGTGTCCACAAACAAAACAGGTAAAGCGATCCACGCGGGGGGGTGGGGGAGGAGAGAGTTCATTGTCCGCGATCACTTCTCGGGGTCAGCTGGGGTCAACCGGCCCAGCGAGTTGCCGCCCCACCGCATGAAAGGCATTCCTCCGAGTTGACCTGAACCCTGGCGAATCCACGCCAACCGATCCAATCCGCTCCGGTTACCTGTTACCGATGGCCTTCGGTTTTTTTTTTGGTGTTTTTAGCGTGCGCGTCTGTACCCATCGCAGCAGTGTATACGTTTCGTGAAATTGCGAGTGTGGGGGGGGGGGGGGGTGTAGCGGTTAGCGCCAGTGCCGGATTAAGCTAGTGCGGGGCCTGTAGCATTATGTTATAAAGAGGCCCTTAATTAAATAAATATATATTTAAACACGTACATTTATAACTTTCATAGTAAAGCATTTGCATTTTTTCATTTGCTATACAGCCAGATAATATGAGACATCGCTAACCTTAAACACCCAGTCGTTCGTAAAAGTTGAATGCAGTATAGTACTATAGTAATAGAGCAAGTGCGGAATCACTGAACCGGAATTGATAGCTTGAAAGCATTTAGCGCGGGGCCCTTGAAAGTGCGGGACCCATAACTACTACACGTGCAGCTACTACACGTGCAGCTACTACACGTGCAGCTACTACACGTGCAGCTACTACACGTGCAGCTACTACACGTGTAGCTACTACATATGTAGCTACTTGTGCTACTGGAATAATCCGGCACTGGTTAGCGTGCTGTTCTACGAACCCGGCCACCCGAGTTCGTTTCCCGCTCACGGCCAACGCCAGTGACGATTATGTGAAACGGTTCTGGGCCTCCCCTATGTCGACTCAGCCTCAAATGAGTACCTGATGCGGGGGTGTAAAACATCGCCACTAGGGCGTTGGCCACCCACCCCCTCGTGAGCAGTGCCGGCCTCAACTGGTGCTCACTAACAGAACTTGCCCCAACAGTCTGTTACAGGCTATACAGGGGAGCTTTGTCTTTGTGTAAATAAGTGTATTTGTGTGTGTGTGTGAGGAGCGGGTGGTCTGACGGTTAGCGCGCTGCGTTACGAACCAGGCGACCAGAATTCGATTCCCGCTCACGGCCGACACCAGCGATGATTATCTGAACTGATTCTGGGCCTCCTCTAGGTTGACTCAGCCTCAAAATAAGTACCTGGTGCTGTGTGCAAACATCGCCACTGGGCGTGGTGCTGGCCACCTACCAGAGGTCGCAAACGGGTTTTGATTCCTTACCCGTACCCATACCCGGCCGCACCAGGGTCGCAAACGGGTACCCGTACCTAGCCGTACCCGTACCCTACCCGGGTAGGGTACGGGTGTCGGGTACCTGATTGCGACCTCTGGGATGAAGCCATGTTGCAGGCGCGGGTGGGTTGATTCTAGGAACTTGAATTGTGAGAAGAGACAAGACGTTGGGAAATGAGTGACAAACAGTTACTCACCAGTGACTCACGGCCTACCCGTACCCGTACCCGGCCGCACCAGGGTCGCAAACGTGTACCCGTACCCGTTCCCGGCCGGGTACGGAAAGCCGGGTATCGGGTAGGGTACGGGTATCGGGTACCCGGTTGCGACCTCTGCCACATACCTCCTTATGCGCCGGGCCACCCTTCATAGGTGCTCGCTAACCACTTTTTCCTAAAAAAAATGTTTAGGCTAAAGGGGGGATCTTTGTCTTTGTGTGTGTGCCACAGATGCCCGTCTCTCAATCCTTGCCACCACCTTGCTCATTCTATTCCTATGTAAGAGTTGGAGCCATATCAGTCACTATACCGATTCAATGGCCTGTTAATAAGACGGGGAAATGCTCATTAGAAATCAGCGGGGTATCTATAAGTGGCTCAGCCTGTGTATTTATAAAGGAGTGTATTGGTAGCTTTTGGAGGAGCGGTTTCGTGTAGTGACCTTAGTTTGAGTCCCAGCCAGGGCTAACATCAGTGGTGATGTGTAAACCTGTCCTGGGTTCCACCCCTTCACCAACCCACACTGGCCAGTATGGTGAAGTATGGTAAAAAAATATCCACGACCAAAGAGTCCTTTATTCAGCAATGAATTGACAAAAGGTATGAAAATTATAATTCATTATAATAATTATCTGAGACAGAATAAGTGTCTACATGTCATTCAATCATCATTTTCATCATCATTATCATCATCATTATCAACTTTATTTAAGCCAGGTGAGAGAGCCCATTAAGAGGAAATGTATCTTTTCCAATGCAGACCTGGGTAACTGATCAGAATCAGAATCTTTATATATCCCGGAGAAAATCCGATGAACTCCGAAGCTCTTTTTTACAGACGTCCAGACGGAACGGGTGCACATCTAAAGCAATAGTTCAAACATCGTCAGCAACCCCCAATCAAAACGCAACGTGCAACAACTAGCATCGGTGTTAAATCATAACGTATAACTGAAATTCAATAACGATACGTTCTATGCGGCACAGGGCATAGTTCAAAAGCGCTTGATATCGGGATATCAGTCTGGCTAAGTAAAGGATTGCTGCTCGATCAATCTAAGACATGGCTAACACCCCCCTTCATCCCCTCTCCCATTCCAAATGGCTATCCCCAACCTCCCCCACCTCTTTCTCTCTTCGCCACCTCTTCCCTATCTCATCCCAGGCCACGTCGGGCAACACCAGCAGCCAAGCCAATGACCTTCACGACAGCTCCTTCTGGTAAGAACCCCGGCTGCACCTCCGCTTGAGCACGGTACGGCGACGAACGGTGCGAAACAAGTCCAGCGCACGTACGGCAGACGTACGAGGTGACCATCTTCTTGGTTCTTTCGGTAAAGTCACGTAGAAGGGAAATAATAAAATAATAAAAATGTTATTAAATGATTCTCTCGACGTTTCGGCCACAACGCAAGCAGCTTAAATATACGTTGCCAAGCCTGGTGGTGTTTCATTCAGACGCTGTCTTTCCGACAGACCTGTTCTTCACCCGAGGACGGCTGCTTGCGTTGTGGCCAAAACGTCGTGAGAATTATTTTATTTTTATTATTTTATTATTTCCCTTCCACGTGACTTTACCGAAAGAACCAAGAAGATGAATCCCTGCAGTCACGAAAGCTTTGGTACGAGGTGACGTCGCCAAAATAATGCCAACCCGTAGTTTGCTTTTCCTCGGTCACCTTTATGTCAATGAAACTGATGCAAAGAAAGAAATGTAATGTTTACGTCGCGAAATGTCATGCCCCTCTTACACCGCACAGCCCCGAACAAGACCACCCCACCCCCCTCAGATTTCTATTTGTTCAGCCCGTGGAAATATATTTTACTTGCTCCACGGGCCGCACTTTGACAACGAGTACAACACACGAAAACAACTCAACACATTCCTCAATAACACTGTGGCTTTAAAAGGGGGGGAAGATATCAGAGGCGACGCGTCAGGCAATGGCCAATCTTCATCGCACAACACGCGGTGCGGTGAAACATCGCACATTGTATACTTTTCCCTTTTTAGCGCAAGTGTTATTCACGAATGTGTTGATGTTTTGTGCTTGGTAATTTGTGCTTGTGCACCGCTGCCGACGCAGCATCACCACCGAATAATGAGTTTACTTCCGTAAGGAGATGCCGATTGCACTTGGTTACACGATGCTGATGTTTTTTTTTGCCGCGATGGAATGCTATCCCTGGTTGCAAGTTGGATGCAAGTAAATCGAAAGAGGCAAACCGTGTCGAAAGACGGTCAAATGTCCCCGATATTGGCTTGGACACCCACAATTCTGTTGTCAGTTCAATGAAAAGTTATTGGGTTCAAATAAAATAATACAAATATTTTGAGATCTCTTTCAGACATCATGTGCTCTCTGCACTGGTAGGATGCTCAAATAGCAGGCCAACTAATACACCACCCACTCACACCACCCATTCACTCACACCACCCACCCACTCATCACCCAATCACACCACCCATTCACTCACACCACCCACTCACACCACCCATTTACACCACCCATTCACTCACACCACCCACTCACTCACACCACCCAATCACACCACCCATTCACTCACACCACCCACTCACTCACAACACTCACTCACACCACCCTCACACTCACAATACCCACTCACTCACACCACCCACTCACTCACACCACCCACTCACTCACACCACCCACCCACTCACACCACCCACTCACTCACACCACCCACTCACTCACACCACCCATTTACACCACCCACTCACTCACACCACCCACTCACTCACACCACCCTCCCACTCACAATACCCACTCACTCACACCACCCTCCCACTCACAATACCCACTCACTCACAATTACCCAATCACACCATTCACTCACGAACCCACCACCAACTCACTCAACCCACTCACACCACTCACTCACTCACCCCACTAACTCACATCACTCACACCACTCACTCACCCCACTAACTCACACCACCCACTCACCCCACCCACTCAATCACACCACCCACTCACCCACACCACTTACTCACCCCACTCACTCACTCACCCTACCCACTCACACCACCCACTCACACCACCCACTCACACTACCCACTCACACCACCCACTCACACCACCCACTCACACCACCCACTCACACTACCCACTCACACCACCCACTCACACCACCCACTCACACCACCCACTCACACCACCCACTCACACGACCCACTCACACCACCCACTCACACCACCCACTCACACCACCCACTCACACCACCCACTCACACCACCCACTCACACCACCCACTCACACCACCCACTCACACCACCCACTCACACCACCCACTCACACCACCCACTCACACCACCCACTCACACCACCCACTCACACCACCCACTCACACCACCCACTCACACCACCCACTCACACCACCCACTCACACCACCCACTCACACCACCCACTCACACCACCCACTCACACCACCCACTCACACCACCCACTCACACCACCCACTCACACGACCCACTCACACCACCCCACTCACACCACCCCACTCACACCACCCCACTCACACCACCCCACTCACACCACCCACTCACACCACCCACTCACACCACCCACTCACACCACCCACTCACACCACCCACTCACACCACCCACTCACACCACCCACTCACACCACCCACTCACACCACCCACTCACACCGACCCACTCACACCACCCACTCACACCACCCACTCACACCACCCACTCACACGACCCACTCACACCACCCACTCACACCACCCACTCACACCACCCACTCACACCACCCACTCACACCACCCACTCACACCACCCACTCACACCACCCACTCACACCACCCACTCACACCACCCACTCACACCACCCACTCACACCACCCACTCACACCACCCACTCACACCACCCACTCACACCACCCACTCACACCACCCACTCACACCACCCACTCACACCACCCACTCACACCACCCACTCACACCACCCACTCACACCACCCACTCACACCACCCACTCACACCACCCACTCACACCACCCACTCACACCACCCACTCACACCACCCACTCACACCACTCACTCACACCACCCACTCATACCACCCACTCACACCACCCACTCACACCACCCACTCACACCACCCACTCACACCACCCACTCACGCACCTTAGCGCAGTTTTCTTTCCGTGGGCATAAATGCAACACTGCCATATAATGTTCTAACTTCACACACACACACAATTCAATTCGTTGGAATGCTTTGCGAGCGTGAAGAATCCAACCGGATTGATGCATCACTCCGTGCCTTTATTATTAGCAGATGAAAGCGGCACAAACAGCAGCAGCAGCAGCGAGATAATATCGGTGAGGCCCCGTAGGAGCAAGGTCACGGGGGATTATGAAAACAATGACACAGATTTCGTCGCAATGCCCAGCGTGTACATGAAAAGCCAGGAGTGTGATTCAAGGACCGGTATGATTTCCATTTTATAGCTTGTTATGTCAACTTGTGCGTAAACCCGCCGCGGTGCATTACTTTATTAAAACCAATCATTACGCTTAAGGCACACAGCATGGAATCCGCTACCTGCGTTCATCATTTGCGCAAATTATTATTGTTAACATTTGACCTTAGACGCGGGGTTTGTCTTGAGGAAACTTTGCCTCACGACTGGCACTCATCCCGGTGTGTCCAACAAGACAAGTGTGTGTGTGTGTGACTTCTTTAGCACCGTACGTAAGTGGCTTCATCGGTCACTGTTACGTGTGTTCATTGGAACTCTTTGAGGAATGCAAAGTGAGCCACTGTGGTCTGCGCTCTTTCAACGGAAGAAGAACAGCTTCGGCTGTTCAGCGAACACTTTACTATAAACTGGAAATATTTTTTTATAAAGTGCGTTATGGTAACCGTAGATTAGACTTGCTTAACTTGGAAATGTTAGGCATCATGTGTTTGTTTGGTCAAACCTGCTGATTCCTAACCTGGCCATTTTATTTCTTGAAATGTTGATGTTACATTGACCGAAAACCAAAGTTTGGAATGTATTGATCTTAAACAATTGTACTACACACTCTAACATCGTTACAAATATCTTATTATTTTTTAAAGCTGTTATGGTGGCGAGTTTTTAGGCCATTTCAAGTCACTGCTGTGAGTGGAGTACATCAGTGACTTAAATGTTTGACTAATATTCGGTCACTTGTTATTAAAAACTCAAAACACAGACATTTCAACCAGAGCACTTAAGAGTTATTACAATAAACCAGGTGCGTATCTAAAAACAACGGTGATATTTGTTGTTGAAAGAAAGGAATTGGAAAGTAATCAAATGTGACACGGTACATATATACAAAAAAAAAACATTATAACACAGGTGGCAAAGAAACTTTTTTTAGCTCGGTACATGAAAGTAATTCATACATATCTGTGGGAGAGAAAATATATAATTAACATGACCCCCATTTATCATGGCCGGGTACATGTTTGCGAACATTCATCCAATGTTCGGTTGGCACAGAATACGTTCACCACACCAGATTTAACTTTTTTTGGGGGAAATTCTGCATTTCCCCTGAGAATGCTCTGAAAGGCATAAAAACACATTTTCTCTCTGGATTTTTGTTGTAATCCATTGGGCAAGCGTGGAGAGTTTGGTGGCATTTCTTTCTCTCACTCTCTGGGTGCATCTGTCTCGGTCACGCTTGGCCAGTCAACCACGGAATAGACAAACGGTTACTGGGAACTTAATTTTATTTTATACGAAGTAAGGCCCACTAGAGCTAGAGAGCTCTTTTTTTCAGAAGCGACCTGCCTGTCACAAATGACAGCTCAACGAAGTGGCTTATCACGCGGCCAAATACTCTGAACGCACGTCGATTCTAAACGTGGAGAAGAAAAATCCACACGACCACGGGGAGAACACGCGAACACCAAATATGCAGCAGGCGTCAGGGTGGGGATCGAACCCGCAACCTCCTGCACACCAGGCGAGGGAGTTAACGTGTGTCCACCACTGCGCCCCTTTAACAGCTCTTCTGCCTTCCGTGCCAACACTGGAAATGAGGACACCAAAGGCACTTTTTGTCCCTTTCTGTGCAGTATGGTCATGCAGGAGCTGCACATCTCCCAGGGTCAAGTGAGTTGCACGGAGTCGCCCCCGGGAATCAGCCTGCAGTCGTCCAGCCCAGGAACGCCCACGCAGTGCCCCGCCGGTAAGAGGGGGGGGGCGACAGCGGACACACCCCCGCGATCGACGTGGATTTGCGAGCGAACTGAACGCAGCCTCTTCTTGGTTCTTTCGGTAAAGTCACGTAGAATGGAAATAATAAAATAAAACATAATAAAATAATTCTCACGACGTTTCGGCCACAACGCAAGCAGCCGTCCTCAGGCGAAGACCAGAATTATTTTATTATTTTTTATTTTATTATTTTATTATTTCCATTCTACGTGACTTTACCGAAAGAACCAAGAAGATGAATCCCTGCAGTCACGAAAGCTTTAAATCGAAATTGAACGCAGCCTGTTGTCAAGATGCTGCAAAGCGAACGGCGATAACAAAACATTGGCGTTGTGTGGATCACTGGAGAAAGAGGTGGCTCTTACTTTCCGCGCGGTTTTTTTTTGTGTGATACTCCACTGAAGGTGGCACGCAAACATAGCAAAAACTCGACACGCTTGTCAATAGCACTGCCCTAAAGGGAGAATTATATATAATAGGAGAGGTGTCGGGGAGTGGCTCCTTCTTCATAGCAGAGAGCACGCAGCTGCGAAAGTCAGTCACAGGTAGAGGAGAATCGAAAGGTCTTGAGTGTGGACTTGAACAGGGGCAGGGAGTAGGCAGCACAAATGGCTGGGGTTGTGGGCAGGAGGGGGGGAGATGCAGACTACAGGGGCAGCCGATGAGAAGGACGAACTTCTCACTGAGCGAAGACCGACTGGTCGGTTTCGACAGAAGACTTTGCTTGCGAGAGCAGAGGAGACTGGAGAGAAGAGAGCGGAAGGTGGGGGCAAGTCCTGTAGAGCAATTTGAAAACGGTGAAGGGTGATCTTTACGGCCGAGTAAGTTTCGCAATTGTGTGCGATGAATCGCACGCGCGATTGAGTCCCGAGTCAATGTGCTCGCCGAAGGCCTCCTGTAAAGGATGCACTGGGAGCTCGGCCTGGGTCCCTGTACATTTCTTTTTATTTTACCAGGCAAGGCCCACTGAGCTGTATCGCTCTTATTCAGAAGCGACCTGGCCACAAATGAGAGCTCAACAAAGTGGCTTATCGCGTGCAACTTTCTAGCAGCCAAATACTCGAACACGCGCGTTTCTAAACGTGGGGGGGGAGGAAAAAACCGGACGACTCGAAGAAAAATCCACGCGACTGCGGGGAGAACTCCAAATATACAGCAGGCGTCAGGGTCGGGATCGAACCCACGACCTCCTGTATACCGGGCGAGGAAGGTAACATCTCCTAGTCACCGTGGCGTGCGGATGATGGCGGTGGTGCGAGGCGGCCGGGTCGCAGGGTCCCACGAACTAACGAGCCGCGTTGACGTTATCGGCAAGGGACCGCGTCCCGCCGTTGCGAGCGGTGCCGTGACCCAGAGATCCTCCTGCTGCGTGGCGAGGGGGACGCACGTGAGCCGTTGGAGTGGAGTGGAGCGAGGAGCGGGTGGATCAAAAATCGCTCGGGGTTACGAAAGTGAAAAGATATTTTTTTTTCCTCTCAAGGGACCACAGAGAGGCAAGAGGCACATTGATGATTGGGATGTTTTTTTCTTGCAGATGAACATAAAATGCTTGACCGTTTCTCTATTACTGCGTGAACGTTGATGAGCTGCACGCCGAACGACTGCGCCTTGCCCACTTTCTGTCGGCTTTAGAGTTGCATGCCACGAAAGGCAAATTACATGGTTCAAGCGAAGACGGGGATCGTATATCTGTAAGTGTTTAGCACAAGACTTAAAGAAATGTGGAACTTTAGGCTGACTGCAATAGGAGTAAAAAGCAATCATCCTCTGCAGTCATATCTGGTGTCCACCCAAAGCAGTGACTCAGCCATTTATTTATGTATAGCCCCTTCTAGAATATCACGAGAAATTCATCAGCGGGCCATGATCTCCAACGTTTAAATGTAGGAGATCATCCTGATTGAGTAATATATAGCACTAGAAATGCATCAGTGGCTTCATGATCTTCAACGTTTAGATGTAGGAGATCAATGACCCACCGATGAATTTCTAGTAATATATATTATATGTTACTCAATCAGGATTATATATGATAGTGAAACCACTTTTTGATGCTGTTTAGGCCAGGAAAAAATGGCAAAATTAGTGGTACCTCATTAATAATTTTTACGCAAAATTTATGTTGCAAAGAGCATTTGTCGTGGTGTAAATTTATACAAATTTGGAAAATTACCTCTAAATTACTCGGTTGGGATGATATACATCTGTCATCGCCCCCTACTGCAAAAAATTGCCAGGACTTTCCTGAAAAAAGTCTTCAATCAATAAATCACTCTTTATTTTATTCACCCTCAATAAAGTAGGCATCAGTGCACATTAGAGCAGAACGGGGTCGTGAAATGTTAATTACCTCGCCTGGTATACAGGAGGCTGTGGGTTCAACCCCAACTCTGACGGCTGTAAATTTGGAGTTTACATGTCTCTCTCCCCATGGTCGCATGGATTTTTCTCCGGGTCCTCCGGCTTTTCCCTCCACATTTAGAAACATGCATTTAGAGTATTGGGCTGCGATGAATGTACACGTGATAAGCCACTTCGTTGGGCGAACATTTGTGGCCAGCTCGCTTCTGAAAAAGAAACCCGTAAAAACAAAGTTTTTCACTATAAATCCTTTATATGCGTGGCATCGGTTTTATTTTATTATTCATTTCTGTTTTTCTTGAGTAAGAGTTTCATTTTTATCACATTGGTATTTTAAATTAAATATGAAAAAAAACATTTCCTAAAAAGTGGAAAATTTTGGAAAAAAAATTTCACGAAAATAAATTGTCACGCACAACGAGTCTGTGCGCAAAATGTCAGCTCGATTGGATCACGGGAAGTGGGTTAAAAAACGACCGAAAGATTTGCACGGTCGTAAGCGCGCAAGCAAGCAAGCAAGTGAACTTAATATAAAGGATTTAAAAATAGCTACAGAGATCAGTGCTGTCCAAGGATCCTGGCAGAGTACCCGCAAGAAGGTGGCTTCTCTTGTAGAGAAGCAAGCGCTGCGTTAATGATATAATTCAAACTGTTAAGAGTTGGCTGGGGCAGGGAACATCACTTAGATAGGATGATAGCCAATGGTCAAGAATAATAACAGTGGCAGCCAAGGAACGGAATACGTCAACAAGGAATCTTCTCACCGAAGAGACGGAACGGTGAAATCAGATCGCGTGCAGGCGCTGGGCAGATGATCACATCGCAGGATCATGAGAGCTCGCGTCAGCCCGAGGAGGCCATCATCCAGCAGTGGATTTCCCCTGGCTGATGATGATGGGGATGATGATGAAGACAACGCTGAGCATTACGCCAGTCCATAACACGGTGACAAGCCAGACTCCGGCAAGAATGGGCTTCCCACGCACGCTTGCGTGCAAGAAACTGAACTCTCTTTTGTGCCGTCGGCTTAAAATATTAACGAGCAGATCTTTGGCCGAGAGGGCATGGCAGACACGTGGACCAGGGCTGGGGCTTGACAAAGGGGGGCAGAGGCAGAAATGAAATGCGAATCGTCAGTAATTGAGTGGAATGGTGGAGAGGAGGGGGGGCGTGTGGGTGGCGTTCGGGCTATTAATCTAGCGGCAGAATAAAGAGTCTGATCATAAATTATGCACGCTCTGTGTCGGGGTCTGGGCGCACACGGAGGAGGCTGAGATACAGCGGGGGGGTGGGAGGGGGTGCTAACTGAGAGGTGGGGCTAGCAACGAGCTCGGACATAACAGACGAGAGGTGTGACCGAACCACGTCGCACATGCGTGTGGCTGTGGAAGCTGAGCGGAATCGGGCCCAGTTCTCGTATCTGCAATGGCAAGGGGGGAGGCTCCCCCTGGGGGACGCCACGTGTTGTTGTAATGGGGGGTTTTGGGGGTGCTGTGTGGCGAACAGAAGATGATGTGGCTTTGCAGCAGGGCTGTCGTTGAGTCTGCTTCTGTGCTTCGTTTGAGCG
Source organism: Lethenteron reissneri (assembly GCF_015708825.2). Taxonomy (NCBI): domain Eukaryota; kingdom Metazoa; phylum Chordata; class Hyperoartia; order Petromyzontiformes; family Petromyzontidae; genus Lethenteron; species Lethenteron reissneri. The sequence goes on along the minus strand of NC_083821.1, from coordinate 6,371,624 downwards.
TCATTCCCAGAGGTCGCAAACGGGTTTTGATTCCTTACCCGTACCCGTACCCGGCCGCACCAGGGTCGCAAACGGGTACCCGTACCCGTACCCTACCCGTACCCGGCCGGGTACGGGTTGGGTACGGGTATCGGGTAGCCAATTGCGACCTCTGGGATGAAGCCATGTTGCAGGTGCGGGTGGGTTGATTCTAGGAACTTGAATTGTGAGAAGAGTCAAGACGTTGGGAAATGAGTGACAAACAGTTACTCACCAGTGACTCACGGCCTACCCGTACCCGGTACCCGGCCGCACCAGGGTCACAAACGGGTACCCGTACCCGGCCGGGTACGGGTAGCCGGGTATCGGGTAGGGTACGGGTACCTGGTTGCGACCTCTGGTCATTCCCCTCGCACGCTTGGGGGTTCTCTCTCTCTCTCGAGTATTCCGCTTTCCTCCCCACGTGCCACTCGCAGACGGGAGGAATTTGACACCAAATATTTCAAAATATGAGAGGGAAAACCAAAGGTCTTGAAACTCAATTGACGCTTACACCCTTACATAAGTGATATACAGTGCAGTATTTATCACTAGTGATTATTATTAGGCAATGGAGGCAAACCATTGCAACAGGAGTGGGAACAAAGCAAGAGGCTGAGTCGACCTAAGGGAAGCCCAGGACTGGTTCAGAGAATCGTCACTGGTGTTGGCCGTGAGCGGGAATCGAACCCGGGTCGCCAGGTTCATGGCGCAACGCGCTACACTACCGCACACTACACACACACACTACACACACACACCACACTACACACACCACACACACCACACTACACACACACACTACACACACTACACCCACACTACACACTACACACACACACACTACACACACACACTACACACACACACTACACACACACAAACCACACTACACACACACACTACACACACACACTACACACAGACTACACACACACACATCACACACACTACACACACCACACACACACACACCACACACACTACACACACGCCACACACACACCAAACCACACACACACCACACTACACACACACCACACTACACACACACACTACACACAGACTACACACACACACATCACACACACTACACATACCACACACACACTACACACACACACTACACACACACCACACTACACACACACCACACTACACACACACTACACACACACACTACACACACCACACACACACACTACACACACTACACACACACTACACACACACACATCACCCACACCACACTACACACACTACACACACCACACACACACACTACACACACACTACACACACACCACACTACACACACACCACCCACACCACACTACACGCACACACACCACCCACACACACACACCACACTACACACACACACCACACACACTACACACTACACACACCACACTACACACACACACTACACACACACCACACTACACACACACCACCCACACCACACTACACGCACACACACCACCCACACACACACACACACCACCACACACACACCACACTACACACCACCACCCACACTACACTACACACACTACACACACACACCACCCTACACACACCACCACCCACACTACACACCACCCACACCATACCCACACACACCACCACGCACCACCACCACATACACCACACCACCCACACTACACTACACACACTACACACCCACACACCCTACACCACCACCCCACCCACACACACACCACCCACACCACACACACCACACACACCACACACACCACACACCACACACACACACACACACACACACCACACACACACACACCACACACACCACACACACACACCACACCACCCACACACCACACTACACACACACACACACACCACCCACACACACACCACACCACCCACACACCACACTACACACACACACACCACCCACACACACACCACACCACCCACACACCACACTACACACACACACCACCCACACACCACCCACACCACCCACAACACACTACACACACACCACTCACACACACTACACACACACCACCCACACCACACTACACACACACACACCACCCACACATCACCCACACCACACTACACACACACATCACCCACACACACCACACACACCACCCACCCAACACACACCACCACCCACACCACACCACCCTACACACACCACCACCCACACTACACACCACCCACACCACACACCACAGACACACCACCACGCACACGTGGACGGAGTAAGCGTGAGAGAAAGAGAGGGGGGGTGAGGGGGGGTGAGGGGGGGAAGGCCGAGCGGCTCCTGCGCCTTGGAGGATTGTTGCATATCGCCTTACCCCCCCTCTCCCCAGGCCCCATCCCGCCCCTCCCCCAGGTCTCCCTCCACCTAGGCCTCCCTTCGTCCCCCCCCCAAACCTAACCCCCCCCCCAGCCCTATCTCGCCCCCCCCCCCAGGCCTCCCCCCCAGGCCTCCCTGCCCCCCCCCTCCCCAGGCCTCCCTCCCCCTTCCCCTACCCAGCTTCTGTTCCCACTCTGAAGGGGTGTAGGGGGGCCACCACCACCACACCACCACCACACCACCACCAGCACCACACCACCACCACCACCACTACACCACCACCACACCACCACACAACCACCACCACCACTGCCACCACCACCACCACCACACCACCACCACCACCACACCACCACCACACAACCACCACCACCACTGCCACCACCACCACCACCACACCACCACCACCACCACCACCACCACCACCACACCACCACCACACCACCACCACACAACCACCACCACCACTGCCACCACACCACCACACCACCACCACACCACCACCACCACACCACCACCACCACCACCACCACCACCACACACACACACCACCACCACCACTGCCACCACCACCACACCACCACCACACCACCACCACCACACCACCACCACACAACCACCACCACCACCACACACCACCACCACCACACCACCACCACACCACCACCACCACAGCACCACCACCAGCACCACCACCACACCACAACCACCACCAGCACCACCACCACCACACCACCAGCACCACACCACCAGGACCACACCACCACACCACCACCACACCACCACCACCACACCAGCACCAGCACCACCACCACACCACAACCACCACCAGTACCACCACCACCACACCACCACCACCACTCCACCACCACCACACCACAACCACACCACCACCACTCCACCACCACCACCACACCACCACCACACCACCAACACCACACCACCAGCACCACACCACCACCACCACACCACCACCAGCACCACCACCACACCACCACCACTACACCACCACCACCACACCACCTTTTCCACCTCCACCAAACGCGAGATTTCGTGAGCTCCGTGGCACGGTCACGTGATTACCCCCCCCCCCCGCACGCTCTGCCGTGAGATCTCACGCAGCACTCTGCGCTGTCCGTCGGAACCATCTCAAATCCGCCCCCACCAACCACAACCCACCCACCCGTCACATTAAAGCGCCACAATCATGTGTTGCACACGTGTGAACAGCAGTGCCGGATTATCCATGTAGCGAAAGTAGCGTAATGCTACGGGGCCCCGCGCTGAAAGCTTTCAAGCTATCAATTCCGGTTCAGTGATTCTGCTCTATCACTATAGTACTATACTGCCTTCAACTTTTATGAACGACTGGGTGTTTAAGGTTAGCGATTTGGCGTATTATCTGGCTGTATAGCAAATGAAAAAATACAATTACTTTACTATGCGAAGTGAATATTTTGTTTTAATATTTGCGTGTTTTTATTTATTTCGGGCCCCTTATAACATACGCTACAGGCCCCGCAACCAGCTTAATCCGGCACTGGCTAACAGGCGTGTGTTACGCATAGCGTCCGTGTGATTTATTGCAGATAGCAAACGGGTAACGCGCGGTAACGTGATTGAATGTGAAATTGTGATGTGTTCAACATGGTCAATCCACTGCTGGACGAATGTCTCCTCGGCCAAGTCGCGCTGTCACTTCTGCCACATTGTGCGAAATGTAGCAGCCTCAAGTGGCTGGAGGAATCACTTGAACCCATTCTCTGTAATCAGTTCTAGGCGTATTCTTAACATCGCAAGGTCATGAGAGGCATTAATCCAGCAGTGGATTAAGCCATGGGCGATCATCATGATGATGGTGGCTGGAGATTTAAAAAACTCACAATCACCAGAAATTGCTAAAGAAATGTAAAACATGAGTGGAAAAATATTTCCGCTTAATAACGATTCCTTAGGGACTGGAATTGTGTTGGAATGTTAAGCAATAACATTTTACTTGAATCAAATTACAATCCAGAATCTTGACAATTCATTGAATCTTTGGGGGATTCATCATTGCACCCCATCATCATCGTCGTCGTCATCATCATTTATTACACAGCTGTCAACCCATGCGGTTCACCGTATTCTTGTGCAGGGAAATTGAGTTTGCAGGTCCATACGGCGTACAGCCGTTTGAACACGGGCAAAACATTTTTTTTGTCTATTTGTGTTTCTCCCTTGTGATGGGACTTTGTAGGATGAACGTTGATATTTATAAGGGCACGAGGTGACCAATAAGGTCTAAATTGGTCTATAATAAGGTAGGGACCGATAAGGGTTTGACAAGTATGCTGTTTAGACTGCAGCCTCCATGTAGTACATGTTCAAAGCACGATGATAAATGAGTATTTGAGATGATTACTCAGAGAGGAAGTGACTACAAACCAAACATGATGTTCAAAAACATAGAGTGGTTTCCAGCTCGAATAAGCATGGAGGTGGTGCCAATCTCCCGTTTACAGCCCTGAGCCATTGATGGAAATTCCACTTTCCTATGCCGAGGGCGAGTATATCCTTATGACAGCCACTGCTGACTTGCCCACAAGGCGGTACCTATCTTATCGAAACCCGGAGGGATAATGGGCCAGGTAAATCCCCAACCAGGAGTTGAACTGGCAACCTTCAAATTGTGAGCCACCTGCTCGACCACTGAGCCACCGGGCCAGACAAACCCATGGAGCTATGGGCGATAAACACAACAACAATTGAGAATGAGCACACGCTTGTGACGCTTAAACTGTGCCCGCACCTCATATTAGCACGGTTGGCTACGTACGGTGCGAAAGAAGTTCAACATGCGTGTGTACGTCTGTCGACTGTTCTCGCCGACTATATCTGGTGGTTATCCAGTCTGCACCGTGCGGAGACTGGCAAAGTCGTCTCTCTGCTAAGCAGAAGTGCAATTGCCCAAAATTTCGCCTATTAAGGATGTCGTCTTATTTTGATGGCCGTCTATTGATCAATGTGTTGGGTTTTTTTCTTCTTGGTTCTTTCGGTAAAGTCACGTAGAAGGGAAGTAATGAAATAATAAAAATAAAACATAATAAAATAAAATAATTCTCACGACGTTTCGGCTGCAACGCAAGCAGCCGTCTTCAGGTTGCGTTGTAGCCAAAACGTCGTGAGAATTATTTTATTTTATTATGTTTTATTTTTATTATTTTATTACTTCCCTTCTACGTGACTTTACCGAAAAAACCAAGAAGATGAATCCCTGCAGTCACGAAAGCTTTAAATCGAAGTGTTGGGTTTTGTGAAGCGATGCTAGGCCGGCCGGGCGATAATCGTCCAATGATTGCCCGTATATGTGGAGTTTGCGCATTCTCCCCGTGGTCGCGTGGATGTTTGTCCGGGTTCGTCCGAATTTTCCCTTCCACATTTGGAATCGACGTGCGTTCAGAGTATTTGGCTGCATTTTTCGATTTAAAGCTTTCTTGACTGCAGGGATTCATCTTCTTGGTTCTTTTGGTAAAGTCACGTAGAACGAAAATAATAAAATAATAAAAATAAAACATAATCAAATAATTCTCACGACGTTTCGGCCACAATGCAAGCAGCCGTCTTCAGGTGGAGAACAGAGTCTTCAGACTCTGCCTTCTCGACAGTCTTCAGACTCTGCCTTCTCGAGAGACCTGTTCTCCACCTGAAGACGGCTGCTTGCGTTGTGGCCGAAACGTCGTGAGAATTATTTTATAATGTTTTATTTTTATTATTTTCCTTCTATTTGGCTGCAATTAATTTCCGCGCGATATGCCGCTTCGTTGAGCTATCATTCGTGGGTGGCCAGGTCGCTTCTACAAAAATTGCAGTACAGCTCAGTGGGCCCTTGCCTGATAAAAAATAAAAAAAAGTTTATCTCGCCTTGCAAATTTTCGTGGGGCGCACTCGGATGAAATCCCGGGACCCCTCTGCGAGCGGCACGCCCGCGGTCTCCCCCCATGGCCACGCGCTCTCGACACCCTGGGCGGCGTTGACACGCGGTTGACGTCGATCGTGGTCGACGCCCGTCGCCCCGAGCGTCGCGCCTGACGGAGGCCCACCGTCGGCGAGGCCGGCGCTGGGTTGGTGGTTTTTTTAAATCCTTTATATTAAGTTCGCTTGCTTGCTTGCGTGCTTGCTTGCTTGCTTACGACCGTGCAAACCTTTCGGTCGTTTTTTAACCCACTTCCCGTGATCCAATCGAGCTGACATTTTGCACACAGACTCGTTGTGCGAGACAATTAATGTTCGTGAAAATTTTTTTCCAAAATTTTACACTGTTTAGGGAAAACAAATTAAATATTTAATTACCAATTGTTTAATACTGCAGACAATAATCTGACCCATAGGTGGCAGCCATCTCAAGCCAGAGGACGAGAGGACTCTAGCCGCCACGCATATAAAGGATTTAGAGTGAAAAACTTTGTTTTTACGGGTTATGCTTATTTCTTCTTTTTTTCTTTCACCGAGCGGCTCCTTCGGCGTCTTGCGCCGAATGTGCGTGTACGGGCAGGCGCTTGAGAAGCGGCGCATTCCAAAAATAAGTGAGCGGAACACGCGCAAATTAACGCGCGCGGCAAGGCTCGCGCGCGCGCGCTCGTGTAACCCCTTGCGGGGACAGACTCGGTCGACCTCGGCTTTGGCTTTGTAAATTCGCTCGTAGCAGCCGGTCTCGCTATTGCTACATCAGTCGTTGCGAAAAGTTGACGATCGGCGTATTCTTCGGATCATAAGACGCGCTCGTCTTCCCCCCCCACCCCCCCACAGTGTTTCAGCAGCAAACATTGGCGGGTGAGTCTTGTGATGCGGAGAATGCATCTCGTCTCGCGGAAGATGTGTTTTGAATCTCGTTGGTAGGAATCACCTTCCTAGAAGACGGTTCTCCGTAATGTTACGCTGGTCACCCCAGAGGCTGGAATATATTCCGATGACATCCCTACCCATTTTAAAGCAGCGATACGATTGCCATCTCCTGGACGCTGGCTGTCCACAACAATGCCGTGTTCTCCCAATTATAAGACGCACGATTTTTCTGCAACTTAAGTCAACAATGCTTGACTCAGGGAGGAGGACGCCCCTGCCATGCATAGTCCCATGGGATGTTGGCTATCAACAACAAGGCAACTCCTATGACTAATTGGGAATGGGACGCAAGCGTAGGATTGATCACCCTGTCGCTGGCCGCCTTTGGGGAGGGTGTATAGTGTGAAAGGCCGAAACACCCTAGGAACCAAAGGCTCACTACTGACGATGCGCTCCCCAAATTTCACCAGGCTCACTGTTCATGAACTCTTGGAGGTGCTTGCACAAAGGATAGTAACATCTCATCCTGTGTTCTTTGGAATATTTTCCATATATGTGAAATTATGATGAATATATTCCTCTTAAATGATTTAGGAGTCATGAGAAGCGATTAAACGATCTGTGTTCGCTTGAAATCAAGCCGTGTAATTGCATTTCGTATTGAATCGCGCGTAGGATTTGTGAGTCTCGACATATTCCCCAGCAATAATTTCGATACAATCGACGAATGGAATTTGACCACCGGATTAAAGGGGAACTTTTGCTAAACAAATGCAGTGGAGACGATGACGTTGACAGATACAGTTAAACACCTGACAATAGTAAAACATCCATAATACAGGTTTTTTTTGGGGTTAAATCGCGTAAATATATAAATGTGTCGTTAAACCCGACACCACCCGACACAGCCAATTAGTAAGCTTTGTTACCTAAACAGAACGTGCCAAGTACAGCTACAGCACACCGGTGTGTTGGAGAGCAAAGCCATAACATTTACAATCCGAGTGCGACGTTCCGCCAGTAATCACAACAAGCTTCATCAGGCGGACAGAAATGCAACTTTCATTCGTAAAACGAAGTTGCTCAGACACACCGCCGCACAAGAAGAATGCAATGATTATAATGCGGCACGTTCATGGCTCAGATGTTTTGCTGTGCAATGTGCACGAGCAGACCCCGTGTCTTAATGACGCGACTGCATTTTCTTTACACTAATAGGGTTTTTCCCCTTTTTTCTGGCAACAAAACTGACACCTTTTGCAAGGAATCATGCTTACATTAACCACAATACTTGCAGTCAAATGCAAACAAAAAACAATACTCTGATTGCATTTGACTGCAAGTAGTTGTGGTTAATGTAAGCATGATTCCTTGAAAAAGGTGTCAGTTTTGTTGCCAGAAAAAAGGGGAAAAACCCTATTAGTATATTTTGGTAATGGCAAAGGAGGTCCCATGATGCATTTTCTTCGTTTCAGCTGCCTGTGAAGTTTACGACTGCGCCCCATCGCACAACCATTACACCCCCGCGCTCTACCCACCCAAGTGAGTGCTTCATCTCATTTCACGATTAACCGATGCACATGTACGCATGTTTATGTATGTATGTAAAATTGTCTTGGATTGCGAGCATAATTCGTTCCGGAAACGTGTTTGTAATCCAAAGCACTTGTATATCAAAGCACTCGATTATCAGTTGTGATCACGTGACGCTCGGCAGACAAAGCGTATACACGTACTGCTCGCATTGCAAGACCTCGCTCGTTTATCAAATTGATATTTATTTAAAATGTTTGCTCGTCTTGCAAAACACTCGCAGACCAAGTTACTCGCAATCCAAGGTTTTACTGTATCTTGTGTGTTACGTATGTTGAACTTCTTTCGCGCCGTACGTAGCCACCCGTGCTAATCAGGAGGTGTGGGGGAAGGACAATAAACTTAACACATAAAGCAGTTCTAAAGAAATGGGTTTTCAATCTAGATTAACAGGTGCATAGCTCCATTGACTTCCTAAAATCGTGTGGGAAGAGCGTTCCAGACGGCCGCCAAAAGCGCATCTGAAAGCCGGTGACCGTCTTTGTTCGATGGCCAGCCAGAAGCCGCTGCATGGATGACCAGCGAAGTCCTTTATGCTCAAAGAGACTCCAGTTTTTTTAGTCTGAGATGTATTCTATCGTGGGTTCATCTGCTCGTGTATCTCCCCAGTGACATCATGCCACTGGACCCGAGTAAATGAAAGTCATCATCGGCTTCCCCTTGTGCATGTTTTTGAACAAGATACGCGAGCTCGTTTTCACCCATGTAAAATTGTCTAATTTGTTACGCTCAAAAAATGGTTTGGGATTTCATCATAAGCTGTAAAAATGTATCATCTGTTTTCAATAGAGTGTGTTCCACTCACTTGCTAATCCAACAGATCCATTAACCAGGTTTTCCATTTTTATATTCGCAAACATTGTATGTCACAATAACATCGATGCTAATTAATCAAGAGACGAGGCTATCCCATTTGGCCTGATTTGACAGTGGGGTCTCGTGTTCACGAGAAGCTATTTTGGGTCAGCGTGCGCCACATGAGTGTGCGTCATTTGGCTAATCCGTACACACCTGTGTTCACATTGCCCCGGATAAAAGAAAGTTAGGGGTCGAAGTCGACACAGTAGACTCAGGATTAACCCGTGATATCCGTGGACAGGATTTGCACTCGGGGTCAAGCAGGGATGTAGCGCGGTACACTGACCCCTATGCAGACACCGTCACGAGCCTGGTGAAATGCCAGAGGGACAGGTTAGTTTTATTTTTAAATTTAAAGCTTTCGTGACTGCAGGGATTCATCTTCTTGGTTCTTTCGGTAAGTCACGTAGAAGGGAAATAATAAAATAATAAAAATAGAACATAATAAAATACAATTCTCACGACGTTTCGGCCACAACGCAAGCAGCCGTCCTCAGGTGAAGAACAGGTCTGTCGGAAAGACAGCGTCTGAATGGGCACCACCATGCTTAGCAGCGTATATTTAAGCTGGGTTGGAGGGGGGAAGGGGCGCCTTGACAAAGGAATTTACATATCAAGAGGAATTTAGCATATTTATAGGAAATGCAGATATGGGATTATTCACTACTTGTGGAATGCGTAGGAAAGAACCAAGAAGAGGTTAGTGTTGTCGTCAATTGATGGGCTCGGTACTAGAGGCTGGGTGGCTAAGTAGTTAGTCAATGGAAGGGCTAGTATTGAAGCTGGGTGGCTAGGTGGTTAGAGTCACTGGCAGGTCAAGTACTCGTGACTGGGTGGCTAGTTGGTGAGGATCAGTAGTCATGACTGGATGGCTAGTCAGCTGAGATGTGCTCTACCCCAAACTCTTTGCCTCCCGCTTTCAATCAATCAATTGCCACATTTTTGGCCACTTTGAGTTTTTTTGATTTTCATGTCCACCGTGCACCACGCCACTTTATTGAAACAGAACGACGCCGCCAACACCGCGAACCGCTAAAACAAAAAAATGCAAGCTGGATTGAGCGACATGGCCTGCTGAATTCTGTCGTGTCCTTTGCACCTTTCGCCATCCGGTAGCGGGCTCTGGCTTTGACCTCTTAAGCACCTCTTTCGTGGGTGGCTTGCGTAACACCCCACTCGTGGACTCGCTCAGATCAAAGCGGGGCTCAGTGCAGGAAGCCTCCATCAGTGCAGAGGTGTGTGGTGGTGGTGGGAGGGGTGGTTGCGTGTTTTCCGCGCCCTATGGAATGCCTCCTCCTGGCCCCTGCCTGCATGGTTTAAAGATTACGGTTCATCCCTGTCCCAATCCTTCTACCCCGCAATCAATCAATCTCGCAACAATTTTCCCACCGAATACCTGCTGGCTGCAAAACCCGGGTTTGGTTTCCCCCTGCCACTGGGGGGGGGGGGGTCGCACCACTCGCGTGAGTGCTAGTGCTAGTGCGTGTGTGCGCGTGTGCGTGTGTGAGTGTGCGCGTGTGAGTGTGTGCGTGAGCGTGTGTGAGTGTGTGCGTGTGCGTGCGTGTGCGTGCGTGAGTGCTAGTGCGTGCGTGTGTGCGTGAGCGTGTGTGCATGTGTGCGTGTGTGTGTGAGTGTGTGAGCATGTGTGAGTGTGTGCGGTAGTGTAGTGGTTAGCGCACTGCGCTATGAACCTAGCGACCCGGGTTCGATTCCCGCTCACGGCCAACACCCAGTGACGATTATCTGAACCGGTCCTGGGCCTTCCCTAGGTCGACTCAGCCTCAAATGCGTACCTGATGTGGTGTGTAAACATCGCCACTGGGGAGAGAAAGGCGGTCGGGCGTGGTGCTGGCCACCCACCCCCTCGTGTACCGTTCCGGCCTTCATAGGTGCTCGCTAACAGCACTTGCCCCTACAGTCTGTTAAGGCTATACGGGGGATCTTTATCTTTGTGTGTGCATGTGACACGCCGCGTCGGTTGTAGCGGTTGGCTCGCACGCTGTGCCAGGGTGCCACGGTGGCGAGGAGATGTTAACTACCTCGCCTGGTTACGCAGGAGGTCGTGGGTTCGATCCTGACCCTGACGCCTGTATATTTGAAGTTTGCGTATCTCTCTTCACCGTTGGTCGCGTGGGATTTTTCTCCGGGTCCTCCGTTTTTTTCCCTCCACATTGAGAAAAGTGCATTTCCAGTATTTGGCTGCTATAAATTTCCACGTGATAAGCCACTTCGTTGAGTTATAATTTGTGGCCAGGTCGCTTCTGAAAAAGAGCTAAATATCTCAGTGGGCCTTACCTGGTAAAATAACAATAGTTTAAATCTTGACTTAAAGCTTTCGTGACTGCAGGAATTCATATTCTTTGGGTCTTTCGGTAAAGTCATGTAGATAGGTTTTCCTGAAGACGTCCGCTTGTGTTGCGATCGAAACGTCGTAGTTTTTTCTTATTTTCTTTGAACCTATCTACGTAACTTCACCGAAAGACCCAAACAAAAATAGTCTAGTTTATAAATTTAGTCTAGATTCCTGCGTACGATCCACATTGCCGGCAATTTGTGTCTAAAGCTGGTCTCGGACTTCTCTAGGTTGACTCGGCCTAAAATAAGTACCTCCTTGCTCGTAAGTTTTCACGGCCGCTTATAATCGATTCGTGGCATCGGACAAACGTCCCGATGCAGGACCTTCCTGAACGAAGAGGCTTGTATATTTTTCCGGAAAAATAAATATCCGTACTACTATACAGTACATACGTAGTTGGCCCACTGGACTTTCAATCCAGATGTCGCAACTTAGAATTTGATCTCCCAGCACAGCATTTGAAACAATGGTGAAAGTTCATCTTCTTGGTTCTTTCGGTAAAGTCACGTAGAATGGAAATAATAAAATAATAAAAATAAAACATAATAAAATAAATCTCACGACGTTTCGGCCACAACGCAAGCAGCCGTCCTCAGGTGGAGAACAGGTCTGTCGAGAAGACAGAGTCATTCAGACTGAGTCCTTCAGACTCTGTCTTCTCGACAGACCTGTTCTCCACCTGAGGACGGCTGCTTGCGATGTGGCCGAAACGTCGTGAGAATCATTTATTATGTTTTATTTATTATTTTATTATTTCCCTTCTACGTGACTTTACCGAAAGAACCAAGAAGATGAATCCCTGCAGTCACGAAAGCTTAAATCGAAATGGTCAAAGTTGATTACATTTTCCGGCCTCTGCCCACCCTGGCAGCTCGAATGGGCATCACGACCAGCGCTGCTCGTCGACAGACACATGGCGTGCGATGGGGGGATGGGGGATAGGGCGCGGGGTATTCCTCCCTCTTCGGAGACAACCTGGCTAATTAATTGTGGGGGGGAAAAGAAAAGCGAATGTGCCCACAGCACCTTTCTCTCGTGGAGCCCGATCCCTCCAGCAGCAGCAGCAGCAGCAGGGGCAAGCGATTTCAGGGCAACCCGCGCCTTTTATAATTCCGATTTAAAGCTTTCGTGACTTCAGAGATTCATCTTCTTGGTTCTTTCGGTAAAGTCACGTTCTTTCGTGACTTTACCGAAAGAACCAAGAAGATTTTATCATTCCGTCGCCCGTCCGCTCCGCACGCGACACGGTTTTTACCGCCGTGGTGGCGCGCGAGGCTTGAACGCCGAGACCTTGGCCCGCGTCCCCGTGTGCCCTTTGCGACGTTCCCCACGCAGCTTATCGGCGGCCCCCGCCGACCCCACCGGCCACGCGATGGCCACCTACCCGAGCCAGGGCCACCACGCGTCCTCGGCGGCTCCCTGCGCCTACCCCTCCTACCTGCAGCACCCCTCCTACGAACTGCACACCTACGGTGCTCCATCGCGCGCACCCACACGGCCGCCACCAGCAGCAGCACCGAAACTGGCAGAGCAGCACCAGCAGCAGCAGCACCAGCAGTACCACCACCAGCAGCACCACCACCAGCAGCACCACCACCAGCAGCACCACCACTGCCAGAGCAGCACCACCACTGCCAGAGCAGTACCACCACTGCCAGAGCAGCACCACCAACAGCACCACCACTGCCAGAGCAGCACCACCACCACCACCACTGCCAGAGCAGCACCACCACTGCCAGAGCAGCACCACCAGCAGCACCACCACTGCCAGAGCAGCACCACCACTGCCAGAGCAGCAGCACCACCACTGCCAGAGCAGTACCACCAACAGCACCACCACTGCCAGAGCAGCACCGCCACCACCACCACTGCCAGAGCAGCACCACCACTGCCAGAGCAGCACCACCACTACCAGCAGCACCACCACCACCAGCAGCACCACCAGCAGCAGCACCACCACTGCCAGAGCAGCACCACCACTGCCAGAGCAGCACCACCAGCACCACCACCCAGCAGCACCACCACCACCACCACCACCACTGCCAGAGCAGCCACCACCATCAGCCCACCAGCAGCACCCCACCACCACACCACTGCCAGAGCAGCACCACCACTGCCAGAGCAGCACCACCTTACACCACCACCAGCATCACCAGCAACACCAGCAGCACCAGCACCACCACTACCACCAGCAGCACCAGCAGTACCAGCAGCAGCACCACCACCACACCAGTAGCACCACCACCAGCACCACCAACAGCAGCACCACCACCAGCACCACCAACAGCAGCACCACCACTGCCAGAGCAGCACACACCACCACCAGCACATCACCAGCAGCAGCGCCACCACCATCACCACCAACAGCAGCACCACCACTGCCAGAGCAGCACCACCACCACCAGCACCATCACCAGCAGCAGCGCCACCACCATCACCACCACCAGCAGCACCACCACTGCCAGAGCAGTACCACCACCACCAGCACCATCACCAGCAGCAGCGCCACCACCATCACCACCACCAGCAGCACCACCACTGCCAGAGCAGTACCACCGCCAGCAGTACCACCAGCAGCACCACCAACAAGAATAATCACACCAACAGCACCACCACTGGTAGAGCAGCACCACCACCAGCAGCACCACCAACAACAATCACACCAGCAGCACCACCAACAGCACCACCACCAGCAGCACCACCAACAACAATCACACCAACAGCACCACCAACAGCACCACCAGCAGCACCACTAACAACAATCACACCAGCAGCACCACCACCATCAGCACTACAAACAACAATCACGCCAACAGCACTACCACCATCAGCACCACCAACAACAATCACGCCAGCAGAATCAACACCAGCAGCACCACAGCAGCATCACCACCGCCACTATCACCAACAGCACAATCAAAGACAAAGATCCCCCATATAGACTCAACAGACTGTATGGGCAAGTGCTGTTAGCGAGCGCCATGTACTCATTTTAGGCAGAGGTCCGCCTAGGGGAGGCCCAGGACCAGTTCAGATAATTGTCACTCGTGTTGTCCGTGAGCGCCGAATAGAACTCGAGTCCGTGAGTTCTAAGTACAGCACTCTAATCCTTGCACCACCGCTGCCCATGACAAAGACAAAGATCTCCCGTGAAGCCTTCACACAGTTCTGGAGGCAAGTGCTGTTAGCAAGTAGCACCTATGAAGGTTGGCACAGCAACACGAGGTGGTAGGTGGCCAGCACCACGCCCGACTGCCTTTGACTTCCCCAGTGACATTGTTCACACTCCGCACCAAGTACTTATACAAGGCTGAGTCGACTTAGGAGAGGCCCAGGACCAGTTCATATAATCGTCACTGGCGTTGGAAGCCGTGAGCAGGAAATCGAACCTGGGTCGCTAGCCACTGCACTGCCATTCCCTGTGCACTCGTACACACATTCATACATCCGGGCACGGATGCACACACGCACATGCATGCACGCATCCATGCACTCACGCGCTCTCACACATGCGCACGGATGCACGCACGCACACGTCCACGTACGCACTCACGCACGCGCTCTCACACATGCGCACGGATGCACGCACGCACACGTCCATGCACGCACTCACGCACGCGCACTCACACATGCGCACGGATGCACGCACGCACACGTCCATGCACGCACTCACGCACGCGCACTCACACATGCGCACGGATGCACGCACACGTCCACGTACGCACTCACGCACGCGCTCTCACACATGCGCACGGATGCACGCACGCACACGTCCACGTACGCACTCACGCACGCGCTCTCACACATGCGCACGGATGCACGCACGCACACGTCCATGCACGCACTCACGCACGCGCACTCACACATGCGCACGGATGCACGCACGCACACGTCCACGCACGCACTCACGCACGCGCACTCACACATGCACACGGATGCAGGCACACGTCCACGCACGCACACGTCCACGCACTCACGCACACACACTCACGCACGCACCTATGCACGCAGGAGGCGTGCTGCGCTCAGGCATCAAGGCGGAGGGAGACCTGGGACCATCGGAGACGCCCACGCACAGCGGATACCTCGGAAGCGGCGGATACTGCGGGGGGTACCCTGCCCCGCAGCCTGCACAGTCGCTGTACCCCTACAGCGTGCAAGGTACGTGTGTGGGCTGTACCCCTACAGCGTGCAAGGTACGTGCGTGGGCTGTACCCCTACAGCGTGCAAGGTACGTGTGTGGGCTGTACCCCTACAGCGTGCAAGGTACGTGTGCGAGGTGTCACCCTACAGATTATAGGATGCACCCCCAACTCTTATTTTAAAATACAGAGTGCTGCGTATGACAACGCAGTGAATAGGGTTGATGATAAGGTGACATTTTGAGCGATCGTCCTGCATCAGAACTCCCTTGCTATTTTAGTTTTTTCACATTTGTAGTTCTATTCACGTGTCTCCTCTTCTCGCCCACCGACACCACCCACACCACCCACACCACCCACACCACCCACACACCACCCACACCACCCACCCCACCCACACCACCCACACCACCCACACCACCGCCACGACCCACACCACCCACCCCACCCACCCACCCACACCACCCACCACCAGCCCCCGACCCACACCCCACCCACCCACCCACAACCACACCTACCACCACCCCCACACCCACCACACCACCACACCACCACACCACACCCACCCACCCACCCACACCACCCACACCAACACCACACACCCACACACCAACCACCACCCACACACCACACACACACCCACCCACCCACACCAGCCCCAACAACACACCCCACACACCACCCACACCCCACGTCACGACCCAGGAGGCAGCTACTCCCCCCTGCACTCATCCAGCCTCTACACCGGGGGTCTGGGCTGCTCCAGCGGCGCAGCCGGATACGGTGCAGCGCCGCAGCAGGTGACGCACCCCCCCCCTCATACCCCCCCCTCATCCACACCCCCCCCCATCCAACCCCCTCTCATCCACTCCCCCCCCTCCACACCCCCCTCCACCCCCCCCCCCCCACGAGAGACAGGAGCTCTAGAGAGCTCCTCTGCATTTTACTTTGCCCACTCTTGCACGCTGGCCAGACGTCTCGCACGTGACCTCCGTAGATGAACGAACGGGCAATGCGACTGCCCCGCAAACTGTTTGGACATGGGACGCTTCCCGCTGAGGAGGAGCAAGTCAAGTGCCTTGTGCCGGTTGCTAATTCGGTGACTCGAAGGTTCATCGGGAAGCTGGGAATTGTTTTAGGAATCGATTTCCGATCCCAAACGTCGGGAGGCGATGATCGTTTCCAGTGGGACACAGTCTTTTTCTTTGTTCATAACTCGAATTGGATATAACGCCATGAATCTATTAGGGAACGCATTTTTTTATCACGCCGATGCGAGTTGGATCTGACGCGATCGAGCGAACGGAACTACGTCGCGCGAGTAGGAACAAGCGGTGGTACGGCCGCCTCGGCGTAGCAGCGTCACGCAACAAGGCACTGGGATGCTGCTGGATGCTTCTAGAAGCTACCCACGCGCCTCCTCCGCCTTTGTTCAGGCTGCGTACGCATCTCACGTGTCATCGCGGACTGCGCTTCACCCTGCATTATATATCACTCATCGTAACCCAGTGTTCTTCAGGAACGCAATAGCAATGACTGCGCCACCACGGTGCGTGCGGGCGAACCGCGCGTCCCGACCGCCAACGCGGAGTTCCGTGCGTCGCCCTCAGGAGGTGTCGGGCTACGCAGGCTTTGCCCCGCAGACCCAGTACCAGAGCTACTACCCCAGCGTTGGCTACAACCCGGCCTACGCGAGCGCAGGGACCTCGTCGTCATCCTCGGCCTCCGGGGGCACCCCCTACCACGCGCAGGAGCACACGGGTGCCGTGCCCGCCATGGGGGGTGAGGGCAGCCTGCGTGTCCAGCTGTGTGTCCGACTGCGTGTCCATCTGGGTGCCCGCCTGCTTGCCCCAGTTGAGTGGCAGCGTGTGTGCCGGAATGTGTGCCAGGCTGTGTGTCCGACTGTGTGCCAGACTGTGTCCAGCTGTGTGTCCGACTGGGTGTCCATCTGGGTGCCCGCCTGCTTGCCCCAGTTGCGTGGCAGCGTGTGTGCCGGGCTGTGTGCTAGGCTGTGTGCCAGACTGTGTGCCAGACTGTGTGCCAGACTGTGTGCCAGGCTGTGTGCCAGACTGTGTGCCAGGCTGTGTGTCCGACTGTGTGTCCGACTGGGTGTCCATCTGGGTGCCCGCCTGTGTGCCCCAGTTGCATGGCAGCGTGTGTGCCAGGCTGTGTGTCAGGCTGTGTGCCAGGCTGTGTGCCAGGCTGTGTGCCTGAATGTGTGCCAGGCTGTGTGCCAGAATGTGTGTCCACCTGCATGCCCACCTGTGTGCCTCCAGTTATACAGCAGCTTGTGCGCCCATCATGGGAGGTGAGACCAGCCTGTGTGCTCATCTGTTTGTGTCGGCCTCTATGTTATCCTATGTTGGGGAGCAACATTTGGTGCATCTGCCAGCCAGCTCAGTAGTCAACCCGTGGCACTTGGGTCTGTTCCGTGACCTCCTGCCAGCGAGCCTTTGACTCTTCACGCGGCCTCCAAGTGCACCCAGCGCCACGGCACAGGCGCCGTGGTGACGTCGCTGCCGCTTAGTGGTGAACGGCGCTTCTTGTTGTTGTTACCTTATGTGCCGGCCTGTGTGCCCCGCCACGGGAGGTGAGGACCAGCCTGTGTGCCCGCCGGCCCGAGGCTAATAAGAATAAAATAAAATACTCACCAGACACGGACTCGGAACCGTCCAGCCTGATCGGCGATTGTCCGTGGCGCGCGCCTAGCAGAGCTGGGCACGCCGCCGCCGCAGCAGCTGGTGGTGGTGTCTCCGAGGGGCGGCAGCAACGAGGACGAGCGCATGCGTCGGGGAGGGAGCGGCCGCTCGCGAGTTCGCGGGCGCAAGCAGAACCCCAGCCCCATGCCGGACAGCAACCTGGAGGTGGGCAGCGACCACCTCCTCCTCCCCACCCTCCCGCCTCCACCGCCTTAGGACCGGGCCCATGTTAAACGGCTTCTCTGTAATTTTTTTTGTTAATAGGACAAAAAACTCGTCTCACTTGGGCGCAATCGTTTGTCGTGATGCACGTACGTATGTTGAAGTTCTTTCGCACCGCACGTACGTAGCCAACCATGCTGATCGGAGGTGTGGAGGGACGCACAACAAACTGAACGCAAAAAGCAGTTCTGAAGAAATGAGTTTTCAATGTGTGCATGTGTGTTGGAATTATTTGCACCGTACGTACGTAGCCAACCGTGCTAATCGGAGGTGTGGGGGGACGCACAACAAACTGAACGCAAAAAAGCAGTTTTGAAGAAATGAGGTTTCCATGTGTGCATGTGTGTTGGAATTATTTCGCACCGCACGTACGTAGCCAACCGTGCTGATCGGGGGTGTGGGGGGACGCACAACAAACTGAACGCAAAAAAGCGGTTTTGAAGAAATGAGGTTTCAATGTGTGCATGTGTGTTGGAATTATTTCGCACCGTACGTACGTAGCCAACCGTGCTAATCGGAGGTGCGGGGGTAAGGACAACAAACTTAACACAAAAAGCAGTGTCAAAGAAATGGGTTTTCCATCTAGATGATTTAAAATTGCATGGCTCCAGTGCCTTTTTATAATATCGTAAGGAAGAGCATTCCAGACGGCCACAGAAACGCATCTGAAAGCGCGCGATGCAGTGATGCGCCCACAGCATTTGTGATTGGAATATGCGCGTGTAATAATTCAAAGCTATAGGTGCCGCCCTGCGAATTGCTTGCTGAGCATTTGAGGGGCTCTAGAGAGGGGGACCCCTCAAGAGGGCGTTTGTCCTACCCTTACACCCCCCGGCCAGACGACTTGGAAGAGGTGGAAGTACCCACACTTTAACCCCACCGCACACAGCCCTTCCGATCGACTAACTGTGGTTTGAATCCATCTGTGCCGCCGGGTTGGACTGAGGCGGTGGGGACATGGCCGGAGGATTTCAGAAGCTGTGCCCCATTGCTTTAACTGCCGCGTCGGGAGATCGAAACGGCGCCCGCTGCGGTTATGGATCCGGTGTGCGAACCGTTTACCCGCTTTATTTGAAGCTTTCGTGACTGCAGGAATCCATACTCTTTGGTTCTTTCGGTAAAGTCACGTAGGTAGAAAAATAAAATTAAAATGAATAAAAGTAAAATAAAAATAAATAAAAAATCACGATTACTGTATCGTGCTGTGACGGTTCCACCTGAAGACGGAAGCTTGCGTTGCCTCCGAAACGTCATGATTTTTTATTTTACTTTTATTAATTTTTATTTAATTTTTTACCCACGTGACTTTACCGAAATAACCTAAGAGTATGAATCCTTGCAGTCACAAAAGCTTCAAATCTAGAATAATTTTTCTACCTACGTGACTTTACCGAAAGAAACCAAAGAGTACGTTTACCCCCTGTTCGTAGCCCGGTTCCACTGTTTGCGTGAAGTGTTTCATTTTGTTACGTAACGAGTGGAACGTCGCGCGAGATGGTGACTCTGCAATGCCGTTCACAGCGGGTGTTCATCTGGGACCTGGATGAGACAATCATCGTCTTTCACTCGCTGCTCACAGGTTCCTTTGCAGCTCGGCACGGGAAGGTACGAGCCTTCACCGACGGACACTCCCATCCACGCTGCACCCTCACTCCCATCCACACGGCACACTCGCTCTCATCCAAACTTGCACACAAGCGCACACCCCCATCGCACAGCACAGACCCGTGCGACGGGAGTGTGCGCGCGTGCGTGATTTGTTTTGTATTTAAGTGTAAACTTGCCGAAGCTGGCCTGGGACCGTGAAAATGTTGAATTGTGTTACCGCACTTGCATTACGTTTGCTCGCTGGCAATGCACTCGCCCCATTAACAATTATGTCACGTTAACAAAGTAACTAACAGCACATGAGCTGCTATCCCCTCTGGAAAACACACACTTCACAAAACAGCATGCGCACCTCCTCAACGGCCAGCGCGGCTGACTCACGAACATGACTTTTGAAGGAGGTAGGAAGACCCCAGAGGTTACGGGTCTGATACAATTTTTATTTTATTTTGTTATTTATTTAAGCTGTTCCCAGTTTGGGAATGTACGCATACCAGAACCCAATATTGCCACCCATTTCCTACCAAATTTGTGTAAATTGCCCGGTGTCGGTTTCAAAGGCTGGCTGGGCATCGGCAACGACTGCCATTGGAGGAAGTCACACATGGTCCGCATTTAGCCAGCAAGAGAACTGTCCGTCTCTTGTGTACCTCTCCACCTTCTCTCTCTCTCAACGTCTCTACGTCTCTACGTAGCGCGTTGTCCTCTCTCTGTCCACGCCGCTTGTTTGGCATCTCTCTCGCGTGTTCTCTCTTCCCTGAGTCATCCGTTTGTTAAACAGAAGAGCAGAGTGAGGGCCCATCAAGACGCATCTAGCGTGGAGCGATAGACCTCAAAATGTCTAACATACAAGGTATTGTTGTTATTCAAGGTCTGGGTAGAGCAGTGGTGCAGCAGTTAGTGAACATTGCGCTGTGAGCGCTGGCAAATTGTGTTCACTTCCTAGCCATGGCCAACATTGGTGGCGATTGATATCAAAACCGGTCCTGGTTTCTCCTGCCCAAGTAGCTAGCGCACTGACCAGCGTGGTGAACTATGGTCATTGTACAACATCCATGTCTAACAGCGAGGTGTGGAGGCCATCATCCAGCAGTGGATTGAGGAAGGGATCAAAAAAATCGGGTGCCATTTTGACAAGACGAAAATATTCGAAAATAAATTTCGATTTAAAGCTTTCGTGACTGCAGGGATTCATCTTCTTGGTTCTTTCGGTAAAGTCACGTAGAATGGATATAATAAAATAATAAAAATTAAACATCATAAAATAATTCTCAGCCCGTTTCGGCCACAACGCAAGCAGCCGTCCTCAGGTGGAGAACAGGTCTGAGGACGGCTGATTGCGTTGTGGCCGAAACGTCGTGAGAATTATTTTATTATGTGTTATTTTTATTATTTTATTATTTCCATTCTACATGACTTTACCGAAAGAACCAAGAAGATGTATTCGAAAATATTTAAAGAGCATATTTTTTTATTGTACATATGTGCAACTTGGTAAAGTTGGCTGACACTATACTGTATATTATTGTTTAGACACTTAAATCAAACTGAAAATATATTTTTTCAAGTTAGACAAATTACCAGCGAGTAACTATTACAAAAAAAAAACCGTGACAATGTTCTCATACAAGTTATAGGATATACCAATTCCCATCAACAACAATGCCATTTTAACAGAAATAATTTCACGACCAATATCCATAATAGAGGTTTTTGGGGTTAGATCACGTAAATATATAAATGTGTCGTTAAACCCACCACCACCCGACACAGCCAAATCGTAAGGTTTGTCACGTAATCAGAACTTGCCAATTCGTCACTAGTACAGCACACCGGTGTGTTGGAGAGTAAACCCACCGTGTACTCGAATTGTAAATGTTATGGGTTTACTCTCCAACACATCGGTGTGCTGTACTAGTAACGAATTGGTGTGTTCTGTTTACGTGACAACCCTTACTAGTTGGCTGTGGCGGGTGGTGGCGGGTTTAACGAAACATTTATATTCACGCAATCTAACCCAAGAACCTCTATTAAAAATGACATTACCACAATTCAGGGTTCATAATTAGATCTCTGAAATGTTTATATTTTTCCACTGTGGTGTACGAAGATTGTATTCTTTTGTGCATCTGTGGAATGCACTTTGATATAAAAACTATACTACACCTACATGAATTGGAAATAATCAATGCTTAACACTGCTATTCAATACATCCATCGTGAGTATAAGGATCGATTTCAACTAATTAATTCATCATTACGTCCTTTAAAAAAAAAACTTTATATTAGTGAGTATCTAGGTTGCATTGTTTAACAACACACTGTGCCAGTCACCACCACCAGTACAACACTGTATCTATTCCTTTTCACCCACATCTCTCTCCCATCGATAAACTATGATTGATTCATTTTATTTTACCAGGTAAGGCCCACTGAGCTACATAGCTCTTTTTCAGAAGCGACCTGGCCATAAATGACAGCTCAACGAAGTGGCTTATCACGTGGACATTTACAGCAGCCGAATACTCTAAACGCGTGACGCATGTTTCTAAATGTGAAGGGAAAAACCGGAGGACCCGGAGAAAAGTCCACGCTACCACGCGGAGAGAGACAAATATACAGCAGCAGGCGTCGGGGTCGGGATCGAACCCACGACCTCCTGTAGACCAGGCGAGGCAGTTAACGTCTCGACACCACGGCGCCCATCTCCCATCTCCACCCCCCCACACGGCCCGCTATCGCTCCTCACTCACAGCCTGCCCCCCGCCCCCCGCGTCCACCAAACACTCAGCAATTTCCGCTCTTCGGTCCCCATTTCCTCCTCCACTACCGCCATCCGCTTTAATAGCCGTGACGAGGTGAGGACTGCCAGTTGCATTACAGGGGCCTCCTCCGCATGGACCCCGACCGGCGTTTGGTGGTGGCGCCGGTGGCGACCGGAGGCCGATAAAGCCCCACCCCCCCCCCCCCCGCCACCGCGTGCGATGGGGGCCACTCTCCGGAGAGTGGCTGTGACGCAAACGCGCTCTCCGCTGCCGTACACGCTCAGCACTCGTACGGCGGCAGCGGGCCGCGATGTGAGGCACTTTTAATTGATCGTGCCATTGAAAAGAACCATCTGCCCAAACTGCTTGGGTATTGTACCCCTAATTGCTTTAGGTTCTCATTGCCGATGGCAGATGATTGAGGCCACCTTGGTCGTATAGTCGGGTGCGTGTTCGCGCGGGGAGTGGTGGCGCGGCGGTTAGAGCGCTGCGCTACGGACCCGGCGACCCGAGTTCGATTCCCGCTCGCGGCCACCACCAGCGACGATTATCTGAACCGGTAGTGGGCCTCCCCCTAAGTCGACTCTGCCTCAAATGAGCGCCTGGTGTGATGGTGTGTAAACAATTAGGAGACAGAGGCGTCCAGGCGTGGTGCTGGCCCACCCACACCCCTCGTGTGCCATGCCGGCGTTCGTAGGCGTTCACCAAAGGCAATCGCCTCAAAAGTCTGTTAAGGCCATATGAGGGATCTTTGTCTTGTGGGCGTGCGTGTAGCGAGCAGCGGTGCAGCAGGTACCGTACTGCGCTGCGAACCCGGCGACCCCTGTGTATGAGATTTCCGGCCACGGCCAACACCGGTGGTGACTGAAATTTGAACCATTCCTGGGTCACCCCATTGGTCGGACGCAGCCTTAAATGAGCAGCCGATGTCGTGTGTGAACATCGGCGATGGGGACGCAAAGGTGGTCTGGCATGCGTCTGGCCAACACCACTGTCCCCTGACCGCACTTGGCCTTCAACCGGTCACGAGACTATATGGGGGTCTCCGTGTGTGAGCGAGTTCAAGCTCAAGTTTATTTATTAGGTATAGCCCTGTGAGCCATTCGACTCTTAAATCGGGTGCAACCGCAACAAACAAAAACATGAACAAGAAAACCTCTTAAAGTGAATATGTGACTAAGTGCAAACATAAATTCCAAGAAAAGACAGCAAAATATTGCAGAAAAAATCACCGTACACCAACGCTGTGTGCAAAAATCCCAGTGGGATGCAAGTCAAACAACAACAACAACCACAAGACAACTTAGGATAATTGGTTCTTTACCCTTCTATCTGGCAACAAAACTGACACCTTTTTTTTTTTTTTTGCCAGATAGAAGGGTAAAGAACCAATTATCATATTTTTACTGGCAAATGAGGTCCCCATAGTGAAGACAACTTAGATTAAGGCCATCAGTCTTACTCCGTACTACAACAAACAAACATGGCCAAACCAGTAAACTTTTCGAAATCACCAAAATAAAGCAATGAAACAGTGATCATAGGAAGTGAGTTTTCATGAAGCCGACAGCTCTGCGTGTTCGGGTTTTAGATGTCACTCGCCGGCAGTTGGCTGGTGGACTCGTGCAGGATCAACAACCCATTCACACAAAGTGGTGTGTACACATACAGCACGCTCTACATTGCCCACATGGTGCAGCCCCTGTGCTTTATGCTACGCCATGACAGACCGACGACATGAGCCCTCTGTGGCTTGTGACATCTCCGTGATCGTCATCGTACCAACACTCTTTTTTTTATTATGTTTTATTTTTATTATTTTATTACTTCCCTTCTACGTGACTTTACCGAAAGAACCAAGAAGATGAATCCATGCAGTCACGAAAGCTTTAAATCGAAACACTCTTTGTTCATTTTCGATAGCCCGGAGCCTCCTCAGCACATACCCTGGCTGATGATTGGCTGTGGGACAGTTCGCGGAATTGGGCGGCACACATTCTGTTGGGACCTATTCGCGGAATTTCCGCAAACAGATTGTTTTCAAGAGAAGAGACATTCACAGACAGAAGTTAATAGGCAGGTCTTGAGCCTTGACTTGAACAGCGGGCGGGAGCAAACAGCACGAATGGGCGGGAGACGAGCATTCCAGACAGTGGGTGCAGCAAAGGAGAAGGAGCGAACACCCACTGAGCAAAGATTGACTGGAGGGGTCGGCAGACAGCGCCATGCTACCGACTCACGGGACAGATCGTTCATAGCTTCCACCATGGCAGTGTTCTTCACTCATTTTCAGAGGGGGCAGCCACTTTCGCCGATAAGACGTCAGTGTGAGGGCCGCCTCACCGCCTCCAAAGGGGTGTTTTCACGATTGCATATTGTCGGGGGCCTCACTAAAGGCCACCGGGCGCCCTTGCAATGAAGAACACTGCCCTACACCATGAGACTTCCTTAACCAGTAGCAGAATATAGTAATAGGTTTTACCCTTTTATCTGGTACAAAAACTGACACCTTTATACAAGGCGTCATGTTTGCAATAACCACAACACAAGCGGTCAAAATGCAAACAAAAGAAACAACTCTGATAATGATAAGCACTGTCCTTGAAGTTCATTGGTCCACACCCGAGACAGCTTTTCCTTCGAGCCTAGTCTCCATTGGTGTTGGACCAGATGACGCCAAAAGGCGTACAACTCAAAAACAGCGCACTATCAGAGTATTGAGAGCTCAGGGTAAGCATTTACACTATGAGACCTCCTTTGCCAGTAGCAAAATATAGTAATAGGTTTTTACCCTTTTATCTGGTACAAAAACTGACACCTTTATACAACTTCAAGGACAGTGCATATCATTATCATCATCATCAGAGTTGCTTCTTTTTGTTTGCAATTTGACTGCTTGTGTTGTGGTTATTGCAAACATGATCCCTTGTATAAAGGTGTCAGTTTTTGTACCAGATAAAAGGGTAAAAACCTATTACTACAACACTGCCCCGCGGTAACGACCGCCCGCGTGGGCCACGTGCTCTCGTGCAGGATCACGCGGCATCGATGGCCCTGGGGCTACGCATGGAGGAGCTGATCTTCAACCTGGCAGACACCCATCTCTTCTTCAACGACCTGGAGGTGAGCTTCCCGTCGCTGCATCGACCCACGTTCGCTCGCTGCCCAATCCGCACCCGGACCCCGGGCCCAAACCGGGTCCTCCACTGCCATCCAACGAAACGGAATCGACGGGCGCATTTGGCGTTCATGCAATTCTCACAGCGCGAGGCTGTCGCAAAGGTTTGCCGCGTTTCACGGGACGATTCTAGTCCGGAGTAGTGCGTAGCGGCGAAGTTGCCCAATGAAGTAATTGGCAAGTAAACTTAAACAATGCCAAGGCTGTAGCTATGGAGTCAACATTGCGGGGGGGGCAAATCTTCCAGGGGGTCTGGGGGTCCCCCCCCCAGAAAAAAAATATAAATTTGAAAACTAATTTCCTGCCTAAAATATAAAAAAAATTCACTAACACATGGGATGGACTTTTTATTTATTTTTTACAATAATGTCTAATAGTGTATTGTATTACACTGCTCTGTTTTTACTTTTTTACCATTTCTTGTTTCATTGTATGTAATTGCAGAGATTAGGGATTAATAAAGTACAACCATAACCACAATTCTAGATTTGAAGCTTTCGTGACTGCAAGGATTCATACTCTTAGGTTTTTTCGGTAAAGTCACGTAGGGGAAAAATAATAAAAAATAATTAATTAATTATAATAAAAATTAATTATTTATAATAAAAATAAAAAATTATTACTTATTTTTTCCTACATGACTTTACCGAAAAAACCTAAGAGTATGAACCATAACCACAATCATATGAACAAAAATCTATGCATTGATTTACACGAAGACAAGTCCAGATATTGTGACCAAGGTTTAGCAAAATGTTATTTTTATTTACATAGCATAGCAATTTTTATTTTCACAGCAATATATTGGGGGGGGACATTTTGAGCATATTTGAATAATGGAGGGGGGGGTGTGTGTCCTCCCAATATATATTATAATTACGGCCTTGAACAATGCGATCATTTGGCGTTCGACTACAGCACACGTAGCCTACCATATTTCTACTAATGTCACGTGATCTCTAAGGTCCACTGTGAAGCAGACGGTGCAACGTATTTGCGGTGAATACGGCCGCAGTAATAACGAGGACGGCCTCGAGCCCAGAACCTCGGCAACGAGCGGCGAACATGCTCCTGCTTCTAGATTTGAAGCTTTCGTGACTGCAAGGATTCATATTCTTAGGTTTTTTCGGTAAAGTCACGTAGGTAAAAAATAATTTTAATTTTTTACCTACGTGACTTTACCGAAAAAACCTAAGAATATGCTCCTGCTTGGTCATGTCACCGCCCTCTATCGATGTCAATGAATTTGGATCATTGTACAGTGAGATATTAACTACCTCGCCTGGTATCCAGGAGGTCGTGGGTTCGATCCCGACCCTGACACCTGCTGCTGTATATTTGGAGTTTGCGTGTCTCTCTCTCCCCGTGGTCGCGTGGATGTTTTTTGTCCGCGTCCTCCAGTTTTCCCCTCCACATATAGAATCAACATGCATTTTGAGTGTTTGGTTGCTGTAAATTTCCACGTGATAAGCCACTTCGTTGAGCAATCATTTGTGGCCAGGTCGCTTCTGACAAAGAAGCTATATAGCTCAGTGGGCCTTACTTAGTAAGATAAAAAACAATAGTTGAGATTTGTTTTCAAAGTTTAATTGTGTATTATATTAATAACTGGACAGATGGTTATCCGGTGGCTGACACGCTCAACACAGACGTGGCACATTGCAAGGGTTTGCGTCTACCTGGTAGGGTCTAGAGACATTGCCGGGTGATCTCGTCATATCTCAGCAGCTAAGCAGGGGGTGCAGCCTGCTTCGTGTTTTAGCCGATCAATCGATCTGTATTTAACGCGCCAATGTCGCCCTCACTAAAGTAGGCATCGGTGCGCACGACAGCGGAACGGGAACGGTGCCGGGGGGCACGGAGCAATAGGAGTGAAAGCAGAAAGCCGTCACGCCCTCGGCGGCGGCTGACACCGACTTGAGCAAAGTCAATTGTAACCGCGCGCCAAAATCAAGTGCATCTGTGCACAACGAACAGCATCGGAAATGTGAGTCGTAAAAAATAAAATAGAATAAATGACAAATTTAGAAACAGTTTTCCCACCCCCTCCCTTCTCAATTTTTTTGATTTTATGGGAAGGCGAGTCTGAACAGGTGCGTGTCGTCTTGCACAGACCACGGAACTGAGAGACGCTCGTCGCGTTTAGGATGTCCGGTTGGCAGGGCTAGGGGTTAGGGGTCCATGAGGCCGCGCTTGAGAAGGCTTCGTACCACCCCCCTAGCGTCGTCGGGTGAACAATCCTGGCTGGGCAAGTCTTGCCGTGCCCGAGGAACGGAGTTTTAAGAATCTTCTTGGTTCTTTCGGTAAAGTCACGTAGAAGGGAAGTAATAAAATAATAAAAATAAAACATAATAAAATAATTGTCACGACGTTTCGGCCACAACGCAAGCAGCCGTCCTCACCTGTTGTGGCCGAAACGTCGTGAGAATTATTTTATTATGTTTTATTTTTCTTATTTTATTACTTCCCTTCTACGTGGCTTTACCGAAAGAACCAAGAAGATGAATCCCTGCAGTCACGAAAGCTTTAAATCGGAGTTTTAAGAAGTTGAGACTGCCTGGGAATATCCATTGCCGTGAGATTTGGGCCATGAAATTAGTTACTTGTTTAAAATGTTTCGCATCTGGACAGTCGCTTGAGATGGAAAAGTCTCGTTTGCAAGGGTGTCCGAGGCAATCAAGAGATGTCAATGCAGCAATGCGGTCTCATGTCCCATAGGGGATGAAGAGGACTGACCAACTAACTAAGGGTTCCTTTGATGCGAGCGGTTAGAGGTAATGTTGCATCCATGGTTAAGATCAGCAGATAAGGGGAGGTCTGTGTCGGATGTGTAGGATTATGTTAAGGGTTACATTTGGGGATTTGGGTCCAGTTTTGTGTGGATTGAGTCTATCCGTGCGAAGCGTTGTTTGATGTTATCTCAGTGGCTCTACCGAGTATTGTTGCGAATCAGTACGGTGTGTAATATTAAGTTGACGTTATGTGAAGTTACATTGGTTATTTTAGGATTGTTGGATGTTAATATACGTATTAATGTTTTGGAAGAAAATAGAAAAGGTGAAAATGTGCACGAACAAGGATGGAGAGATCCTTGCTTGGGATAACACCGAGAGACGGAAAGAACAAACGTAAATCTGCGACGCCAATTTGGCTGGACGGGATGACGGTGGATGAACGAGACTGGTGACACGATAGAAGCCAAAGGAGAGAACGTTGCCAACAGGACATCCAACGCATTGGCGGAGTGCTGCGATCAGCCCCTGTGCAGGAGTAAGATCGATTGTGCCATTGCAGCTCCGATTAGCATTGGGATGGCTTCTTCCAGCAGTAAAATAGATCATGGCTTACGGTAATTGAGTGACGTGCAGCTCACTTTGTACAATTGATGGGGGTTGGGGGTAGGTCAGGTGAGAATCTGAGAGACCCAACCCAGGACACTGCTGTGATCACAGATCTCAGTCACGAGGTCACTGCTGTGATCTCAGTTCACAGACACGAGAACACTGCTGAGATCACAGTTCACAATCACGAGGTCACTGCTGTGATCTCAGTTCACAGACACGAGGACACTGATCACAGTTCACAGACACGAGAACACTGCTGAGATCACAGTTCACAATCACGAGGTCACTGCTGTGATCTCAGTTCACAGACACGAGGACACTGATCACAGTTCACAGACACGAGAACACTGCTGAGATCACAGTTCACAATCACGAGGTCACTGCTGTGATCTCAGTTCACAGACACGAGGACACTGATCACAGTTCACAGACACGAGAACACTGCTGAGATCACAGTTCACAATCACGAGGTCACTGCTGTGATCTCAGTTCACAGACACGAGGACACTGATCACAGTTCACAGACACGAGAACACTGCTGAGATCACAGTTCACAATCACGAGGTCACTGCTGTGATCTCAGTTCACAGACACGAGGATACTGATCACAGTTCACAATCACGAGGTCACTGCTGTGATCTCAGTTCACAGACACGAGGAGACTGCTGTGATCTCAGTGTGTGGGTTCACATTCTTCCACGCGGGAGCCTCCGAGTGTTCGTCTAATTAGTGTTGGGGCCCTTTCAGTCCTTTCCAAGAAGTCTCGACCACAACTCCTGTTTTGCCCCACTCCCTTGACATTTCCTTAAAACATTATTTAGCCACTTCAATTATTGGAAATTGTTGCCATGAGAATGAATAAATGAGACGAGCGGAAGAGGGTTTTTTTGTTTGTTAAATTATTAAATAAATGCAGCATTTCAACCATCACCAACGAGGTCTCACCAGGAGTACCAGCATCGTCACTGCATCAACATCACCACAACCAGTACCACAACCAGTACCATCACCACAAGCAGTACCATCACCACGACCAGTACCACAACCAGTACCACAACCAGTACCATCATCACAACCAGTACCACAACCAGTACCATCACCACAACCAGTACCACAACCAGTACCACAACCAGTACCATCATCACAACCAGTACCACAACCAGTACCAGTACCACAACCAGTACCATCAACACGACCAGTACCATCACCACAACCAGTACCATCACCACAACCAGTACCACAACCAGTACCATAACCAGTACCATCACCACAACCAGTACCACAACCAGTACCATCACCACAAGCAGTACCATCACCACGACCAGTACCACAACCAGTACCACAACCAGTACCATCACCAGTACCATCACCACAACCAGTACCACAACCACGACCATCATCCACAACCAGTACCATCACCACAACCAGTACCATAACCACGACCATCACCACAACCAGTACCATCACCACAACCAGTACCACAACCAGTACCACAACCAGTACCATCACCACAACCATCACCACAACCAGTACCACAACCAGTACCATCACCACAACCAGTACCATCACCACAACCAGTACCACAACCAGTACCATCACCACAACCAGTACCATCACCACAAACAGTACAATAACCAGTACCATCACCACGAGCGCAACAGCATCACCAGCACCCAGACTATTTTCAGCACCACCATCACCAACAACATCACCTACAATATCACCACCCACATCTTCAGCATCAACACCACCACCACCGTAACAAGTACGATCACCACCAACACCACTGCCACCATTACCTCCATAACCAGTACAATCACCATGACCAGCACACCACCACCACCACAACCAGTTCGACCACCACCAACACCACTGCCACCACCCCGAGGGGACAATGATCAGTAAATGTTGTAGTTTTACGCTTCAACACACCGGTGGGCTAAAGCAGTGAACTATTTGTCCTTTGTCAACGTGACACTTTTTTACTGATTGGCCGTGTCGGGTGGTGGATGGTTACGACACATTTATAAATAACGCGATCTAACCCCAAAAACGTTGATTATGAATCAGTTAGTCCATCGATTGAGGCAGCGATTGACTGCCGTGACTCCCATCGCATTCCACTTCCACGCGGTTTCCCCACCGTGTGGACTCAGCCCGACTCAGCTGGAGCCAATTCAGTAAAAAAAAATGTGTGTTTCGCTTTGCAGGCAGCTCCACTCCCCCCCGTGCTACACGGCCCTCTCCTGTGGGCTCCCTAAGCTCGCGCACGAGCAGTGCAGCTGTTTTTATTTTACATTTGGTGGCTTAACGACGGCAGGGGGTGGGTGGGTGAGTGGTGGGATGTGATGGGGAGGGGAGGGGTGAGCGACCGTTTAAGGCGGGGGGGGGGAGTCGTAGGGGTCGTGTGGGAGCCAGGCAGCTCGCCACGGCCACCCTGGTTAATACGGCGAGGGTGTATTGGCCATAAAATACGCGCCGCCTTGCCGCACAGCGGACGTTAAAAGGTCGCGTGGCATCGTCCGGACAAGAGTTGCCCACGTGAGTCAGTGACACGGTCCAAAAAAATTTTTTTATCGGAAATTGAAAAATTTGCTCGCAAAATGTAGCCAATTGAGAGTAGATGGCAGCATTGACCCCGACTGCAAAAAACTACTGCCGACCATACCCATCAGCGTGACATAACGGCTTCGAGGGGGCATTGCCCGCTGTGAGAATGGCGCAAATAGCAGTCGTTACGGAGGTTGTGGTTCGATTAGATTGGCTTTCGCGTGCGCCACCGCAGGCGTCAGCCAGCAGCGCTTTTGTCCGTGCAATCTCAAGAGACTCGCGCAACCACAGCGCTGCAGATGACCGGCACGGGCCCAGAATTAACACGAGGTGCTGGCGATTTTACCCACGATGCTTCGAGACCTGGAGCTACATGGCGTCTCTCTCAATCGAAAAATTAGATTCATCGCTTTTTTAATTTGAGCGCAAATGCTTATGATCGTTGTCTCTGCCTCATCTAGCCGGTGTATATCGTTGTGCTAATTCGTCACCAATGGTTTAAAAAATGGTATTGTTTAAAACAAATTAATGTACTATGAGACCTCCTTTACCAGTGGCAAAATATAGTAGTAGGTTTTTACCCTTTAAACTGGTACAAAACTGACACCTTTATACAAGGCATCATGTTTGCAATAACCACAACACAAGCAGTTAAAATGCAAACAAAAAGAAACAACTCTGATGATGATGATGATATGCACTGTCCTTGAAGTTGGCGTCATCTGGTCCAACACCAATGGAGACTAGGCTATAAGGAAAGCTGTCTCGGGTGTGGACCAATCGACTTCAAGGACAGTGCATATCATTATCATCATCAGAGTTGTTTCTTTTTGTTTGCATTTTGACTGCTTGTGTTGTGGTTATTGCAAACATGATGCCTTGTATAAAGTGTCAGTTTTATACCAGTTTAAAGGGTAAAAACCTACTACTACAATTTAATATGTTTTCAGTTGTGTAGTCTCAATAGGATCTCACCTGACTGAAAGAACAACGATTACAACAACAACAACAACAACTTACATTTGTAATACGCACGTAACAAACGTTCTCAGGAGTGCAGGGAAATTAATGAATTAAATTTCAACAAATGAATCCCGGTGTTGTTTTACATGGCCCATTTCACCACTGGACAATTCGTGTTTTTTTGTACTTGTTTTTTTTTCCCCCCGCAAGCACTTAAACCCCACTTAGAGGCCACAGACAAATCCCCGCTTAGAACGCCTCTGTTGTGCAAACGCAAAGGACTTAAGTGGGCGACCAAAAAACATAATTGAGTCTCTTTTGCTCGCCAACATTTTTTGCGCCTCGCTTCACACGGACCAAAGCGTTTAACTCACCTGGCTAAGCATTCGGCGAAGGCGGCAGCAGCTCAGTGCAGCCCCCCCCCCTCCCCGTGCAGACAACAAAGGAGGAAAGGAAACTGGCAGGAGGTAGCAAGGCAATGGCATTCAACTGCACAAGAATAATCCGCACCTTGTAGACCAGGAGGTCGGCAAGACCTACGGCTCTGGAGTAGCTGCATGCGGCTCTTTAAGGACCGCTTAGTGGCGTTGTTTAGCAACGAGCCACCGTACCGTAGCCACCGTCCCGTAGCCACTGACCCCCTGTGGTAGACCGTAGGTCAACTCGTTGAGCCTATGACCTTCCGACCTAATTGTGCCCCACACAAACTCGCGTGGGGCACCGCGGTGGCTTGATGTTAATTGCATCGCCTGGTACGCAGGAGGTCGTGGGTTCAATCCCGAACCCTGGGCGCCTGTATATGTGGAGTGTGCTTGTTCTCTCTCCCGTGGTCGCGTGGATTTTCCTGCAGGTCCTCCGGTTTTTGGAAACGTGCATTTCCAGTATTTCGCTGCGATACATTTCCGCGTGATGAGCCACTTCTTTGGGCTATCATTTGTGGCCTGGTAACTTCTGAAAAAGAGCTCTATACTCGAGTGAATGTTGCTATGCAATTGGTTTCCCAGCCTCCTTTGCATGATGCTGCGCAAGTGGTACAGGATATAGTTTATAGGTTGATAACTATGAGATAAACAATTGGTTAATTGTATGTCTGAGTTTTTTTTATATCTGGACAGTAACCACATTGGTGATCTCTGGACATTTCAATGATGCATTAGATCAAGGTCGATTTTTCTTACACTCACGATACACACACCATATGTGTAAGAATCCCTTATTTAAAAGCAAAAAGCAATGCATATTGAAGGAGACGGTAAGTAGAACGCAACAGTGCAAAAGAGACAATCACGTGAGAAATAACACGAATTGAGATGATAAAAGTGAGCCAAAATGTGAATTCAAACCACGACAACTCCGACGTGCGACCATTCATGGGGTTCATCTTCTTGGTTCTTTCGGTAAAGTCACGTAGAAGGGAAGTAATAAAATAATAAAAAATAAAACATAATAAAACAATTCTCACGACGTTTCGGCCACAACGCAAGCAGCCGTCCTCAGGTGAAAACCAGGTCCGTCGAGGCGACAGAGTCTGAATGAAACAGCACACGAGCTTGGAGCATATATATAAGCTGGGCGCATTGACAAAGGAATTTGCATATCAAAAGGAATTTAGCATATTTATGGGAAATGCAGGAATGTGATTAGTACTGCATATGCATGTGCATTATGCAGGATTAACAGCATCAAAGGGAGCTGCAGTTACTGCTGCTGCAGCAGTTGCTGCTGCTGCAGCAGTTGCTGCTGCTGCTGCAGTTGCTGCTGCTGCTGCAGTTGCTGCTGCTGCTGCACTTGCTGCTGCTGCTGCACTTGCTGCTGCTGCTGCACTTGCTGCTGCTGCTGCACTTGCTGCTGCTGCTGCACTTGCTGCTGCTGCTGCACTTGCTGCTGCTGCTGCAGTTGCTGCCTTATCCATTGTAATATAACACTATGTATTATTCTACCCACCCTAATGTGTATCATACTGCTATATGTTTACTGTACAATTACGACACCATACATTACTCTGCACACTGCACCATGCCAGTGAGTGGAACGTGGTCTGAAAGTCACCGTAAACGTGAACACAATCAGTTAAGATCCGAAATGGTTTATTACGTCCTTCCAATGATTGCTAAGCCAGAATCCATCTTCTCGGTTGAAATTGTCTCTGTGTTTGTATATGTGGATCGCCTCATGAACGAATCTCTCATGATAGCCAGATGGCTTGCAGAGAACCTCTGTCTTGGAGAAGTCAATGTCATGTGAGCCCACTGAATTGTAACAGTGATCTGCCACGGCTGAGGTGTTTGTCCTACCGTGTTTCAGGTCTGCCTTATGTTCACGGATGCGGTCCGAGACATGTCGTTTGGTTTCTCCAATGTAACTGCTACCACAGAGGAAACTTAGTTTGTAGACGCCAGGGTACTGTATGTCTGGAACCACATCTTTTACAGACGGGACCAGATCACGGATTTTATGTACTGTGTTGAATCGGACCTGGATCTTGTGTTTAATCAGGATTTTGGAGATCTTTTTTGTGACCCCAGCAATGTAGGGTAAGGTGATGGTCTTGAAAGGCTCCTCAACAGGATCCTTCTTGATGGTTGGAGTGATGGCTTTGCGGATTGTGTAGTCGGAGTAACCATTAGCCTTAAGAGCTTGGCGTACGTGTTTGAGTTCACTGGAAATGTGTTCATGGTCGGAGATGCATTGGGCTCTATGATATAGAGTCTTGATGAGGGAATTCTTCTGGGATGGATGGTGGTGGGAATCCGGTTTTAGATAAGCATCCGTGTGGGTGGCTTTCCTGTAGACAGAGTGGCTCATTGAACCATCAGGTCTCCTTTTGATTAGGACATCCAAAAAGGGTAGCTTGCCATCATTTTCGACTTCCATGGTGAATCTGATGGCTGGGTGTATGGAATTGATGTGGTCGAGAAATTGGTCTAGAGCAGGCCGGCCATGTGGCCAGATGACAAAAGTGTCGTCTACGTACCTCTTCCATAAGGTCGGGCGTAGAGTGGCAGTCTGGATGGCGTCCGTCTCAAATTTCTCCATGAAGATGTTGGCTACAACCGGAGATAGGGGAGAGCCCATTGGGGTGCCCTCAATTTGCTTGTAGAAGGTTCCATTCCAGGTGAAGT
Source organism: Lethenteron reissneri (assembly GCF_015708825.2). Classification (NCBI taxonomy): domain Eukaryota; kingdom Metazoa; phylum Chordata; class Hyperoartia; order Petromyzontiformes; family Petromyzontidae; genus Lethenteron; species Lethenteron reissneri. The sequence continues at coordinate 6,335,041 of NC_083821.1, read as the reverse complement.
ATGTATTGGTTAAGCAGTGTCTCACCAGGGGGGGTACCCCAGCATTCAGTCCTTGATGAACCAAGTCTTCAATGATTGCGATGGTGTCAGGCACAGGCACCTTGGTGAACAAGGAAACCACATCAAAACTGACAAGCAGGTCGTCTGGGGACAGGGCAATCCCCTTGATTGTCGATACCAGGTCAGTAGAGTTTAGTACTGCAGAGGTGGTTTTTCCAGTGAAAGGCCGTAGGATTTCGGACAAAAAACGAGCCAGTTTGTAAGTGGGGGAGTTGATAGTAGAGACAATGGGACGAAGAGGTGTATCTTCTTTATGTATCTTTGGCAAGCCGTACAATCTTGGTGGCCTGGCTGCAGAAGGTTTCAACGATAACTGTTTGGTCTGATCAATTAATGCGGTTGAAGCAGAAATGATGTTGTTGGTTTTGGAGACGAGGCTGTTGGTGGGGTCTCTTTTTATTTTTGTATAGCTGCCATCGTTGAGTAGTTCTTGAATTTTGTTGTTGTATTCTATTTTGTCCATGATGACAGTGGCATTGCCTTTGTCGGCTGAGAGGATGACAATGTCATCCCTCTTTTTTAATTGAGCTAATTCAAAACGCTCATCTTTGCTGATGTTGCTAGCTGGCATCTTAGCGTTTTTTAGGGTTACAGAGATTTCAGATCTTGCTACGTCTGCAGCGATGTGACTCAAGCCATTGAGAGCTACATCTACTCGAGCAATTATATCATTAACTGGTATGTGTCTAGGTGTGACTGCAAAGTTTAGTCCTTTAGCTAAAACGGATTTCAAACCTTCAGAAGGACTGTTACTGCGATTAATTACGACTTTGTTAACATCTAGCTTTTCAATGTGTGGGTCCGGTTTCTTGTTTGAGAGGCGGTTGAATTTGGAAATCAAGTTGTCCTTACATTGGGGTGTCCATGAGTAGCGATACAAATAAAAAAAAAACATAATAAAATTATATTATTATATAATAATAAAAATAAAACAATAAAATTATATTATATTATTATATTATTTTATAATGTTTTATTTTTATTATTTTATCACTTCCCTTCTACGTGACTTTACCGAACGAACGAAGAAGATAAATCCCTGCAGTCACGAAAGCTTTAAATCGAAAATTAGATTGTAGTTTCATGGTCAGGCTGCATGATGAGCACGGCTGTCTTCCTCGCAGTGCGAACCCCACCGTGAATATGCATCCAACCTCATCCGAGACTCCACCCTGCCGGTGCTCAGCGCCGCACAATGGCCCAGGTTACGCTCAATTTACCCGGGTTTCATTCACCTGGCTGATCGCGGGGGAGGAATTCACTCAAATCTCCGAGCGGGTCAAACCGGGGAAGCCTATTATTAGGGGGGGGAGGGGGTGGTAAGGAACATTCGTCGCTTGCCCCAACTGCAGCGCTGCGTGCGCTCAATGGAGTTGCACGCTGTAAGTAGGAGCCGGGCAACACGGTGTCCCTCCCCCCTCCCCCCACATGGCCACCAGCAATTGGGGATCGGTGGGCACAGGAATGACCCCATGGGCTGTCCCGGCACCGGTGGTTCGGATCAGTGTCCCCCACGACTCATGCGAGTGACGCAGCTCCGCGGGCTTGGCCGCTTCACACTCCGTGCTCCCCCCCTCCATACCCCTCGCCGATCTGGAGGTGGACAAAAACGAAATGTGGCTATCCCAGGTTTAAAAAAAATAGATATTCTTATTAATATGCAATTGTTTTACCGATGGACACTATTAACTGACCCCTGAGACGTCACACCTGGTTCTGAGGGCAGTCCAGATTAAAAGGAGTCACGTGACCTGCTTAAAAAGCCCGTTTATTGTCAGATTTTTAAATAATTTCTCTCGAACTGCTTTTGTGTTTAGTTTGTTTTCAGTCCCCCCGCATCTTCGATTAGCACGGTCGGCTACGTACGGTGCCCCCCCCCTCCACGCCCCAGTTCCAAATGTCACTCGCCACTGATGTTAGCCGTGGCCAGAAATTTAATCCGGGTCACCGGGTTCATAGTGCAGTCGCCAACTACTGCACCACCGCTCCACCCATGAGGAGTGTGTGTAGCCAAATAAATAGTCGGAGCTTGGCCCACCGCGGTAGGCTCCATCGGCAATGAAACCCTGCGTCCATGTATGTCTGAACGTGTGTACGTAGGCACGTGTGAACATATGAATTATGTTGACCTTTTGAACCGTACATAGCCAACCGTGCTAATCAGAGGTGCGGGGGAAGGACAACAAACTAAAAACAAAAAGCAGTTCTGAAGTAAATGAGATTTCCATCGAGGTTTTAAAGTGCATAGCTCCAGTGGCTTCCTAATATCGGAAGGAAGAGCGTTCCAGACGGCCGCAGAAGCGCATCTGAAAGCGCGCGATGCGGCGGCCGTCTTTGTTCGACGGTTAGCCAACGGCCGCTGCAGCGAGGATGACCGGAGTTCGCGTGATGGTTTACGCTCCTTGACGAGATCAGCGAGGTACCATGGTTCATTTGTGGCAAGCACTCTGTGTGTGCAATGAGTGTGATGACCTCATCACGTGTTCGTTCGGCAACCAGAAGCCAGTGCCGCTCAGCGAGCACCGGACGGGCATGGCCGGATCTTCCATTGCCCGCAAACGAACGCGTTTGCTTCCGGTAACGAGCATCAGAATAATAATATTTATTTATACAGATGTCCAGTAGGGGCGGACAGGAACGTTACAACAACAAACAGTACAAGAAAGGTGAACAAATCACCCAAACACACACAAATACAAAAACTAAACCACCCCCATCTTACCAGGCAAAGCCCATTGAGGTATTACATTAATTATTCAGAAGCGACCTGGCCACAAATGATAGCTCAACAAAGTGGCCGATCGTTTTGACATTTATAGCACCAAAGTGATCTAAATCATCTCAACGCGTGTTTCTAAATGTGGAGGGAAATACCCAGAGGACCCGTAGAAAAAAAAATCCACGTGACCACGGGGAGAACGTGCAAACTCCAAATATACAGCAGGCATCAGGGTCGGGATCGAACCCCCGACCGCATGCATACCAGGCGAGGTAGTTAACATCTCGCCACCGTGGCGCCCCTTTATTAAATAAAATATATAAGTTCATTTTATTTTAATGCATTTTTAATTTTATTTTTATTTTCTATCTACGTGACTTTACCGAAAGAACCAAGAATACATACGAGTTCAAATTGCATCATCATCGATTTCCCGAGCTTCGGAGAACAGTCGTGCCGGAGTGGTTTCACCACCTGGAGCAAACTGGCCAAGTGCAATGCGCCCCCCACAATCCGCTGCTTGAAGAGAAAAAGGGGGGCTCAGGGCTCGGGTCAAGGGCAGGCCAACTCTCTTGGGAACAATTAAGTCCTTATGTTCTCATTGGACTGCTGGGGCTAGTTTCACCTCTGACCTCTGCGCAATCAACATGTGGTCGCCTGCTGTGCGTTAAATGGTTCGCTCGCGGTCACACGCTAATGCAATCAACGCTGCGTCTGTGCGCGTGTGCACACGTCGCGTACGTGTGCGTGTAAACACGGCACACACAAATATTAAGATCCCCCGTGTAGCCTTAACAGACTGTTGAGGCAAGTGCTGTTAGCGAGCACCTATGAAGGCCGGCACTGTGGCACACAAGGGCGTGGGTGGCCCGCACCACGCCCGAGTGGCGATGTTTTTACACACCGCACCAGGTAGTATTCATTTGAGGCCGAGTCGACATAGGGGAGGCCCAGGACCGGTTCATATAATCGTCACTGGTGTCGTCGTCGCACACGCACACACGCACGCGCTCGTGCGTTTCTCAAGCGCGTCTCAACGGTGGCTTTTGTTCTTCGATGGGGAGCACGATTTTGGCGTTGCGCATTCACTGATTTATAACCGCGTTCTACATTCGCAACGCTTTTTTTTTTTACACAGCCGCACGCATTTTGTTTGTCCGAACGTGATGAATGTTCATTGTGTACGCGCAAGCGCCCGTTGATAAATGCCCTCGCTGTGACTATTAGTCACAATCATGGCCCCCACCTTCCTGCGAAAGGTTGGGGGGCCCTACACAATGCGGCGCTGTGAGCCGTGCGTACTCTTTTTCTTTTTGTTTATCGTGCACCCCTCCGCAGAATTTGGCCACCAGCTCGCCCCGACTTATTTACAAGCCTGTGTCCGTTGGGCACTCGCGCTTTCGGGGGAAGGCTCGGAGCCGATTAGGCATCGTGACTAATTCGCGACCTCGTAAGAAGAGGACAAGGAACAGTTTTTTTTTCTGCCCCCTAACTTTCCCGTTTTTTTTAGGTAAAGCAAAACTCGGCGGTTTAATCTTTTTTGTTTTTAAGTCGTGGCATTTTCAAGGTAGGGCAAGGCTTATTTGGTCGTGTGGCGCTTATATTTCTCACCGGTAAAGGGGCAAGAGAGGTGAGCCGTTTTGGCTGCGATTTTCTTTGAAACGATCGAGGCAGGATGTTGGCCGTCTGGATGCCTTGTACCCGGGCCCAGACAACATCTGTTTCCAATGCAAGCGAGCGGAGAGCCGCGTGTGCCAGGGGGAATCCGCATCTCGGGGCCCAGCGTTCGCGCGCGCGGGAATTCACGTGCCCTACGCTGAAGCGACCCCGTGCGAAATGCAAACAAACAGCGGAGTTGTACAAAGTTACGTTTTGAGGGTTGTTATTTTTTTTTCCCCTCGTCCCTCGCCGCAATCCCCCTACTGAGTTGGGGTTTCCCCCCCCCCCTCTCCTGTTTGCACACCATCGTTTTTATTTCATTTTTTTACAGGGCAGGGGTTACTTTAGGCAATCGGCAGCAATCCGCGACTTTGCCGTGGCGTGTGGCGTAAAAACGTGATGTGGGGCCGTCACAACGTTGAGCTCTCAGCGGAGACAGCGGATGAAAGGGCGGATATTGACAACGGCACGTGCTCACGTACAGGCACACGACCTGCATTTGATATCACTGCTCTTTAAAACAACTGCGGAATCGATGATTTCTTACGCTCCGGAAAGTAAGACGCACCCCCGTGTTTGTGTCCGGTGTTAGACAGATCTGGTCACACAACCCTTCTGGATTACGAGTCCCCCCCTCAACTTTTGCTGTAATAAATAGGGAAATAAAGTACGTCTTATAATACGGAGAATACCGCGTTAATATTAACGAAGCAATTTGTTTACGAGCACGGATTTCGCGGAACGGGACAAATTATTGTTGGCTCGTAAACTCGGAGGCGAGGATTTCACAAAGGGTTGCTTGTTCGCCAGCGGATTTTGAGCCCCGACTGTGAAAAGCCGATTTCAAAGCTGAAAACTTAAAATTCGCCGATTTAAAAAGCAACGTTTTGCAAACTTCGCAATCAACCCAAGGTGTTGTGCTCCGTGTGTGTGAATTCACAGAGTTCATAGAAATTTAAATTTGCTTGGCACACTTAAAAAATGGAACCATTTGTAAAGCACGCATCTGTGACTCTTTTACCCTCACTTGGCGATATCGTCATTTTGGGATTTTTCAACCATGCTTCACCGTACTTAATTTGGAGCTTTTGTGACTGTAGGAATTACTCTTTGGTTCTTTCGGCAAAGTCACGTATCAAGAGAAAATAATAAATTAAATACTAGCATACGACGTTTCGATTGCAACACAAGCAATCATCATAAGGTATAAATGAAATAGAAACACAAATCTAGTATACTTAGAAATGTAATGTAATACAACACAGATAGTCGGATAACATAACAGTCAACACCCTACCTGGTTGATTACGTTCTTCCTGAGAATGCTAAATTTGAGAGAGAGATAAAACACAGAACCAGAGACATATAGACAGACATATAAGTAGAGACAGATATCACAGAGATACTGTATGAGCCGGTGTGAGTTCAGATGTAACTTTCCACTGACTTCACCTTTTGACCGGGTATCGAGCCTGCCTTCCACTGCGCCACCTCTGCCCCAAGATAAATGGCCTTCATTTATAGCCAGATAAGAGCTCTTTGATAAGCGAAGTTAACATTTTCAAGATGGATGTGTTTTTTTTTACATATTTACAGCAAAACAGCAAACACATTCCAACGTGTAAACAATCGCAAAGTCAGGGTTTGAAAGACGGGCAATAACACGAACGATAATTTAATTGAAAAATATTGTGGGTTTACTTTCTAACACACTGGTGCGCTGTACTAGTAACGAATTGGCACCGTTTGTTGACGTGTCGGGTGGTGGTGGGTTTAACGACACATTTATATTTACGCGATCTAACCACAGAAACCACTTATTGATAATATTGGTCGCGAAAGCCCACCTGTTAAACCAAGTATAATTGATTTGAAGCTTTCGTGACTGCAGGAATAACTCTTTGGTTCTTTCGGTAAAGTCACGTAGAAAGAAAATTAATTAAATAATAAAATACTACGTTTCGATTGCGACACAAGCAGTCGTTATCAGATAGAACTAAATGTGTTTTGGCTCTCTCTGCTTGTGTCTGTCTGTGTGTCTCCGTGTCTGTTTTGTGTCTCTGTGTTGTCTCTCTCTGCTTGTGTGTCTGTCTGTGTGTCTCCGTGTCTGTGTTTTGTCTCTCAAATGTAGTTCTACCTGATGACGACTGCTTGTGTTGCAATCGAAACGTCGTATTCTATTATTTAATTTATTTTCTTTCTACCTGACTTTACCGAAAGAACCAAACAGTAAGGATAATTGAGTTTGACTTTTGAATGGCTGAGTCCAAATCACCCTCGGTGCGCCCCATCTCGCTCGGTGGCTCTCTTTTTTTTTACGATCAGTGGAAACAAGAAGATGCTCGGTGTAGTCGGCACTTTGCTTCGTTCATCATTTCGTAATTTTTTTACTTTGCTTTATGTAAACCCCCACCTCTCGCTCACTTTCTCGCTCACTCTCCCGGTCACTCTCTCGGTCACTCTCTCGCTCACTCTCTCGCTCACTCTCTCGCTCACTCTCTCGCTCTCTCTCTCGCTCTCTCTCGATCTGCACGCAGCCTGTCTCGCAGTCCGACGGCCTCCGACGGGTAGCTCATATCAGCATGCAGAGCTCCCCGTCATCTGCCACCGAGCACACGGCCTCCTCCATCACCCACTGCTCCTTGAAGGCCGGCACGGCGTGGGTCAGCCGCGCATGGCGGAACTCCAGCCCACACACCCTGGCTCCGACCAGAGCGCGGAAGATGGCCAGGCTGCTGGCCGGACGTTTCCCCTCCAGGGCCACAAAGCCAAGCGAGATTTTAAGAGCGGCAAGCGCTAAAGAGGAAACCACAGGGGATGATCAGGCGTTGTAGACCCTGGGGGGGGGGGGGGGCTGCAGAGATGGCCTGGAGATGGCTGTGCTCAGCGTTACACCCCTCGGATGTGCGTGGGTTCTTCTCCGTGCACTCTGGGACTCCCTCCCACGTGCGGAGATACTCACTCTATGGCTTTGGCCAATTGTCTCGAGGCGCCGTGCGGCGTTCCTGGATCCAATACAGGGGGGCAGACTTTGCCGAACGCGGGGAAGTCGCATTTACCGTGTGGGAATTGGCGTTTTTATTTTTTGGGATGGACGCTACCAAGCCAAACCACGCACCAACGTCACGTTCAACATTCACAAAGTGAACCAAACTGCACGAACCGGAGGAGAGAATACAAAACAGTCTTCGGCAAACGTCTGACAGTCCGTGGGGGTGGGGAGGGTTGACGGGCGTCCATCAGTGTCTTCTCATCACTTGCCCCAGCGGTCTGTTAGAGGCTGTACGGTGAATCTTTGTCTCGTCTATGGGTCCGAACGTGGCTGATGAGGCCGATCGAGGTTCGAGCACAAGCGGAGGACGGGTGGCCCTGGGCTACCGATTTGATCTGCGACCGCGCTGTAAAAGAATGTAAAACAATACAAACGCATAATGCGCATGCTCGTAATGTACGTTGACTCGGTAATTCCCCCCCCCCCCCACCACATCTACGCCTCGATATAAGGAACGAAACAGGTGGACTTCTCCACAAATCTGGCTGTCGCCTGATGAAGCTAGCTGTAATTACTGGCGAAACGTCGTACTCAGATTGTAAATGTTGTGGCTTGGCTCTCCAACACACCGGCGTGCTGTACTAGTGACGAATTGGCCACGTTCTGTTTACGTGACAACCCTTACTAGTTGGCTGTGTCGGGTGGTGGCGGGTTTTAACGACACATTTATATATTTACACGATCTAACCCAAAAAACCTCCATTATGACCAATACGCAAGTCAGAAATATGAATGCCAATCTACAATCGTGTTTCGACTCGAATCGCAGCCACGGATTGCAACAATTCATAGACGAACCATTGCAATTCCCTCGCGGATGGGCAGACGTAGAGGTTGATGATTGCTGCCAAACCATCGACTCAGCACTGAAAGGGAGTTTGTGCCTCAACCCAGTAGTGCCACCTGTTGGCCAGTAACAATAACGCTGGATTATGCCCGCCGCGTATGAATACGGGTGATCGCCTCTGTGTCACAGAGGTCGCAACCGGGTACCCGATACCCGTACACTACCCGATACCCGGCTACCCGTACCCGGCCGGGTACGGGTACCCATTTGCGACCCTGGTGCGGCCGGGTACGGGTAGGCCGTGAGTCACTGGTGAGTCACCGTTTGTCACTCATTTCGGGTAGGGTACGAGTACGGGTAGGGAACGGGTAACCGTATCCGGCCGAGTACGGGTACCCATTTGCGACCCTGGTGCGGCCGGGTACGGGTAAGGAATCAAACCCCATTGCTCCCATTTCGCTTCGTGGGCACGTTGAGCGATTCATCGGTTCATCAAAGCCTCACCTCTTCTCTTCCTCTTCCCTCCCCATACCCTTTCCTATCAACCTACGCACCCCTTCCCTCCATTGTTGGTCACCCATTCCTCCCTGCCATTTAAAACAAATATTTTTGTTTATCCAATCTCTGGTCTAACACTGCTGAGACTAGGCCATAAAGAAGGCTGTCTCTGGCGTAGGCCAATCAGTTTCAAAGACAAAGTCTATATAATCAGAGCGTGTTTGTTTGCATGTTATGTCGCAATTATGTGTGTTTAATGCAGACTTTATGCCTTTGCAAAATATATTTATTTGGTGTTTGAACATCTTAACACCTCCTGTTTTATTGGCAGAAAGGGGGGAAAAAATTCCGTCTCGCGCCACGACGCCTGCAGCACAATCGGAATGTAAGCGTGAGGAAAAACATCAAACAGAAGGAGCATGAAAACAATTGTAGATCTTCGATGCGTTGTCAGGCCCTACCCGCCATTGGTGGAGCCAGGATTTCCAGGTGGGGGGGGGGGGAAACCCCTCCAGCAATGAAAAATGATAGAAGAGTTGTTCGTAAGTAAGGAGTTGTTAGTAAGTAAGGAGTTGTTAGGAAGTAAGGACTTGTCCCTTGATTTTTATTCGACGCGTGTGCGGCGATGGCGAATTCGAACCGCGTTGTGTGATCGGCATCGCGCTATGAAGGTGAATGCCTTCAGCGAAGTCGTGTGCTGTATAAGCAACTGCGCACAATTCTGTGAGTCACTTATAACTGCTTTGCCGTTACTTATTGCCAATTATGGACTCGGACTATTGTCCTATCATCTCATAGAGTCCATGGCACGTAACAATATGCTACACAGTGGCAGTGGGGGTCGCAAAATGCCGATTTATTACTAATATTACTAATAAACCCCAATGATCCCATCGAAATGAGGGATCATTGGGGGGGCACGTGCCACCCCACCCCCCACTGACTCTGCCAGTGCTACCCGCGCGTGTCGTTCGGCACGATGTCTGACGTTTCACTCCAAGTTCCACGACCTTCCTCGGGAACTGCTCGTGCCAAACAGCATGCGGTACAAACCCGGCAGCGCATCGGAGCGCTGTGCAGCGCAACACCGAACACCGCGGCGGCCGCGAAGACGAGAAAAACAATTCTTGCCGTGTGTTTCATTTCATCGGAGTGATGTGTGCTGTGCTTTCTTTTCTGTCTTTGAGGAGTGTGACCAGTCCCACATAGACGACGTCTCGGCAGACGACAACGGGCAAGACCTAGGGTGAGTGAGGCATCCCACCCCCCGCCCATCGACAGTCCAGCGCCGCACATCCAACTTGCCAGAGAGTTATAGGCGGATATGTGAACGGGTCAGATGTGTGAACGTCAATACACGGTGACAGTTACTGCGTGCGCATATACTGCGCTGGTTGTGGGCGGTTAATTGGTCAGGGCATGCATGTGAATGTGCCACGGTCGGATATGCGACGTACTGTATTAAAACTAACACGTAGGATTTCGCGACCAATATTATTCATAATCAACGTTTTTGGGTTTAGATCGCGTTATTTATAAATGTGTCGTAACCCTCCACCACCCGACACGGCCAATCAGCAAAAAAAAAGTGTCACGTTGACAAAAGACAAATAGTTCACTGCTTTAGCCCACCGGTGTGTTGAAGCGTGAAACCACAACATTTACAATTTGAGTAGTACGACGTTTCGCTGGTAATTGCATCCAGCATCATGATGATGCTGGGCTAAAGCAGTGAACTATTTGTCTTTTGTCAACGTGACACTTTTTTACTGATTGGCCATGTCGGGTGGTGGAGGGTTATGACACATTTATAAATAACGCGATCTAAACCCAAAAACGTTGATTATGTATTAAAACTATGAACTATTTTTTTATTTTACCAGATGAGGCCCATTGAGCTATAAGTTGTTTTTTAGAAGCGACTTATCCACAAATGATAGCTCACCGAAGCGTGTCAATGTATAGCAGCCAAATACTCTCGACACTTGATGTTGATTCTCAACGTGGAGGGGGAATCCGGAGGACCCGGAGAAAAATCCACGCGACCACGGGGAGAGAAAACACGCAAACTCCACACGTACAGGCGTTAGGTCGGGATGGAACCCACGACCTCCTGCATACGAGGCAAGGTAGTTAACATCTCGCCACCGTGACGCCTTGTTCCAGCTGCCCGGCGGAGCATGCCCGAACTTCCGCTGCCGATTGGCCACCTGGGCCTTGGCGAAAGCCTCTCAACGAAGCGTAAACGTCCGGCGCGTAGTGATGCACCCGTGCACCACAATTCAGCTCGACGTGTGACGCCAGGCAGTCGAATCGTGACCCACAATCTCAGCAGCGCCAGCTCGGGCCAGTGAGCCGCTCTGCCACCTCAAACAGTGTGAATCCATAAAAGTGTCTCAGTTGCGGCCACATTTTAAAACGCTGCGGCATTTATTATGTGTGTAGGATTTTATATCTTTATTGCGGTAGTAGTGGGAATAATAATGCTAAACAACGAACATTTGTTGATGATTGGATGATGGCTCTTGGTGGTGGTGGTGATTTGGAGACGATGCAAAAGCGCAAGCTGTCTGGAACGCTCTTCCCTCCAACATGAGGAAGCCACTGGAGCGATGCACTTGTCAAATCTTGATTGAAAACTCATTCCTTTAGAACTGCATTTTTGCGTTTAGTTTGTTGGTCTTTCCCCCGCACAACCTATTAGCATGGTTGGTTACGTACGGTGCAAAACAAGTTCAGCATACATATATACAGGGTGCTTCAAAAAATGTTAACACTTATATGGGACGATCTTTTGTAATGGTAAAAATGAACGGCTAATGCTACACTTTAACACGATAACAAAAGTATTTAAATAGCTTCATAAAGTCAAAGGGTCTCCACTTTTTCGTCATCATTGTCAACGCACGCCTGGAATCTTCTCCAGGTGGTCTCCAGAGCCCGGAGGTACACTGTTTGCGGCGTTGTTGCAAATTCTCGGAAGTGTTCACATTTTTTTGAAGCACCCAGTACATTCGAGGGGGTTCACCCCTATTCGGAAAAACACAGCGCTCTGACAAAATGTCTTTTTGCTACATTATGGCCCGCGATGTAAATGCCGGTATTATTATTCACACTTACTACCATTGACGGTTGCCGGATGTTAACGATGGAAATGAGAGTGACGGTGGTGACGATGGTGACGACGGTGATCCTTCCCGCCGGCAGGACGTACAACTTTGCGACGGACGGGTTCTGCACGGCGAGTGGCAGCGGCGGGGGGCTCTGCGTGGCCACGGGCGTGCGCGGCGGGAGCGAGTGGATGAGAAAGCTCGCCTTCCGCTACCGGCACATCAAGGAGATTTACAACACCTACAAGAACAACCTGCCAGGCGCGCACGCTCGCTCGCTCACCGCCGCGCTACCGCTCACCACGCGCGCAAACAGACCGTCGCACCTCTGAGTCGCGCGGTTTAGAATCGGAATTGTATATGCTTGAATAATCCGGTATGCTATACAGCTCTTTTTTCACAGGTGTTGAGTAGACATCTGTGAACCTCTACTGGTTGGCTACGTACGGCGTGAAATAAGTTCAACATACATACACAAATTTTTTTTTTAAGCTTTCGTGACTACAGGGATTCATATTCTTGGTTCTTTCGGTATATTGTTTTATATTTTTATTATTTTTATTATTTTATTATTTCCCTTCTACGTGGCTTTACCGAAAGAACCAAGAATATACATACACTAAGTTTGGTTTCTCACTTAATTTGACTTATTGCAGCTCTGAGAATTAGGATTTTTGTTCAGTTTTTTTTATACCTTGCACGAGGCTTGTGAAATGTGTGTCCTTGGTGTGTTCTCCCTCGCCGACTGAGTGGAGCCGCCTCGACACAAGACTCGGCCTCGTAGGATCATTCTTATCCAGTCAAACATCTCCTCCTCCTCTGTGTTACTCTCCACGCACGGCACTGCCTCCGGCATTGCTCACAGATTTCTCTTTGCGGCGTGTGGCGACGCACGCCCGCATGCACTATTTAAACGTTATTTTACGGCTATAAATTTCTATGCGATAAGCCACTTCATTGAGCTATCACTTGTGGCCAGGTCGCTTCTGAAAAAGAAGCTAATAGCTCAGTGGGCTTTACCTGGTACGAAAAGAAAAATTAGTTTTATGTGTATATATTTAAAAGATGTTTACCTTTCCTATACTTTGCACTCCTATTCTGTTCTTGTATAATTTGTTCTGACGTTTTGACCTGCCCATACTGGACAGAGCTTTGCAGCTCATCGGATTCCTCCAGTAGAAATAAATATTCCGAATCCCGATTTTGATTAACGTCGAATTATGCTTCGCTTGCTCCTGCTGCAGGTCTGCTTGGGCCGGTGAAGGGCGAGTCGTGGCTGCAGCTGCTGCCCGAAATCGAGAACCTCACCGAGTCGTGGCTCATGCTGGCCCACAAGTGCCTGTCGCTCATCCACTCCAGGTGTGCGCACAGTCACAGCGATGCTCCCAGCCGCTCGTTGCATCCCCCGGCGCCTCTGCGAGCGGTTTTAAAATCTGTCGTCGTTGTTGTGATGGAAACTGTGGTTCTACACTTGTGAGTGTAGTTTGTTTTATTTTTATTATGTACGTCGCTTTGAGATAAAACCAAAAACTATTTTTATTTCACCAGGTAAGGCCCATTTGTTTATTTATTTCACCATGATATCTCAATGACGTGGATTATCACGCGGAAATTTATAGCAGCCAAATACTCTAAACGCGAGCTTCTAAATGTGGAGGGGAAAATTGGAGGAGCCCGAGAAAATCCACGCGACCACGGGGAGAACATGCATACTCCAAATATACGGCAGGCGTCAGCTTGGTAATAATGACTGAAAACAGCCCCCGTGTAGCCTTTAACAGATTATTGGAGGACGTTTCTGTGAGCGAGCACACGTGAAGGCCGGCACGGTGCACGAGGGGGTGGGTGGCCAGCACCACGCCCGGCCGCTTTTCTCTCCCTCGTGGCGATGTTTACACACCGCACCAGCTCCTCATTTGAGTCCACCTAAGGGGAGGCCAACCTGCATCAGTTCAGATATGCGCTACTGTGATTGCTCGCGAGCTGGAATCGAACTCGTGTGGCCGGGTTCGTAGTGCAGCGCGCTAACCGCTACACTACCGCTCCCAATGCACGTGCACACACACACGCGTACAAAAAACTACGACACTAACTTTGGTTTCTTAATTAATTTGGCTTTTTGCAGCTCTGAGAATTAGGATTTTTTTTTTTTGCTCTTGAACCGGCGTGTGAAAAGGTTGATCCCTCGCTGACTCAGCCACCACAACACAAAGATCGGACTCACAGGATCATTCGTGTCCAGTCAAACATTTCCTCATCCCCCCCCCCACCTCTCTATCTGAGTGCTGCACCCACTTGAGAATGGGTATTAAGCAAAAGAAAAGGGTCAACAATGCCTAACGTCCAGCCTCTGGTTCAATCGCCAATAATCATCGGCCGTGATCAATCCACTGCTGGATGAAGGCCTCCCCCACAAGTCGTCGCCATCCCCTGCGTGAAATAAAAACAACTTTTTTTTATTCTCAAAAAAATTAAGCATCCTCTGAAACGGACGTTGAAGAAGCCCCAAAAAGGCAATGAATGCGATGGCTGTGACTTGGTCCTTGGTTGGAGGAGGAATTTACGGAGAAAGGGAACGAGCGTCAGAGGTCGCAAACAGGTTTTGATTCCTTACCCGTACCCGTACACACCAGGGTTGCAAACGGGTACCCGTACCCGGCCGGGTACGGGTACCCGTACGCTACCCGTACCCGTACCCTACCCGAAATGAGTGACAAACGGTTACTCACCGGTGACTCACGGCCTACCCGTACCCGTACCCGTACCCGGCCGCACCAGGGTCGCAAACGGGTACCCGTACCCGGCCGGGTACGGGTAGCCGGGTATCGGGTAGGGTACGGGTACCCGGTTGCGACCTCAGACGAGGGTCGTGTGCTTGTCGCGGGCCGCAGAAGTAGCAGCGAGAACGTTCTGGTGACGACAACGCAGCTCATCCCGGCGCTGTCCAAGGTGCTGCTCTACGGCTTCGGAGAGGTGTTCCCCATCAACAACATCTTCAGTGCCACCAAGATGGGTAAGGCCCACGGAGCTACGTAGCTAATTTTTCAGAAGCGACCTGGCCACAAATGATAGCTCAACGAAGTGGCTTTTTACGTGGAAATACATAGCAGCCAAATACTCTAAAAGCATGATTATAAATTCGGAGGGAAAAACCAGAGGACCCGGAGAAAAATCCACACGAATATGGGTAGAACATGCAAACTCGAAATGAACAGGCAATGCATCTCCCCATTGAGTTCATGGAGAGCGTGAAAAGCCGCTGCAGGTTGCGATTCTTGGACGGCGCTTAAAGCAAGCCGCTTATTGTCCTCTCCCCTCCGCTATAGCTCCTCCACACAGTTAAACTAAGCCGCCTCATTCCCTATCCCTCGTCGCTTGTGAGACAGTGGCGCTTGCCCTGGGTACACAATTGTTGTGTCGTGCGTCCGCCCGTGTGCGTGCATACAGGAAAGGAGAGCTGCTTCGAGCGGATTGTGTCTCACTATGGACGGAAGGTGATTTACGTCGTCATCGGAGATGGAGTGGAGGAAGAGCAAGTGGCCAAAAAGGTAGGAACGCACAACGTG
This sequence comes from Lethenteron reissneri, assembly GCF_015708825.2. Classification (NCBI taxonomy): domain Eukaryota; kingdom Metazoa; phylum Chordata; class Hyperoartia; order Petromyzontiformes; family Petromyzontidae; genus Lethenteron; species Lethenteron reissneri. Next base: position 6,319,590 of record NC_083821.1, on the reverse strand, counting down.
CAGTCTGCAGTGAGACCTATCCAAGCTTTACACTGGCATCGTGGAAATGTCACTGCGTGTGCCTCTCGTGTCAAGCAAAGATGAATGGCACGCTTGAAATACGGCGTCACATCGTGGATACTTGCTACCAGATTGATAAAGGCGATTCGAATTTACCGAGGATCTAAACGCGACCACGACCACGTCTCAAGGTGCCGTGGCACACGAACGATGGCGCGCATTCAGGGATCGGTGTGGGTAGAGGAGTATTATTACTTTTTTTTATAAAAGCCAAAGGTGGTCGCAACGCAGGGAAAGTTTACGGGGAATGCAGTGGTGGTGGCGGCAGGAGAGAGGGAGTAGCACGATAAGCGGGGCAGCGGTGGTTATACCCCCCCACGCCTGTAATCCGGCACTTTGGAGACGATGGGTGGATGGCATAAATCTCTTGAAACTCTTTCCCCGTGGGCGACGAGGAGCCATATCCTGGCTCGCCAGGGGAAGGCAGTACAGCAAAAATGTGCACACCTGTTCCGTCTGTATTGGATAGTCTCCCCCTCGCATGCGTAGGTTTTCTCCAGGCACTCCGGTTTACTCACACATGTAAACGCCAGTTAATTGGCTCATAACACACCTTAATATGTAGAGGACCGCAGAGCATGGCCAAATTGTTTGTCACCGGCTCATCGCGTGGCTGCCGCCTTCCCACTCGTCTGCAGTTCCTCGCGCTTGAGTCGTGCCGTCTCTACCAAAAAGAGTGAGCGAATACTGTGCATCGCGTTACAAGTTTCAACTATTATTATTATTACAATGAGCAAAGACTGACTGAAGGTTTCGACATGTTTTGGTTGCTTGGGCAGAGGGGGCTGGGTCGAGCAGTGAGTTTGAGTGAGCTGAGAAGTTCGTGCAGCACATGCAATGAGTAACCACTGCTTGTTTTTTTTTTCCATGGGTCTCGAATTCAGCTCCACATGCCTTTCTGGAAGATCTCCAGCCACTCGGATTTGGTGGCCCTGCACCAGGCCCTCGAAATGGACTATTTGTAGCGTGTGGACCAGGATTGAACTGCAAGTGGCAAGGGACCATTGGCTGCAGCATGTGGACACTCGTGGAGAGAGACTGAGAAATCCGCGTCCGGGAAACATGCGTGCCAGCCGGCACAAAAACCTGACTGTAGTTGATTTTATAAAGTGACTGCAGGTACAATTAAATCAAGGGGAGTTTCTAACTTTGTAGTTAGGGTATTTATTTAAAAGTAACTCATTTTAGACGCTTTACACATCTGGAATGTGGCGAGGGCATTTATGTTGTGTTTTGAACTGAATAAAATTGAATGATAAAATTTTGCACGGTGGACTGTGAATATTCATAAACGCTTTTACGAGATCATGTTCTGTTAAAAAAAATCCCGTAATCTGACGATACATCCTCACTTTTACATCAGCATAGCACACACTCTGTCAATTAAAATGTTTACAACTTGAAAAGTTAAATTCTGAGCAAGATATTAAGCAAAAGAATGAGAAAAAGGTTGTTAATAATCCACTTTCATTTGAATGCAAACTGCAGTACTTGAAAATAAATGCATAATTATGTAATAAAGCTTTTGAACTGTTGCTTACAATTTTTTTGTTTTGTTTAAACGCATTTGAAGTTACGTAAGACTGTGTTGTGTTGTTCTGGAATCATGCCACACTGTTCAAGAATCCAGCACTCGACATACGATAACCTGGGCACCAATGACAAAATGCATGTAAACGTCCAACAATAATCATGCAATGTATAACGCGCGCAGTATTTCACGAGACACACATCACCGTGACTCTTGTGGCACGGAACCCAGCTCGGTGTCGCTCGAAAGTCAGGCGAGCGATAGAGAGAGGGACGCGGGGGGGGCCTTTAAGGTTCCTCTTAGGAAGTGAAGTGTAGGTTGAACACTTCTGAAGATGCAGCGGGATGATGATAGCCACGTTGCAGACGATTGAGGGCAGCCACGGAGAAACGACGCTCGGCAGTGACCATGGTTCTGGTCGGTAAAGTCACGTAGGTTAAAAATTTCAATTAATAAAAGTAAAATAAAAATCACGACGTTTCTGAGGCAACACAAGCTTCCGTCTTCAGGTGGAACCATCACAGCAGGATTTCTGTATCCTCTTACTTGATACAGCAATCGTGCTGTGACGGTTCCACCTGAAGACGGAAGCTTGTGTTGCCTCCGAAACGTCGTGATTTTTATTTTATTTTATTAATTTAAATTTTTACCTACGTGACTTTACCGAAAAAACCTAAGAATATGAATCCTTGCAGTCACGAAAGCTTCAAATCTAGAATTATGGTTCTGGTCCTTGGAGGGAGGAGGGGGAGGGAGTTCTGAATCGCTGCTGCTGAGAGTTCCACCATGAGCCGCGGTGCACGGTGACGGGAGCGGCATTTGGCTCGGCAACGTTGGGACCCGACTCGGCCAGCCAGGCTGACGCAACCAATCCATGGTAGGTCCGGCTCAGCAGAGCCAGTGTACCCGAACTGTAGACGACACGACACCATACTCTATGGTTCTTTCGGGCAAAGTCACGTAGGTATAAAATAAAATAAATCACGACGTTTCGGGCGCAACGCAAGCGTCCGTCATCAGGTGGGAAAGCTGCGTGACTTTACCGAAAGAACCAAAGAGTATGGATTCCTGCAGTCGCGAAAGCTTCCGATCAAGATTGACACGACACTAGGCCACTGGCTCCCCCTTGGAGCCAGTGTCACCCCCTTACGGCCACCTCAGGCAGGTCGACAGGTAGACAGCACTCCCACCCCTGCCACCTTCGGTCCCATCCAGCCCCGGGCAGGAAGAAGAGGTTAAGAGGTTGCCACAGAACACCTCAGCTGGCGACAGATCTCAGCCATCGGCTCCTCACATTCTATTCAGTTTCGCATTCATACAGCGCCCTTTCTGAGGAAGCTGATGGAATTGATGGGAGGGACAGCGGTTTGGAATGGGGTAGTTAAGTCTCTCTCCCCGTTGCTTCGTCCACACCTTTCAGTCAGCTGCACCCACCACCACCACCCCGTTACTTTGCATGTGCAGCATTGGCTGCCCGGGGTTTGACCCACGTGACCTTTGCAGCAGCAGGAGGGGTGAGCGGCAACTTTAAAATGAAAAATGCAGCTTGGGTCGATCGGAGGGGCAGGGGGGGTAGCGCTGGGGATAAAAGCCAGCGAGAAACACTCGTGTTGCCTTCTCTCTTTGCCTGGAGTTCACGGAGGTGCTGGGGAGAAAGCTGTCTCGCTTGCAGTTTAAAGGGTTAGTGCCACGTGTGTAGGGCCCGATCAGCGCTATAACGGACGGTGTTATTCTCACCACTCAACCTCACTACTCGTGTTCCATGCGTATAACAGGCGTGGTGAGATGTAACAGCGTGGCTTGAGTGAAGGCTTCGGGGGACGCACAAGTTGTAGGAAAACTGAGAATTGGTTTGACCATTTTTGGCAATAAAAACAGGTGTTAAGTAAAAAAATATAGATACCTTTGCAAGGCGTCAAGTCTGCGTTAGCCACACATTCTTGTGTCAAAACATGCAAACAAAAATGCTCTGATAACAGTGAAACAATTATTTTTTGTTCCTGGGTAGTACGTGTTATTTCCTTATCGCCACCAAACTTTGCAGGGTTACCTTTTAAACCCCCGCGTACAACCTGGGCCACATGGTGAACCGTTTTTTTTTTTATAGATTTGAAGCTTTCGTGACTGCAAGGATTCATATTCTAAGGGTTTTTTCTCCTCCCACCCTCAACCAGTATATATACAAATACTGTTTCTTGGAATTTCTCTCACTTGATACAGCTATCGTGCTGTGACGGTTCCACCTGAAGACGGAAGCTTGTGTTGCCTCCGAAACGTCGTGATTTTTTTATTTTTACTTTTATTAATTTTAATTTTTTACCTACGTGACTACCAAAAAAACCTAAGAATATATATTTTTATATATGGGGGGTGGGGGGACCCGGAGCCCCCCAAACGGCACCCCCGCACGCTCCCAGGGACGTCACCATCAGTAACCCAGCACACATTCACCTGGCCCCACACATCTAATGGTTACATGATGACCCCCCCCCCCAAATCCTTCCTACTCATTAAGTTCATCTCACAATTGCCGTTGATTGCATCACCCAAATTAACCGATGGAGATTGTGTGATGCCGCAGGCCGCCCCACCTACGACCCCACCACCACCACCAAAGCGACCCCCCACACACACAAACAACAACAACCGCCATTCGTCACTAAGTGGCGGTGACGTCACCACGACGCTTGTGCCAGGCCATGTTCACCTTGAGGCCACGTGAAGTGTCGAACGCCCGCTGGCAGGAGGTCACGGGGCAGACCCAGGTGCCACGGGTCGACTGACTGAGATGACCACACAAACAAAGAACAAAACAAAGATCCCCCGTATAGCCTTAACAGACTGTAGGGGCAAGTGCTGTTAGCGAGCACCACACAAACACACACGCACACATTTATTCTAGATTTGAAGCTTTCGTGACTGCAAGGATTCATACTCTTAATTCTTTCGGTAAAGTCACGTAGGTAAAAAATGAAATTAAAATTAATAAAAATAAAACAATAAAAATCACGACGTTTCGGAGGCAACACAAGTCTCCGTCATCAGGTGGGACCGTCACAGCCAGATTTGCTGCATCAAGTGAAGGAGGAATTCAAGATGTAAGCTCTTATGTACCAGTTAAGGGGGGAGGGAGGGAGGGGAGGGGCTTATCAGAATGTGGTAGCCAATGAATGGAACGTATCGGGAGGGGGGAAGCGGGGCTAACAGAGGGACGGGGTACTCGTGGTCGTGGTCAACGACGTGTTTATGCGCAAGTCACTGTGGATGTACATAATAGAAAAGGAAAACGAAAATGCCTATGTTTATACCAGTGTTGGATGACAATAAAGAGAGTACTGTTAAACGTATGGGATGTAAATACTCGGTAAAGTAAAATAGTGCCTGTCAGATAAGATGGTCCAAAAATGTGTAATGAAATCTTTTTTGTATGGTTGATAACGTCTTTCCAATGATTACTAAGTTTGTACCCATCATCACGGTTGAATTTATGTCTGTGTTTGTATATCTGAATGGCTTCGTGTACAAACCTTTGATGGTAGCCAGAGGGCTTGCAGAGCACCTTAGTCTCGGAGAAATCAATCTCATGAGAGCCCACCGCGTTGTAGCAATGATCGGCAATGGCTGTGGTGACTGTTACATTGGGGAAACGAAACGTCATGTCTCTGATCGTGTCCGCGAGCACAAATCAGATTTTAAACACGGCAAAATTGAGTCTTCCACGAATAATCAGAGGTACTCGGAGGCCCGTGCATAAATTCCCACGGCAAGCCTTTGTGATGGGTGCCGCTGCAAAATTGGCATGACAAAGGCATGCACCGGCGCAGTCAAGCCGATCAGAAATTGTGATGGGGAGGCATGAGAATGGAGCTGATTCGAATATGTGCCGCGCATAAACGCGGGAAGGAGCGAAGAGTGCTGGTGGAGGCGGAGCCCTGGGACGGGGAGATAGGATAAAAATCGAAGGTAGCAAGGTAGAGAGGATCTCACTCCAAGAAGCCAGCGGTCAAGACGGCTCCCCGCTCTGCCCTCCGGACGTCCGTGCGACGGGTCGAGACGAGCAGCGAGGAAAACCCACGGGACGCTGAATACTTCGAACCGTGAGTAAGAAGGTGAAATAGTATCGTAAGCAGATAAATAGGGAATAGGTCCAGGGGTAGCAGAATAGGCCAGCCTCGTCGATTCATACTGATTTAGCAATAATTCCCAGGTAGCCGAGAATAAATCATTAATAGCTGATCGTGGCCTCGTGTGATCTCGCTGAGAAGTGTGAACGCTAGTGGTGCTGTGTACACAGTGGTTCGCCACGTGGGAGCGCTGCGCAGAGCGGCGCAAGGGAAGAGGTTGCGTTTGGAGTGCACGGAGCAGCGTGTGTGTGCGTGTGCGTACGTTCACTACGTGTCTGATACAGGTGCGCATTGATAACGTGGTTATTCGAGGTGGAGACGAGTGCCGCACAGGGCTGTAGACGGGCACACGCTCGCAGCGTGCGAGAGCTGTACGTAGCGGTGTAGAAAGGGGGAGCATGGCGTTTGATTGATGATGATGTGCGTACGTATGCTCGCAGCGTGGGAGCGCTGCGCGAGGCTGTATGAGTAGGGGGCGTCGCGTTCGAATGCCGGCGAAACCCTAGCGCAGGGGTCGGGAACCTTTTTGACTGGGAGAGCCATAAAAGCCAAATATTTCTAAATATATTTCATTGAGAGCCATATAATAAATTAAATATGTCTTACTTTTAATGCGACTTCTGGTGCTGCATGGTTTTGCTGATGGCCTTGTAGTCTGGTTCATACGTGGTGAGGTTAAGCTTCGTGCAGGCGTGACCCGTGAAATTTATCTTCAAAACTAATTTCTGTTTACTTTAAAATGACACAGTATTATTAAGCAATATCACAAGTATTTTAAAATCAGTTCCAAACTGATTTTTTTATTATTTTTTTTTCAACTCAAAATTGTCTGGGAGCCATATGCCGTCACTGGAAGAGCCATATATGGCTCGCGAGCCATAGGTTCCCGACCCCTGCCCTAGCGGGTATTAGGGCGGTGCGGTAACGCAAACGGAATAGGGGATGCAGGCGGGGGAGACCCCAGAGGCCAACGGCCCCCACAGTTTGTATCCCATGAATGCAACTGGGGCCGTTTATATGAAACTTAATTTGGAGCTTTCGTGACTGCAGGAATTAACCTTTGGGTCTTTCGGTAAAGTCACGTATAAAGATAAAATAATCATTCAGACGCTGTCGCCTCGACGGACCTGGTTTTCACCTGAGGACGGCTGCTTGCGTTGTGGCCGAAACGTCGTGAGAATAATTTTATTATGTTTTATTTTTATTATTTTATTATTTCCCTTCTACGTGACTTTACCGAAAGAACCAAGAAGATGAATCCCTGCAGTCACGAAAGTTTTAAATCAAAATAAAATAATAAATTAAATACTAGCATACGACGTTTCGATTGCAACACAAGCAATCGTCATCATCAAGTATAAATGAAATAGAAACACAAATCTAGTATACTTAGAAATGTAATGTTATACAACAGAGAGTCGGATAACATAACAGTCAACACCCTATTTGGTTGATTACGTTCAACCACATACGTTCAATCAGATAGGGTGTTGACTGTTATGTTATCCGACTCTCTATTTAATTACATTACATTTCTAAGTATACTAGATTTGTGTTTCTATTTAATTTATACCTGATGATGATTGCTTGTGTTGCAATCGAAACGTCGTATGCTAGCCGTTAATATCGTTTAGTGTAAAACTCTCTTGGTCGCAGCTGAAATTCCATCAATGTTACGTTGTTTTTATAGCTTTTGTTTTGGTGATTTCGAAACGTTTTTGCTTAAGCAATATTTGTTTGTTGTAGTAGAGTTAGCTTTAATTTAAATTCTCTTATGGTTGTTATTGTTTTACTTGCATCCCACTGGGATTTTTGCACACAGCGTTGATGTGCGGTGCTTTTATTTTATTTTACACGCTTTTATTTTATTTTACTGCAGGGATTCATCTTCTTGGTTCTTTCGGTAAAGTCACTTAGAAGGGAAATAATAAAATAACATTCAGACACTGTCTTTCCGACAGACCTGGTCTTCACCTGAGGACGGCTGCTTGCGTTGTGGCCGAAACGTCGTGAGAATTATTTTATAATTTTTTATTTTTATTATTTTATTATTTCCCTTCTACGTGACTTTACCGAAAGAACCAAGATCACTCCGTATTGTATCCTCAAAAAGGAAATCTTGTAACTCAATTTTTATCCACTTCCCAATGCGCTATCGACTGCAAACTTGAAATACCTACGTCATACTGATGACAACACTATATTCTATCATAATAAATAAAAAACATATATTTTAAAACTTTTTACACGCTTTTATTTAACTTACTCTGTGTGTTGTCAGTACCTTAAAATCTTGTAACTCAATTTCAACCGTCTTCCCAATGTCGTATCGACTGCTAACTTCGTAGAGGTACGTCACACTGATGACAGCACTATATTCTATCGTTAAAATATATATATTTTTAAACGATCATTTTTAGGGCTATAATTGTCCACGCTCAACTCACGTTGCCTGTAATCACCACGTGGTCCCTGACGTCACGGCAAGCCTTGGGGAGCCACGCCGAGGGGCGGGGGGTGTGGAAGGAGGGGGGCAGGGGGAGGGGCGAAGGGGGGAGGGGCGAAGGGGGAGGGGCGAAGGGGGAGGAGCGAAGGGGACAGGGGGAGGGGCGATGAGAGAAGGGGGGAGGGGCGAAGGGGAAGGGGCGGAGGGGGGAGGAGCGAAGGGGACAGGGGGAGGGGTGAAGGGGGAGGGGCGATGAGGGAAGGGGGGAGGGGCGAAGGGGGAGGGGCGAAGTGGGGAGGGGCGAAGTGGGGAGGAGCGAAGCGGACAGGGGGAGGGGTGATGAGGGAAGGGGGGAGGGGCCAATTCGGACAGAAACATTTCATTAAAGCGTGGTTTATTTTTTTAAGTATTTTTTTAAAGTATTTTTTAATATTTTATTCTGTAAGACTTTGCTGGGTTTTTTCCCCCTGGATTTTGCTGTTGTGCGTAGCCACTTTAAGATGTTTTCTTGTTCATGTTTATTTTTATTTGTTGCGGTTGCACCCGATTCAAGAGCCACTTGGCTCACAGGGCTGTACCAAATAAATGAACTGAACTGAATTAAATTAAATAGCGGGGAGGCGCGCGTATAATTTCGCCGTCTGTTTTAACATTGGGTGGCGAGCGCTGCTCTTCTTTGCTTAGCGCTCTGGGCGTGCTAAATTTAGTTTTCTCAAACTATTTCTCTCTGCTTCTTGGTTCTTTCGATAAAGTCACGTAGAAGGGAAATCATAAAATAATAAAATAATAAAACATAATAAAATAAAATATATTATTTCCCTTCTACGTGACTTTACCGAAAGAACCAAGAAGATGAATCCCTGCAGTCACGAAATTTACCAGGCTTATCGTAGGGCCATTCGATCTTCTTCTTTACCTGTGTCGCTTTTGGGTGCATTCATTGTCATGCTAATTCCTCTGCCCCAGCAGACCCACCCCTCTCTCTCTCTATTTAAGGCATCGACACAGAGGCATTGGGTCTCAGTGTGTCTCTCTTTTGCCTGTGTGTCTCCGTGTCTGTGTTTTTCTCTCTCTCCCAGATTTAGTTCTACCTGCTGACGGGTGCTTGTGGTGCAATCGAAACGTCGTACTCCATTATTTAATTTATTTTCTTTCTACGTCGCTTTACCGAAAGAACCAAAGAAGAATTCCAGCTGTCACGAGGGCTTCAAATCAAGTTTGAACCACCTCTACGGGGAAGGATGTAAGTTGATTTCTCTCTCTCTGTGTGTCTCTTTCAAATTCCACACTTCAAGTTTAGCAATCTTTGGAGATCGTAATCAACCAGGCTATGCGTTAACTGTGTGTCTCTCTCTGCTTGTGTGTCTCCGTGCCTGTGTTTTGTCTCTCTCTCTCTCAAATTTAGTTCTACCTGATGATGGGGGCTTTATATCGTTTAGTGTAAAACCCTCTTGGTCGCAGCTGAAATTGCAATCACTGTTACGTTGTTTTTATAGCTTTGTTTTGGTGATTTCGAAACGTTTTTTGGTTTAGCAATATTTGTTTGTTGTAGTATAGAGTTAGCTTTAATTTAAATTGTCTTATGGTTGTTATTGTTTAACTTGCATCCCACTGGGATTTTTGCACACAGCGTTGATGTGCGGTGCTTTTATTTTATTTTACACGCTTTTATTTAACTCCCTCCGTCTGATTTAAAGCTTTCGTCACTGCAGGGATTCATCTTCTTGGTTATTTCGGTAAAGTCACGTAGAAGGGAAATAATAAAATATTTGTTTCATATTCATTTTATTATTTCCCTTGGGGTGCGTCTACTTTGGCGAGCCGCTCGATGGCATCCTGAGATGCAAAGTGACGAAATGAAGTGCCTCCCACAAAAGATCTCTGTGGGCAGCTTGATGGGATATGTTTCGTAGTCTGGGACTCACGGCCACGCCCGCACTTGGGGTCACATGACTCACATCCCTCACCTTCTGCTCGTGAAGCTGGTGGCTCTTGTTGTTTCGCCGATTTCGGTTTGAGTGCCGTCCGCGTTCTTCGGGGAGAGGTCTATCTCGGGACCTTTGCTGCTGAGTCAGTCGTTTCTTTGCCCCACGCGTCCCACGATTCCGTTCCATCTGTAGAGTGGGTTGGTGCCCCGCTGCAGGGCTATTGGCTGCCGTTCGAATGCCGGCGAAACTCTAGCGGGTATTAGGGCGGTGCGGTAACGCAAACGGAATAGGGGTTGCAGGCGGGGGAGACCCCGGGGGCCAACGGCCCCCACAGTTTGTATCCCATTGAATGCAACTGGGGCCGTTTATATCGTTTGATGTAAAACTCTCTTGGTCGCAGCTGAAATTCCATCACTGTTACGTTGTTTTTAAAGCTTTGTTTTGGTGATTTCGAAACGTTTTTTGGTTTAGCAATATCTGTTTGTTGTGGTACAGAGTTAGCTTTAATTTAAATTGTCTTATGGTTGTTATTGTTTTACTTGCATCCCACTGGGATTTTTGCACGCAGCGTTGATGTGCGGTGCTTTTATTTCACACGCTTTTATTTAACTCACTCCGTCTGATTTAAAGCTTTCGTCACTGCAGGGATTCATCTTCTTGGTTCTTTCGGTAAAGTCACGTAGAAGGGAAATAATAAAATAACATTCAGACACTGTCTTTCCGACAGACCTGTTCTTCACCTGAGGACGGCTGCTTGCGTTGTGGCCGAAACGTCGTGAGAATTATTTTATTATGTTTTATTTTTATTATTTTATTATTTCCCTTCTACGTGACTTTACCGAAAGAACCAAGATCACTCCGTCTTGTATCCTCAAAAATGAACTCTTGTAACTCAATTTTTATCCACTTCCCAATGCGCTATCGACTGCAAACTTGAAATACCTACGTCATACTGATGACAACACGATATTCTATCATAATAAATCCAAAACATATTTTTAAAAACTTTTTACACGCTGTTATTTAACTTACTCTGTGTTGTCGTACCTTAAAATCTTGTAACTCAATGTCAACCGTCTTCCCAATGTCGTATCGACTGCTAACTTCGTAGAGGTACGTCATACTTATGACAATACTATATTCTATCATTAAAATAAAAATATATATTTTTAAACAATCTTTTTGACGACTATAATTGTCCACGCTCAACTCACGTTGCCTGTAAATCACCACGTGGTCCCTGACGTCACGGCAAGCCTTGGGGAGCCACGCCGAGGGGCGGGGGGTGTTGAAGGAGGGGGGCAGGGGGAGGGGCGAAGGGGGGAGGGGCGAAGTGGGGAGGAGCGAAGGGGACAGGGGGAGGGGCGAAGGGGGAGGGGCGATGAGGGAAGGGGGGAGGGGCCAACTCGGACAGGAACATTTCATGAAAGCGTGGTTTATTTATTTAAAGTATTTTTTTAAAAGTATTTTTTAATATTTTATTCTGTAAGACTTTGCTGGGTTTTCCCCCCTGGATTTTGCTGTTGTGCGTAGCCACTTTAAGATGTTTTCTTGTTCATGTTTTTTTATTTGTTGCGGTTGCACCCGATTCAAGAGCCACTTTGCTCACAGGGCTTTACCAAATAAATGAACTTAATTGAATTAAATTAAATAGCGGGGAGGCACGCGTATAATTTCGCCGTCTGTTTTAACATTGGGTGGCGAGCGCTGTTCATCTTTGCTTAGCGCTCTGGGCGTGCTAAATTTAGTTTTCTCAAACTATTTCTCTCTGCTTCTTGGTTCTTTCGGTAAAGTCACGTAGAAGGGAAATCATAAAATAATTAAACATAATAAAATAAAATATTATTTCCCTTCTACGTGACTTTAGCGAAAGAACCAAGAAGATGAATCCCTGAAGTCACGAAATTTACCAGGCTTATCGTAGGGCCATTCGATCTTCTTCTTTACCTGTGTCACTTTTGGGTGCATTCATTGTCATGCTAATTCCTCTGCCCCAGCAGACCCACCCCTCTCTCTCTCTATTTAAGGTATCGACACAGAGGCATTGGCTCTCTGTGTGTCTCTCTTTGCCTGTGTGTCTCCGTGTCTGTGTTTTTCTCTCTCTCCTAGATTTAGTTCTACCTGCTGACGGGTGCTTGTGGTGCAATCGAAACGTCGTACTCCATTATTGAATTTATTTTCTTTCTACGTCGCTTTATCGAAAGAACCAAAGAAGAATTCCAGCAGTCACGAGGGCTTCAAATCAAGTTTGAACCACCTCTACGGGGAAGGATGTAAGTTGATTTCTCTCTCTCTCTGTCTCTTTCAAATTTCACACTTCAAGTTTAGCAATCTTTGGAGATCGTAATCAACCAGGCTATGCGTTAACTGTGTCTCTCTCTGCTTGTGTGTCTCCGTGTCTGTGTTTTGTCTCTCTCTCTCAAATTTAGTTCTACCTGATGATGGGTGCTTTATATCGTTTGGTGTAAAACCCTCTTGGTCGCAGCTGAAATTGCAATCACTGTTACGTTGTTTTTATAGCTTTGTTTTGGTGATTTAGAAACGTTTTTTGGTTTAGCAATATTTGTTTGTTGTAGTATAGAGTTAGCTTTAATTTAAATTGTCTTATGGTTGTTATTGTTTTACTTGCATCCCACTGGGATGTTTGCACGCAGCGTTGATGTGCGGTGCTTTTATTTTATTTTACACGCTTTTATTTAACTCCCTCCGTCTGATTTAAAGCTTTCGTCACTGCAGGGATTCATCTTCTTGGTTCTTTCGGTAAAGTCACGTAGAAGGGAAATAATAAAATATTTATTTTATATTTATTTTATTATTTCCCTTGGGGTGCGTCTACTTTGGCGAGCCGCTCGATGGCATCCTGAGATGCAAAGTGACGAAATGAAGTGCCTCCCACAAAAGATCTCTGTGGGCAGCTTGATGGGATATGTTTCGTCGTCTGGGACTCACGGCCACGCCCGCACTTGGGGTCACATGACTCACATCCCTCACCTTCTGCTCGTGAAGCTGGTGGCTCTTGTTGTTTCGCCGATTTCGGTTTGAGTGCCGTCCGCGTTCTTCGGGGAGAGGTCTATCTCCGGACCTTTGCTGCTGAGTCAGTCGGTTCTTTGCCCCACGCGTCCCACGATTCCGTCCCATCTGTAGAGTGGGTTGGTGCCCCGCTGCAGGGCTATTGGCTGCCGTTCGAATGCCGGCGAAACCCTAGCGGGTATTAGGGCGGTGCGGTAACGCAAACGGAATAGGGGATGCAGGCGGGGGAGACCCCGGGGACCAACGGCCCCCACAGTTTGTATCCCATTGAATGCAACTGGGGCCGTTTATATCGTTTGGTGTAAAACTCTCTTGGTCGCAGCTGAAATTGCAATCACTGTTACGTTGTTTTTAAAGCTTTGTTTTGGTGATTTCGAACCGTTTTTGGTTTAGCAATATTTGTTTGTTGTAGTACAGAGTTAGCTTTAATTTAAATTGTCTTATGGTTGTTATTGTTTGACTTGCATCCCACTGGGATTTTTGCACGCAGCGTTGATGTGCGGTGCTTTTTTTATTTCACACGCTTTTATTTAACTAACTCCGTCTGTTGTAACCTCAAAAAGCAAATCTTGTAACTCAATTTTTATCCACTTCCCAATGCGCTATCGACTGCAAACTTGAAATACCTACGTCATACTGATGACAACACTATATTCTATCATAATAAATCCAAAACATATATTTTAAAACTTTTTACACGCTTTTATTTAACTTACTCTGTGTGTTGTCGTACCTTAAAATCTTGTAACTCAATTTCAACCGTCTTCCCAATGTCGTATCGACTGCTAACTTCGTAGAGGTACGTCATACTGATGACAATACTATATTCTATCATTAAAATAAAAATATATATTTTTTAAACAATCTTTTTGACGGCTATAATTGTCCACGCTCAACTCACGTTGCCTGTAAATCACCACGTGGTCCCTGACGTCACGGCGAGCCTTGGGGAGCCACGCCGAGGGGCGGGGGGTGTGGAAGGAGGGGGGGAGGGGCGAAGGGGGGAGGGGCGAAGGAGGAGGGGCGAAGGGGAGAGGGGGAGGGGTGAAGGGGGAGGGGCGATGAGGGAAGGGGGGAGGGGCCAACTCGGACAGGAACATTTCATTAAAGCGTGGTTTATTTTTTTAAAGTATTTTTTTTAAAGTATTTCTTTTTTTATTTTATTCTGTAAGACTTTGCTGGGGTTTTCCCCCCTGGATTTTGCTGTTGTGCGTAGCCACTTTAAGATGTTTTCTTGTTCATGTTTATTTTTATTTGTTGCGGTTGCACCCGATTCAAGAGCCACTTGGCTCACAGGGCTTTTCCAAATAAATGAACTGAATTAAATTAAATAGCAGGGAGGCGCGCGTATAATGTTGCCGTCTGTTTTAACATTGGGTGGCGAGCGCTGTTCATCTTTGCTTAGCGCTCTGGGCGTGCTAAATTTTGTTTTCTCAAACTATTTCTCTCTGCTTCTTGGTTCTTTCGGTAAAATCACGTAGAAGGGAAATCATAAAATAATAAAACAAATATAATAAAATATTATTTCCCTTCTACGTGACTTTACCGAAAGAACCAAGAAGATGAATCCCTGCAGTCACGAAATTTACCAGGCTTATCGTAGGGCCATTCGATCTTCTTCTTTACCTGTGTCGCTTTTGGGTGCATTCATTGTCATGCTAATTCCTCTGCCCCTGCAGACCCACCCCTCTCTATTTAAGGCATCGACACAGAGGCATTGGCTCTCTGTCTGTCTCTCTTTGCCTGTGTTTTTCTATCTCTCCCAGATTTAGTTCTACCTGCTGACGGGTGCTTGTGGTGCAATCGAAACGTCGTACTCCATTATTTAATTTATTTTCTTTCTACGTCGCTTTACCGAAAGAACCAAAGAAGAATTCCAGCTGTCACGAGGGCTTCAAATCAAGTTTGAACCACCTCTACGGGGAAGGATGTAAGTTGATTTCTCTCTCTCTGTGTGTCTCTTTCAAATTTCACACTTCAAGTTTAGCAATCTTTGGAGATCATAATCAACCAGGCTATGCGTTAACTGTGTGTCTCTCTCTGCTTGTGTGTCTCCGTGTCTGTGTTTTGTCTCTCTCAAATTTAGTTCTACCTGATGATGGGCGCTTTATATCGTTTGGTGTAAAACCCTCTTGGTCGCAGCTGAAATTGCAATCACTGTTACGTATGTTTTATAGCTTTTGTTTTGGTGATTTCGAAACGTTTTTTGGTTTAGAAATATTTGTTTGTTGTAGTATAGAGTTAGCTTTATATTCTTAGGTTTTTTCGATAAAGTAAAATAAAAGAAAAATCATGATTTTTATTTTATTTTACTTTTTAATGTTTTTACCTACGTGACTTTACCGAAAAAACCTAAGAATATGAATCATTGCAGTCACGAAAGCTTCAAATCTAGTTAGCTTTAATTTAAATTGTCTTATGGTTATTGTTTTACTTGCATCCCACTGGGATGTTTGCACACAGCGTTGATGTGCGGTGCTTTTATTTTATTTTACACGCTTTTATTTAACTCACTCCGTCTGATTTAAAGCTTTCGTCACTGCAGGGATTCATCTTCTTGGTTCTTTCGGTAAAGTCACGTAGAAGGGAAATAATAAAATAACATTCAGACAATGTCTTTCCGACAGACCTGTTCTTCACCTGAGGATGGCTGCTTGCGTTGTGGCCGAAACGTCGTGAAAATTATTTTATTATGTTTTATTTTTATTATGTTATTATTTCCCTTCTACGTGACTTTACCGAAAGAACCAAGATCACTCCGTCTTGTATCCTCAAAAAGGAAAATCTTGTAACTCAATTTGTATCCACTTCCCAATGCGCTATCAACTGCAAACTTGAAATACCTACGTCATACTGGTGACAACACTATATTCTATCATAATCAATCCAAAACATATATTTTAAAACTTTTTACACGCTTTTATTTAACTTACTCTGTGTTGTCGTACCTTAAAATCTTGTAACTCAATTTCAACCGTCTTCCCAATGTCGTATCGACTGCAAACTTCGTAGAGGTACGTCATACTGATGACAATACTATATTCTATCATTAAAATAAAAAATATATCTTTTTTAAACAATCTTTTTGACGGCTATAATTGTCCACGCTCAACTCACGTTGCCTGTAAATCACCACGTGGTCCCTGACGTCACGGCAAGCCTTGGGGAGCCACGCCGAGGGGCGGGGGGTGTTGAAGGAGGGGGGCAGGGGGAGGGGCGAAGGGGGGAGGGGCGATGAGGGAAGGGGGGAGGGGCGAAGGGGGGAGGAGCGAAGGGGACAGGGGGAGGGGCGATGAGGGAAGGGGGGAGGGGCCAACTCGGACAGGAACATTTCATTAAAGCGTGGTTTATTTTTTTAAAGTATTTTTTTAAAAGTATTTTTTAATATTTTATTCTGTAAGACTTTGCTGGGGTTTTTTCACCTGGATTTTGCTGTTGTGCGTAGCCACTTTAAGATGTTTTCTTGTTCATGTTTTTTTATTTGTTGCGGTTGCACCCGATTCAAGAGCCACTTGGCTCACAGGGCTTTACCAAATAAATGAACTGAATTAAATTAAATAGCGGGGAGGCGCGCGTATAATTTCGCCGTCTGTTTTAACATTAGGTGGCGAGCGCTGTTCTTCTTTGCTTAGCGCTCTGGGCGTGCTAAATTTAGTTTTCTCAAACTATTTCTCTCTGCTTCTTGGTTCTTTCGGTAAAATCACGTAGAAGGGAAATCATAAAATAATAAAACATAATATAATAAAATATTATTTCCCTTCTACGTGACTTTACCGAAAGAACCAAGAAGATGAATCCCTGCAGTCACGAAATTTACCAGGCTTATCGTAGGGCCATTCGATCTTCTTCTTTACCTGTGTCGCTTTTGGGTGCATTCATTGTCATGCTAATTCCTCTGCCCCTGCAGACCCACCCCTCTCTATTTAAGGCATCGACACAGAGGCATTGGCTCTCTGTGTGTCTCTCTTTGCCTGTGTTTTTCTATCTCTCCCAGATTTAGTTCTACCTGCTGACGGGTGCTTGTGGTGCAATCGAAACGTCGTACTCCATTATTGAATTTATTTTCTTTCTACGTCACTTTACCGAAAGAACCAAAGAATAATTCCAGCAGTCACGAGGGCTTCAAATCAAGTTTGAACCACCTCTACGGGGAAGGATGTAAGTTGATTTCTCTCTCTCTCTGTCTCTTTCAAATTTCACACTTCAAGTTTAGCAATCGTTGGAGATCGTAATCAACCAGGCTATGCGTTAACTGTGTGTCTCCGTGTCTGTGTTTTGTCTCTCTCTCAAATTTTGTTCTACCCGATGATGGGTGCTTGTGTTGCAATCGAAACGTTTTACTTTATTATTTGTTTTATTTCTACGTGGCTTTACCGAAAGAACCAAGGAGTAATTCCTGCAGTCACGAAAGCTTCAAATCAGTGTGGTCCATGGGGGAGGGAGGATGGATGCAAGGCCTGACTCAAACCATAGACTGGCAGTGCTCAGATAATTCCCTTTGTGGTCATCGGAAGACTGCGATTCTGATCTCGCACTTTGTCACCACACCCGTGTGTGTATGTCACTGTGTGTGTGTGTATTGCTGGGGAGCGATAGTGTAGCGGTTAGCGCGCTGCGCTATGAACCTGGCGACCCGGGTTCGATTCCTGCTCACGGCCATCACCAGTGACGATTATCTGAACCTGTTCTGGGCTTCCCCTAGGTCGACTCGGCTTCAAATGAGTACCTGGTGTGGTGCGTAAAAACATCGCCAGTAGGGAGACAAAGGCGGCTGGGCGTGGTGCTGGCCACCCACCCCCTCGTGTGCCGTATCGGCCTTTATAGGTGCTCGCTAACAGCACTTGCCCCAACAGTCTGTTAAGGCTATACGGGGGATCTTTGGCTCTTTGTATTGCTGCTGCTCTATGGGTGCTCACGTGTTGTGTTTACGGCAGTCGGCTTCTGCTCGGACATTGTATGGGGGATGAGTGCAGTTTAGAACACGGTCCACATTTTAAGCAAAAGGCTCCACATCTTTGCAAGTACAAACTCTGTATGCCAATCACAGTGTCATAGTTTACCCATTCTTATTTACACTTCTAAGCCAAAAGTCTCATTTTGTGCATGACGGGGAAAAGCTTACAATGGGGTGCGTCTAAATTTTGATTTAAAGCTTTCGTGACTGCAGGGATTCATATTCTTGGTTCTTTCGGTAAAGTCACGTAGAAGGGAAATAATAAAATATTTGTTTCATATTTATTTTATTATTTCCCTTGGGGTGCGTCTACTTTGGCGAGCCGCTCGATGGCATCCTGAGATGCAAAGTGACGAAATGAAGTGCCTCCCACAAAAGATCTCGGTGGGCAGCTTGATGGGATATGTTTCGTCGTCTGGGACTCACGGCCACGCCCGCACTTGGGGTCACATGACTCACATCCCTCACCTTCTGCTCGTGAAGCTGGTGGCTCTTGTTGTTTCGCCGATTTCGGTTTGAGTGCCGTCCGCGTTCTTCGGGGAGAGGTCCATCTCCGGGACCTTTGCTGCTGAGTCAGTCGGTTCTTTGCCCCACGCGTCCCACGATATCGTCTCATCTGTAGAGTGGGTTGGTGCCCCGCTGCAGGGCTATTGGCTGCCGTTTCCCAGAATGGCCAGCGTGATTTTAAGCGCTTTCAGAAGGGCAATGGGGCAGTAGCTTGCGATATTGTTGGCTGGTCTCCCTGGCTTTGAGGATGGCAACGATTTTGGAGTGGGGTACCACACTTCTGGGATTATCCCTCAGTGTCAATGATGTTGGAGGCAAAGTTGGCAAGCTACATCCGTCCTTTTGTGTCCAGGTTCTCGATTAATTCTGGGTCGATGCCGCAAAACCCGGCGTTGAACCCCCAAGCCCCTTTTTGCCAAGAGGCACAAAGGTTACCACTGCGCCTGCAAATCGGGTGACAAATGCAAATCCTCATTGTTTGTCTTGTGTGTGTGTGTGCTGAAGACGGACCCTCTGAGTTGTGCAGTGCAGGAACGCGTTCGCCATCCTTGGAGGCTGTCACCATGTCGCGGGACCTTGGAGAAACGCACCCCCTGCCAAGCATGACGGATGTGGACCCTGACGCGCTTTTTCGGTGTCCCTACGACCCCAGCCACATGATATGCGCGAAGCGCTACACGTATCACGTGGCCAAGTGTAGCCTGGTAAGGACACCCAGCGAGAAGTAGAGCGTCGTGATGATGATGGTGATGATGGTGATGATGGTGATGATGGTGATGGTGGTGATGATGGTGATGGTGATGATGGTGATGGTGATGATGGTGATGATGATGGTGATGATGGTGATGGTGGTGATGATGGTGATGAGCATCGTGATGATGGTGATGATGGTGATGATGGTGATGATGGTGATGGTGGTGATGGTGATGATGGTGATGATGGTGATGATGATGGTGATGATGGTGATGGTGGTGATGATGGTGATGATGGTGATGAGCGTCGTGATGATGGTGATGATGGTGATGATGGTGATGGTGATGATGGTGATGATGGTGATGATGGTGATGATGGTGATGGTGATGATGGTGATGATGGTGATGGTGGTGATGATGGTGATGATGATGGTGATGATGGTGATGGTGGTGATGATGGTGATGATGATGATGATGGTGATGATGGTGATGATGGTGATGATGATGATGGTGGTGATGATGGTGGTGATGATGGTGATGATGGTGATGATTATGGTGATGATGGTGATGATGGTGATGATGGTGATGATGATGATGATGGTGATGATGGTGATGATGGTGATGATGATGATGGTGGTGATGATGGTGATGAGCGTCGTGATGATGGTGATGATGGTGATGATGATGATGGTGTGATGATGGTGATGGTGGTGATGATGGTGATGATGATGGTGATGATGGTGATGATGGTGATGATGGTGATGATGGTGATGATGGTGATGGTGGTGATGATGGTGATGAGCGTCGTGATGATGGTGATGATGGTGATGATGATGGTGATGATGGTGATGATGATGATGATGATGGTGATGATGGTGATGATGATGGTGATGATGATGGTGATGATGATGGTGATGAGCGTCGTGATGATGGTGATGATGGTGATGATGATGATGGTGGTGATGATGGTGATGGTGGTGATGATGGTGATGATGGTGATGATGGTGATGATGGTGATGGTGGCACCGAATGATATCCGAGTCGGCTCTGAGGTCCTGAACCCACGCTTAACCAGTGTGGTGCGGTATGGTGAAATAACCCCCTCGATTAGTGTACCGCTATACGAACGCGGTAACCCCAGTTTGATTACCGGCCACGATTAACATCGGCGGTGATATCTGTACCAGTTCTGGGCCTCCCTTAGGTCGACTCGGCCTCAAACGAGCACATGGATGTGGTGCGTAAACGTCGGGAAACTAAGGCGGCTGGGTGTGCGTTCCTGGGCCTAGCCACCACTCGGTGTGCCATGTCGGCCTTGGTAGATAATCTTGATTTGTTTTTGATGTAGCGCGCATCACGCCGGGGTGTCTCGGAACGCTTGACGCGCGATAAGTGACTTGCATCTCGACACATTTGAAAGGGCGCATCCCCCAGTGGCACCTGTCCCTGCGCGCGGCACAAGGCGACTTGGGAACTTGGCCTGCAATCGGGCATTAGTCTGTCAGTCTCGGGGGGGTCATGCTTGTTGCTGCTGTGTGTGATGTCGATGAGTAATGCCACCGCCCCACGATAAAAGCCGATTTGAAACCAAACATTTCGATTTAAAGCTTTCGTGACTGCAGGGATTCATTTTCTTGGTTCTTTCGGTAAAGTCACGTAGAAGGGAAATAGGAAAATAATAAAAATAAAATATTTAACAAAATGTTTTATATTTATTATTTCATTATTTCCCTTCTACATGACTTTACCGAAAGAACCAAGAAGATGAAACCAAAAAGTTTTTCAAATGAGGCATGATCTCACGAACTAATATGTGTAGGAGTTTTGTCAAATTGCACGGCCGAGTCGTAGCACGTTTGCTGGTTTTCGCAGAGCTGCATGGGTTCAGGTCCCACAGCCGCCCTGGTTCATGCCAAGGGTATATGAACCATTAAAAATATGCATCGACCACTTTACAGTGGGAGGGGTGGGGGGGAAGGATCCCATCACATGATTTGGAAAAGGAAAATGTAGACAATGTACTGCACCGTCACTGTCCAAATTTAAGGTAACAAAAAAAATTCCCCCCCAAAATTGCACAACATAGCGGGACTCTTCCTGAAAAACGTTTGGCACTCTGTTAACGACGTTCTTCTTGGGTGAATAAGCGTACGTGTAAATCACCGAGAGTGCGACCCCCCCCCCCCCCCCCCCCTTTCAGACACACAAGAAGGTGGCGCAGAACATGCAGCACGTGTCCATTCAATGCACGCCACCGGATACTGAGGAGAAACATGGCCGAGCATCTGGCACAGTGCCCCGACCGGACGGTCGGCCAGACCGAGGTGACGCAAGGTCAGTAATGCCGCCTCGCACGCTCGCAAGCCGGCGTGGCGCAGCGCACACGCGCGCGGTCTCGGGTAATCGCCTCGTCAAGAGTTCCGTAGTTATGCGCTGCGGTTATCGCAGCGATGCGTTGTTGTTTTTGATGTCCGGCGACACGCCACGAGGCGAAGGCATTCCGATAGGGAAACTCTGCGCCATCATCTTGTGTCGGAGATCCAGACGACTTCGCAGAACTGCTGCCGAGGGTCCCATCATTTGGCACACGAGGTGTGGTGCCCCTTTTCACATTTCCTGCTATTTAGCCCCTAGCCGCCCCCCCGATTCGAGTGAGTTGACCAGTACCACCTGATCTTCTTGGTTCTTTCGGTAAAGTCACGTAGAAGGGAAGTAATAAAATAATAAAAATAAAACATTAAATAATTCTCACGACGTTTCGGCCACAACGCAAGCAGCCGTCCTCAGGCGAAAACTGTACCACCTGGTTGGTGGGTGGGGATAATGCCACCAGTCTGACACCATGGGTAGTATCCGCCACGGGCAGAAAGCTTCGTCGATATACCGTCTGGTTCGTCCAGCTTGTATCTCTGTCGGTTTTACAAACAACGCTTTCTACCACTCGGATACTCCGGAGATGTTTCGCGTCACGTTCAGTTTTTAGTTGTTGTTTTTTTCCCCCCCCTTTCCAAAATGGTGTTCCCGATCAAACGTATTGCAGGTGCCAAGACCAAATATGCTCAAAATGTTCCCCCCCAATATATTGCTATAAAATAGATTTCTGTTTATATGATTGTGGTTATGGTTGTACTTTATTAATCCCTAATCCCTGCCATTACATACAATGAAACAAGAAAAGGGAAAAAAAGAAATAACAGAGCAATTATTACAATACACTATTAGACATTATTGAAAAAAATTAAATAAAAAGTCCATCCTATGTGTTAGTGAATTTTTTTATATTTTCGGCAGGAAATTCGTTTTTAAATTTAGATTTTTTTTATTTGGGGGGGGGGGGGACCCCACACCCCCTGGAAGATTTGGTCCCCACCCAATGTTGACTCCATGGCTACAGCCTTTGCAGATGCCCTTCTTTCGCGGCGCCGTTTGTCTCTGGTGAACTTGCCGTCGTGCACATTTCAGATTTTAAATACTAAATTGTTTCCAGAAAGGTAATGTGAGAATTTTCTGCACCAAGCAGGTGCTCCCGATAAGCCACCTTTAGGTCAATGGTGTCAGGACAAATCACGAGGTGTTCATCAAACGGTAATGAGCCAAGATTATTCATCTTGAGTGACTTGACCAGAGGAATTACCCAGTTACACGAGAGGGCCCATTGTAATTACAGGTGGATTTGAACCCTAGAGTTCGAAACTATATTTTTTCTTTTACCAGGTAAGGCCCACTGATCTATTAGCTCTCTTTCAGACGCGACTGGCCACAAATGATGACTCAACGAAGTGGCTTATGTGGCCATTTATAGCAGCCAAATACTCTAAATGCACGTTGATTCTAAATGTAAGGAAAACATGCAAACTCCAGATATATATAGGCATCAGGGTCAGGATCGAACCCACGACCTCCTGCATACCAGTCGAGGGAGTTAACATCTCAACACCGTGTTTCACAGGGGCGGCAGCGTGCGGAGAGAGGAGATTTCCATTCTTCGGTACCGCAGAGCAGCGGGGAGGCTCGGCCATGCCTGGAGGATTGGGACGAAGGTGAAATGAGGAATACATATCATCACTGAATCGATGACACTGCCATCAATTTCGTGATTTTGTTTTGTGGAGAGCGGTTACATTCGATTCTTTGTTGCAGAGATGGAAAAAGATGGTGAGCAGCAGCCGTACATCTGGGGAATATCTGCCATGCCCCGCAGTAAAACCACAAGGTGCCCTGCACGTAAAAAAAAAAACACCCATATAAAGAATGCACACACAAACCGTTGTAAAACGTCAAGTCGTTGAGTACATTTCGCACGCGCGCTCTTCTTGTGGCATGAAGATGCCGTTTTCAGCGCCTGATGAGGCTGGTTGTAATTACCGGCGAAACGACGCACTCGAATTGTAACTGTTGTGGGTTTACTCTCCAATACACCGGTGCGCTGTACTCGAAACTAACTGGCATATTCTTTGGGTCTACATGACTTTACGGAAAGACCCAAAGAATATTAATTACTACAGTCGTGAAAGCTTTAAGTCAAGAACTAACTGGCATGTTTTGTTCACGTGACGAACCTTACTAATTGGCTGTGTCGGGTAGTGGCGAGTTTAACGACATTTATATTTACGCGATCTACCCAAAGCTAAAACAGTTTGTTTGAAATGCCGTCACTTTTTAAAACTGAACATTTTTTAAAGCAAAAAAATGTTTTTACATTTATTTTATCTGCACGTGTACATCTCCAAGTACTTTGCGATGAGTCCTCGACACGGGTGGCTGTGTCAGGTAGTGGCGAGTTTAACGACATTTATATTTATGCGATCTACCCAAAACTAAAACCGTTTGTTTGAAATGCCGTCACTTTTTAAAACTGGACATTTCTGAAAGCAAAAAAAAAAATCTACATTTATTTTATCTGCACGTGTACATCTCCAAGTACTTTGCGATGAGTCCTCGACACGGCTGGGGGGAATCGACGAGCGAAGTTCATGGGCGCAACTTAACCACGGTGAAGGCGTGACGCTTGATCTCTTTCGATGTCCCTTCTGTCCAGACCGCCACCGGACATGCCCGTCTTCGCCGTGCCCGACTATCTTCCGCCGATGTCCTCGTCACGTGGCCGTGGAGCCCGGAGAGGGTAAGCCTCCTCATCCCACGCACGGGAGATCAGCGCCCCGCACACCCGCTTGGGTCCACGTGGCCAATTGTCCCCCGGTTAGAACCACCGTATGCTAGGTGGCAGTTGTTCCTAAACCCGCGAGCTTTATCATGTGCCACTTTTGCCAGACCTGTCCACTGTGCCCATCCTCCTACCTGCATGCACCGAAAAAAAGTCTCTTTTCCAGTTCAAATGAGCAATTGAGGTATAGCGAATGGTTCATTATTGACCTCTAGTGGCGAGGAACGGTAAACCTCACTCGCTGGCCACGCGAGAAATGGCTTGTCGCCCGTTATCCAGATCAAGTCCATGGCCTCCAAGAACGCGTATTGGAAAGGGGGAGAGTTTGTTGGACATATATTCTACGTATATTGCTCGGCCTTGTACTTTGTCAAATCGTAAGCACATTGGCATTCGCGCTGTTCTCACAGAGTGGGCTACCGCAAAAACGCCGTGTTGCTCCAATTGGGTGATTTGCGAGTAATTTTTCTCCGCATGTAAACTTTGGACGTTGACGAATAACGTCACGGGGATCTCTGGCATACAGCCGTGAAGCAGACGGGGCACGTGCGTTTGGTGAATACAGCTGCAGCATTAACCAGGGCGGCCGCTGAGCTCGTACCACGAAGCTTTGCAACGAGCGGCAAACGCGCCACCGCACGGCCATGCGTCACCGCCCCCAGTGTCTATTGGTTTCTCGAGTTTGTATAGGTGGGATGCCTTCTTGCAATCGGTCAATATTGGTGTGCCAACGAGAGTAAGGGACCATCCATAAATGACGTCACGCACCTAGGAGGGAGGGGGGGGGGTCAGACATTTGTGACGGGGGGGGGGGTTATCTTCTTGGTTCTTTCGGTAAAGTCACGTAGAATGGAAATAATTAAATAATAATAAAACATTATAAAATAATTCTCACGACGTTTCGGCCACAACGCAAGCAGCCGTCCTCAGGTGAAGGCCAGGTCTGTCGGGGAGACAGCGTCTGACAGACCTGTTCTTCACCTGAGGATGGCTGCTTGCGTTGTGGCCGAAACGTCGTGAGAATTATTTTATAATGTTTTATTTTTATTATTTTATTATTTCCCTTCTACGTGACTTTACCGAAAGAACCAAGAAGATGAATCCCTGCAGTCACGAAAGCTTTAAATCGAGGGGGGGGGGGTTGAGAAATGTGACGTCACATCAAAATGCGCAACTTTAAATAAATATAGACAACACGTTCTACTTAATGAAATAGACTTTTTATTAATGTTTTCTCCTACAAAATCAGAGTGCAGCGCCACATTAAATACGCACTACAATGACAATAGTTTAAAGCGATTTGAAGCATGTTTTAATTTTGGGGGGGGGGGGGGGCAGAGCTTTGTGACGTCATATTTGAGGGGGATGTCTGACTTTTTGTGACGCCGTGTGACTAGCGGGGGATCAAAAATCGTCCAAAATCGCGTGACGTCATTTATGGACGGGGCCCCTAAGACACGTACATGGACACGTCCGGTGCTTTTGTTGTTGCAGGAACAACTCTGCCGCTGGACCCAGTGGCAGGCAGCTCGCCTCCACCCTGATGCCACGGGCTCCAAGCACAAGACTGTGAGTACCAGCAACTTCATGCGCTCGGCTGCTTTTGACAACATCACGGAGCTTTTAGTGGAGTGGCCGAGATACCGATCTAATGGTTCGAATCCACCTCCCCCCACTTTTCGATCCGTTCCGGCAATCGGAAAACGATGGTTGTGGAAATGGTTGTATTCATGTTCTGGATGGTTTTAAGAACCTGGTCACCGCGGATAGCTAATGTTTAAATGCTAAACACGGTCGGGGCTATAAACAATGATGGTAGCGGTAATATGTCGCCTAAAGTGCCGGGTAAAGTATTTCATCATTGCCGTAGCGAGGGCGGCATGGGGGCGGTGGTGGAGGGGACAAGTTTCCCCAGGGCGCCCCACCCACCAATAGCGATAATTCTACTCTGCGATAATTCGACTGTGCGATAATTCGACTGTGCGATAATTCGACTGTGCGATAATTCTACTTTGCGATAATTCTACTCTGCGATAATTCGACTGTGCAATAATTCGACTGTGCGATAATTCTACTCTGCAATAATTCTACTCTGCGATAATTCGACTGTGCGATAATTCGACTGTGCGATAATTCTACTTTGCGATAATTCGACTGTGCGATAATTCGACTGTGCGATAATTCTACTTTGCGATAATTCTACTCTGCGATAATTCGACTGTGCAATAATTCGACTGTGCGATAATTCTACTCTGCGATAATTCTACTCTGCGATAATTCGACTGTGCGATAATTCGACTGTGCGATAATTCTACTTTGCGATAATTCTACTCTGCGATAATTCGACTGTGCAATAATTCGACTGTGCGATAATTCTACTCTGCGATAATTCTACTCTGCGATAATTCGACTGTGCGATAATTCGACTCTGCGATAATTCGACTGTGCGATAATTCGACTATGCGATAATTCGACACTGCGATAATTCTACTCTGCGATAATTCGACTGTGCGATAATTCGACTGTGCGATAATTTGACTGTGCGATAATTCGACTGTGCGATAATTCTACTCTGCGATAATTCTACTCTGCGATAATTCGACTGTGCGATAATTCGACTGTGCGATAATTCGACTGTGCGATAATTCGACTGTGCGATAATTCGACTGTGCGATAATTCGACTGTGCGATAATTCGACTGTGCGATAATTCGACTGTGCGATAATTCTACTCTGCGATAATTCGACTGTGCGATAATTCGACTGCGCGATAATTCGACTGTGCGATAATTCTACTCTGCGATAATTCGACTCTGCGATAATTCGACTGTGCAATAATTCGACTCTGCGATAATTCGACTCTGCGATAATTCGACTCTGCAATCATTCTACTCTGCGATAATTCAGGGGTCAGTGGGTGACGACTACAAGGGGCAAGTTGTCTCTCGGCGCGCGTTGTCGATGTTTGCCACGCTAGCTGGTTAGGAGGGCTGTTTATGATTCTCCCCATCGCTACCCCCCCCCCTCCCTCGCAGGGCAAGGCATGGGCAAGCTGCACGTCTCGAGGAGGCGCCGCTTGGCAATAAGACTCCCAAGGGACCCGAAGGAAAATGGTTAAGTTCGACACCCGCCCGCGGTGCTGTTGTGTCCACATCATGAGAAGGCATGGGCAGAATGACAAACAAAGCTTGAATTATCCATGTTGAATTGTCACTAAAGTGTGAAGGTGATTTCTTTAAACAAAAGGAAGGAGCAGTAATGGGCTCTCCTTTGTTTCCTGCTATAGCAAATCTGTACATGGAAAAGTTTGAAACAAGTACATTAAAACCATCTTCTTGGTTTGGATATGTTAATGACTCTTTGCAACATTGGACAGACGGGACGTAACATCGGCGTAAGACTAAAAGAACACCAAAGAAATATAAAATTATCTCAAACACAACCTTCGGCAGTGGCAGAACATGCTTGCCAACAAGGCCACACAATTGATTTTGATAACGTTGAAGTGTTGTGTATAATTATTGATTACTGGCCAAGACTAATTAGATAATCCATTGAAATTGGGAGCAATACAAATAACTGTAATCGCTCTGACAGCTACAGGCTTAGTGCGGCCTGGAAGCGTATTATTAATAATAAATATTACAATTACAATTCCTTATAGGGGAAACGTATACTAATTAACGGATTACTATATAGTATATAATTACAATAACCTCCCCCCCCCCCATCCGCCACCTCTGATTTGCTGCACCAGATTGGGTATAGTGATTGGGTTCAGTTATGAAATAATACACATTACAACTAATTACTAATCTACAACTGACTACTAATCATAACAATTAACTTATTACTAATCTATTATATAATAACAATACCCCCTCCCTCTCTGCCTCTGATCTCTGCACCTGATTGGGTTAAATGATGACGTCACCCTGCTGCTGCACTACTTAAGACCGAGGGCAGATGGAGGGCTTCACTATTCTGGCAAATTGCCTGACGATGCTGGTTGATGTAATTGCCAGCGAAACGTCGTACTACTCAAAAATTGTAAATGTTGTGGATTCACTCTTCAACACACCGGTGGGCTAAAGTAGTGAACTATTTTGTCTTTTGTCAACGTGACACTTTTTTACTGATTGGCCGTGTCGGGTGGTGGAGGGTTACGACACATTTATAAATAACGCAATCTAAACCCAAAAACCTTTATTATGAATCATATCAGTCGCGAAAGCCTGCTACGTGTTAAACTAAAAAAATGTCTCTCCACGTGCTTTGCAATTCGCCGATAATTGAGTCATTGGGGGAGGGGGGGGGGGTCAGACCATATCATTACCGGACAACCGCGTAGGGTCAGTGCAGATGGTTGGGGCTCTGCGGTGCTGGCAGGTGCTGTTTTGCAGAACTTAAGGATCTTATCGGCGGTGAAATGCGGTTGACAAGATGCAAGCTCTACTAACTCGTCCTGGATATGTTAAAATAACCTGTCTCAAGTATCTTCCTCTACCCAAACCGCTGTGTCCCTACAGAGCGTACTAGTTGTGGTCACTGCCCATTGAGCACTTTAGCACCACATCTTTGGGTTTTCCCCACCACCCCCACCGCCCAGGAAAGTTTTACAGTGTTTGCTTTTCCTTGGTTCACCGTGTAATACGACACGACAGCCTTTGAACCACGGTGAGGGCTATCGGGGTGAGCCTCGGATGGTTTATTGACTCTCCAAGCAGTGGTCACATTGAGTTTGGATGATGCTGTAAGGTACACGTGACTTTGCCTAAAGTGGCTCTGGGGGTGGCTTTGAGGGTTTATGGCATCACTGAAAGGGGCACTCGGCTGGCACCCAAGGGGCCAGGGTACAAATCCGGGTGGCCACCCTTTATGAACAAAATAAATACATCACATAGGCCGCACAGCCTTCTGGGAGAGCGTGCTTTTTAGCGGCGTTGGTTTCGTATAAGCAAGCTCTGGTCTTGCTTTAACATTCACGTGTCGTGTTCAAAAGCAAGGATTTATTCCGTATTTGCGACGCAAAATTATAATACCGTACATAAAACACGGAATAACCTTGCGCGGGCAATAGGATGTGTAAAATAGATGTCATTTATCGTCTTGGTTCTTTCGGTAAAGTCACGTAGAAGGAAAATAATAAAAATAAAACATAATAAAATAATTCTCACGACGTTTCGGCCACAACGCAAGCAGCCATCTTCAGGTGGAGAACAGGTCTGTCAAGTAGACAGACTCTGTCAAGTAGACAGTCTCAAGACGGCTGCTTGCGTTGTGGCCGAAACGTCGTGAGAATTATTTTATTATATTTTATTTTTATTATTTTATTATTTTCCTTCTACGTGACTTTACCGAAAGAACCAAGACGATGAATCCCTGCAGTCACGAAAGCTTTAAATCGAAATTTAGATGTCATTTGTTTTTTAATGTAGAGAGACAAATGTTTGGAAGAGGGACAAACAATGTCTGCTTATAGTTTTATCCATGATAAATTTAGTTTCTGAAGATTACACTATGCTGATAACACCACAATGACAATATTATAGAAGCCTGCTTTGGTTTTCCCTACGTGTGGACACTACTATCTCGTGCCCTCCGACTACGAATGGCCCATTGTGTGCGCCGATGATGATGCTGCTGCTGCGCCATTTACAACCTGCCCTGCGATAAATAAGCGAGCGCTTGCCCCTCCGCCCGTGTGTAGGTTTTATTATCCCGTTGAGAAAAGAAAGATTCAACATAATTTCCACTTTTTCTTCTTGGTTCTTTCGGTAAAGTCACGTAGAAGGGAAATAATAAAATAATTAAAATAAAACCATAAAATACAATTCTCACGACGTTTTGGCCACAACGCAAGCAGCCGTCCTCAGGTGATTCATTCAGACGCTGTCTTTCCGACAGACCTGTTCTTCACCAGAGGACGGCTGCTTGCATTGTGGCCGAAACGTCGTGAGAATTGTATTTTATTATGTTTTATTTTTATTATTTCCCTTCTACGTGACTTTACCGAAAGAACCAAGAAGATGAATCCCTGCAGTCACGAAAGCTTTAAATCGAAATATAATTTCCACTCCCCGCTGTGGCAGAGCGACTATGTGGCACGGGGAGTGAACAAAGAAACATGGAGAATTGCACTGGGACCAAAAGAGGAACACGTGGATCAGAGAGCGAGTGCACATTTTTTGAAATATTTTCACTTGGAAAGTTAAGTGGGCTTGGGCAGGACATGTCGTTAGAAGAGGGGGTGGTGATGGCTGTGGTCAAGGCTAGAGAGATTGAGCGAAATGGCGTGGATTGGAACATGCCCTGAGAGATTTACACCATTGGAACCTCATTTGCCAGAAGAAAAAATATAATAATTGTTTTTTTACCATTTTATCTGGCAACAAAACTGACACTTTTTTTTACAAGGAGTCATGTTTGCATAGACCACTACCTGCAGTCGTAATGCAAACAAAAAACATAACTCTGATAATGTATGCACTGTCCTTATTATATTTTTTCTTCTGGCAAATGAGGTTCCAATGGTGTAAATGCTTACCCCGAGCTCTCATACTCTGATGGTGCATTGTCTTTGAGTTGTGCGCCTTTTGGCGTCATCTGGTCCAACACCATGTGAGACTAGGCTCTAAGGAAAGCTGTCTCGGGTGTGGACCAATCAACTTCAAGGACAGTGCATACATTATCAGAGTTATGTTTTTTGTTTGCATTACAACTGCAGGTATTGTGGTCTATGCAAACATGAATCCTTGTAAAAAAAGGTGTCAGTTTTGTTGCCAGATAAAAGGCTAAAAAAACAATTATGCTCTGAGAGGATGTCCATTTCGGACATGGAGTGATGAGTCGGCTTGTGCGTTGGAGCTAGATTGTTGGCATCATGAGATCTTGAGAGATGGCAACAGCTTGGGGAGGCGTGGCTGATGTTACCATTTATTTTTCCTGAGTTTTACATTTTTTGCTGCCAATCCTACAGCATTTAAACTACAGGATACATTTTGATGAGCAAAAGCTCATTAGAAATGCGTTGGCCTCACAACAGATACACTTAAGTAATGTTTGTCGGGGTTTTTCTATACTTTGGTTACGATGGCACACTACTAACATGCATTAAACATGTCTGGGCACTGAGCTAGCATCAGAGATCCCGAATTTAAATGCAGATGCCCAGGTTCTCACATGGTTTACGAATTTTCTGCACGCAAAAAAACATTCACCAAAAAAATTACTCGTCAAATTTATTTAACCTTTAAAAATCACATCTTTAAAACTTGTGACTTAACTTTTTATTTTAGCACTTTTCTGAGGTGGTTATTGCTCATGTAACAGGTGAAAAGCTGACTCAACACCTTAGCAACTGGCACAACCACATCGTTCTCGAAACCACAACTCAACCATTGCCCCCCCCCCTCCCCCCAACTGCTTTGTCCACGTCTGGGCGAGTGGTTGCGCAGCGAGCAAATTTAACTGGTTCGCGAAAGTGCAACGAGTGGTGAAATACATCGCTGCATATTGGCGAGCACATCGATGCGTGACAGTTTTTATTCGACTGTAAGCAATCGGTTGCACAACCGCGTACAACTGGTTGCAGAGACGTCCACATATAATTATCAATTTAGTTGCATGCAACCTAATTGAGACTAACAGTTATTTCCAGTACTGTGACTGCTCTTGTATAGATTTTAAAGACTTGAAACAAGATGTTTTTTTACATAAAAATCACAACTTTTTAAGAATAAGATGTTGTTTTTTATCTGCCAAATGTTTCAGCATAACTCCGTTGTGTATTACAACATTTCACTGCAACAAAAACAATAAATTCATACTTTTATTTTTGCAGGGCCTTGTCAGCATCTACGGTGATCAACGGTCGGCCTATCCTCCAGATGCTGTGACCTCAGAAAAAACACTTCTCTGGGCCGCCACTCCACATTCACCTAGACCTTTAAGGCAAAGTCAGGCTTTATTGATTTTTTTTTCTGTACTTGGCCATTCAGAAGCTGGTGTGCTCACCGATTCTAAAAAACTCTTTTGGTGGTGCCATGATGGCGAGATGTTGTCTCACTCGCCTGCTACGCAGAAGGTCGTGGGTTCGATCCCTACCCTTGACGCCTGTACATTTGGCGTTCGCGTGATCCTTTCCCCGCGGTGGTTGCGTGTATTTTCATCCGGGTTCCTCCGGTTTTACCCTTCACAGTGCATGTCAACCACAATTTGATGACATGCAACCACGGACTGTGTTCAGTGTGACCACGTGCTCAGGATAGGGTCGACTGGCGGTGTTTCTGACAGTGTTGGCCCACTAAGGGGCCGTCCATAAATGACGTCACGCGATTTTGGACGATGTTTTACCCCCCCCCCCCCCCCCGTCGTCACACATCATCACAAATGTCTGACCCCCCCCCCCAGGTGCGTGACGTAATTTATGGACGGCCCCTAAGCCACCCAGGTACCTCCTGACATATCCTGAAAGATTTCTAAACGTGACTGGACTTGGGGTCATTTTTTATTTAGCGAATGCTTTTACACGTGACCTTTTTACACAGAGCACCAGATAGGCAATATAAATAAATGTATGGCCGTGTTATGTGAGCCATGTGATAGCCTCCTCGAGCACGAGCAAAGCAACAAGTTAGTGCCACTGCCAGCGTGTTCATTCACGTCTTTGGATGCACATTCAACGGGCCACGATTTGCGACAATGATGAGTTTTTACATATAATTGGTTAAAGCCGCCTTTCACGTGGTGTCTCTTTTGGCAGTGCGTTAGACAGGTGTTTGTTTGTAAGGCTTCTTAATGTCAGTGCAATATTTGTAAAGGTACTCTATTAGAGGATTGCCACAAGGGAGCGCCACTGCATTGTAAATCCTCGGATGATCTCATCCGAAAGGCACACACACACAGGGCTTACACTTCTACCAAGACTGGACTGTATAATTTTTTAACATTTACAGGAAATGACCTGTACATATACAACCAAGTCATTGAACTGTAGAGCAGTGTTAGGGAATTTATTTTTTTATTTTTAGGGCGGTGCTGCTTTTGCATTTGAAAATTCGAGCGGTTCAAACGTCAAGCGTTTTTGTAATTCCGCGTTCCAAACGTTGAATGTAACTTTCAAATCCAATCAGACACTCAAGAATCCCACGTTCTCTAGGCGACTGTAGTGTTATTATGGTGCGTACTCGTTTTACTGCAAATCTCAGTCGTAGTACCACTCGCTTGTTCTACTACCAAAGCAGACCTATTAAAATGTCTTCAACTGATGCTTTGGCTAATAGGCATACTATTTTACTTAGGCGAGCATGATTTAGGTTATTTTGCAGAGAATGTTCAACTTCTGTGCTATTGTCTCTTCCTGTATTTTTCATTTTAACCCTTGTCACCTTTAATAAAACATGTTTTTTTATCCTGAATGAGTTCTCACTTGGCTGAAATAGGATATGACTGACCGGCCGATTCTTTATGGAAAGCCACATTACCCAAAATATTACCTTGTTTATTTATCAGTTGAAAGGTTTTTTTTATTGAAGACTGAGAACATTTCTCACCTTGAAATTTAACAAAAAAATGGAGGGAAGTGAGCAGAGTGGGTGTGTGTTAAAAAATGACAATTCATCTGATTAAACCAGTGATTCTGTATAGATCAGAGTGCTGGACACGAAATAAACGGCGAGCTAACATTGATTGGCAGAGCAGAGAACGCCGTGATGGATTTGTGGCATCGGCAGAAAAGACAAGTGAGAAAGGAGTGAGACGACATAGGCATTAGCCAGTGCCGGATTAAGCTAGTGTGGGGCCTGTAGCATATGTTATAAAGGGGCCCTAAATAAAACACATTAAAACATAATTGTTTCACTTGCATAGTAAAATCATTGTATTTTTTCATTTGCTATACAGCCACATAATACGACAAATCGCTAACCTTAAACACCCAGTCGTTCATAAAAGTTGAAGGCAGTATAGTACTATAGTAATAGAGCAAGTGCAGAATCACTGAAGCGGAATTGATAGCTTGAAAGCATTTAGCGCGGGGCCCTTGAAAGTGCGGGGCCCGTAGCATATGAGAGCTACTTTTGCTACTGTGGTAATTCGGCACTGGCAGTAGCTTCGATTGTGGAGGCATTGAGGGAGAAAAGACTGAGATGGTTCGGACATGTTGCCAGAAGTGCCGGGAGAGGGCGTGATAGTCGACGAAAAGAGAAAGAAGGGGAGACCGAGGAAGACGTGGCAATAACTTGCCGACAAGGACGTGAGAGCACGCTGCGTTACTTTGGGGAAGGCTGTGAAGAGAGAGGATTCGGAAAGAAGCCTCGACCGAGCGACGGTATATGGATTGGTTCACCGACTGAAAGCATATAGAAGAGCCTTGCCAGTGAATGCCTTGGGATTTAATTAGGAGTCATTGGATGAATTTGCAATTCAAAATCAACTCTGAAAATGCCTCGTACTTCCCAAAGTGACTAATAATTACTTGAAATCGTGTTATCTGCACAACACCTTTATTATTTAGCTGACATTCAATTTTTCATGTTGTGTGGTTATCACAAGTTGAATACACAATTCAATAAAGTTATCGAGGTGAATACACAGAGTGGCTTTTGTCAGTGCTTTTTTGTGATCACAAAATTAAGTTTCCAGCACCAACAATAGGGGATATATTTCCAAAAATTCCACCAAGATGTGAGTTTTCACCCATATAGCGTTCATGATGTTGGGCTAATGATGAGTGTATCAGTATCGCCACAACATTTTTGGTCTTGATGAGTGATCATATGTCCTGTTCGCCACGCTGCTAGATAACGGGGATTTTTGTATTTTTCCATAGTATAAGCCATGGTTTAACCACGTATTACTTAGCCATGGAGTTTGGTAATACATGTTGTTTATGTCGTTTATTGTGAAAATTCGGTCACAGTTGCTATGACCACTGTTTCATTGTTTTTATGGCTTTATTTTGGTGATTTTCGATAAGTTTTTTGGTTTGGCCATGTTTGTTTGTTGTAGTACAGAGTTAGACTGATGGCCTTAATCTAAGTTGTCTTGTGGTTGTTGTTGTTGTTTGACTTGCATCCCACTGGGATTTTTGCACATTTTTGTGTACGGTGCTTTTTCTGCAATATTTTACTGTCTTTTCTTGGATTTTCCGTTTGCACTCAGTCACATATTCACTTTAAGATGTTTTTTGTTCATGTTTTTGTTTTGTTTGTTTGTTGCGGTTGCACCCGATTCAAGAGCCGAATGGCTCACAGGGCTATACCTAATAAATGAACTTGATGTACTAGTTTTGAGGCAAACTACGATATACATCTAAAAGTGGGTTCCATACCTACTGGACATCTGTGAAATCTTCTGGACATCTGTGAAAAAAAGCTTCATAGCTCATCGGATTTCTCCAGGATAAATACATATTTTGATTCTATAAATATGACAGTTCACCAGCATTTGTTTAAGTAAGCCCGACTGTTGATGAGACACTGAATCTAAAAACTAGCCCATAGTTTACGTGTATAAAACCAAAACTTCTGAAAAAGTACTTCCAAAAAGTAGTGTGGGTTGTGTGAAAATATATTTTATTTTGGAGACAGATATGGGAAGTAGACTGCTTATTTAATCTGCCGTGTAGGTGTGTTATGGCTCGACACACGCTCACATTTCCAAGTTGCAAAAAGTGCATGGCTAGTAAGCTCCACTGTAAAAATGTCTTCTACAGAGCCAGTCGCCCACAGGTTTCAATTTTCCAAACCAAACGGGTAATGTATGCAGAGAGTTAGCAAGATACGTAGTTTGCTGCATTGTGGGTGAGCTGATACCTTTTTTGATAACTGCAATTATATTGGACAAATGCAAGGCTCTTCTTGGTTCTTTCGGTAAAGTCACGTAGAAGGGAAATAATAAAAAAATAAAAATAAAACACAATAAAATAATTCTCACGACGTTTCGGCCACAACGCAAGCAGCCGTCCTCCGGTGAAGAACAGGTCTGTCGGAAAGACAGCGTCTGAATGCGCTGTCTTTCCGACAGACCTGTTCTTCTATGTGACTTTACCGACAGAACCAAGAAGATGAATCCCTGCAGTCACGAAAGGTTTAAATCGAAATTGAAATGCAAAGCTGATTCATATCCACATACAGATAAATCAGGAATGAGGCCATGGTAATTCCTGGCAAGATTCATACAAATTTGTGATAATTTAGAAAAACATGTTGGATATGAGCCACAAAAACACCAACACATAACACACGCTTGTAGCAAATCTTGACAATACTGGCTCTATAACATTAATTTTACAGCATACTTTGGATAATTAGTTGGTTACAGGATGGCTTTCACAGAAATAAACTTTCAATCGCTGGGTTCAGTGGCTTCGGATAGCGACGATACAAAAACTCCAAACTACTCTCACTGCAAGCTGGAAGTAGATCTATACTGGGAAGACACCACATTGAACAATTACGCCACCACCGCCTCAACCCACTCAGCCCCGTCTATAAACCTGGCAGCACACGAGCCATTACCGCCACGACCCCAACTCGTTAGTAAATAATAAAAGTAAATAGGCGACGTTTCGGTCACTGGCCCTTTTTCATAGCACGTGCTAGAGAGATGGAGTGGATAACAGTCGGAGGCTGCACGTTGCACCACAGGGCTTGGTGTGAATTAATATCGTTGTATATTCCTGAGGATATTTAGTTTTTAAATTGACGTGACGAGTTACCTATCAGTCGAGCTCCAGAGACAATCCCATCAATAACGAGCGGAACACAACCTCCATGAGTGCCAACGGCACCACAAAGTCACGCGCAGAATACATCGCCTCACCCCCCTGCCCCTCCCACTGCCCCCCACTGCCCTCACTGCCCCCCCGCCGCCACCCCCCACTGCCCCCCCGCCCCTGCCCCTCCACACCACCCCCACTGCCCCTCCCCACCACCCCCACTGCCCCCCCGCCACCCCCCACTGCCACCCCCCCTGCCCCTCCCCACCACCCCCCCTGCCCCTCCCCACCACCCCCCCCTGCCCCTCCCCACCACCCCCCACTGCCCCCCCGCCACCCCCCACTACCACCCCCCCTGCCCCTCCCCACCACCCCCCCTG
Source organism: Lethenteron reissneri (assembly GCF_015708825.2). NCBI lineage: Eukaryota > Metazoa > Chordata > Hyperoartia > Petromyzontiformes > Petromyzontidae > Lethenteron > Lethenteron reissneri. The sequence continues at coordinate 6,282,054 of NC_083821.1, read as the reverse complement.
CCCCCCCGCCACCCCCCACTGCCACCCCCCCTGCCCCTCCCCACCACCCCCCCTGCCCCTCCCCACCACCCCCCCTGCCCCTCCCCACCACCACCCACTGCCCCCCCGCCACCCCCCCTGCCCCTCCCCACCACCCCCACTGCCCCCCCGCCACCCCCCACTGCCCCCCCGCCACCTCCCACTGCCACCCCCCCTGCCCCTCCCCACCACCCCCACTGCTCCCCCGCCACCCCCCACTGCCACCCCCCCCTGCCCCTCCCCACCACCCCCCACTGCCACCCCCCACGACCGCCCCCCCGGCCCTGCCCCACCCCGCCACCCCCCCTACCCCCCTGATCCGCCCTTCCTCCCACCACGCCCATCAGGACGAGCCCCCCCCCCTCACCCCCCTCCCCACCCCCCTCCCCACCCCACCACTTAAGTCGCGCGCGCGCGCGTGTCCCCACATAACGCCCCGACGGCGCGCGCCCAGAAAACCACCCCCCACCCACCCCCACCACCCACCCCCCACCCACCACCACCCCCACCCACACCACCACCACAGGCCACGCCCCCAAAACAGCTCGGCCACGCCCATTCCGACTGACCACGCCCACCGCGCGAGCCCGCGGCGCCCACTGCGCATGCGCCACATTCAAATACGCCCTTGGGCGCGAGATTTGGCGCGAGCGCGGCGCAGTTCGCCGCCGACGTCGTTCGCGGGCATTTCGCGCTCCACTTTCTCTCTCGTGAAAATAAACAAACATCGGTTAAAATATTTAACGGACTAACGTTTCGTTAGAAACAAATTATTCCCAAAGCGAGACGGTCAACGTTAGCGAGACGCTTTGTCGATTGACAAAGTTGTATTTAGTTTTTTTTTATTTGGCTGTTTTTTAGAACGATTTCTATTCGAATTTAAGTTTGGTGATTTTTATTTGTTTTGTCGGCGCGGCGACCCGTTCCGTCTCCTCCTGCTGCTGCTGCTGCCCCAACCCCCGTCATGTCGAGGCGCTCGCGGAACAGGTGAGAGGCGCAAGGAGGAAGGCCGCGTACCGGGTTCGCGCCCGCGTACACACACACGCACGCGCGCGTGCACACATACATGCACACACACATGCACGCGCGCGCGCACGTACACACATGCACATGCACGCGCGCGTACACACATGCACACGCGCGTGCACACACACATGCACACATACATGCACGCGCGCGTGCACACACACACATGCGCGCACGTACACACACATACATGCACACGCGCGTGCACACATACATGCACACACACACATGCGCGCGCGTACACACACACACACACGCGCGCGTACACACACGCGCGTGCACACATACATGCGCGCGCGTACACACACATACGCGCGCGTACACACATGCACACACACACATGCACGCGCGCGCACATGAACGCGCGCGTACATGCACACACGCACACACATACACGCGCGCGCACACACATGAACACGCACATGCACGCGCACACACACATGCACGCGCACACACACATGCACCCACATGCACGCGCACACACACATGCACGCGCACACACGTGCACGCGCGTACGGGTCGAGGCGACTTAAGGAACGGTCGTGAGCGCGCGCGCGGCAGGGAGAGCCGCCTGCGCATGAGTCGCTCGCTCGAGTCGGGTGCGCGGAGTAAGGAGAGTCGAGCGTGACTCGAGACGACTGCCTGGGGGCAGAGCCTGCGACTGAATGGCCGCGTTGGTGAATGAGCCAGTGAGGTGAGTGAGCCAGTGAGTGGGGTGAGCGAGGTGAGTAAGAAGAGTGAGCGGGGTGAGTGAGCCAGTGAGTGGGGTGAGTGAGCCAGTGAGTGGGGTGAGTGAGCCAGTCAGTGGGGGTGAGCGAGGTGAGTAAGAAGGGTGAGTGAGAGGATGAGTGAATAAGGTGAGCAAGCGGGGTGAGTAAGATGAGCGAGTGGGTGAGTAAGATGAGTAAGTGGGGTGAGCGAGGTAAGTGGGTGAGTGAGTGAGTTGAGTGAGGTAAGATGAGTGAGGTGAGTGAGTGAGTAGGTGAGCGGGGTGAGTAAGATGAGCGAGTGGGTGAGTAAGATGAGTAAGTGGGGTGAGCGAGTGGGTGAGCAAGTGGGGTGAGCGAGGTGAGTGAGCGAGGTGAGTAAGATGAGTGAGTGGGGTGAGTGAGTGGGGTGAGTAGGTGAGCGAGGTGGGTGAGTGAGCGAGGGCGCACGTGTCGGCCCGAGACGACCTCGTGTCGAGCAACACCGCGTATCGTACAGTACGTACAGTAGTATAACGCATGCTCTTTGCTGCTGCTGCGAGTGAAACTGCACCGCGTGAACTTGTGAAGGGGCGAGTGAGTGTGCCCACGTGCGCCTGATGGGTGAAGGGGGGCTATGTGGCATATGTTGTGTACCTTTGGACAGAGAAAGTCCCGAGTTAGCCTTCATGGATCCCCGCTGCTACCTAATGTTGACCCCCCCCCCCCCCCCACGTGGCTAATTAGAACACTTGCAAAATCGTCCCCACGTGTCTGCGGCTATGCTGTGTGCAGGTGTGTGAGTGCTGGGACTGCGTGGAAGCTGAGTGGTGTCGGAGCTGACAGTAGTGTAGAGGACTTGGAACGCCAAGGTCGCCGTCCGCTGTAAGGTGGACGTTTAGCAGGCATCTTCTTCGCTGACGAGTTTCCACTTCTCTTAACAAACACTCACCTCTTCCCCCCCCCCACCCCCAAGCTCATCTCACGACCCCTTCATCATCTCCCCCCTTCATCATCTCCCTCCTTCTAGAACTGTTTTCGTTCCTGTTGCTGCTTCACAATCTTTCTCCATGGCGAACCACTCATTTCCAATCTATCCAAATTCATAATTTGCTCGCATTTTTATTGTTTTACTTTATTCACGCATCACAGGCTCACCCATTGCCATTCTCTCGTCTATTTTGTTCACCTCGTCATCTTCACGATTACATTCCTATGTATCTTTGTTAACGCTGTAAAATCGCCTTGGTCAAGGCGCTATTATAATTACGTTTATGGTATCGTGTAGTCCCGACCTAAAACGCAGGACATGATTGGTGTGCCTTGTCATTGCCCAAATAAATGCATCTTTGTAAAATTATCCGCGGCTGAGCGGTAAAACTGCTGCAATTATTGACCATATGTCACTCGCCCCCCAACATCGATCAAGTCCCGTGTGAATGGGCTCTCGTCAACTTTAATTCGGCGATATTTGAGGGTTTTGATGTCGCTTTCTCTCAAGAAGGAGGGCCCAATCGTGCAAGCCATTACCGTGATGTTACAATGCAGACCGTTACATAAATTGTCAAAGCCTAATTAGCTCAACGCCCCCCCCCCCCCCCAAGGCTCACCTGCTGGGCTATAGCTAGCTACATTATGGTGTGTGTGTGTTATGTACCAGTGGCGATTATCTTAACAGGTCTTGGGCATCCCCTAGGTCGACTTGGCCTCAAATGAGTACCCGGTGCGGCGTGTAAACATCGCCACTGGGGGAGACAAAGGCGGCCGGGCGTAGGCGCTCGCGAACAGCACTTGCCCCTACAGTGTTGAGGCTACACGGGGGATCTTTGTCCTTGCGTGTTATGTCCGTGTGCGTCTTTGTGTCCAACTGGATCAATTAGCGTGGGTCGTTGTCGACGAACCCCTTAGATAATTATTAAGAGGGTTGCATTCATTGCAGCCGATGTCTGGCTGGAGGCGGGCGGGGTGGGGAGTGATGGTGGTGGTGGTCATGCCTGTTGAGTGAAGAGGGGGGCCATCCCCATGCTTAGTCAAGCGGGTGACCAAATTCATGAAGTTGGTGACCAAACTGTTGGGTTGATGCTGCTGCTGCTGACTGGACTGGCGCACAGAAGTGAGAGTCAGACGCTGAGCAAGCGAGAGCGGTGACCACCACCAACGCCCCCCCCCCCCCCCATGTACTACAGTATACAGTGCTAAGTCAAAAAGCACGTGTTGCATGCAGTCCCAAAGCGAGAATCGTGCCTGGCTGGGCTGGCTTGCTGGTGTTGTCTTTATTGTATAATAAACTCTAGCGATTATGCGGAGATCTCGTTCGACCGGCTGCGCATATATTATGGTGAAGATGTGGAACAGTCGCCTCGGATTGCCTCTGGCGTACAATAATGCAGCGTGTTTGAGTACAGTACGGCGTGGTTATACACACAAAGTGGGAATCCCTTGCTGCTGGTTTTGTAACAGCGCTTCGTTTTGGGGGGGGGGGGGGGGGTACTCACAACTACCAGAGCATTGCACTATTTGTATGTGTATAGTATCTAGATGCGAGCCGCCCTAGCTTTGAGGGGCAGGTCATGTTAAATTAACTGCAGTTTAACTTTAGCTGTATTCTTTGATCGCGCACACACACACACACAGGCGCAGCATTGTGTGTTGTTGTAGTATCAGTACTATGTCGTAAAAAGTCGTGCTGATGATTGACGGTGCGAGGAGATTATCATTGATAACCATCACGCTCGCCCAAGTTTGCGGGGAAAACTTACAATCGCCTCGGTGGGACGAGAAGACTCCACAAGTTCTAGGGCTTTACAACATAAACGCACAGCAGCTTGGTCACCCTTGGGGGAGAGAGGGGAGTGGGTAGAGAATAATAAACATTGTGGTTGTTAAACCCGGAACGGCGACTTTCACACTTGAACACGTGGCGCGAACAACCGAGCACAGTGATTGTTAAACGCCATAAGCACGTGGCGTGCGGTCACACATCATCATCATCGCACAGTCATGTGGCCCATGATTAACTCTTGTGCTGCGTGATTAATTATTGTTGTAAATGGGGTTTTTTTGTGTGTGTGTGTGTTGTGGGGTAGGCGGGTGGGGTACGCGTGATGTGGAGCGTGCCTTTAAACGTCCCAGAGAAAGTGCACGTGTGTCTCAAGAGACGGCGCTTGTGCAAACATTCTTGGACACGTTGCTCATCGTCTGTCCATGGTCTTCGTGTGATTCTCTCGGCTCCGTGGACGGGGGTGGGGGTTGGTGAATAATGTGAAGTGAATGCTCACGAATTGACATCCGTAGAGTCATTACATCCGTAGTCATACCGCAATAGACATTTACAGCATCTGCTATGAAATATGCGAGTTTTATTAGGTATACATTCGCGCAATGCAGCTATCTAGCGTGATATGACACTTGAAATAAATTGGATAAAAAGTCCAGACTCCAGAATAGTGGCCACCTACGCAAAAAGTTGTGCGGCAGTGGAGTGAATTAATACATTGGGATTTTTTTTGAACAGCGATTAACTAGTGCTAGTTTCGATGTAATGTATGACAAACAAAATGAGGAACTCGGCAGAGAGACGTATCGTAGGTTTTGGCTTCTACGGTCATCATTGCACAATAATGCCGCCCAGTGAAGGCGGCATGCCAAAAGCCAGTGGCGGGAAGAAGAAGACGAAAAAACGTGCGTTTTATTTCAAGTGCGTTTACAGTAATTAATGCGAAGGAAAGCTGTTGGCTGGGTTCTCTTTTTTATGGCAGTAAGTAAAAAAAACTGGCACGGGAGTGAGTACTTGTTGGCTCGCAATTTTGTGAATAAAAAAAAACTTGGTGAAGATGAGCGAGCGAGCACTGAAAACGCCCCAAACTCATCCCAGAGTAGAAGAGGCGACACTAAAACCCACCGCGTATGGATTGGTAGCAGCAGATTAAAGCTGTAATATTTCGATGTTGTTTATCCACTCGAATTGCCTGCGATAGAAGCGGAGTGGATCTGGTCCGCCCCTCCTTTAAAGTTGTGTACAACGTGGTCGATGGTTTGAGATTCGCGGCTACGTAAACGCGTGTCGAATCCGCTTTGAAGCCACTCGATTAAGAAACTAGAATCAAACAGGCACCGCAGCTCCTGCGAAGACGTCGCTTTTGCTGGGTGATATTCTTAGGTCTTGACATCTCACGTAATCGTCGTGATGGCACTGCGTTTTCGTTGCACGGGTGCCGCACCTAATTTAAATGGAATGCTCTTGCCAATAACATGGTAAGGGGATCCAGAGTTTGCCGGTTGCAACAAATGATGCTGGATAATGTTGATCTGGAAAAGCCAGAAGGCTTCTCGTACTAAACATTGTTTTCGTGTAGGTGTGGAGACAGTAAGGAAGTGAGCTGTATTATTTTACCTGTAACTGTTGTTAGTATGGTTCAAAGACTGGGCCGGCTACTTTGGTTTAAAATTGATGCATTTTTCTGTCAAGTTTTGAGTATGAATGAGGAAGGTCTTGGTTGAGGATTTGCTAACTGGTTTCACTTTACCTCGTGTGCATTTATGGTCGGTTTACCGAGTGCTGTAAAGTCGATAACATCTACCCCATATAATGTAGTTACAGCCCTTTGAAGGCAGACTTTGGTTTAAGCCAAGGAAAGTGATTGCTAATCATTATTAAATGCAAGCCACGCTTCCTTGTTCTCATTCACTTATCATTCACCGACATGCATTTCTTTTACATTATGAAGTTGCCTGCTGCCATGCCAAACTATGCACAGATATAGTCCGAGGCTTGTTGTCGGTGCTAGGTGTCTTCAGCAACCTAAACATACACAAAAGTATTGTCGAGACTCGTACTAAGTTCTCGGTTGCTTTGCATGTCCACTGCAAACCCCACTAAGTAAACAACGCGCACCTTGTTTGACTTTTCCGTGGGTGGGAAGGACCATAAAACGTGATTTTTTTTCCTCTCTCTCTTCACATTGCTATGCAAAGATGCACTGTGACAAGCATTATTTCCTTATGCAGAGCCATACACTCTCTTTGCTGTGCATCTTGCCTGCTGCAAGCAGGACACGTGAAAACAAATGTGTTATAGTGGCGGCAGAATTTTTCGAAACTGAAAAGTTTCCAATGACAAGTTGCAGAGTAATTAGTTACATAAATAACTGTAAAACGGTTGTGTGCTGTGTAGTGTGTGTTCCGTATGTCGAGGCAGACACAAGACCAAAGCTGTGTACTGCAAATGTTGTGGCTTTCTTATGCCAAGTTGGGTTTGCATGATCCAGAGTCTTAATTTGTAAATGATGGTGCTCTTCAGTGACCCAAAGCTATGTGAGCTGTAGGGATCAGTACACAGAATCCTATCCACCTTTTGCATATATTGACGCAGTAGACGACATTACATGTGCGTCTATTAACACCGCCGAGTGTATTTCATGCTCACGTAAATAACCCTATATGCAAAGCCCTTGGCACAAAGTCGTCATTGATGTTTTGATATAGGTGTTCCTGTGTCGCCTTTATGCGTTGAACGCTTTAAGTACACACACACACACGCCGCCAGCGGCAAGTAGTGGGGATATTCTCGAGGGGTCGGGAGCGGCCGTGTTTGGTTTGTGTAATGAGTTTGGGATCGCGATAAATCCACCCACTTGGAGGAAGGGGTGCTGATGATGGGTGGGGTGAGAAAGGGAGCCGGGCAAGTTGGTGGGGAGAGAGCCCGAGAGAGAAGGGGGGGAGGCGGAGACGGTGATTGACCCCGATTAGTGTGCCTTTTGTGTCTTGAACGCGGCGTGTCGACTCGAATAAAGGCTGCCTGCACGCCGATAGACTGTACACAAACACACGAGGCACGGCTCATCATCCGCTTGGGCTGCCGCGACCATGAAGTTTACGTACGTGCACTTGTAATAATACGTGCAGCCGCGTTTGCTTCTTGCCCGTAGTCTTTTGCAAGATTCCTGTCTAAAAGTCATGAATGAAACAACGCGGGGGGCGCGTGCACACTTTATTTAGCATTACGTTTGGCGCTTGGAAAGTCTCGTTTAAGTGGGAAAGTAACTGAGATTAAGGTCACCGTGATATTGTTCGGTCACGCGCGCTTACTGTGAAATTTATATAGCCCTTATTTCGGCAATTTGTGTCGGCTGTCGGTGCGAATTACGAGACGCGATTGAATTGGTCGCAGTGCCGTTGTCACCGATGCAGACAACTAACTGCCCGTTGAAATCGTACAGATGTTCCTGAAAAGTTAAGTCGCCAAGTAGAACCTTTAACCGCTCAGCATTTGACAGCCGAACCGGTTCTTTAACGCACACATTTTACAATGTTTTTTTTTCATATTGCAAATTCAGTCCGAGCTTAATCGTTTGTAAAGCGATCGGCAAGGGGGGGAGGTTTGTGCCATTTGAGGAGGTGTGCGATTGCCCGCAAAGCTCACGCCGTGCCGCGGGTCTGCTCTTCCCCTGCAGCACGTGCAGCAGTGACGAGGACGACGATGAGGTGGAGGTGAGAGACCACGACTACGAGACGAGCCTCCAGAAGGAAAGCGGCAAGCGGCCCGGCTCCAAGGCGCGCTGGTCCCGCGAGGAGGCAAGTTGCCGCGAGTGTGTTATCTCGTGTCGGACTTATCCTGCTGGTTTGTAACGTCGGGAGCCGAGAGCTTGAAGGAGACAGCCGAGGAGGCAAGTGCTAGTGTGATCGTCATCTTGTGTTCTGAACATCAGACTTGTCCCGCTGATTTCTAACGTCGGGAGCCGAGAGCTTGAAGGACACAGCCGAGGAGGCAAGTGCTAGTGTGTTCGTCGTCTTGTGTTCTGAACATCAGACTTGTCCCGCTGATTTCTAACGTCGGGAGCCGAGAGCTTGAAGGACACAGCCGAGGAGGCAAGTGCTAGTGTGTTCGTCGTCTTGTGTTCTGAACATCAGACTTGTCCCGCTGATTTCTAACGTCGGGAGCCGAGAGCTTGAAGGAGACAGCCGAGGAGGCAAGTGCTAGTGTGTTCGTCGTCTTGTGTTCTGAACATGAAGCTTGTCCTGCTGGTTCATATCGTCGGGAGCCGAGAGCTTGAAGGAGACAGCCGCTTCAATGTTCTTCTGTATGTAGCAGGTTTATGAAGTGCATTAAATCATCCGTTGCGATTATTTATCACAGTACGTGCATTGTACTATGTGCACGATGTGAGTATTTGTGAGTTGTGATAATGATATGGTAATGTTAAGATCTAGGATAATGGAGCAGACGAAACTATAACAATTAGACAAATGTATATTCTTGAATTAAATTGTGACTCCAAAGCATGAGGATTCATGCAATTGTTGAGTTTGGTGTTTAGTATGTTTTGATAGTTGTGTATTTGTTCGGTATTGGGAGAATATATGATTTACCTCAACTGTACCGATTGAATTGTTTGAGCTTCATTTAGGTTATGAATTGTATTTCATAATTTGTGTCGCCTTATTTGTGTATAACATTAAGTCATATTGAACTATTCTGTAGTGTGCCATCTCTCAGTTGAATATAAAACTGTTAGTCTGAATGGGCTCTCATCTGGCTTTAAATGGTCACTTAGAAAGATCATCTGTGCTTTCGTGAATGAATACAGTGTGTTACATTGAATTTTTAAAAAAATCATAAACAGTTGCAATTTAAACAATAACAAGCCTATAATATATCCCAGTGTATTAACAAATTGCAATTGATAGTTGTGTAAAACTTGTATCAGTTACAGACTTGATTTGTTGTTATTTCCTTTTAAAGGTACGGTAAATAGAAGGGCTGACACGTGTTCTTTGGTTGTATCTGTGCAATGTGTAGAATGCAAACACCACGAGTAGCCGATATCTTCCAACTTTAAATTAATGAGTAAGACTGGAGGTTACCCGAAGAATCTAAACACTTTAATGATTGTGCTGCACTATAGAGTTGTGTAACCTCATGTCACGGGTACCTACAGTTGTATATCCTAATCTGCTGCTACAGGTGGTTGAGTCCACAACCTCTTGGAGTTTTAGATTGTTCCTGTTAAACACGTGTATCGATTAAAATGCTTGAAGCGCAATTGGTTGTTGAAAAGGAAAAGTGACGGCAGGATTGCCTCTTTAGCACGGAATCTTTCAGCAGTTTGTCACTTGCATGACATGCAACAGGTCACACCTATGGCATATACCCAGAGGCATGTTCTGCAGTGCAGTTAATGCAAATGTCACAACGGGACATTTTATGATTCGGAATAATAACCCTGCGAAGTGTTGGGGAGCATCTCACTGTGGAAATTACGTGACATTTTTAGTCCTGTGGTAAAGAGTGATGGGAAAGTCCCTTGTCAAGTTTTCAGATTAAACTTGAAAAATATTGTACGATTTTTGTCGTATTTATTTCACGTTTTATATTTGCACGTAATTTGAGGCTTTGCTTTATCATTAATTCTGTCATCAATTAACATTTAAAAACTTGCCTCGAGTATGGTTTAAGCGATCTGCGTGGTTATATTATCCATCATTTGCGACATGTGCAGAGCATTGTGGACAAACCAATCTGATTCATTTTTCTAGCCTTTGTGAGATTTAAATTGAGCCCTGCAATGTTTAGCAGAAGCGGGCTTCAAGGCCATGTGTCATTTAGTCAGAAATGCAACACTGTATTGTATTTATATTATGCTCCTAAATAACCGCTCAAGGATCACGTAGATTTCGAGTCAGTAGTGTTCTTTGCCTAATACAAATAATGCAGATTGCCCAGTACTTTTTGAGTTTATTTGTCCCATTGTTGACACTCGCAGCAATGTCCTTGTAACCTTACCATCTAGAAAAATTTAGGAATGTTGCTTGACCCACCTCAATGTTGCTATTCATATGCAAAACCTCAAAGAATGTAATGATAATATGGGATTTTTTAATCTACCTGCCACCCCAGTTTGCTGTATCAACTTGCCAATTGACCGCAGCAACCACAACTGAAGATCCCAAGATCTCTTGCTCCGAGCCATCTGAGGATGATAAACTGGATTAATTAACTAGGAAATTATGAATGCATTTGTTGTAGTTAGTATCTTCATGAATTAGTCAAAATAACACCTATTGATTGGTTTTGATGTGCTTTCATTGTGTTAATTGTATGCGATACTTAATTTTCTTGTTACACATTGCGTTGTTTCCTGATTTCCCCTAAAAAGGAGACTCGTAGTGTTGGACTCACTTGAATTAAGTAAACATTTTGACTTGTAGTCGAATTGAAGTGCAAATATATTTTTTGTTCTGCCTTCAGCAAATACCTTTTGGCAGTACAGTAATTACACATTGATGTTGTTTGTAAGCTTGTAATTTGATAACTAAAGTTAACTGAACACCTTTTTGTAATTATACTATCTTATTAAGGCAATTGTCTTACCTTAGACCTTATCATGCCTCATATAAGCCAATGGAATTTACATTCAGTTGCAACTTGAGCATTACCAGGATGTAACATTATTTATATTTGGGTCAACTTATATAGTAGTTTAGATTTTGCAGTGATTTTCAAATCAAGTATACTTTCCACAACAACCCAGAGTATTCAAGATGACATTGACAAACATATATCTTTAATGTACGTCACGAATAACATCAACACTCAAGCTTGTCTCTCAACACTTAAAACTGCGCGGAGGAATAGCTTTTAAGTCTCGATGTATCCCTGCAGTCAAATTTGCTCGCGAGGAAAACTATGAAGCTTCTCGTATTGGAAAGAGCTGCATTGTGCTAATAGCCACACTGTGTTCTCACACCCAGGACGACCTTTTGAAACGATTGGTGGAGAAACATGGGAATGGCGACTGGAAGTTCATCGCCAACTTTTTTACAGTAAGCACCCCCCCCCCCACCCCGTTGCAGTGACTGCATTCAATTACCTTTTCACCTTTCTTGGCAGTGGAAAAATAACCTTGACCTCATGCGCGGTTTGATAAGTTTCCGTGCTATTTTTTCCCGCAAGTGTTGTGGTGCATTCCGGTGTTCAAGGAACAAGAAGTCAATCGAGGCGTTGTGATATTTTCATTGGACCTGTCGGCGTGTGCTGCGTGTTTTGTCACGATTAACGGGACGCTCTCTTGTCTATTTGTAGAATCGTTCCGACGTGCAGTGCCTACACCGTTGGCAGAAAGTGCTCAATCCTGAGCTTATTAAGGGGCCGTGGACAAAGGAAGAGGATCATAAGGTATGCAAGCGGGCCTGTTCACTGTTAATGTGAAAATGTGAAAGTAATAAAGTCTTGGTTCCTTTTTGTGGTTAAATAGGGAATTGTTCTACAGTGGGTTTATATATATTTCCCATTTTGTAGAGTTATATTATCAGCACATATCCTGTTCCTTACCAGATATAAGCTTTTATAATTTAATACCACTGCCTGTATTTTAACACGGCCTTAATTCCACATCATTCTCTCCTGTGTCCCAAATGCATCGCTCCACCTTCTCTTGGGTTGTTTCCTCTTGGCCGATCTGTAACCTTTTACCCATTGTGTCTTGTTCCAGTGCTTTCCCCGCCCAGGTCCATCATTCTCAACAGCGAGTGTTCACATCTTGGATGCTTGTTTGATTCTTGCATGTGTTTTCCCTTTTTGTCTCATTAACTCAAGCACGATTCGTTTTGGAGTTATTAAATTGGTTTGAAGATAACAAAAATAATGATATTTTTGAACCGAATAATAGTATGGCAAGATGCTTTTTTGTTGAACGATTTCACTCGGAACGCTATTTGCCTTAAGTGTGTACTAATTCATCCGTGACGGAAAAATCTCTCCTGGTTCGCTTCAAAGAGGGCTTTCGTGTCGCATTACTAGCAGGCTCCGTCATTGAGCTTTTCCCCTGCCCTCTGCGCAGGTGATTGAGCTCGTGCAGAAGTACGGTCCCAAGCGCTGGTCGCTCATCGCCAAGCACCTCAAGGGCCGCGTGGGCAAGCAGTGCCGCGAGCGCTGGCACAACCACCTCAACCCTGAGGTGAAGAAGTCGTCGTGGACCGAGGAGGAGGACCGTGTCATCTTCGAGGCGCACAAGCGCCTCGGAAACCGCTGGGCCGAGATCGCCAAGCTGCTGCCTGGCAGGTACGGGCTGCATAGCGGAGTGGCAATGACCGGTCGGCGCGCTCGCCACCGAGGGAGGGTTGCACAGTAGTCGATTTCATTTCCTCAGCCGTCGATTTCATTTTCTTACTGCAGGGTGATGTTTTCTTCGAGTGTTGTTGACCTTAAAGTGTAATTAAAAGGTGTGGTGTTTGGCGCACCGCGCTGTGGAATCGGTGATCTCACGTTGAATGAGTGATATCTGCAAACTGGGCCTTGGCGGTCCTCTTCACCATCCCACACTGACCGGCATGGTGGAGTATGGTCGAACAACACCTACAAACATGGTGTGGGGATGGCCTTCATCCAACAGAAGATTGAAAAAGCACCGTAATTGTTGTGATATCGTTTGCAAGGGTGGGCTGTTGTGTGGTGTGAAGACATTTCCCCAAATTTGAAAATTACCCAAAATGTAAAAGTACATCACAAGTAACATAAAAACTCCCCACTTTTATCATTGATGTTGCTTTATAACAGGAAAAGTAAGCTTTAAACATGGACCCTGACAAAACTGGAAGATTCTAATAAAGTTGACAAATGAGCCATATCTGTTAGATAAATGAACACCAGCCACCGTGCATTCCTTGTTAGAAAGGAGTATTAACGATGAATGTGGTGAATTTGTTTTATTAGAACATTGGCAGAAATGCCAATGTAGTCCTTGAATGTTTAAATAATAGTCTCGATTTTCCTTTCTATTCAACATACTCTAGTAATGCAACATAATGTTTTACACTCATTTGTGGACTGTTTAAAAATGTGTGTCGTTACACTGTAACCTTCCCCTGCTTTTTTGATACAAAAACATTTCTGGAAATAATGTTAAAGAGGAAGTACATTAAGTGATTCATTTATTCTGCAAATGTCCCTTTGGTGGTGGTGTTAATGGAGGCAGCATTTGGTTTATGGGAAGAGATGGGGATGATGGCAGAGAGTGGCTCTTAGTCATCATAACAATCAAGTTAATAAAGTGTTAGTACGAACTTTATTTCACATTTCGTTTCGGCACAAAAGCATGTTCTGAATGTGTGGTCGATCAGAGTTTTTAAAATGCAACATTCGTGAATAAAGTCACATGCAGTCCATGTTTTTTTTCTTTCCCCAAGACTCCTCTGAAGCCACTAAACACGAGTTGTTCATTGTAACTGGTGTTCATTCATTCTGCCCAAAAGGACCGACAATGCCATCAAGAATCACTGGAATTCGACGATGCGACGGAAAGTGGAGCAGGAGGGCTACCTGCAGAACTCGCCTGACCCGGGCTTCCAGCTGCCAGCGGCGCTGTACCAAACAACCTGTTCGGGGCCCATGCCCCCTTACCGTGACACCGTGCCCCATCGCTCCAACTGTCCTAACTCGGCCACCTTCCAGTACTACCCATATCCAGAGACCGAGGAGGTACGTGTTTAGTGCCTCGCCAGGTAGATCAGGAGGCTAATTAACCCCTCTCCCATTCCGATGACGTAGGGTGTACGTCATCAGTTTTTTTTCTGAGTCCATTCCGGTTACGTACGTTTACGTCTTTGGAACGGAATCGATTCTGAATGGAATCTGAAGTAAAAGGCCATGCGGGGGGGCGTGTGGCACAGCTTAGCGCCAGCATTCATAGAGTGCGGTCGTGTCGCTACAGTTCTCTGCGTTGACTACAGTACAGTGTCTTTAAAAACAGCAACGCTACGCCTCTCTAAATAAAATTAACGCCGAACCGCTTGTGCGTTCTGAGATGAATCGGTTAATGGGACACCCACCCTGCAACTTGCAGACGTCTTGGAATGGAACAGGGTGAATGTGTGTTGGAGCACTGGGCCAGGATTACCAAGATGACAGTTTTGAACCTGGGTATTTCGAAAACATACTTCAAAGTACCGTGTGCTATGAAGCAGACCTATGGCCTGAAACGTCGTCTAGTATGTATCTTTTTTCATTTAAGGCAGCATTATTGACAAACGTTTGAGTTATTTTTGTTAATTGTGCTTGTGCGTCAATGGCAGTGCAGCATCATCACATGATTTGCTTAATAAATAAATAAAATTCCAGGTGTAGCGGAATAAAATGGATTGACAGGTTAGTCAACATGTTGCCATCTGAGCACTAAAATTGTTAGTTTAATGTCCTTGGAATAAACATATGTGTAGCCTAGCTTGTAAGATGGTGCAGTGTTTCGGTGTGGATACAAATCAATTGGAAGTGCTGTAGTCATACATTTAAGAGGCAGTTCTGTAATGTGGGGCAATGTTACCGCTGCTTTTTGTAAGTTTTTGGAATGGAAATGTATTTTTCTGATGACATCAAACTGATAGCACAATTGGAATATTCGGAAATAATCTGTCTCTCTCCTTGTAAGGAGTTGTGCTGTTTGTTGGTTGTTTTCATGATGTGTGGATTAAAAAATTCCTTGGACTTAAGGTCATGGTCTTCAGATGATCTTGTTTTGCCTCAAGAATGCACTCTGAACAGGACCATTCGCACTTGATTGTGACAGAAAGTTAATACTGAACTGAATGCAGTGTGTAAAAGTAGATTGGACTTCAGTAAGTTCAGTGCAAACACTTGAAATGGTTTATTTGCCAAGCACAGGTTCTTGTCCATATATAAGAATAGGGCCATATTTAAGGAGCTTTTATTATTTCAACCAGGTTTAGTTAGTAAATGTGTGTAGCTAAATACTTGGTTTGAAGTGCAATGTGTTCTTTGAAAGTCAGCAACTTGAATAGCCTATCTTGCAAATGTTATTTGACTTCAGTTTGTAGGAACAGGATTTGTCAGCATTCATATTTTTCATTCACAATAGCAATCATATAATTTAAGCTCTGTTACTCATAACCTTTGAGTCACGTGTGTGGTTATTTTTCTTGGATTGTTTGCTCGCAGATGGCCGCTCAGCGTCACAATTACCAGGTGTCTGTGCGTTTCAACATGACCGGCCAAGGAATGAACTTTCAGGTTATCTCTTCACACTGCACCGTGACCACGCATCCTTATACATGGTGGCATTTGCGCTTAATTTTTATGTGCAAGTAGGAATTTATTTGCAAAAGAATTAAAAGTCTCCTCGCATTGGTCGTCGACATGATCCCATTCCGCGTTCCAACACCACCGTAAATCTGTAAAAAACAAAAACTCGTGCCGCCTGTGCACGTTAGCACTACTCCCAGTGCCTCCACGTGATTTCCACTCTTTGCGCCCTCCTTTAATGTTTGATATTTATGGCTCCGATTACCAATAAATGTTAGCTGCTCGCTCACCGAGAGTAAATTTTTGATGATTAAAATAACCAAATTTGCTTAAAATTTGTCAAAACAATCCCTTTGTAGACTGTAACCCAAGTTTCAGCAGTATTTGAGCCAGTGACGGGCATGAGTTTTTACTTAGGAGTCAGGTAACGCTGCTGGCCAGAGAAATGCCTTAACTTGCTCCCCTCTTGCGACACCAGAGCCTCCGATTAGCGCGGTTGGCTAGATACGGTGCGAAAGAAGTTGACCATACATACAGAAGACATGGCCTCTCCTCCACGGGGGGTTATTTGCGCAGTGTCGCGTCCCCATCAAAGCTGCAACAAAATGCCCACTTTAAAAGTGCTTCTCGTGCCCGGGTCACGAACATGAGTCCACGGGGGGCTTTGTCCGCCGCTGCGAGGCCGTCTCGGGCAAGCAGCGCCAGGAGCGGAAAGTCAGGCAGGCAGCTTTGGTGGCCCGGCAGGGTGAAGGAAGTCGCCGTTTTACGGTGGTGACGGGGGGGGGGAACCTGCGAGCCCTCGCCATCCCTCGGGGGGAAACGCTAAGAAGTGAAGCGCTTAGCGGGGTTCGCCTGGGCCCCAAGTAATTGTGGGCGCCACGGTGGTGAGATGTTAAGTACCTCGTCTGGCACACAGGAGGTCCCGGGTTCGATCCTGTTGACGCCTGTATATTTGGAGTTTGCGTGTTCTCCCCGTGGTCGCGTGGTTTTTCTCCAGGTCCTCGAAATGTTCCCTCCATATGTAGAAACATGCTTTTAGGGTGTTTGGCTGCTATACATTTACACACATTGAGCTACTTCATTGAGCTATCATTTGTGGCCAGGTCGCTTCTGAAACAGCTACATAGCTCAGTGGGCTTTAAATTGTAAAATAAAAAAGACAGTTTAATAGTAAGAGCGGGCAGTCCCGCTTGCGTGCCATAACCGCAGTGGCCGCGGCCGCTGGAACTCCATCCAAGAGCCTGGCTAGGGGATAAAAGTCTATGTGGAATCACAGTTCCACCCGGGAGGCTTGAGTTTTTGTTTTTTAAATATTTCTGGTGGCGATGGAACACGCAAGTGGAGAGTGGAACATGTTGGTGGTCACCAATGGAAAGCTCAACATCATTGGACAAAAACCTAGTTACATGTTTTAAGAGGTTTTAGGGATTTATATTTTTCAAGAAAATTTAAGAAATCTAGCCATGTCCAGTAAGAACACAAGACTAATGCCATTCAGTTTCTGAGGTAAACATCACCTTTGCCAATTCTATTAATGCGTGTTTTGCATTGTTTTTCGAACCATTTTCCCTTTGCATAAAAATGTCCTGTGTTGTAATAGGTTTTTACCCTTTCAACTGGTACAAAAACTGACACCTTTATACAAGGCATCATGTTTGCAATAACCACAACACAAGCAGTCAAAATGCAAACAAAAAGAAACAACTGATGATGATAATGATATGCACTGTCCTTGAAGTTGATTGGCCCACACCCGAGACAGCTTTTCTTCTTTTTGTTTGCATTTTGACTGCTTGTGTTGTGGTTATTGCAAACATGATGCCTTGTATAAAGGTGTCAGTTTTTGTACCAGTTGAAAGGGTAAAAACCTATTACTATATTTTGCCACTGGTAAAGGAGATGTCTCATAATGTCCTGTGTTTTGTACCTGCACAGAATTGCTATGGGGAGGAAGAGGACCCAGACAGAGAGCAGCGCATAAAGGAGCTCACCATGCTACTGATGTCCACCGAAAACGAAGTTCGCGGAAAACAGAACTTCACGGTCAGCATCTCCGTGAATGAAATCCATGTTATTTTCCGTTTCTTCAATTTCTTCACCACCCAGTTCAAAAAACCCTCGGTTGCATTCTAGACATTCTCGAGCCACGCTTGTGGTCTTGCCGCACCCAGCAGTGACCGAGCGATTGTGTCTGCAGATGGAGTATGGTGGGGGCTGGGGCTCTGCCCTCCTGTCTGACCACGTCATCTTGTCAGACGGCAGCCTGGCAGGCCCGCTGGGTGGCCCCGAGGAGCCGTTAGCGGCCTTCGCGCATTCCCAGGGGCCCGCTTGCTCTCTCGCTACCAACACGAGCCCTCCCCAGCCTGAAGGCGCACTCACACCCCCAAGCTACCTCTGCCTGGATGGACAAAACAACTTTGGCAGCTCGGAGACGGGTTATAATGTGCACGTGCCGCCAGCCTATCACGGCATGGACACAGTAAGTGACGTTATTTTCCTTCTCCTAGAATGCTTACTGGCCAGTAGCGTCATACATAAAGAAAATAGGTCTGGGGGGTGGTGACGGTGCATAACTGTTGATAGATAGTAAAAACGACGTGTGTGTGAGATAGACACCAGCCTGCAAAATTGAGGTGGTCTGTTAAGCCATCGGTTAGTTGATAATGCTGCATGGATTTTCTGAATGGTATCTCCCTCCTTTGCGTGGGTTTTCTCCTCCATACCCAGATGTCACCTTCCACGTGAAAATATTGTGTTAACTTTACTCTTGTATAATTATAAGGTGTGTAAGCGATTCATCGATTAGCCAATTAACAATTCTTTAATTCCTGCGTGTCTGAATCAATCATTTAAGCAAACAAGACAACAAAAAGCAACACACTACAAACGGCATACATGAACAAGATTAATAAGAATCGATTTTTTAATGCAATCGCTACCCCCAAATTGTAACAGTAAATCACATTGCTGGGGAGTTGGAAGGGGTGTGACTCATTCTCTACCTAACAAAACACAAAGCTCTAAAATTGGTTGACTGACCGAGATAACCTCTCACTGGCACTGGGTCCAGGGTTGGGTGGTGGTAGTCGAGTGGCTAAACTAAACTACAAACTATAAAACTTTTTATTTTACCAGGTAAAGCCCACTGAGCTATATAGCTCTTTTTCAGAAGCTACCTGGCCACAAATTATAGCTGAACGAAATGGCTCCTCATGTGGAAATGTATAGCAGCCAAATAGTCAAAGCGCATTTCTAAATATGAAGGGAAAAACTGGTGGACCTGGAGAAAAATCTACAAAACCACTGGGAGAGAACATGCAAGCTCTAACTATACAGGCGTCGGGATCGGGATCAAACCCACGACCTCCTGCATACCAGGCGAGGTAGTTAACATCTCTTCGCCACCGTGATGATGATGAGAGAGAGAGAGACACGCAAACTCCAAATATACAGCAGCAGGCGGCGTCAGGGTCAAGATCGAAGCCACGACCTCCTGCATACCAGGCGAGGTAGTTAACATCTCGCCACCGTGGCTCACACGTTGCCCCCACGCGTCCAGGAGCCGTCCTGCCTCGGCGACCTCCACACGCTGGAGTTCCTGGAGGGGCTGGACCGTGGCCACGCTGACGGCGACGCCGCCGCCGCCGCCAGGTTGATGGTGGTCAAGGTGGAGGCCTGCGACTCGGCGTGCAGCTTCGCCGGAGATGAGGGACCCGGTGGCGCGGACGGCGTCAAAACGGACGGCACGCCCGCCGTGGCGCCACCAGGCCTCCTGCGACGCGCCCGCAAGCGCCTGAAGAACGGTCTCCTCGAAGACTTGTGCTCCTCCGAGTTCACGCCAAAGGGGACGCCGACAAAGTCCATGCCCTTTTCTCCGTCACAGGTAAGGTTCGACCTTGTCCGGCCGGGGTTTCACCTTTGAGAATGTGATTCCCAAAAATATTTAGGTTTTTTTTTTACATTGAACTAAATTTGCATTATCTTGTTGGACAGGAGGTGTGGGTTTGGGGAATCCAGAATATTGAAGTGGACACTGTGAAAGAGTTGCAGCAGTATCGTCTTTTTTACTGTTGGGTTTTATATACAACCTTGAAACATTCCATTTCCATTATTCTTTTTCTAGCCAAACTTTCTTGTGCTTCATTTTATTTATTTGTATGTGTGTGTTCGTATGTCTAATGTGTGAGTATTCTGCACTTGTTTGGATATGCATATGCTACATGCATGGCATATTCTTACCTTTTAGAAAGGGCCTTGAATTGTATAAAAAGCACATTTTATATTGTAGTGGCAATAGAAATGCCGTTCCTGTAACACTCGCACGACTTCTCGAAAAAAATCTGACTTGCATTTACACAACAAACAAATAGCAAAAAATCTAGCTACCCACCTTACATTCCACCCCAACAAATGCTTTACAAATCACACTTGACCCTCAAATTGCACCCAACCCATTTTACCGCCGGACGCGCATAGTCAGATAGAAGGATAAGCGGTGCAGGCAATTACTGTTAGTCATCCCCTTGTCTCGCATTCTTCTGCTCCCTCCCCCCCCCACCTTCAGTTTCTGAACACGTTGATGCCGCTGGATTTGCCCTTGTTGACGGACTCCCCGACGCTGACCTCAACGCCCGTGTGCGAACTCAAGGCGGCGGCGACCACCCCGACGACGGCGCGGGACCACGCGTCGCGCGTGCAGAAGGAGAACAACGGGTAATGGGGCTGCGCACGCGGCCGCACACAGCGAGCCAAGCCCAAGCTCGCTTGTCCTCACCTCCGCCGTGAACTCGAGGCGGGACAGATACCCTCGCCGTGTTTCGCGGCGCGCCTTTCTCTCTCGGTGTTTTTTTTGTGGCCAAACGCTCTGGGGCCCCCGATTTTTTTTTTTTTTTTTTTTTTTTAGTCGTCGTCTGATCCGCATCACAGCAAAGGTGAAAGTGAGTTGGAGAAACGTGCTACCGTGTAGTAGTAATAACGGCAACGTTCAACCCTTAAGTTCAGTCAGCACCATACAATTGTTGCAGCAGTTATGTATTCAGCAACTATGTATTCTACATGAACGGGTGTTGTGAACCATTTCACTACTTACGTGTTTATTTATGTGTTTGACTTGGTGCAGTTTTCATTGTATGAATGCATAGCTTTATAAGTGATGCTTGCTATGCATGTGTCAATTGACACCCCTGAACACCCCTTGCAATGGTTTATCCAAGTGAAATATTTATAAAGAGGGTAGAAAAACAAAACTTCACAACTTAAAGCACTGAACCACAAAAAACATTTCCATAAAATGTTAAAGTAAATGAGAGCTTACTTTTTAAAGTTGGCAGCCATCTGTAAAAAAAATACCTTTATAGCTCATCGGATTCCTCCAGTATAAACAAATATTCTGATTGTGTACAGGCACGTGTGTTGACATGCACAGCACGCGAGCGATTGTTTAGTTCATTGAGTCGTGCATTTATTTAGTCAGTGCTTAACAGTTGCATCATCGCCCAGATCATTGTGCTTGTGGAGGCAGTGCAGTGCTATTATGCTATAATGGATGGAGATACACATTGCGCTTGTACAAAAGGTTTGTAAATAAATAATAAAATGTGCCTGCATAGCTCGTGAGGTTGGTTTGCCTCGTGCAAACATTGTAACGATGATGTAAAGTCACTGAAGGCACGCAGGATAATCAAACTATTACTTTGAGTTGCAAGTAGGTATATATGAATATATCACATTCACAATTCCAGTAAATGCCAGTAAAGAGAATGTGCATTGTTCATATTCTTTTATTTTATTATTACTGATGATTATAATTACTGAAGGCACGCAGGATAATCAAACTATTACTTTGAGTTGCAAGTAGGTATATATGAATATATCACATTCACACAATTCCAGTAAATGCCAGTAAAGAGTGTGCATTGTTCATATTCTTTTATTTTATTATTACTGATGATTATAATTACGGTAAGGTTTTTTTGCTCAGGAAAACAAAAACTTAGTCCATAGGCTTTCTCAGATCAAGCAAAAGATCATCAGTGCAATGCACTATCATTTTATTGAGAATTGAAGGTGAAATAATAGCTGTCCTTTTAGGGTAACATTTAAACATGTTTGCTCTGCAAACGTGAGTTGATACAGGTGCTTTACATTGACAAGAAATGCTAGGGCAAATAGTTGATGAACCTTTTTATAACCCGCTAAGACCGTGGACCTTTCAGGGCGTGTGTGTACTCTCCTCGCTTGCATGAGCGCATGTTTTTCTCACGTACGGGATACGCAGAGGTGTGGCAGTCGCCACAGGTGGGCAGGTCGTGACCCTAGTCAATATTTCCCCCATCTCCTTCCCTCACCGCTGCGATCATTAATCTTCGGCTGAAAGTGAAAACACGACAAGCTTCACCGCCGCTGCTTTATAATTTTCCCCCGGCCACTAAACGTACACAATTTGCAGTTTTAAACATCCCCCTCTGCCCGTCCCGCCACCTCCTCCTTCTCCAAGAGTTGTGTACAGTGAGCAAAGGAGAAAAGAATATAAAATGAGAGAGAGAGAAAAAAAACAACCCAGCAAAGCAAACATTTTTTGTCCAAAAATATATTTATTTTTTATATTATTTGCAATTGCCCAAAAGCGTTTTTTATTATAGGCATCAGCCGTGGAGAGTGAGGGGGGGGGGTAATGTGTGTGGGCCCTGTCAATTGTCTTGGCCACCTGTGTGGAAAGGCTAGCGAGGTGCTGGTGTTTGCTCAGGGAAAGGCGGTGTTTGCTCTCCGTCCAGCACCACTCGAGTAATCCTCTCTGCTCCGTGCAATTGAGACACTGATCAAAGGACCTTTGGTCATCGAACAGGAGGAAATGGAGAAAGTAAAGGTGTGGTTTGTGGATGGGGCTGCTGGCCAAGGGTTACACAGGCTGGTTGATGGGCAGCCTAAAGCAGGCCTCGAGTGGCGTTCAGCCGTACAAATAGCCCGAGCCTTGTGTGCGCCTGACATGCCTTCAATTAGGGTTTTGGGTAGCAGTGTTTGTCGCTCTGGCTTACATGGAGAATCCTCTGCACGTAATTAATATTTTTAAGAAATAGAAATTGGGAGAAAAATATTTGAAAATTTCGCTTTAAGACTGAAATATGTAATTTAGCACAGAGCACTCAGAATTTATTTATTTTTGCGTGACATGTTTCAACTCAAAGCTTTTAAATCAAGCGGACTTTCACGGTAATCGAGAGTTATTTTTCTGTTTCACCTTTTTAGATTCCGGACACCGAGGAAGTGGGTGGTGGAGGCGATTCCCAGAACCCCGACACCGTTTAAGAATGCACTCGCAGCTCAGGAGCGGAAGTACGGGCCTCTCAAAATACTGGTACGCGAGGAGGAGGAGGCACGGAACAGGATAAAAGCACCTTGTGAAGTCATAACCCGGGTCACGTTGCAGCCTTGCTCTTGGTTTTATTGCCACAGATAAGGGTCCCACAGCTGTGGTGCATTGTGAATTGTGCTCCTTGGACCTAAACGTTACCAAGGAACCATTGCCTGAAAATGAACGAGGTTGTTTTAAAGGTCGTTTTTATAGTCCCCCATCAAGACCAGGTGTGGTTGTACACACCTGTAATCAATCCAGTGACCTGGAAGTGGGGTTGCCGGATCATACAGACAGGGAGTTGTGACATGTATGAGACACCAACGTACAGGGTAAAATAAGGTGCCTGCGTTGCAAAAAAACGTTGCTGACCAATCGTTTTTAATGTTTTTGAACACTCCTTTTTTCTTAACAAATAAATTTCCTGTGCATCTCATGTCCATGGCCCATCCTTAAAGTATGCATGAGACTCAGGCTTTCTTGGGCGAGCATATAACGGTTGTTTGAACTGGACGCGATTGAAGTTTCCCGTCAAAAAAATGTTTAGTTTGTAACAGGTGCCTTCCTCTGGGTTCTATTCCAGCCACAGACCACGAGTCAGCTGTCCGAAGACTTGACCGATGTGGTCAAAATAGAACTTGAGCACGGGTCGGACTCGGAGGGACACTTTCTGCCCGTCCACATCAAGCGCGAGGTAGTGCCTCCGTCGCCGCCAGCGATAGGCACCGTGCGCCACACTCGGTTGGACGTTATGTGCGATGGAACGGCGCTCTGTGGTGGTGGTGCAGGCAAAAGTAATGCGCCTTGTAAGGTTGAAGATTATATTTCTGCAACAGGGTTTTTGCTTGTCAGAAGAAAAAAAGTGTCTGTGCCTGAGTCATAAACAAAGAGCACATCTGTATATGACACCTCGCCATGAAAGGGCTAGTGTTCTCACAACTCCAATGTCTTTTATTGGCTTCGTAAACCGAGTTGTATTATAGCATGATGACAACACTGCCGTATAATGTAGATTGGCTGAGTTATCTGTTACGGTATTCTTCATTGACTAGAAATGTTATTTTACTCTTTGTAATCACTGGAAGCTAAAAGTGGTGCCTTTTGTGGCAGTAAATAATGTGTTAATTGCCCGTGCGTTGCTGAATCGGCCACACAATAATTAATTAACATGTATTCTGAAGCTCGTGAAACGTGCGATGAATTGCATGTGTGAGAAATTATTAATTAGATGCATTATGAATGCCAATATTTTAATTTAAGCTAAAGGAACGAATATACCAGAACAACTGAGACTGGATAAATGAGACGGGGAAAAAAAAGGTAGAAATAATGAGATGGACGATACAAAAGAGCGAGAGGGAAGAAACGTAAGAGATGGTGTCAACAATTCGCGTGAAATACTACAGATCAAACGAATGAGGCAAGTACGAAGAGCGGAAATTAGATGGTAGACATGTAACTGGTTCTCGAATCGAACTGCGACCGTGCATCATGACGGTAGCAGCGTGACGCTAAACACTTGTTGGCGTGCGCATGTTCCCCTGCACTGCCGCTGCTGCACGCTACAGGCGGATTCTCCATCCCAGTCGGCACGCCGCTCCCTCTCTCTGGACGTGTGGGAGCGGTGCAGCCCAGAGCCGTCGCAGACCCTCTCCCTGCTGCCCGACGCCGAAGGAGGGGCGCTGTCAGGCGTGCTGGTGAGCAAGCAGCTTTGCAAAGTCCCCCGACACTGCCACCATCCCGGTCTTTCTACGGCGGTGGGCGTGGAGGAATCGTGCAAATCCCTTTTGCCCGCAGGGGCTGAGACAGAACTGAATTAAACGTAAACTTAATTTCCGTTTATATTTGTGCAATAATGCTTGATGGAAGATTTACAATTTCTGGAAATGCAAAGTGTTAAACATGGGTTTTGCTTGTTCAGGAGTGATGACTAGCTTGTTACCTCCACCTTCGCTGTAACCCTGCAATGCAGGACATTACACAGTTGTACTTATTTCCATTGGATAACCAAGTCTAATCAATCAAAGGGTAAAGGATGATGAAGTGCACTTGTATTTATAAATATGCACGAAAGAGTTGTCCTGCTGTCCATGTAAGATAGTGTAGTTAGTCTTAAATGAAGTGCAAACAACAATGTTTACTGTGGTCATAAAACGAGTACAGCCTGCCAGGTGACCCAGTTGAGGTCACCTGACTCTGGTGCATGGGAAACCTTTGGGAGTGGTGTAAAATACATTTTACGTATTTATTACTTTTTATTGCTTACCTGGCAAAGAACTTGAACTAGGTAATGCATTGATTAGTTGACCACATTTGCAAAACCTGGTCATGCATTAAATGTTCACTCACCAGACCCGAATCTGCGAGGTCACGTCACAAACACAGCTTTACCAAGGAAAACTTAGGGGATGTCTTGAGCCTCCCCTAAGTTGACTCGGCCTCAAAAGAGTGTACCTGGTGCGATGTGTAACCTCGCCACTAGGGAGACGCAGGCGGCTGGGCGTGGTGCTGGACACCCAACCCTCTTGTGCCGTTCCGACCTTGATAGGTGCTCGCTAACAACGTCTTTGTAAAAAAAGCCATGCAAACAATATATCGAATGAGACTGATACGATCTAATCAAGTAATACTACGTGTTGTATTAGTAGGGATCGCTGCGTGGTAAGACGAATGCAATGTGTGTAAATCAGTGCTACTTACGATAACCCGTTTGTAAAACTTTGTTGACCGCCTCTGCTCTGCGCGTGTGTGTGTTCATGTGTGTGTACATATAGACAAAGGGGCTGTTGGTCTCGGGGGTGGAGGCAGAGAGAAGGGAAGACCGAAGCGCGGGCTCAGTGCAGAGGTGGCGGCAAATTCCAGTGGTGCTACGAACGCGAACGGAGGGACACACACCCTCGGTGAGCTCAGTTCCTCCCCGCCCGCTTGCCCTGCACGCTCGCGGCCCTTAGCGTCCACGCGAGCTCTGGAGCGGTACCAACGTAAGCCAAGGGCATCGCGTGTCCTTGGCTTGCTCTTCTTTTAGAACGTTCACATTATTTGAAGACACCTGTGCAGTTGCGCACTCTTGGTGTGCTGTGGTTAATCAGCGAGCCTCTAGCACATTAAATAAGCAGGTAACTATGCCTCCTTCACCTATCTTGTCCCTCCATGTAAAAAATAAGTTTTGTTTTTTTACATCCCATTCGCTGCACAGCCTTGTGGGTGTGGGTTCATTGGTTCAACACAAGAAAACTGGACTGGTTTTGACATGCAGTGTCTCATCAGCAGCATCAGGTTTGCTTGAACCAATGATGGTGTACTGCCAGGTGCTTGGAGGCACATACCATCTAAGTTAGATGAGTCCTAGTTTGACGAAAAATAAGAATAGGTTTTACCCTTTCTACGCAAAAAAACAGGAGGTGTTTAGATGTTCAAAAAACAAGGCGTCAAGTCTGCATTAACCACACATACTTGATGCAAAACTATATAAGACTATGTAACACAATGCAAAATAAATTATTAGTGTTGTCATGGAGGGTATAAGTAACAAAATAAATCTCCTTTATATATCTGTGCCTCCACCTAAAACTAAAGTAGCCTTTCCACATTGACTTATGCTTTCCCATGGACGTTGGCTAAGCTTTTGGTGCATGTCTATGAAGGGCCAACGCTGTCAGCGTCCAGGTAAGACGAGTGGCACACGAAAAGATTGTCTCTCGTCTGTGGTTACTTTAAACTGGAGGCAGAATGCCGTTGCAAATTGAAGTCCATGGAATTAACCGCACAATTTCCCCAAAACTCGCATGTGATACCCGAGTCCCGAGCAGAGTGGATTTAATCGCTTACGCTTACATCACAATTTACGCTGCCTGCCACTTTGTGATAACAAAGCTAAACATTTGCACAAGTGTCTGCTAAACTTTTCCTGCTTTTTTGTAAAATCTGGAACATTTTAATTATTCATAACAATCGCCGATCGCGTTTACGCATTCTAAATTTACATTGTAATTGCTAACGGAGTCTTAAAGGCAAGCATACATTGACTTTGTTTTAATTGTATTTGTTTTGGGAAGTAACGTTGTGCTCTTAACTCCCTCAGCACTTTCCTACGCTCTGCATGTCGGATCATGCGTGGACCCTGCCTGCCGAGGTCATATCTCAGTGAAACACCTCGCCCCAATCGCTCAAGCTCTTAACAGAACAGAGCTTAGACCACCAGGGCAGATTCGCCTCTGCTCATTCTTGCCCCCGTGCATTCACACACACTCTCGCACAAAGGCAAGCGCGGACGGTGAACACGGGACAACGCGTTTAGCCACACAAAAGAGAATCGCGTCCGTCAGACACGGTCGAACTGGTGCCCGTTGCGTCACCTGTATTTGCTTTAAGCGTGAGACTGAGAAAGCAGGGCTTTTCCAGGTGCTTCCATGCGTATCCGCTGCCTGCCTGCCACATTCTCATGCTGGCGTAGACATGAATGTACACTCATTGACACTCGTGTGGTTGCAAGCATTCCTGTAAGGACATGACACCTCAACTCAGACCGAGGGCATTCAGGGGCCTAAAAAAAAAATGTTGTGCCATGAGGGCACGGCTTCCGCTTAATTTTAAATCCCTCTCCCATTTTTTTTTTTTGTCCTTTGTGCTCATGTTTGCCTCTTGCTAACAGAATCTGTAAAAAAAAAAGTTACTAAAACCCCTGCACCGATCTGCCTGCGGTGTGTATGCATCGTACCCTCACCTCTGTAAAATGAAAATATTTAATTGATTTGTACTGGGGTGTGGAAAGGAATGGTTTCCTCTTGCATACAACCTTTTGAATTGCTTATTTTCAGAAGCGGACACTTTCCGGGTAATTTGAGAGTTTTATTTACTTTGTTCTGCTTTGCACTACTTTTGCTGCCTTTTAAAAAAAAAATGTGTTCTTCACTCTTGGTGTTGGTTCTCGGTGTGCTCATGATTAACAATTCCTTGTGTTTTTTTTTCCGCTCCCCTGTTTCACCCGACTTTAACATTCTACCCAAATCCTACGTATTTGACCAAAATCCTGTCTGCTCCCACTCGGTCATTCCTCTGCCCCTTGCACGACTTCCACTCTTGTCACTCCTGGCCATTTTATCTGCTTCTACCGTCATCTCCCCAACTCACATCCCATCCTTCTTCGGTGCCGCTCTCTCCCTCTCCGCCTCCCCCCTTTTCCCCCTCCACCTGCCACCCTCCTGTCGACCCACGCGCCCCCCTCGCCCCCTCGTGAAGCCGGTTTCCGCGGCGTCTTGGGAGATGACGCCGTTGGGCAAGACGGCGGAGGAGCATGCGGCAGTGACGGAGCAAGCCCGCAAGTACATGAGCAGCCTGGTTCCTCGCAGCCTTTACCTGTAGCCTCGTGAGCACTCCCCCCATCCCACCACCGAAGCCACTCGCACAGACGCCGCTTGGCCTGCCAGTTAGACCCGCGGAGCCTCGGTCGCTTGCAAGCCCGAAGGGCGCGACTCGATTGTCCCGTTCGATTTCCAAGCAAATCGTTCGCTTGTTTTCCCTTTTCTTCACCCCATGGTGAAATTGATTTAAAAAAGGCCGCCCTCTGCTGACGACCCGAACATGGGTCGCTGTGTGATTGGTGGTCATTGGGCGCTTATGCGAGTGATGTAAGGTTCTAGCTTGAAAGCAAGTTTTATACATTGTTGGATGCAAGAGTCGGTGGATGTGGTTTTTGTAAGCTCTTTTTTTTGTTTATGCACTTGTCGGTACGGTCAGGAAAGCCAAGAAATACTTTTTTACCAGGCTGGCTTAAAAAAAAATATAGACTGCTTGGGGGCATTTTGACACATTCTGGGTTAATGAGGCAAGCATAACTTTATGCAGAAGTAAGCATATTTAATATACAGTATCTATTAATATATTACACTTAGTTAAATGTACTTTTTACTACTTTTTTGACAATTTAAGGGAGCGTTCATTGAACTGAAGTCTAGGAAATTTTAGGGTACAGATTTAACTCTAAATATACTCAACCATAACACTCACAAAATCGCCGAGGTTTGTTACATATCAATATTTTTTACAAAGACCGCCTTAAAATCTAGTGGCATTTACTTTAGAAAATTGTGTTATTTATTGTCAACATGCAGAAGGCATATTTGTTTGGGCGAATTTAGCCCACCCCTGTATTTCCAAGTTGCGCTGCTGGTGAAAGTTGATCGCCAGTGGCTTCCCAAGACATTAAACATTAATTTTTGAAGTAATCACAGGCGTAATTACAAACTGCTCAATTCAATGAAAGTCTGTATAACGGACACCTGTTACAACAACAAAAATATTTTTTTATAGGCAGTGAGAGCGCATACATTTGATGTGTGCGTGTGTATATTTGTGTTGTCCATTGCTTCTGCTATTGGGCCACCTTGAATGTAGTTCCAGTGCTGCAAAACGTTCACCGTGATGAGGACATGGTCACATCCCCTGGGGCGGTTTGTAGCTCCAGAGAGGCGAGCGCACAATGGGAGATGTAATAGGTGGTCTGGGCTAGGGCTCCCATGAGTGGCGTCCATCTACCCATTGTTTTAAATGTAATTATTAATATTGTTAACTTGCACTTATTCCAGCAATTAGTAGCAGTATTTTATGCCTAATAATGAAATCGGTGCAGTGTTGTATCCATTGGAGCGGGAATTCTTACGACACAGTGTTTGGGGCAATAGTGGACATTTCCACATTTTGGCCAGAGGGGAGTCTTGCTGTTGATTTGTATCGGTTTACGAGACATAATCGTCACCCTTAAGTCTCCCCCCCCCCCCCACTCACAAGTTGGGCAGCAATGCCCGTCTGGTGTTGGTTTTTTTCTGCTCCTGTAAAAATCACCTGGATTCATCTCTGCTTATGATGCAGATGGTTGAGAGGTTTAATTCACAAAGTGGATGTCAGCACTGCAGTCATTGCATTCCATTACAAGCTGGGTAGGCTGCATAGCAGACGGTCTTGTATATTAAAAAAACACGACTGATGTTTGCTACAACAGACTGACTATTTTGAAGAAACGATTTTCTTCATTGAGAAATGCCTGCGTTTCTCGTGTATTTGACTTGAAATCAATTCAAACTTTGGAGTTTTTATAAGTGTTCAACACTTGGCAGGGTTATCTTTTTGTATCCATTTATACAGAATGTGATGGTACTCATTCCAATTTTGACAGTATACAGATGTTGCTTGTAAAGGTATGGTAAATTAACTTTTCATATCAATTTAAATGTTATTTGGCTAAAAGCCAGTAATTGAGGAACTAATTTTGTACAAAATACTGATGTGCTGCTTTTAGGAAAGAGTAAAAAATAAGTAATTTGCTGAAGAGTGTCCAGACCAGTGTGGTATTTAATGTAGTTATTGTATTATACAGGTTCCTTGTGTACAATGTAATTATTCAATGTATGTTCCTTTTAAAGGTCATTCATTTTTGTTTTTGTTAATGAGTAATGTTTTACACTCCTTAAGTTAACACAAAGGCAAGGTATTTCTTTGTCGTTGTCGTAAATGTTTGTCCCCATCCAGTGGCGAGAACGTGTTGTCAAGAGTCTTGAACCAAAGTAAAAAAAATAGTGCTGCAGACAATTGTTTTTTTGTTAATAGCATAAAGAAACATGCACTCTTTCGATTTAAAGCTTTCGTGACTGCAGGGATTCATCTTCTTGGTTCTTTCGGTAAAGTCACGTAGAAGGTAAATAATAAAATAATAAAAATAAAACGTTAAATAATTCTCACGACGTTTCGGCCACAACGCAAGCAGCCGTCCTCAGGTGAAGAACAGGTCTGTCGGGAAGACAGCGTCTGGGGTATTCATTCAGACGCTGTCTTCCCGACAGACCTGTTCTTCACCTGAGGACGGCTGCTTGCGTTGTGGCCGAAACGTCGTGAGAATTATTTTATTACGTATTATTTTTATTATTTCCCTTCTACGTGACTTTACCGAAATAACCAAGAAGATAAACATGCACTCGTGAAATGCGAGGCTTTCTAATTCAGCTGTGCGCAAGCACTTGGTCGTCGTGTTGCACCGTCAACGCTTTGGCTTGGGACTCGAGCAAGGATTGGGGGGGGGGGCAGTGATTGAAACGTTCCCGTGCGTAAACTCACCCGAGCAGCTCCTCTACATTTGCTATTGCGAATGTACAAGCGGCTGCTCGTCAACAGATGCGTAAAAAAACCTGCACTTCATAGTTTACGCGCGCGTGTGCTGCATTTGGACCCCATGCTTTAGAATCTTCCCCCCCTCCTCCCGTAACCTCCCCTCGACGGTGACACCTGAACGCGTCCCAAGAAGCAGTTAATGGATCGTTTTTTTAGCATTCAGTCGCGTAACCCGCCTCGAAAGCGTGCGCCCAATGCTATCACGGCTCTGTAAACAAAAGCCTTTGTGGCGCAAACGACTCGCGTTGACTTGAGGTGCTGTCACTGTGGGCTTTAAACGTGGGGGTTGGGGGGGTGCGGGCAGGGAGGGAGACACGTTATGACAAGCCGGAGTGGGCATTGAGCACTGACCTGGGGGGGAGGCAAATTGCCAAACCTGGAGACGAACACAGCCGCTGGGAATGGCGAGCACACCCGAAAGGCAAAATGAAGGGAAACTGCACGGCACTGCGTGCACTGTACGACGATAGAATGTAGTTGGTAAAGTTTGGAGTGTGTTGCACCCTTACTGGTGATGAACTATACGGTAGGGGGTGTGATTAGTTATTTTAGATGTGTGTCGTGACATTTTGATTGTTGATAGTTTTGTATATTGTGCGTGGTGTTTTTTTTAAGCGTTACGTTTGCACCTTTTTTTCTCTGTTTCGCTGTACAAATGTAGACGCTACAGCATGATAGCACTAAGTGTTGTGAATTAAAAGTGAAAGCTACTACAGATTCCGAGTGTACGGTCAACCACTGACCCTAAATATGTTCGGCTGTTGAGGCAGTCTCCATTGCCAAACGCGTGCGACAGTGATCCTCATAATTTTCATAAATGCTGAACTTCAATGCTGTTCTTTTTCAAACACAACACTATCCGTAGAGCTCGTAACTTAGCGAATAAAAATAAAAGGAAATTTAATTGACCGATATAAGACTGTCTTTACGCAGACTCGTCAGCCATAACTATTGATATCTGCCATTTGGATTTCCTTGTGTTTTTTTTGTAACTTGCTAAATGTACCGGGAAACTGCCATGATGAAGTCATGTCTGTCTTTTAACAACAGAACTGGTGGTGTATTAGCCGCCGGTAGGTCCAGCAAGGACGGAGATGTAAACTTTTTATTTTAAAAGAATTATTACCGTCGTTTGTCAACCCCCGACCGATGTCACGTTTCCTTCACAGATTCTCACGTGCTTAGAAACAGTTTCTCCGTATGTCATTGGGTACTGCACTCTCTACCATAGTTACTTTAAGCAGCAGCTGAGAAGGAATACAAGTTTGGTTCCTTAAAAAAAAACACTTAATTTGTTTTGCAAGTTAATATTGTTGGTTTGATTGCCAGTAGTTGTTTTGTGTGTTCAAACTGCCAGCGTGCTTTTTTCCTGAATGTAACGCACTGCCAAATAGGATTTTGTTAATTTTGTAATTGATAAGTGAATGTGCTTTGAAGGGACCATGTTTTGTTCACAAAACACACTGCCAAGGACGCTGCTGTTTGTGCCACAATTTTTTTCGAGAGTATGTCAGACTCTAAATGCATATTTTCTAGTTTCAGATTGGAAGGAAATTTTTAAAGTCTGATAAACATCTGTTTTAAGTCAACCATTTTCAGCGTCATTTGCAAAACAATGCTAACCTACATTTTACAAGTGAAAACAAAGTGGTGGATGTGGCTCAGTTGTCTTAATAAAGTGTGTTTTAAAAACAATCGCTTCTTTTGTGTTCATTCAAGATGCGTTACCATTTTATTCTTCTCATCCCTGATGTCTGATGTGGATTAAGGTCCGTGGAAGGAACTACACTCGGTAATGGTTCCGAGTATGTTGATTGTCAAAAAAAAAGCTTTTTTAAATTCAAGGGTTTAAGATTAATTACTCGGGGAGCTGTGTAACACCCCCCCCCCCCCGCCCTCATTGAGGAACCACTTCTAAAAAAAAACATGTGCCGAATATAATGAGTTTCATTGCAAAGCGGTTGTACACCCAAGAGCTGAAAGGAAAGCAGAAAAGGCGGGGAGCAGGAGGAGCTGCGGAGTAATGAGGCATCCACCTCGGCGCGAGATGGCAGGCATCTGCCACGGGTCCTGTTTGCCATCTGTCTCGGCCGGCGCATTGTCTTTTCCCCGGGCCAGGGGGAGGTCCCATCAGCCCGCTGATGAACCCAATCTGGGGACGGCGCGATGGGCGGAGAGGCTACAGCAGCAGCAGCAGGCTCGGGGTGTTACGGGTGGCGGCGGGGTGAGTGGTGGCTTCGTTTGTGCGCGAATCGATGCTGTATTATTTATCTCTCTGGCTTTCTCACCCCGTCTGTGGGTGTCTTGTCAGATCCACAGACTGGCACCTGCCAAAGCCGAATCGAATTAAAATTTGGTTTGGAGGGGGTGGTGGGACACAAGGGGGTGGAGAAAAAAAAATTCGCCCCGAGGCCACCTGTTTCTCCGCACGACAATAGGAGCACGCGTTTGGCTGTCCTTATGGGTTTTTTATTGTGGTCTTTGTAAGGCAACCAGTCGCGTGATCGCATGAATGTTTCATCAGCGAGGAGACCCAAGGATCTCAACGAAGTGGTCCGCGTGGAACACTTAACGCAGGTCTGCTAAGTACTCGGTCCCACGGGGACTTGGTTAAAGCGCAGTAGGACTCTACTCACCACCTCGCCCACCGTGAAGCAGGAACGAGTGTCGTTATTAAACAGGCTGAAATAACACTGGTCAACAACAATAAAAAACATTTTCTGGCCTGGACTTTTGCAGCTGTTTTAGACTAATTCCATGGTGCTGATCTCAGATTTGCTCTATCACATCTCATTTTTATGCTATCGGCATACCCCATTTTCATTGATTTTACCCGAAATTAACTCTGTCACTTATGATTGCAAGTAGTTGCGAGTCAGTGACTACTTTAGTGTTAAAATATGGTGCTGTATTTTTAGGATAGTGTGTTCATAATATCATTTTATGTAGATATCCACATTAAATATTTTTCTTCTGCAGTTTTTATTGAAAATGCAATATTTGATAGCTCAAAAACCTGATGTGATAGACAAAAACTGATGCCAGATTTGGAATCAGCACCCCAGAATTACCTTAAAACCGTTGGAATACCTTATTCCAGAAAAAGTGTGTTGACCAGTATAATCCTTGCCCGATGCTTACTCGGTATATAAACACAATACAAATACCGTTTGTCGACAGGAAACAAATGGAGACCATAACACAATTAGATGGAGCTCTACATGCACGTGTACTTTAGATGTGTTTATTCAGGTTTAAGTCAAAGGATAGAGTCACATTGCTACAATAGCCTTGATCTGTGATACAAATATTACATTTACTGCTTTAGTTTTCTGGCTGGTATTTACCATTGACAGTTTTGTCGGTGCAATACCAACGCCACTTATTGCATTTTAACACCGCATTTCTGAAATAACTCTGAGTGTCCTCGACATTACGTGGGATGGATATTGCCATGTTTCCTATACAAAGGGGTTTTACAGGGCACAAAATAGTAAGGGGACCGGGGAACCCAGCACACCATGCAGTGTCACAGCGAGACAACTACCTCGCCGGGTAATCAGGAGGTCGTGGGTTTGATCCCGACCCTGACGCCTCTACATTTGGAGTTTGCGTGTCTCTCTCCCCGAGGTCGCGTGGATTTTTCTCCAGGTCCTCCAGTTTTCCCTTTCACATTTCGAAACACGCGTTTTAGAGTATTTGGCTGATATAAATTTTCGCACGAGCCACATCGTTGAGCTATCGTTTATGGCTAGGTGGTTTCTGAAAAAGAACAATATAACTAAGTCGGCCTTACCCGATAAAATAAAAAAAAGTTTATGGTTTACTGCCCAGCACAGGACTGCTCTTACCACCACTACAGACCAAATGCTTCTATTTGCATTTCATTAAAGACATTAAACACTACAGTAGTTGGGTTTCAATACAATTTGAACAGTTGACCACTGAAATAAAATTCCAAGCTGTAAAGAAATTAGAGGTTTGTTCAGAAAACGGATTTGACAAAATCCCAACCCCTGAATAACCCTGATGTTTTCAACGACACTATTTGGCACTGTATAATCATAGTTTAATAGTCGACACAAACAAGGTCTAACGCAGTGGAGTCTCGATACCACGTCTGAAGAGTGAGGAGTTGCATCTCATGTCAACACGTGGAGACTAAGATGCCTGTCGGCATCTTATCATCAGCCGATGTGTCCATTCGCAGAGCAGGGCATGCCCCCTTGCCACACCATGTGCTCAAGATCAGCCCACAGGAGATGCTTTCAGAACTACGACTGTGACCCATTTCAACTACTCTTTTTAAGGCACACTTGTGGACGTGCCTTCCCACAAAATCCTGGATACAGAGAAAAACGGCCATCGCATGGTGGTCAAACCTATACGTATATGCATGTGTTTAAGTCTAAGCGCTGGATTTTAGTAAAACTAAAAAAACTAAAATGTTATGTTTTAGGTTTCTTTTTTTAAGTGATCAGGCTTTGAGCTAATCAACTCATGACACTCGAGATCCAGGTTTAATCATGGATCTCAGCAACAACAAGTGGGTTATTAATAATAACATAATTGACACAAGTTACTGAGCATAATACAATAAAATAAAATATAAAATGGCTTTGGAATCAGCTTCACTGCAAAAATTATTAATACTGATTTTAGAAAAAATTTAAATCAACAATCCAAAGCATAAATTAGTTCCCACGGTGTAACAATAAGCAAAGTGCTGTTATATCTTTTAAAAGTATCGCTCACATTATTGTTTTTTTTATATATAAATAACATTTTGAGGCATACTGTGAATTCAAATACAAAAGTGTATAAAAGATACAGACCCGATGTCGGCTATAAAAGAGTTCACACACACGGCACATTAACTGTACGGCGTTAATTTTGCGCAAGTTTGCTGGTTATCATTATTCAGACTCAATCTCATACTTTAGGGGCCGTCCATAAATGACGTCACGCGATTTTGGACGATTTTTGGCCCCCTGCCCACCTCGTCACACGGCGTCACAAACAATCAGATCCCCCCCCCCTCAAATATGACGTCACAAAGCTCTGCCCCCCCCCCTAAAAAACATGCTTCAAATCGCTTTAAACTATTGTCATTGTAGTGCGTATTTAATGTGGTGCTGCACTCTGAGAAAAAGTCAATTTAATTAAGTAGAACGTGTTGTCTATATTTATTTAAAGTTGCGCATTTTGATATGACGTCACATTTCTCTCCCCCCCCCCCCCCCCGTCGTCACACATCGTCACAAATGTCTGACCCCCCCCCCCCCTCGGTGCGTGACGTCATTCATGGACGGCCCCTTACATAGGGTACTTAAAATGTAACAAAAAAGTGATATGAATTAGCTTGTGAGGACATTTAACAAACGGTGTCCTGGTTAAACGAGAAAATACAAATCATAACAAAGTTAACAGTCGATGGTCTCGTTGAAAATCTACTCGGTGCAAGCGTCTCCCTCACCTTTAACCGCCCAACTAACATCGGTCACCCACAAAGGGAGCTTCTCCACTCATCGCAGTAACAAAGTCCGTCACAGGCCAACGCTGTCCACGCTCTTCGAGCCAGCCCGCGCAAGTGCAAACTACAAATGAGCCAAGTCCCATCCAACTGCGTCTCTGCTACTGGACTTGTCAGCCGTAGCCAACGCCCGACGGTCACGGCGTGTTGTTTGAATATGCTTCACCAAGCTTGGTCAGCGCAGGTTGGTTCACGGAGGACCCCCAATGACCAGCACAAGACATCATTCGTCACTCACGTTAGCCAATGCAGGGAACCGAAGTCGGATGACAACGTGCGTAGCGCAGTGCGCTAATCGCACTATCACCCACTCTCCACCTCTGGGATATTAAATCTTGATTTAAAGCTTTCGTGACTGCAGGGATTCATATTCTTGGTTCTTATATTAATATTTGGATTAATATTATTTTATTATTTCCCTTCTACGTGACTTTACTCTGGGATATTATTCGCTGAAACTGTCAAATGGACTTGTCGCCCAACAGATGAATACATAATCAGAAAGTGTGCGTGCGAACGCGCGTGCGTTACGTCTACGCGTAGCGTATACAGACATAGCGTGGTTAGCGTGGAGCAGGGCTACGAAATGACACGGCATTTTACTCGGGATCAAATGCGCTGTTGGTTTTGCCTCCTGTGTCCATGCTCTCCTTTGCGACTTTCTTCCTGCGCGGTTTCTTCACCGCTGCTTCGAGGTTGGTGTCCTCGGCCACCAGAGAGTGACCGGCTCCTGTTATCACCTCTGGATCTTTGGGGGGCACGGCCGGACAATGAGAACCCGACTTGTCCACTGTCTTCTTCCGTCTCAGCTTAGCTTTCCTGGAGTGGGGGAGGGGGCGGGGGGTGGGAGTCATTGACAAATCATTCTTCATGGACACTGCCAGTCAATACCGCCAGGGCCTTACAAGCTGTGCGCATCAACGTGATATGGGAATCCGCTATCACACGCACGCCAAAGAGACTGCGATTGGCTGGGTGACCAATAATTGCAACAACAACAAAACGCAATGATAATAGTTTTTTTTACCCTTGTATCTGGCAACAAAACTGACACCTTTTTTACAAGGAGTCATGTTTGCAAGTCATAATGCAAACAAAAAACATAACTCTGATGATGTATGCACTGTCCTTGAAGTTGATTGGTCCACACCCGAGACAGCTTTCCTTCGAAAGCTGTCACTAGGCTCTAAGGAAAGCTGTCTCGCGTGTGGACCAATCAACTTCAAGGATAGTGCATACATTATCAGAGTTATGTTTTTTGTTTGTATTATGACTGCAGGTATTGTGGTCTATGCAAACATGACTCCTTGTAAAAAAGGTGTTAGTTTTGTTGCCAGATAGAAGGGTAAAAAAACAATTATCATATTTTTTACTGGCAAATGAGGTTCCAATGGTGTAAAATGCAATGAATCAAGGCGGAAGTGATAAGCTGTGCAATAAAAAAAAACGACTGTTATGAACTGGCATACAAGTTTCACTTTGTGCTCAAAGTGGAAAGATGATAAAAACTAAATTCACTTGTACAAACAAACTACCTGTGCCAAACCTCAGCCAGTCTTCTAGTATTGTTGTGTATCACTGCTGAATGGAAGGGTATCGCATCCAATCGTATCCACATGTGCAGCAAATAGTGTAAAAGAGGTTGTTCAATTTAAAGAGCAGGTTTGGTTAGCAAGACACCACCTGTAACAAGTCTAAAACGAGCCCACCTACCAATGGCACACACAATGGGCAGTGCACCCTAAGATATAATGCATCTTTTAACACAGCACAGGCACACACAACCCCTTCAAATACACCTGTTGAACAACAACAAAAATCCTCCTGAACTTAAAAACGTAGAATATTAACTGATGAAAACGTCCGCGGCTAAAGCTTTCGTTTCCACTCACATGACGCATAGGTTTCTAATCAATCCAGAGCCTTGCGAGGCTCCTCGAAAAAAAAGTTTGCCGCCACAAATAGCTGCTCCTTCAAAAAAAACACAATCGCCGTCTTTGTCGGGTGCCGACGACCTCCGGGCCCGACACCTTGACCCCCAACCAAAGTGCGCTTTGTGCTCCGAGTGCGCCGCCGTGAATGGGCCCCGCGATGGCCGAGCTTGTCAGCGTCACGGCCGATTATTGATCTCGACAGCGAGACCACTTTCACGGCGCAAATTATTCACCCGCTCGTGCATTCATTAACCCCGCGTAGTGCGCACGCACATCCCAACACGATGGGCAGAAGAGTGGCTCTAGATTTGAAGCTTTCGTGACTGCAAGGATTCATACTCTTAGTTCTTTCGGTAAAGTCACGTAGGTAAAAAAATTAAATTAGAATTAATAAAAACAAAACAATAAAATCACGACGTTTCGGAGGCAACACAAGTCTCCGTCATCAGGTGGGACCGTCACAGCCAGATTTGCTGCATCAAGTGAGGCTGGGATTCAAGATGCAAGCTCTTAAATACAAGTTAAGGGTGGATGAGAGGGGGGGAGGAGCTTATCAGAATGTGGTAGCCAATGAATGGAACGTATCGGGAGGAGTAGAGAAGAGTGGCGTTCGACGACTCACGGTTTGTCCGCCGTCCCGGCTTCTGTCTCGGCCTCAGAGCGTCCGGCAGCGTCGCCCGTCTGGAACGGCACGGGAGGCGGGCGATCGTAAAGTATTGTCCCACGCACGGCACGCGGAGCCAAATTAAGGAAAGCAAAGCAGTGGTGAAGCTCACGGACAAGACGTTAGGTGTTAAAGAGCTTACGGAACATAGACAGATTGGTATTACGTATTAATATTTGGAGGTTTGTGGTGAGGATACCTTTAGTTTGGGTTAAGGATACCTCTATTCCGTTACTCCACTGATATTCTGGAGACAGGGTAGTGTGATTATGTATAACACACTGTTAAAACTAAAATCTAAATCTCTACTTCCAAAACAATGTTTGAACAATTTGTAATAAAAAAAATGTAAACATCCACTGTAGTAAAAATAATATATTAAACAAAACTGCAATACAGATAAAATATATTATTTGGGTCTTTCAGTAAAGCCACGTAGATAGAAAAATAAAATAAAAATATTATTTTTAAAAAAAAAATTTCCATCTACATGGCTTTACCGAAAGACCCAAAGAATATGAATTCCTGCAGTCACGAAAGCTTTAAGTCAAGAAAAAAATATAAAAGTTTCAAAACCCAGAGTAATGATTATTTTTTAGATAAAATCGAGAATATGCGGCTCATTGAATTGCTGAAAACCTTTCTGGAGTTGTCGAAGTAACTTAAGGTGACCAGTGGTCAATGTCTCTGGTCTAGTGGTTCAAGATGGGTTCTATCTAAACACATGTTATGGGCCATGTTACGAGACATTGAGACGATACAGCTTTTCCCAAACCCTTTGGTTTTTTCGGTAAAGTCACGTAGGTGAAAACTAAATAAAACTAAATTCTTTATCGAAAGAATCAAGAAAATGAATCCCTGCAGTCACGAAAGCTTTAAATCGAAAATTAAAACTAAATAGTGTTATTTTTATTTTATTCATAAATAAAATAAAACAACTAAATTTTTTCTTTTTATTTTATTTTGTTTTCACCTACGTGACTTTACCGAAAAACCAAAGAGTATGGATCCTTGCAGTCACGAAAACTTCAAATCTAGAATTATGCCCAAACCCATAATCTTGAACTGCCACGATCATAATCGAGAAATAGCAAATACAAAACTGTTGCACTGGACGAAAGCGCAAGTGTCTTCATGCCCCCCCCCCCCCGCCACCATTTACTTCCATTGAGAATAATTAATAAAATAAAAATGCTGAAGTTAGAGAGGTTCTATTCACAAGCTCAGGAAAATCGGGGGGGGGGGGGTGTGTGTGTGAGAGGTCTTGGTTGAAGGTCTTTTGTGCGCTTCCCAATAACGTCACACACAATGGGACGTTATGAGGAAGCAACTCCCACTGCTACGATTGTCATCGTTTGTTGTTTTCTTCTTTGCGTTCGTTCACCCCACAAGGCCCCGAAATAAACCTGCAAGGCACTCGAGTGTGTTTCATTCAATTTTCGATTAATAAACGTGTTCCTTGCCATGTTTTTGACCTCGGGTAGGTTGCACACAGATTTGGTGGCTTAACCTCAGGTGTGCTTTAAAATAAACTGGGCATGAATAAAGAATAATGAGTTTGTCATATTTCGATTTAAAGCTTTCGTGACTGCAGGGATTCATCTTCTTGGTTCTTTAGGTAAAGTCACGTAGAAGGGAAATAATAAGATAAAACAAAATAAAACATAATTATATAATATAATAATATAATATTATTATTTTATGATTTCCCTTCTACGTGACTTTACCGAAAGAACCAAGAAGATGAGTTTATCATAATCCACGACAGAGGTTTTTGGGTTAGATCGCGTAAATATAAATGTGTTGTTGAACCCGCCACCACCCGACACAGCCAATTAGTAAGGTTTGTCACGTAAACGAGACAATTCGTTACTAGTTCAGCACACCGGTGTGTTGGAGAGTAAACCCACAACACATTCATATTTACGCGATATAACCCAAAAAAACCTCTATGATGGATACTATTGGTCGCGAAAGCCTGTTTATCACAATAAAAATATATATATATATATATCTTCTTGGTTCTTTCGGTAAAGTCACGTAGAAGGGAAATAATAAAATAATAAAAATAAAACATCATTCAGACGCTGTCTTTCCGACAGACCTGTTCTTCACCTGAGGACGGCTGCTTGCGTTGTGGCCGAAACGTCGTGAGAATTGTTTTATTATGTTTTATTTTTTATTATTTTATTATTTCCCTTCTACGTGACTTTACCTAAAGAACCAAGAAGATGAATCCCTGCAGTCACGAAAGCTTTAAATCGAAATATATATCTACTAAAGTCACGTAGGAAAAAAATAAATAATAAAAATGAATAATAACAAACAATAGAACAAATAATAAAAATAAATAAAAAATTCTACAATTTTTTTAAATAAAATATTTTATTTCTATAATTTTTTATATAAAATGTTTTATTATTGTTTTGCTTTTTCCCTACGTGACTTTACCGAAAAAACCTAAGAGTATGAATCCTTGCAGTCACGAAATCTTCAAATCTAGAATCTACCTACTGCTGGATGAGCGCACCACCAGGCTGTTGCCATCCCCTCATGGTGATGCACGTCCGCACGCGAGTTGGTCTCATCACTCCATCTCCACGGCGGACGCTCCCCACCGCCAAGATCCCCACCTTCTTGGTTCTTTCGGTAAAGTCACGTAGAAGGGAAGTAATAAA
The DNA here is from genome assembly GCF_015708825.2 of Lethenteron reissneri. Lineage (NCBI taxonomy): Eukaryota > Metazoa > Chordata > Hyperoartia > Petromyzontiformes > Petromyzontidae > Lethenteron > Lethenteron reissneri. Next base: position 6,239,972 of record NC_083821.1, on the reverse strand, counting down.
ATAATAAAAATAAAACATAATAATATAATATAAAAAATAATATACTTCCCTTCTACGTGACTTTACCGAAAGAACCAAGAAGATGAATCCCTGCAGTCACGAAAGCTTTAAATCGAAATTTTATTATGTTTTATTTTTATTATTTTATTATTTCCCTTCTACGTGACTTTACCGAAAGAACCAAGAAGATGAATCCCTGCAGTCACGAAAGCTTTAAATCGAAATTTGAGCTCCCCACCTTCAATGCTCTCTGATGCGTTTGCCGGTCGCACTCTTCCCACCAGTTGAGTTTAATTATTTAGAGAACCTGTTGCACGTGACTTTGTTGTTGTTGACATTACTCATTTTATCTTCAGCCCCGATTTTGCAACCTCGTTTAATGACGTGCTTCGAACCTGTCCCGTGGTTAATTTGAATCGGTTGCTCGTGACTATGGTGATAGAAAATCCTATACGGTTCATATTTTATCGCTTTGCGTTCATGCCTTTATTTCTTAAATGCGTTTTTCATAAAACATCGTCGAATGCCGCAGTGAACAACTGGCCAAAGCACGTCTCCTTGTCTGGTCCCCCTGTTAATTAGGATGTGTTACTTGCTTCGTGCTATCTTAATACAGCTGTTCCAGATTCGTGTCTAATTTTTCTTGTAATTATGTAGAGGTCTTGGTTTGTTTTTTTGTAAAATTAGATGACTGCATCAATTTTCACAAATGTCTTGCATCATAACCTATAAAGGTTAGACAATTATGGCATTTGGTATTGATTAGTCATTTTATTGAATGTAATTGATAGTATATGTGTGGTCATGGTAGAGAAAGCCACTACGTCCGTGTGGAGTCATTAGCCGCTTATCGCATGCATTTCAATTGTTCACTAATATCACTGGGGGCAGTATAACTGAACATTTATGTTCTTATTGTTTGTATTATGACTGCAGGTATTGCGGTCTATGCAAACATGACTCCTTGCAAAAAGGTGTCAGTTTTGTTGCCAGATAGAAGGGTAAAGAACCAATTATCATATTTTTACTGGCAAATGAGGTCCCCATAATTTATAGGCTCATCAAACACATGAGCAAGCTGCATTTAATAAATCATAACAGCAATAAATTAATTTTGATTTAAAGCTTTCGTGACTGCAGGGATTCATATTCTTGGTTCTTTCGGTAAAGCCACGTAGAAGGGAAATAAAATAATAAAATAATATTGTATTATTTCCCTTCTACGTGACTTTACCGAAAGAACCAAGAATATAGAAATAAATTAAGGCTGTCTCGTGCTGTACGCTCGATCGAGTTTAACGAAGGCTGAATGGCGAATGTATTCACACGCTCGCCAGATTGTGCCGAGTCTGTATTTCAATACCCATAACCTCCCAGCAATGACTGAGGAACAACCAAAGCACGCACAACAACGATAAGTCCACATTAAAGACCCTTGCCTTGGTCAATATCACGTGCAAGAGAAGGCAACTGCGCACCAATGCCATGCTCGAAATCTTGAAACAAATTACCATTTGCGATTAATTTTGTAGAAATAAAGTACAGCGTGGAAATCAAATTGCCCCCCCCCCCCAAAATATATATATACAAATGGGATGTCCGTTTTGATTAAATGAATATCAGTGCACGTGCACCATGCCCGTAAGAGTTTTGAGAAACACACCGTCGTTGAATTGTGGCGTGTCATTTCCAAGCGTGGAAAATGTGAGGTGTGCGAGTGCGTGGGTGTTGCACATCCTACAGGTGACAGTGTTCTCGGGAACTTTTGCAAACTATGTAACCATTTCTTTTCAGTATTAGTCAGGCTGCTTGCGAGCGAGGCTTGGTGAACAATGGGTTCATGGCGGATTAAAAAACACACATTAGTTAGCACAGGCTCACTCTCATTCACACATCAACTACCTACGCTTAAATTCACTTTACCGGTGGAATTACCCGGCCCGTGTGCGGTGACATAAATCGTTAAGGAGAGCGGCGTTTCCAACACCTCTCGCTGCCGGCAAAGGGTGCCGTGACCACAGGGCACTCTTTCTGTTTAACCGCAAAAAGATTGCAGTGGGCAGAAACGGTGTTTCGTATTCGCTGCCTATTGCTGGCTATCATTATGAATGGCAGTGTGATATTGTAAACGATGGCGATGATAAAGGAAATAATACTGTAATGAGAACCAATGTTCGCGCTTTGCAATGATGGTTATCGACATTTTAATACTACGAATAATATCTGTGCAGATAGCAAACCGGGCAGGGTGCGTGGCTTGCAAGTGGAGATTGCGAGGTCAACATCTGGGGGCTGATAAAATGGGTACCACTTTTTGGGAGTCGCTAGTGGTCGTTTTATGGAAATAACCTGTCCCCGCCATAGAAATGTGGATTTTCCAACATGTAAATGGGATAACGAGTACCTTCCTATGCTCGCACGAGTGGGACACCACTTTGCGTTGACTTTCAGCATATCAACAATATTGCTGGCTATCATTATGTCAAGGCGCTCTTCCCCCTCAAACCCAGCTTAAATATACGCTCCAAGCCTGGTGGTGTTTCATTCAGACGCTGTCTTTCCGACAGACCTGTTCTTCACCTGAGGACGGCTGCTTGCGTTGTGGCCGAAACGTCGTGAGAATTATTTAATTGTTTTATTTTTATTGTTTTATTATTTCCCTTCTACGTGACTTTACCGAAAGAACCAAGAAGATATCAACAATGGTTATAAACCAAAGGGGTGAAGTGTGGGTGCAGTCGTTTGTACGTTGTTGCATTGGTGAATATTTCCCTTCGGAACCATTTTTGGCAAAACTGGACTGAACAGCTCCATCACCAGTGATAGGGAAAACTGCCCACGCCATGGATTTTGCCCGTTGTGTCAACAGGCGAATGTGTACTGGTTCACATTCCCACGTGCACATCACACGAACAGAAAGCAGCGAATATAAGGCTCATTAGCAAGACCTTACGATTTTAGCCCGGAGGTCACAATAATTGTGAAATCTTGGCACTGGCGGCAGAAACACACTGGATTAGGCGTTTCCTTTTTATTTTTTTAAATGTCGTGTGTCACTCTCTGAAAACACAAAGCCGCATTTGCGTTACGAATTGGTGCATTATCTTTGACACAGTGAGACCACTTGTTGGGACGGAAGCGCCGAACACTCATGGCGCTGCAGGGTCTCCTCTACAAACCCAACCGGTGTACTGAAGTAGTAACGATTTGGCACATTCTGTTTAAGTGACAAACCTCACTAATAGGCTGTGTCGGGGTGGTGGTGGCGGGTTTAGCAACGTATTTATATTCATGCGATCTAGAGTCTGTTTATTTTAATTTTATGAACGTAGCGCATCCAGTGGCTGCAAAGGGGTTGTGTTAACCCATGACATACAACCCACAATGAATCGAAAATACTGCAGTTGGTTCTCGCACGCAAGATTCGGTGAGTGTATCGTGAGTATAGCAATTGATATTTAATCAATGCGCTGTTACATGCTGCTTACCCTATCCTGCCATGAAATTCCTGGCAACCTCCCCATTCACCTGTATTCAGCAACCAGCGGTCGGTTCCACGAATTATATCAAACTCGCTTTACTACCCGGCTTCGCCCGAGACTTGGATTCTTGTCTTTGATTAATACACGGCCTACGCGGTGAGGGGGGGGGGGGTGAGTGACGTCAGCAGGCACACTGCGTGACGCTCCGCATGCGGGTGACATCACAGATGTGACGTCACCGCTCACTTGCCGTGCAAAATATATCCATTATTGCACCCCCCCCCCGAAAATACAAAAGTCTAGTTTTATACTTTTTGCAGTGTGTAGTCTGGAAGCTACTCACATGCCAAATTTCAAGTTTGTTGCATGTCGGGAAGTACGCTAAACATTTCGAACAGACACACATATTCACAAATTTCCCTTTTATATATATAGATCAAATTATATTTTTTCCCCGTTGGTTTGCAATATAAGGGCGCCACGGTAGCGAGATGTGAACTACCTCGCCTGGTATGCAGGAGGTCGTGGGTTCGATCCAGACCCTGACGCCTGTATATGTGGAGTCTGCGTGTCTCTCTCCCTGTGTTGGTGTGGATTTTTCTCTGGGACCCCCGGTTTTTCACTCCACAATTAGACTCAACATGCGTTTAGAGTATTTGTCTGCTATAAATTTCCACACAATAAGCCACTTGATTGGGTTATCATTTGCGGCCAGGTCGCTTCAGAAAAAGAGCTATATAGCTCAGTGGGCCTTACCTGGTAAAATAAAAAGTGGTATAGTTTGTAGTTTAGTTTAGCCACCCGACTACCACCACCCAACCCTGGACCCAGTGCCAGTGAGAGGTTATCTCGGTCAGTCAAACAATTTTAGAGCTTTGTGTTTTGTTAGGTAGAGAAGTTTTATATTGGTGCGAACTATATTTTGTCGATCTAACCCCCACCCCCCCAAAAAAAAAATATATAAACCTTTATTAGTGTTACCAAGTTGGCTTTGTGCAAGCTGCGGCTGGAGAGGTCACGACTCGCGTCCGAGTTTCCCTGCCACGTGTCCAACTTCTCCTCGTCCTCGTAGGTCTCTGGGGAGAGGCGGGGGGGGGGCGATGCAATGGAACATCGGCAATCATGGGCGGTGAAGGCGGGAAGCCACGTGGCAACGCACGCAGCTGGGCTGTGGGCTCAACAACAATATTCCTCCGCGCAAACAACAAAAAACGTGCCAAAAAAATTGGTTACATTTACACGTTATTCATTAAACTAAACAATTTTTATTTTACCGGGCAAGGCCCACTGAACTATGTAGCTCTTAAATTTCGATTTAAAGCTTTCGTGACTGCAGGGATTCATCTTCTTGGTTCTTTCGGTAAAGTCACGTAGAATGGAAATAATACAATAATAAAAATAAAACATAATAAAATAATTCTCACGACGTTTCGGCCACAACGCAAGCAGCCGTCCTCAGGTGGAGAACAGGTCTGTCGAGAAGACAGAGTCTGAATGTAGCTCTTTTTCAGAAGCGACCTGGCCACAAATGATAGCTCAACGAAGTGCCTTAGCACGTGGGAATTTATAGCAGCCAAATACTCTAAACGCGTGTTTCTAAATGTGGAGGGAAAAACCGGAGGACCCGGAGAAAAACCCACGTGACCAACGGGAAGAACATGCAAGCTCCAAATATACAGGCTTCAGAGTTGAGATCAAGAACCCACGACCTATTGCATACAAGGCGAGGTAGTTAACATCTCGCCCCAGCGGTGGCCCCATTGAGCTACATCAACCTGCGGTCTATCTGTTGATGCAAGAGGGCCTTGCTGTGCACATCGCCATTCGATCAGAACGTGTCGGGTGATGGGGGTTTGTTCATTTCACCATACTTGACTATGCTGGTTGGTAAGGGCTGGTGAAGCAACCGTGTTTTATCTCGCCTCTCACCAAGCACCCAAAAGATACAGGTGCCCCTATCCAGCAGGGCTCCTCTGGTATGCAAAGCACTCAAGCCTCTACATCACATCCCCGGCGGCACCAAATTGAAGAGAGTGATTTAACTTCTTGGTTCTTTCGGTAAAGTCACGTAGAAGGGAAATAATAAAATAATAAAAATAAAACATAATAAAATAATTCTCACGACGTTTCGGCCACAACGCAAGCGGCCGTCCTCAGGTGAAGACCAGGTCTTAGAGTCGAGGACGGCTGCTTGCGTTGTGGCCGAAACGTCGTGAGAATTATTTTATTATGTTTTATTTTTATTATTTTATTATTTTCCTTCTACGTGACTTTACCGAAAGAACGAATAAGATGAATCCCTGCAGTCACGAAAGCTTTAAATCGAAATATAAGTCAGTTGTTTCTGCTTGGAAGAGCAGTGAGGCTAGAGACCTTGAACTAATGATGGAACAATCTAGATTTGAAGCTTTCGTGACTGCAGGAATCCATATTCTTTAGTTCTTTGGGTAAAGTCGCGAAGGTAGAAAAATGTAATAAAATTAAAAATAATATATCACGACATTTCGATCGCAACACAAGTGGTCGTCCTCAGGTGAAAAAAAATGTGTGGGAGTCGAGGAGGAGCCATACACTGGCTCACCAGGAGAAGGCGGTACAGCAAAATGTGGACTCCAACTTGTTCCTTCTGCATGAAATCAGCACGGTTGGCTACGTACGGTGTGAAAGAAGTTCAACATACATACGTACAGAAAGTGTTACCCCCTCCCATTCGTGGGTTTTCTCTGGGTGCTACCATTTCCTTCCACGTGGAAATGCTCATTAATTGGTTGAAAACACCTTAATACATAGAGGACCACAGAGCTTGGGGGGGGGGGGGAGGGGGAATTTGGTACCCGGCTGCTGCTTTTACAGTTTCTCCGTGGTTCCTCGCGCCTCCGAGCCATTCGCTCTCTCTCTCTCTGGGAGCGAATACCACCACGGCGCGTCACCACAAGTCGAAACGACGATTGAGACCATGAATCCCCCCCCCACCGTCGCTCACTCTGATCGGCGACGTAGCTCGCCGGGAAGTATCCCTGAGCGCCGGCGGGTCCGTCCGCTTGCCCGAACCACCAGCTCTCGTTGTCCTTGAAGAGGACGAGGACGCGCTCGCCGCGGCGCAGACTCAGCTCGTCGGAGCGCCGTGCCGTGTAGTCGTACAGGGCCACCACCTGGCGGGGGAGCCAACGCGCGCCGTCGGTACACGCGGGGAAACGTCGCCGGCGGGTGCGCCAGAGGTCGCAAATGGGTTTTGATTCCTTACCCGTACCCGGCCGCACCAGGGTCGCAAACGGGTACCCGTACCCGGCCGTACCCGTACCCTACCCATATCCGGCCGGGTACGGGTATCGGGTACCTGATTGCGACCTCTGGGATGAAGCCATGTTGCAGGCGCGGGTGGGTTGATTCTAGGAACTTGAATTGTGAGAAGAGACAAGACGTTGGGAAATGAGTGACAAACGGTTACTCACCAGTGACTCACGGCCTACCCGTACCCGGCCGCACCAGGGTCGCAAACGGCTACCCGTACCCGACCGGGTACGGGTAGCCGGGTATCGGGTAGTGTACGGGTATCGGGTACCCGGTTGCGACCTCTGGGGTGCGCCGGGGCTCGCGGTTCGAGCACGGCGGTGAACTGCCCGTGGTTCTCTGCGGTGAGCAACAATGTCTTCAAAAAAATCATGGCGCTACTACGCCTCTCTAAATTCATTCCCCAGTAGTTGGCTGAGCGCAACTCCGAGTGGAAGCTGAAGTGTCTAGGCCGAGCCCTCACCGTCTCCTGCACCGCGGGGTCACCCTCCGCCTCCAGCCTCAGGCCGGCCGCCCCCGAACCAGACTCGTTCTGCGTCACCGTAGCAAGGGAAGGGAGAGGCAAGTCAACGGACGTGACAGGCGGGCACTCCATCATTGATCACGTGGGGTACTCCATCAATAATCTCGGCCTCAAGAGGCCACCGCAACCCCATCAGGCAGCTCTATTCCTCATCACCTGCACATTAAGGAAGTGTTAGTTTGTGTGTAAAGTAGGCAGGTGCATGTAGGTTACATTTGTTTGTATCCTCAGGTCTCCCTTGCAAGAGGAACATCACGCCTCAATGGGCTGTCACCGGGTGTAAATGACGCTTTCGGAAGCATTGTGCGAATTACTCAAGAAATTGACAATTTAGTGCTATAGACCAATACCAGGTGTTGTCTACACTGGGCCATAATGCATTGAAACTGTTGACGCAAAGCCCAGCATCAAAGTGATGCATGTGATAGCGTTAGGCATTGTACACATTAGGGTCAGTGGGCTGAAGAATCCAGATTCTATCCTGTCAATGACAGTAATACAACCCTGAAACCATTCTTAATTAGCCTCTTGTTTCATCATACCGGCATATGATTTGGGTAGCTTGTATCATCATCAACAGCCATGATCAATCAACTGCTGGATGAAGGCCTCCCCACATCAGTGCCACCACACATCGTCTTTTGATGCCATAACCCATCTGGCGAATTCTCACGGGCAAATCTCATTGTGCCATATCCGCAGTGGTGACCATCTATGGCTAGCACAGAGTAAATTATATATATATGTAAATTAAGTTGGACAGGATAAACTGAGTAATCATTAATATGAAAATAATGTGGTTATCTGTATGTAAATTGACATTGCGCATAAGTAAATCGAGAAATACATCTTGCATATCATATTACGTGCAATGTTATAAAAATGTGAGAATGATAACTATTTTCATGAAGTTCTGATAACATTTTCAGTTTCAATTGTGGCGAACAAATGATAACATACACATAACTGTGTTCCTCTTTGTGCACGTGACCATTAAAACACGGTCCTTGGAGGACCGAACACTCGAACCAAAATAATATAAAAGAAACCAAATAAATTGAAAAAGCGGCGACGGGAATATAAATTCCGAATCAACAGGTCAAGCGGGTCAGGAAGAGTGAAAGCTGTGGTACAAGGACAGGCCTCCCAACGACAGAAAGCCAAAAAACCTGTATTATGGACAGAAAGCAGCACGCAGATGGGAACGGATGTGGCTGCTGGCACGCCTCTGTGATACTCTCTGCAAATAAAGCAGCAACCCTGCTTCTTGACCCAGGCACCGAGCGCCCGCCAGGCGCATCCTTGGGAAACTTAAAGGTCCTTGGCAGCAAGTCGACCTGACCACCCCAATCGAGGCGGGTCGCGCGCGCGTTACAACGACGCGTTCTGCCGCTGCTCGACTGCCAGCTTCGCCTTTGCGCGAGTAGCACTTACACGGGAACTCGCACCGTTCAAGCTGCACTTCTGACAGAGTGTCGCGAGTGTGTGTGTGTGTGCATTGCTGCAAAAAAAAATCAGCGACCCGTGTTCGATTCCCGCTCATGGTCATCACCAGCGACGGGCTATATGAACCGGTTCTGGGACATCCCTAGGTCGACTCAGCCTCAGATGAGTACCTGCTGCGGTGTGTAGTCATCACCACTGGGGAGACAAAGGCGGTCGGGCGTGGTGCTGGACACCCACCCATCGCATGCCGTGCCGGCCTTCGTAGGTGTTCCCTAACAGCAGTTGCTCCAAAAGTAAAAGGCTATGCGGGGAATCTCTGTCTTTTTCGTGTATGTGGAGAGCAGTAGTGTAGTGGGTTAACGCACTCCAAACCCAGCCACCTGAGTTTGATTCCCGCTCCTAACCAATATCAGTGATGAATATATGAATCGGTCCTGGGCCTCCCCTAGGTCACCTCAGCCTTAAATGAGTACCTTGTGGCGGTATGTAAATACCAGAATTTGGGGGCGACATAGGTAGCCTGTGTTACCCATTCACCATGTTGTGTGCCATGCCGGACTGACGAACAACGCTTGCTCCAAAAAGTCTGTTACGGCTATACGCTTATACATGTCTGTGTTAAATTCTGTGTCCCATGCTGTAATTCCATGACCGAGAAGATTAGGACCTATCTGGATGCCACAATAATCGACGAGAAAAGAGCAATGAGTGCTTATTATTGAAGTTCGACTATGTCCTCCAAATAAGTCCTAACAATCTATATCTGCGAAGTGCAAGGTAAAGTGAATTGTTGATACACCTGTGCCTAGACATTAACACAGGTAAACATATGGCTTTTTAGCTGGCTTTCTGAGAAAATAATTTTTTTAGCCTTCATATTATTGGCTTTTTTTCTCTCCCTGATATACAAAATGTGGCTATCGGTGTAATATTATTAATTCAATGCAGTTTCAGCCGCATTATACAAGAAGATATCACAACACCACTTCTGAGTCTCTTCAATAAGCCTCTCTGTGCACACCAGGGAACACAACCTGTTTGTCACATGTAAATCACATTTTGATATAAAACAAATTCTCACACCAGGAATAACCAAAATTATATGAAAACGCTTTATTTAATGTGTTTTTTGTACGGCCATCGGTAACTAAGATTTAAACATCAGAATCCAGGTTAAACGTGGGTGGCTGACAGACAGATTGAAACTCAAGTTCTCAGCAGTAGCGGCTCTGTGCTCTGACATGGCATTGTCAGAATTATAATCTTTATTTAGAGACTCGAGGAATCCGATGAGCTATGAAGCTCTTTTTCACAGTATGGGCGGGTCAGCATTTGCACCCACGAGTCACCTGATCGCCTCGAGCAAATAGGGACTCCGCTTAACGTCAGCTTTCTGTCAGGCGACATGGCCTAGCGGTAGCGAGTCCGTCGCTTGTTTGCAGAGGTTCACGGTTCGAATCCAGCGGCTGCCCTGTTTAATCCTGCGGGGGTAATAACCGTATTAATACTTTGCGCCATCTGCTTCACTCACAGTGGATGCTAACGAGTGTGTGATGTCATTGGTAAGAGCAGGCCATCCTGTGCCCATCATCGGGCTGACAAATTTTCCACAAATTTTAAAATTACCCGCAAATTACTCGATGGGAATTATACATCACCCCCTACTGGTGGACTGATGCCCGTCGGCAGGCCAGGTGCCGAGTCACCGTGTGCTTTTACAGGGACAGCTGCCACTGGGAGTGCCCCTTCAAATGTCCGAGGTGAGATGCGATTTAAAGTGCTCTTGGACACCCTGGCATGTAGGGTGCATTATCAAAAACAAATCATTGTTATTTCTTGTAGGTTTTACTGTAATTATTGGATGCTGTACTAAACCTCTTACCTGTACTGCAGTGAAAAAACTACAATGAAGAGATACTAAATGATTTATCTGTCAACTGATACCAGGAACAGTTTGCTTGAACTCATAAAATTCAAAAAATTCACCGCTATATCTAAAAAAGTGACCCCTTCCACGCACATCCTTTCACTCGTCTTAAAATGTCCGATGGCAATTTTTTTTTATTCTTAAATGACCGACGGAACGTACCATATGCAGCCGCAGGGACGGGGGCCGCCCCACGCGCCCCACTGGGCTGAAGAGGCCACCTGGCAGACACAGCACCAACAGCATGTACCCTCAGAACATGGGCCTGCTTGTCACAATTTGGTTCCTGATCACAGTCCAGTTCACTCTCCCAGTGCTAACTGTCGGTCACAGCAGGATATTCCCAGGTGTTGGCAAAGGTGTTTTAAGGATATATTTTGAGGGATGGGTGCGAACAGGTGTTGCACAATTAACCAGCGCTTAAATAGTGGAAACCGACCGTTACCGCCGACCACATAAGTGGCACGGGAAGAGGGCCGAGAGTAACGCTGCATGTCGCTGTCGTCGCTGTCGTCCCTCTCGGCTGTCGTTCCTGGCTCAAGCACCCTCCCCATCCCATCTAATACCATGCCCCTTATCCCCCCGTGCCAAGCTCGTAACACCACACTGCATACGAGGGTTCTTGGGAGCCACAGCTGAGGAAGGAGAGTGGAGGTGGGTTCAAGTTGTCTACCTCAGCACTGTGTTTTAGGTGATGCCATCACCATAACAGACTGTTCCGTATAAAGCAGGGGTCTCAAACTCGCGGCCCGCGGGCCAATTGCGGCCCTCGGGACGATATTTTGTGGCCCCCACCTTAATATGAAAGTTTAATGTTAGTGCGGCCCGCGAGTTTTATATTGTAGCAACCCCGCTGTTAGCTGCTGTGTGGGACAATGTTATGATGCTCTGGTTTCCTACTGTGTGCCTGTCCAGTGAATGCGGCATGCATGTGAGTGACATGGGGGGCGGGGTCGTGTGTGTGTGTGTTTGTGTACGTGTGAGAGTGAGTGAGAGAGAGAGCCGGGAGAGAAAAGAGTGGCTTTGGATGTGCGGAGAGCAGGAGGGTGAAATTCATAGTTTTCCACCCTCTTTCGCGCAGGTCATGATGTATCCAGTGCTTCATTTGTAAATCACAAGGTGCCGGAACGCTAAGAACATATGACAGCGCAGGTACGACGAGCACAGGTCCCGAAACGCACGTAAAACGACGCTTAAAACAGCACACACATGCCACTTAGAATGCAGTGGGACTTATTTAGGCTATACTGCAGTGACGGTATCAGTCTTTGTGTCAGTGATTAATAAAGTGGCATCTTGAGCAAAGGCGACTTCTGTGTCCAGCGGAGAAAACGAACGGAACACACACACACACAATTTGTTAAATTGAAGGCAAATTCAAGGGACACCACTGCTCCTTTACGCACACGCTGCGCTGTGAGGTGTTGGGAGCTTCTTTACGCAGACGGATTATTCTAAACCGCAGCAGTTTATAACACGTCATTGAGCTAATATCTACATTGTACAGTCTGGGCTGTTTTACATTATTTACACCTGATATGTTTGGATGAATTTTAATGATTTAAATTCCCTCATCCTCTGGTGGTGACATTTACGCACCGAGCCACAGACTGTACATGACGATGTGCATAATTATTTTGGTTCATCTTAGAAGTCTGCATTTGTTATTATTTTATGAAATTGTGATGCTGTTGTTAAGAAAGCTTTATATATAACTTATTAGATTATCTTGTTATTGCGTGGCCACAAATTAGTAATTCATCCACCGATGTCAACAGGGGCTCCGTAATATTCTAGTGATTACATTATAATGTTTTATTTTATTTTAATCATTTCTTGAAAAACTTTTTTTAATATTCATATTTTTTTCGATACGAGAGGTAACGGATCTGCTCAAATAAGTCCCGGAACGCAGGCAAGCCAACACGCCGGCACAAAGTAAGCACAAAAATGTATAGAAAAATGTGATGATGTGACTGAAGGCAGCGAAAGCCCCGACAGTGGCCAGCAGCATTTGAACCCCGTGGTCACACAATGACGCTGCCTCATAGAGTCCTCTCCTCTCCCTCTTTCGGCTCTCCACTGTGCGCGCACCGTAGCACGTCAAAGCGCAGATCCACAGCTCATCCCGGCTCAGATCCCCGTGCTTTGAACAGAAAAGCGTGTATAGTAGCAGCCGCTACAGCTGTGTCTGCCTGTGACTGGGGTGTGGGGACGAAATCTGATGGGAACGCATTACCCCCCCCCCCATAATCTACGCACCTGTTGTTACCGGAAAAAGCGGAAATGACGTGCATTTGCGGAAATTACGTCTCCGTGCGTCGCTGGTTGGCTAAACACTTGACTGAAACTTTATTGCGTGAGCGACAGCAAGTGGAATGAATATATATATCTTGTCCGAGCACAGACAATTTCAGGAAAAGTGGGAGATGCAATATTTCTTTGTTGAGCACATGAGCACCCCGACGTGTCTTATTTGTACAGAAAAAGTTGCGGTGCACAAGGAATACAACCTCAAACGTCATTACTCAACTAGACATGCTGAGGAGTATGCAAAATACCAGGGAGATGAGAGAGCCAACCGGGTTGCCAATCTTAAAACATGTCTACTGAGGCAACAAAATGTCTTCAAGAAAGCAACCAAAGAGAATAATGCAGCAGTCGAAGTAAGCTACGTGGTTAGTGAGATGATTGCTAAGGTAGGAAAGCCATTCACAGAAGGCGAGTTTATCAAAAAGTGCATCTTACAGGCTGCAAGTATAGTCTGTCCGGAAAAAAAGGTCAGTTTAGGAACATCAGCCTTTCTGCTAACACCGTGGCTGAGCGCATTTCTGACCTGTCAAGTGACATTTATGAACAACTGCGTGAGAAAGCCACATTTTTCAATGCATACTCAGTCGCTCTTGACGAGAGTTCAGACATCACTGACACTACTCAGCTCACAATATATGTCCGTGGTGTTGATGACAATTTTGAAGTGATGGAAGAGTTCCTCACAGTAATTCCAATGCATGGCCACACCACCACTCAGGAGATATTTTGCCAGCTGTGCGATGCCATTGTGAATGCCGGTTTGCCATGGAAGAAGTTTGTTGGAATAACAACCGACGGAGCGCCATCAATGACAGGGAGGAATAAGTATAACCCGTAAAAACAAAGTTTTTCACTATAAATCCTTTATATGCGTGGCAGCGAACTTAATATAAAGGATTTAAAAATATATTCGCCTGTGGAGGACGCGGGGATCGATCCCGCGACCTTTGGCATGGGACGCGAGGGCGCTACCAACTGCGCTACTCCGCCACGGCCTGTGGAGGGGTTACGCTCTGGGCTCTTACACTGTGACGTTCAGCCAAAGCCATGAATGAGTTCTATTTGAATATATGTAAAATAAAATTTTTTTGCCTAAAAAGTGTCAAATTTTGGGAATTTTTTTTCACGAACATTAATTGTCTCGCACAACGAGTCTGTGTGGAAAATGGCAGTTCGATTGGATCACGGGAAGTGGGTTAAAAAACGACCGAAAGATTTGCACGGTCGTAAGCAAGCAAGCAAGCACGCAAGCAAGCAAGCAAGCGAACTTAATATAAAGGATTTAAAAATGAACTGGTGGCACTTGTTCAAAGAAAACTAGTAGAGGAGGGTGTGGAGGAGGCCATGGCTCTGCACTGCATCATCCATCAGCAGGCCTTTTGCAGCAAATGCCTGAAGTTTGACAATGTGATGTCTGTTGTTGTGAAATGCATCAACTAAATCAGATCCAGGGGCTTAAAGCACCGGATGTTTCGTACTTTTTTTAGAGGAAATGGAGTCAGAATATGAGGATGTGCTCTACTTCACCGAGGTACGTTGGCTCAGCAGGGGAAACGTCTTGAAGAGATTTTTTGAGTTGAGAGCAGAAGTGAAAGCCTTCATGGAGAAGGATGGGGTGGCTGTTCCTGTGCTAAGTGATCCCAAATGGGTCATGGACTTCGCTTTTCTTGTTGACATCACGCATGAGCTGAATGTACTGAACAAGAAGTTACAAGGCAGGGGCAGCTCGTCAGTGCTGCCTATGACAACGTGAGAGCATTCTCCACAAAACTTGTGTTATGGAAAGCCCAGCTCTCTCAGACAAACCTTTGCCATTTCCCAGCATGCAAGGCACTCCTGAATGCAGGCACACCATTCAGTGGCGAGAAGTATGTTGATGCCATTTTGAGGCTACAGGAGGAATTTGATCACAGATTTGCAGACTTCAAGACGCACGGAGCCACTTTTCAAAGTTTTGCGGATCCCTTCTCCTTTGATGTGCAAGATGCCCCTCCTGTGCTTCAAATGGAGCTCATTGACCTGCAGTGCAACTCTGACCTCAAAGCCAAGTTCAGGGAGGCGAGTGGAAAAGACGACAAGCTTGGGCAATTTTTGCGAGAATTGAACCCCAGCTTCCCTGAGCTTTCCCGAATGTTCAAGCGGACCATGTGCCTTTTTGGGAGCACATATTTGTGTGAAAAGCTCTTCTCCACCTTGAACTTCAATAAGTCCAAGTACAGGTCCAGACTTACTGATGATCATCTTCAAGCCATACTGAGGGTCTCAACTGCTTCCTCCCTCAAGCCAAATGTGGCTCAGCTATGTGAGAGGAAGCGCTGCCAGGTCTCTGGCAGCAGGAAGTAGGCAAGAGAAGCCATGTTCAGAAGAACCGTTCATGTTCTTCAATATTCTATTCATGTTCAGAAGAACCCATTGAAGTTAAATAACTGTTAGTAATGACATTTGAGAAGTTTGGATTTTTTTAGCAAAGTTTTTTTTGTGGAATACCTGATGCGGCCCAGCCTCACCCAGATACTGCCTCCAGCGGCCCCCAGGTAATTTGAGTTTGAGACCCCTGGTATAAAGGGATGAATGCACATTAGGCACTTACTTGGCAACGGGATTTTTTTTAATGAGTAAACTAGACAATGCTTTGTTCTGGAAGCTCTTTAAAGAGGGACTGACTATTCAGTGGGGACAGTGGCCAAGTTGAAAAAGATTGTGCGAGCATATGTATTAACTTTTTGTGTATATACACAGTTATAGCACACACACAGCACACTGCTGCTGGCAAGGACGTGTGACTCATGCATGACTCTTTAAAAAAAAAACATTTACAACTCTTTTGGTGAATGTCTCCCCATGATGTGGCAGTCACGTGGGTTCTTTGACCATACTTTACCCCACACTGATCAGTACGGGTACTAGTTCGGATATTGCTGGCTACCAATGTTAGCCATGGCCGGCAATCAATTTCCGGTCACCAGATTTACCGTGCGGTTTGCTAACCACTGAACCACCACTCGTCGTCACCACAAGCTGCCCAAAATGGTACGTAGGAAGGATTGCGGCTTGCGACGTCAAGAAATATGAATGAACTCGCACATTAAAAACAAGGAATTGTTTCAATACTCAATTATCCACAAGTAGTAGCGCCGCGGTGGCGAGACGTTAACTCCCTCGCCTGGAATGCAGGAGCTCGTGTGTTCAATACCGACCCTGACATCTGTTGTATATCTGGAGTTTTCACGTTTTCCCTGTAGTTGTGGATTTTTCTCAGGGTCCTCCGGTTTTTCCCTCCACATTTAGAAACAAACGTTTAGAGTATTTGGCTGCTATAAATTTGAACACGATAAGCCACTTTGTTGAGCTATCAATTGTGGCCAGGTCACTTCTTCTGAAAAAGAGATTAATAGCTTAGTGGGCCTTACCTGGTAAGAAAGTGTCTTTTTAAAGTGCCTTGGGATATAAAACATATATTTGGTGTTGAATAAGCCAATGTTATCAGTAGCATGTGACGCAGAGACAACTGCCAATTATACCCGCATATTATAATAATTATAATAGGAGAGTTTCCACTTCGCGGTATTCCTGGTAAAATAAAATAGTAGTTTAATAATAGGCAGCGTTTGCCTGTAAGCCGATGCTTTAGTGGCAAGAGGTTCATGGATCACGTAAATCATCCTAAATTTGCGAGGCTGCAGGGTGGTTCAAACGTGAACCAATATGGACGAACCTTTGAGAATTAGCCTCTCATAATGTGATTACATGTACGGGTTTCTCTGGGTCCTCCTGTTTCTTCCCACGTGCAAAATACTCCCTAAAAAAAATTGACCAAACATAATTTGAATTAATTGGAAGGCAACAAGTAACGCATTTCAATCACAGCCTATAATCATCTCTCTGTGGTCAATAAAATAAGTACGACTGTGCCAAAAACAAGAGTGATCATGTTTTGGAGGGAGGGGGGGGGGTACTACCCTACACCATGAGAATGAGGAAACGTGGAATCTCCAGACGATGGAGATGACCGCATAGACAAGTTTGACCTTTGACCTTAGAATCTGAGCATCAGGTGACACATCCAAAGCCGGTGCCACGTTCCGCTTTTTTAAATCCTTTATATTAAGTTCACTTGCTTGCTTGCGCGCTTACAACCGTGCAAATCTTTCGGTCGTTTTTTAACCCACTTCCCGTGATCCAATCGAGCTCGCATTTTCCACACAGACTCGTTGTGCGTGACAATTAATTTTCGTGAAAAAAAATGTGCAAAATTGTACACTTTTTAGGAATTTTTTTTTTATATTTAATTACCAATTGCTTAATGCTGCCAGGCAATCATCTGACCCCTAGGTGGCAGCCATCTCAAGCCAGAGGACGAGAGGACTCTAGCCGCCACGCATATAAAGGATTTATAGTGAAAAACTTTGTTTTTACGGGTTAATTTTTTATTCCCCCCTCCCCACTGCCACCGAACCTGGCTGGTGCGCGGGGTTGGGCATCATGCGGGAGGCGAGCGACGCAGATGCCGGCGTCCACGAGTGTGGGGACAGCAGCGATGGCGCGAGCGACGCCGCGTGACCCCGAGGTCCCTGGCCACCACCCTGCGTGCGGTCACAAACACGCGGCGGTGCCTGCTTCAGAAGGTGCCGGGCAAGGCTCGTGGCGCGCGCGTGTTCAGCCATCGCTCGGGCCGCTCCCCGCGTACGCGTTTGGCTGCAAGTGGTATTCGTGTTTGTATGCGCTGGGTTAGCGGTGGCCCCGTTCGTGTTGGGAGGTGCATGTGCGCGAGCGTTTTTGCGTGTTCGTGTGTATGTGGGGAGCGGTAGTGAAGCGGTTAGCGCGCTGCGCTGCTACGAACTCGGCAACCTGAGTTAGCGATTCCCGCTCACGGCCAACACCAGTGACGATTATCTGAACCGGTCCTGGGCCTACCCCCAGCTCGACTCAGCCTCAAATGAGTATCTGGTGCGGTGTGTGAAACATTGCCAATAGGGAGACGAAGGCGGCTGGGCGTGGTGTTGGCCACTCACCCCCTCGTGTGCAGTGCCGGCCTTCATAGGTGTTCACTAACAGCACTTGCCCCATGAGTCTGTTAAGGTTATACGGGGGATTTGTATTTGTTTTAATGCAGCTTGTAATTGTGTTTGGGCTTGTGTAGGCATGTGACAACGGGGAGAGATTTGTGATGAAATAAATGTGCTAAATAAAAACGGTGCTAATTAACTCGCAACCATTTTACAACATTTCCATAACATCAGTGTCAGCCCTACCTGGGCATGACACTAAACTGTATCCGGCAAAGGTGTCACGTTAGTAACACGAGAGGAAGGCAACGGCAAACCACCGCTGCCTTCAGAACCCAAGTGTGGAGTCAGCGTCTGCGGTGTAAAGAGAGGGAAGCAGAATGGGATGGAGGGACCTTGAGCCGTGGACCTGCTCTTGGGCAGAAAACCATTGAAGAACTTTGCATTACAGGCAATTCCCACAACATTCTATACACTTAAAATCAATGTAACGTTGATAATTGGTTTTTAACCCTTCTATCTGGCAACAAAACTGACACCTTTTTTTACAAGGAGTCATGTTTGCATAGACCACAATACCTGCAGTCATAATTGCATCATCATATTTTTTACTGGCAAATGAGGTACCAATGGTGTCAATGTAACGTTGCTTCCTTTTTAAATAAATATAATGGCTGAAATTAAATGTAATCAAATGTATGCATGTTGAACTTGATTCTCACCGTACGTAGCCAATCGTGTTGGGCAACAGAAGACATAAATACGACCAAAATGCGAGAGAGCAGCGTAAATTATAAGCCCACTGACTCGCGTTGCTGCATTCATGTTTGCCAAGTCACCAACAGCCCCTTTGCACATTCAGCAAAAATTCCACTTCTTTTTCAGAGAAACCTCGTCGTGATATAGATCCTTATCGCAAACATCCCACACGTGCACTCGCAAAATTGTCTCACCGCATACAGGCAGGTGCAGACTGGCACAGCGCATGGTAGGGTATGTGCTCTTTAGTAATGAGTGGTGGAGCTCTGGCCACAAATTAGGTGTGGTATTGCCGCAATGTCACTCCGCGTACAAATCGTAATCCAGCAGCCCACGGCTTTTTAACGTGGAGAGTTTAATTTGTACGAGCTTAAATATGAATTATGATCGTACGACGCAGTGCAAATGTTCCTCCGACCGAATCGCCCCGAATATGCCCAACCTCGTTGGATCTCGGAAGCTCGTCAGAGTTGAACTTGATGAAGAGAGACCAAGGGGTTTACCAGGTGCTGTAGGCATTGGAGCTGTTGGTAGTCCCTGGATGGCTTCAATAGATTGGGTGGTCTATCTGTGGATTGATTTCTCTCCGTGTTGGGGCACCGAATTCCATATCCTCATGGTTGGCTACGTACGGTGCGAAAGAAGTTCCACATCAGAATCATGAGAATATTTATTTATACTGGAGGAATCCAATGAGCTGTAAAGGTCTTTTTCACAGATATCCATTATGCCGTGGCGGTTTTCTCCAGGTATGCTGGTTTCTTCACACACACACACCAAATATGTATGAGTGGAAATTTCCAACAACTCCAACTCTGGACCCTTCTGAAAATGAGATTTTAGACTCAGAAAGACTTTCCTCAGTTAATAGAGGGCAAATACATATGAGGGTGGTCAAAAGGCTTAGAGAATGAGAAATTGAAAGTCCACATAGGTAAAGAATAGTACTTTATAGTACTTCAACAAGTCTATCTCAACATCCCTTATTTTCTATTGCTTGGTTAGAGCGATAGAAAAGAAATGTTGTATTAATTGGATCTCAATCTTTGATTTTGGCCATCCCTCATGTAGACTATTTACACACGCAATGTTCCTGAAACGGTGTTTAAGAACAGTCACAGGTGAACAGCAAACAGTTATCATCCACGTTTCTACATGGTGTACCAGAAAAGTCTTAAGCGCAAATATTCGGTGCCTCGAAGCAACATCTGCACTGCTGCATTTCTTGCGCGTACTCACCACAATCGTGACTCACCGTGGGGAATAATATAGTCCACGCCACTGCTGGGCAGCCAAGTCATGGCTTAAACACTGGGTATCGATACGAACACTTTGGATTTTTTTGATTTTGAGCAGGGCAAGAACACTTTTTTGCAAGTAATTACAGTTACGCGACACCTGCCTGACTAAGTGTTCAAATGCTTTCCCGAAAGACGGATACCTCGTAAAAATGAATCATTGCCGCAGCGCTGTACAATCAGCACAAAAAAACCATTACGGTGCCTTATCGCAGTCTTCAGAATGGTGCGTGAGAATATATTTTTTATCATGGGCAAGGGGATAACACTAATGAAGTGAAGTGCCAAGCAATGTTCTTATCGCCTGCGTTAAGCTGCAGGTATCATTAGGAGACTATGTCGAGTATTGCTGCATGTAAATACTTGACCCACACATTTTTTTCCGCCTGAGGATGACCGCTTGTGTTGCGATCGAAACGTCGTGATATTTTATTTTTTATTTCATTAAATTTTTCTACCTTCGTGACTTTACCGAAAGAACCAAAGAGTATGGATTTCTGCAGTCACGAAAGCTTCAAATCAAGATTATGACAAAACACTTTCGCAGTATCTACAACATGATGATGATTGCTTTGACGTTCATGATGAGTGATTGAACGACAATGATTGGTGTAGGCGGGCGTCTGTCATCAAATATGACTGGGATCGATTGCAATTTGCATGGTTATTATGACTTTAGTCTGCCCACGGGGGTAGTGTATTTGGTCTTCCTTATGGAATGAGAAATGTCCCATTCAAGAATGTGCATGTGTGTGTATATATAGTATATGTGCAAGGATTAAAGTGTCCTCTGGCTAAGTTAATACGTTTAATCTTTTAATTAACTTTAAGTTCAAAGAGATCGCATAGCTCTCTTCTTTGGAGCACAATATTGGCTTGGTCAGGCGATATGCCAAGGTGGTGTCAGAACAAACGTGGGGACACGACGATCAGCACTCCCAAGCCCAGAGCACCCACCCACGTACGTGCACCCACCCACATATACACAAAGACAAACCTACACACACCCATGACGTTCACCCACCAGCCTATACATATACCCACACCCACCTACACTCACCCACAAGCCTATACAGACACACACCAATCTACACACACACACACACATCTACCTTCACGCACACACGCTCACCCACATGCCTATACATGCACACACACACACCTACACTCACCCACAAGCCTATACAGACACACACCAATTTACACACACACACATCCACCTTCACGCACACACGCTCACCCACATGCCTATACATGCACACACACACCCACCTACAATCACCCACAAGCCTATACAAAGACAAAAGACACACACATCCACCTACACACAACAAAAACAACCGACATTCGCCACTAAGTGGCGCTTGTGCCAGGCTAGGTGCATTTTGAGGCCACGTAAAGTGTCAATGGCTCGCTGGCAGGAGGGCACGAGACAGACCCAGCAGGTGCCATGGGTTAACTGAGATGACTGGCAGATGCCCCACCTGTGCTCCACACTGTGCCAAATTGTTGTGTTTAGCCGCCCGGCGCTCCACTCTTTGTTGTGAGCTTCACTCCTCTGCCCTTCGTTGTTGTTGGAGGGCGACTGCATCCAACTGCCCAGTAGCGTCCTGCAAGAGCCTCCTCCATAGAGGCTGATCTTGACACCGCTGGTACAGCATCAGTCCATCTCTTGCTGTGCCATGCCCGTTTAGCCCCCTCTATCTGGCCAAACAGAAGCTGTTTGGGCATGCGGTGGCTAGGCATGTGGACTACATAAGCCAGCCAACGCAGCCTCGCCTGCCAGAGGAGCTCACCAATGGGAATGTGTCCAGATCGTTCCAGGATTTGTGAGCTCCTCACATAATCCAGCCTGGTTAAACTCAGCATGGATCAAACCAGCACGGATGCTCCTTCAGAGCGGTGCACGTTTTACAAGTATAGAAAAGGGAGGGCATAATTGCGGCTGAGAAGACCTGGAGCTTCATATGGCATGACAGATCAGGTAGCTTCCACACAGTGTTACACAGCTGATGAAAAAATGTCACTCGACTGATTCAGTGAATACTCCACTGCCAAACCAAAGCTGGTTATAAGCACACAATCCAGGTATGGAAACTTCTCCACCGTCTCAACCACTGCCACATCACCTATGGGGAGCTAAGGGATGGAGTGTTTGGTGACACTCAACCACCTATACACGCATCCACTTATGCACACGCAACTACACTCACCCACCCATACATACACACACATGCACCAACATGCACCCGACTACACTCACCCACCTATACATACAGACACATTCACATACAGGCATTCATATACACTCAAAACAAAGACCCTCCCCCCCCCCCCATAGCCTTAACAGAACGTTGGGATAAGTGCTGTTAGAGAGAGGCACCTATGAAGGCCAGCACGGCACACGAAGGGGTGGGTGGCCACCGCCACATCCACCGACACACACAGACACTGATCTACACACACGCAATTAAATTAACCCACCCTCCTATACAAACATACAGTCTCACGCCCACAGATATATATAGGTTTAGGGTTATAGACGACTTGGGGAAAGTGTTGTGGGTGAACACCGAGACCAGAACGGTGCATGGGTGGTGGTGGGGGGGGGTACGTGGCCAGCATCATGCCCGACTACCTTTGTCTTCCCAGTGATGATGTTTACACACCGCATCAGGTACTCGTTGAAGGCCGAGTAAACTTAGAGAAGGCCCAGACATGGGTTAAAATATCACTGTTAGCCATGACCTATACACACAAAAACATTGACTTACCAACCCACCTGCTTACATACAACCACACACCCCTATACAACTCACACACCTATACACACCAACCCACCTGCACACATTCACCCACCTATACACACAATCACAAATATCTACACAGTCCCCAACCACCTGTATACACACACCCCACACACCTACCCATCCGTGCACCTACCCACCCACCTAGACACACACACACGCATACACCAACGACTGACTCGCACATACACAAACCAATCTGAACCTGAAAAAAGCCTTCATCCTATTTCAAGTAAATATCGTGGATAATTACAGTGTGGCTATGTCTACTATAGCTCATGTTTAAAAAATTAACCCGTAAAAACAAAGTTTTTCACTATAAATCCTTTATATGCGTGGCATCGGGGCGGCTAGAGTCCTCTCGTCCTCTGGCTTGAGATGGCTGCCACCTACGGGTCAGATGATTGTCTGCCACCATTCAGCAATTGGTAATTAAATATTTTAAAAAATTTCCATTAACAGTGTAAAATTTGGGAAATTTTTTTTCACGAAAATTAATTGTTACGCACAACGAGTCTGTGTGCAAAATGTCAGCTCGATTGGATCACGGGAAGTGGGTTAAAAAACGACCGAAAGATTTGCACGGTCCTAAGCAAGCAAGCAAGCACGCAAGCACGCAAGCAAGCAAGCAAGTGAACTTAATATAAAGGATTTATAAATGTGTCCATGTATACGTTTCACTGCTCTGGAATTACAATTACTGGCATCACTATATTGTGCTGTCTCCAGGTTTCCCTTGAAGATACTTATGGGTTTGAAGTTTTCGTGACTGCAGGGATCCACACTCTTTGGTTCTTTCGGTAAAGTTTTATACCGACGTGACTTTACCGAAAGAACCAAAGAGTATCGATACTTCTGGGCTCAATGGACTTTTCCCCGATTATAAATAATGCTCATTTTAAACATCCACCTCTGCTGATGTTCGTTCAATGCATTGTCAATTAGCAATGCAACTCTCAAGACACCTCCCTCCCCCGTGCTCTAGACGTGTAAACGATGGTAAAAGTGTTGGTGTCAAGCACGAAGATGGGGCTGGGTGGTGTGGTGCTGCTCACCTGGGCAATGTGATCCCCACCGGAGAAAGGGACTGGGCTGTTCCACGCCAATGACGAGCCAACTGTTCGTTCTGTCGGCAGCACACACCACGGAATCTCATTACCGCAATGCAACGATGCATCGTACAACACATGAGGCCGGGTATAAGCTGCATGAATCGGGCTCCTGTCATCGTCAAGGAGCATAAACCGCAACGTCAACTCCGGTCATCCTCGCAACAGCGGCTTCTGGTTGGGCCATCGAACAAAGACGACGCTCACCGCATCGCAACGCTTTCAGATGCTGCTTCTGCAGCCGTCTGAAACGCTCTTCCTTCTGATATTCGGAAGCCACTGGAGCTATGCACTTTAAATGTAAATTAAAAACTAGTTTCTTTAGAACTGATTTTTGTGTTGTCCTTCCCCAGCACCTCAGATTAGCACGGTTGGCTACGTACGGTGCGAAAGAAGTTCAACGAACATACATCATCAGCCGTAATCTAGCCACTGCTGGATGAAAGCCCCCCCCCCCCCCAATTGCCATCGACATCCTTTACGGTGATAATTGTTTTTTAACCCTTTTATCTGGTAACACCTTGGTAACACCTTTTTTACAAGGAGTCATTGCACTGTTCTTGAAGTTGATTTGGACAGTGCATACATTATCAGAGTTATGTTTTTTTTGCATTACGACTACAGGTATTGTGGTCTATGCAAACATGACTCCTTGTAAAAAAGTGTGTTTCACTCGTGTGGATATATTTAATTCAGAAGCAGTTCTTTGACATCAACTTCTGCATTCATTCTCTGAACACAGAGCGATGCGCCGCTAACTGCAGAGTTTCGAATGGGAGATTGTTCGTTTCAGGAAAAGACACGGACAGCACGGCTGATATACAATGGAAGAAAACAAAGAAGCATTATCATACGATGCATCAGTACATCAATACACCCCTAATTCACATCTTCGTCTGGGTAAAAAAAAAATATTTTAACAAATTTTAATTCCGATACAAGACGAGAAAAAAAATTCAAAAAGTCCACGAGGGTTGCACTGTCAAACAAAAAAGCAGTTGTTATTTGTAAGCTCAATGTGTGCTGCTCTGATTAGTTAGGGCTTGTAAAATCGTAAAGATAAACAAACAAACAAAAACCCACCGGTGTCGTAATCCGCTGTTGTTGCTCCTGGCTTCAAAGAGTCCTGAGACACAGACCACACGAGTGAACCACAATGTGTTTATCTATGCCGAGGGTACCAACAAAATGCAAATGTTACATTTAACGGGAGAGGCTTATCTAGAATAACATTTAATTTATCGAGCAAATGCTTTCTTTTAAATCAAGCTTACATTTTTTATAACTTACAAGTATCAATTTTGAAACTTTGAATGTGTGTGTATACCGAATTGTAAAAACATTTTAATGAAACTTAATTTTGTTTTAAGTTAGTCACTAATGAAATGTATTTAAAATATAGGTTAGGCATTAAAAAAATAGCTCAAACTCATAATAAAAAGTTAATCACATTTTAGCCTTATTTTAGACGAATGATAACCACAGAATAGGAGACCTTTCTTCATACGATCAGAAAACACACCTCTTTAAAACCAAGTCCAGAGTATTGCACTGCTAATCTTATCACTGTAGATACCACAGAGGTTCATACAACACAAAGCAAGCAAAGTGGGTTTGTGGATTTGTGGTAAGCCTCAAAACAATAAGGGCGTGGTTGCGAAACATTGCCTCTGGTAAGGATAACACATGGCTCATACTTGCTCATATGCAAAGCAAAAGTGCTGCATCGATCTACTTCCTTCACAAAAAAATTCCATTCATGTCCGAGCAACGTACAACTTCAATGGAGCCAAAGATTTGTGTTTTTTTAATTTCCAAAGCCGATGATTTCCGATAGTCGAAACACATCGACAGAAGAGTTGGAGAAGTGACTGATCAATGTAACATTTTGACCCGCTCCGACTGGACATCTGCAAAATAAATTACCTTTATAGCTCATTGTATTCCTCCAGTATAAATAAAGATTCTGATGTTTTAATCAGCAGTGACCAATGCATAGACCATGTTTGGCCTGTCAGTGACAACAACACTTTGAAGAGACTGGTTCAAGCAAGCCTAACTCTGCTAATGTAACAAGGAATGTTGAAACTGCTCCAATTTACTTGCATTAAACCAATACTGCGAAGATGGACCTCCCCCCCCCCGCCCAGAAAGCTGTACGCCCGAGGGGTTTGTGTAAAGTCAAATGCGTAGAGTCAAATGTGGGAAGTAGGCATGATGTGTTGTCACTTTTAAGAGTAATCGTTATAGTGACATAAATTCAGCTGATGAAGTGTGGTGCGGGGGGGATGATGATTTGATTGCTATATCGAGTATGCCTTCACGAGATCAATAAAGTTTCAAATATGTCTCACTTCCTGTAATGTACATTATGAGTAGAAAGCCAGGTCACAGCCAGAACTACACCTTTGGACTTGAACACAAACTTTCAAAGACTTTTAGAAAACTCGGCCAACATTTTAAAGCTGTGGTTAGGATTTGCAGGTTAGCAATTAGCATTACCTATTTTAAGTTAGGGTATAGAAATGATTCTAGGTGCGTTTAGACACTTTTAAATTCATTACAGATTAGGGTTATATTGAATTTATTGAGGTTACGTTTTTAACAGTTTAGAGATGGTTTTATAGTGTACGAGTTTAAAGTACAGTCGTAACATTCGAGTTGGTGTATATTTAAACTTAAGGCGTTTATTGTTTAGCTGTAAAAATGGAAAGAATTTCAGTGAGTAAACCTCATGGGCTAATACTTTATTAATTTGCGGCAGTGCGGATGAAAGTTGCAAAGCAGGAAATGAAGGCTGTGTTGGAACACTCAGTGCAGATAGAGTTCGACAATCATGATGGATTGTGAGCAACAGCGCCACCTACAGGCATCTCTCACACAACGCGTGCTAAGCGCACGCACTCGTCTCACGGGCAGAATAACGTGCCCTTTGGTTCTTTCGGTAAAGTCACGTATAAAGAAAAAATAATAAATTAAATAATAGCATACGACGTTTCGATTGCAACACAAGCAATCATCATCAGGTATAAATGAAATAGCGACAAAAATCTAACCAGAAAACTATAGACAGAAAACCTTGCATTACATTACATTTCGATATTTTGCTAGGTTTTTTAATTTAATGTGTCGCTCTCCCGTTCTCCTAATTTTCAAACTTGCTTACTTTACCACCCGTCGTCCTACCCATTGACATGCTAATTTTTTCTCTAACCCCCTCCCTCTCTCCGCCCCCGCCCCCTCTCTCTATTTAAGGCCTCGTCACAGAGACGTTCTCTCTCTTTGTGCCTATGTGTTGCTCTCTCTCTGTGTATCCTGGTGATATCTGTCGGCTTATATGTCTGTCTATAGTTTTCTGGTTAGATTTTTGTTGCTATTTCATTTATACCTGATGATGATTGCTTGTGTTGCAATCGAAACGTCGTATGCTATTATTTAATTTATTATTTTATCTTTATACGTGACTTTACCGAAAGAACCAAAGAGTAATTCCTGCAGTCACGAAAGCTCCAAAATTAAGAGAGTAACGTGCCGTCAAGCAGGTGAAGGCGCGCACGCTAACCATTGAACAAATACGAGAAGAGTGCAATAATTAACTTGTACAGTTTTCATACCTATTCATAGTGGTGTGATATAACTGTGAAAACCGATATTAACTTCTGAGCTCAGGCTGGGGTAGAAAGTGTGCTGTCCCCCAGAGACAGTCACTGCATCGCACGCTTTTAGACGTGTCTCTGCGGCCGTCTGGAACGCTCTTTCCTCCAATATGAGGAAGCCACTGGAGCTATGCACTTTTAAATCTACATTGAAAACTCAATTCTTTAGAATTGCTTTTGGTGTTTAATTTGTTGTTCTTCTGAGTAGCACGGTTGGCTGTGTACCGTGCGAAAGAAATTCAACATACATACACACGTCTGCTCTGAAATTGTGCATTCCGAGCGTAACTGTAGCATTGCTGCAGTAATGCAGCACGGACTGAAACATTATTCTTTTTGATCTGTAAATCTTTTTTGGATATACAGAACGTTCACAAATGGATACCCATTTGGATTCTACATGTGCTGCAATGGCGGTAAATGGATTTGAATCGTGAGGGGTCGGGAGAGTTGAGTCGTTATATCCCGACAATGTAAGAACTCTGGGGCGCGTCTAACAAAGAGCAGGTAAACAAGGTTAGATTGAGGTTAATACTGGTAGGAACCACCTGGTTCCACCAGCCCACAGGAGATTATTGTGTCCGTCCGTCGTGCATCCAAAAATGGGAGGGGTGGGGCTGGGTGGAGAGGGGAGGGTGGGGAGGGGCTGGGTGGGGAGGGTGTGGAGGGGCTGGGTGGGGAGGGGAGGGTGGGGAGAGGCTGGGTGGGGAGGGTGGGGCTGGGTGGGGGGTGGGAGGGGTGGGGCTGGGTGGGGAGGGGCTGGTCACCCCGTCGTGCCCTTATAAAACTCAACGTTTAACCTACTCACGCCGGCTTGTGCCCGCCTTCACAGTCGGCCATATTTGCGGAATACACCACGCCGCCATTGACCCTGGCCATTGACCGAGCAACCCAACGTTCCTACCAGCTCCCTCCGCAGCAGGAATGTGTTATATCAATCAGAATAAAATCTCATGAGATTAATTTGAAAAGAAAGTCTTCCAAGAGGGTGGTTTCCCTTTGATTTGTAACTGCTGCACACTGCACTCATCAACTCGCTAACATCTGAACCACGTGAAAATGTTTGCCGCCCAAACCTCAGCATTAAGGCTAGGGTTATAGAGATGAGGTTAAGTTAAAGTTAGGACAAAGGGGTTTAGGAATCATTTTTTGGCCTAGAGTATGGTTAGATACTGTGGTAATAGTTTGGGGTAGGACTATAGTCTGGTTGGCAATGTGGTTATGATTAAAGCTGAGATTGCAGTTGGCAAGTGTGGTTAGCGGCTCGGGGTTGGGGTAGCGGCTGGTTAGATAGCCTAATGGCGAGGGCTAGTGGTAATAATTGGTTGACTGGTGTGATTAGGG
This sequence comes from Lethenteron reissneri, assembly GCF_015708825.2. Taxonomy (NCBI): domain Eukaryota; kingdom Metazoa; phylum Chordata; class Hyperoartia; order Petromyzontiformes; family Petromyzontidae; genus Lethenteron; species Lethenteron reissneri. The sequence goes on along the minus strand of NC_083821.1, from coordinate 6,211,011 downwards.
TTAGAAGTCGGGCTAGGATCTGGTGGACAATGTATGATTATGGGTCGGGAAAGGGACCAGTTGGTGAGTTTTACGTCTGACATGATTAGGGATAAGAGCAAGGCTCGGGTGCGGTTAGCTAACGCGATTCACTGCCAACAATCCGCCTTTCCAACGCATCGCCAAATCTTGTATTTGTTCGTTCTCTCTTCGCTCGCTTGCGGCGTCCGCAGCAGCCTCACGCTCACCGCGAGCACCGAGTCGAGTTTTCGGCGGACGCTCTGCAGCCGCGAAGGGAAGAGCGACGCGGCAGCGGCCGCCGCGTCGCCGGTCCCGTGTCCCAGCGTCTCCACGGCCGTCCACGAAGCGGGGCCCGTTGGCCCCGTGGACCCGAGCCACCGAGGGCCGCGCGAGTTCCCCGCCGCCAGGTGGCCCGGTGCGGCCGACGAGGGCTCCTGCACGTCCCGGTAGCTGCGGGCCTCCGTCTGTGCCACTGGGCGACGCAAAAAAAGACAAAGATCTCCCCATATAGCCTGAACAGATTGTTGGTGGCAAGTGCTGTTAGCGAGCACCTACGAAGGCCGGGCACGCGGCACACGAGGGGGTGGGTGGTCAGCACCATACCTGGCCACCTTTATCTCCCTAGTGCCGATGTTTATACATTGCACCAGGTACTCTTTTGAGGCTGAGGCGAGGCCCAGGGCCGATTTAGATCATTGTCATTGGTGTTGGCCGTGAGTGGGAATAGAACTCGGGTCGACGGGTTCGTAGTGCAGCGCGCTTACCGCTACACTACCGTGGTGAACACGTAGAGCCACTCGCGACTGGTCGGTCCGGAGTCGATAACCTCTATTCAAGGGCATGCGAAAGCCAAGTAGCCCTGAGTTCAAGTCCTCCTCGGCTATGTCTCAAACCATCATCCCTCCTCCTCGGACGAGAAGCACTACGTGGTAAGTGAACAGTGATGTTGCTATGGATAGACTGGCCTCTTGTCATGGGAATGTGGAATTCTTGGCACTGCCTCAAGGCCTGCAAATAAGAGGATGGCTGTCCATGTTCATTTGAATAGGGAGGCAGACTTGAAATACATTTTATTAATAAAAAAATTGTATGGTGTGGAGAGGCCTTGATCCAGCAAGAGTGGACAGATCATCATAAAGGAGTTTGTTCAATTGCGGAGGTGACCGTTGCACTCTGGGTTTTCCAGATCAAAATGTCTCAGCGACGTTGATTTACATGCAGACTATTTACAGGTACTGGAAACAGTCGCAGCAAAATTAAATATTGCATATTAGTGAAGCATCCATATCAGTCTTCTGCCGTACCTTCTGCACACAAGTAAAATTGCTCGCAGTGGAGTGAGATAGGTCACACTGCAGACCACATCTCTCCCCCTGTATCACGAGGCCAATGTGGCTAACGATGGTAAATCAACCTCGTGACTGACATGGCACGGGGTGGGGCATTGAACAAGCAGTTGACTGGCAAAGGGCTGAAAATCATGATTCATCCAGAACAGAAAAGCTTCATTAAATCTCAAAACTCTTTTCTAGAAGGGCTTCATTTGGATATTTGGGAGGAAACCAGACCATGTGGATGAATCCCACGCCAAGGATGGGATAATGCTCAACAGTCTGCACAGACGGGTTCACAACCCACTTGCTGTACCATCTCCCGGCTGCGTCACGCAGCCCAGCGGGTGTGAAAGTTTCTCAAACCAGCAGGATCCATCAGCCCGTGCTGACAACAAAACACATCTCTGGACCACAGGTGTATGCCACCACACCCCGTCTGGCTCAGAGATAGCTGGAGGGTTAGCTGGCACGTGAGCAACTGTTCTGACGAACGTCAGCGTCAACGCGGCGGGGCCCACCCTTGTGGTCGTAGGCGAAGACAAGAACAGGCTGCGCGTCCCCGTGGCAGCAGAACGCCACCATGTGCTCGTGCGGGTGGAAGTGCACGTCCCGCACGGGAGCCTGGTAGCCCAGCTCCGAGTACATGGCCACCTGGTCTCCTGCAGCCAAAACGGTGGCACACCAAGACGCGGGTCAGGCGAGTTCACTTCACCAATGCTGCTGGCTCCCCGACTGCGGAGGGAGCGAGCGACTCTACGTGACTTTACCGAAAGAACCAAGAAGATGAACCGAACGATGTCAAGGTTGTTATCGTGGCGCAAAAGCTCGCACAAGTCGAGTCACTGAGGTCTGACGGGCGTCATCTGTTTGCAACTGGAAAATACTGCCGGTGAGTCATGATGAAGCATGCCACGATTCAACCCCTCCCACCCACAAATATTTGATCGTCACAACTCTAGGTCGTTATTGCTTTTTTGTGCACCTCTTACCATCTCACTTATTCCATATGATATGTACAGCTCATTTTCGCTCAATGAGCCGAAATGTAACATATGCAGATTATTTACAATCGTCATGAAATGTAAATCCTGTGATTCTTCAATGATTTTTGGGTTAGGCCAGGTAACAATCTGGTCAAATTAGTATCACTACGTTAAGACGAACACTTCTCGCAATCAATTGTTCTTCAACTTTGCGGTGAGCTGAAACAATAGCAATTGACGGGTTAAACGCCGGCTCATACATGTGACAATTTAAGTTGTGTGGCTGTGTCGTGTGTTGGAGGGTCTTAACGAGATGCATTTTGCTAGATCTCTATCACTATGTGGCCTAACCCAAAGACCAATCATGAATCATAATATAGGCTGATAAAACCCAAATATTTAGTAAGCTCCTGCTGCAGCTTGCAAACACGTACTGAAGCCGCATGTCCCGTCACATCACGCTGGAGTCTAGCGCATGTGTAATGACGTAGTGACATCTACTGGTTGGAAAAGGGAAGCGCGGGTACAGGCACCACTAGAAATATCATCCAATCCCCAAGGGAGAGGTATCTGGGCCACAGGTGGAGGGCGGGGCTAGCCGAGATACTCCGGGAACCGGCTAGAAGGTTCCACGAGAGGGCGTGGCTGGAGGTGGAGCCTAGACACGCCTGCAGCTATATAAGCGGAGGTGGACTCATAATCAACGTTTTTGGGTCAGATCGCGTTATCTATAAATGTGTCGTAACCCTCCACCACCCGACACGGCCAATCAGTAAAAAAGTGTCACGTTGACAAAAGACAAATAGTTCACTGCTTTAGCCCACCGGTGTGTTGAAGCGTGAAACCACAACATTTACAATTTGAGTACGACGTTTCGCTGGTAATTGCATCCAGCATCATCGGACAATTCGCCAGAATGGTGAGGCTCTGCTATGTCTCCCGTTTAATATAGAGCAGCAGCAGGGCGACTCGTGGTCGGTGTGGGGAGCCTTGGGTCCGGACTGCGTTGCTGCTCGCCGTCATCTCTCTCCGTCGTTCGGCCACGTGGCGGATCTCCTGCGAAGTCCCACCACCCTCGCCGGCACATCGCCAACCAGCGGCGATGCCGGGAGTGGGCAGACGGAACCACGCTGTGGGATCGACCACGTGCAGCCTGTAGGGATGCTAATATCTATCTGTGTACTCGGAGAAGGAAGAGGGTAAGGTTGGCCTGTGGTGTGCCCGAATTTGAATAAAGAAGAGAGTACCCTCTACACGACGTGTCACGAAGTCGCTCATTACACATGCAATGACTAAGAGAGAAGATATTTCCTTGGAAAAAATAACGCGGACACTCTTGAACAGCTTCAGGACCGTTAACACTGTGAGCTTTCTGAAAAGCATGCTTACAGATTTGAGAATTGCAAAGGCCCAAAATATATATGGCTCATTGAGATTGTAACCAGTATACGAGCGTCAGCTTACTATCGATGTTTTCGCACGTGTCAACCTGTGATCATTTCTGTTACTCAGCATGCAATATAAGCAAACGATCATTGACTAAAACAATTTATCAATTGTATTCGATTCCAATAAAAACTCTCCATATGTCAGTAATTCAAATGACAGTTGCACTTAATCACCAATGAACCAGCATTTGGATGGATTGTCAGACGTTTTGGAACAAATAAAAGTAAAAGAATATCCAAAGCATGTTATTTATGTCAGTGTTACATTACCTTGGTTGACAGCTATCATCAACTTAGTCTACAATTACCATCCTCATCATCCCTTTCGGAACTCCCACTTATCAAGGCTGCTCCATCGATGAGTAGAGTGCCACGGTGGTGAGATGTTAACTCCCTCGGCTGGAATACAGGAGGTCGTGTGTTCAATCCCGACCCTGACGTCTGTATATTTGGAGCTTGCATGTCTCTCTCGTCATAGTCGCGTGGATTTTTCTCTGGGTCCTCCGATTTTTCCCTCTACATTAAAAAAAGATGTGCGTTTTTGGCTGCTATAAATTTCCACACGATAAACCACTTAATTGAGCTATCATTATTTGTGGCCAAGGTCACTTCATAAAAATAGCTATATAGCTCACCGGCCTTGCCTGGTAAAATAAAATAAAAATTGTTAATATTCTTGGTTCTTTCGGTAAAGTCACGTAGAAGGGAAACAACAAAATAACATAAATATAAAATACGTGACTTTACCGAAAGAACCAATAATATGAATCCCTGCAGTCACGTAAGCTTTAAATACAAAAATTGTTAAGTTAGTTATAAAATGAACAGCGATTGTACTATTGTACAGGAATGTGTCATTTTCACTGCTTGCTCTGAACCACTATAGAATATGAGCACCACCTCATGCTCATCTGGGCATAGGGCCATAATACTTGTTTTGTTACTAATTAGTCTGTCTACTTGACGGACCTGTTCTCCACCTGAGGACGGCTGCTTGCGTTGTGGCCAAAACGTCGTGAGAATTATTTTATTATGTTTTATTTTTATTATTTTATTACTTCCCTTCTACGTGACTTTACTAATTAGTAATTTAAGTATTACTTGTATAGATTAGTCACTTAAATAAATGACAGGCAGCAGGACAGATACCATGATGTGCTTCTGTTGCGTTGTTCTCAGCTGCAATCGGCTTCCTGTTGCGTTGTGTGCAATGTCTAACAAGGGAATATGATGTTTCTCTCTCTCTAAAAGTTTTGTATATACGGTCATACAAATAAAATGCAGCAAAAACTGAAATCCATCTATTGAAAAACAACATTAAAACGACACAAACTGTTGAGAACAACCTTCTCTGTCTGAGAATAAACTCAAGTTACAGGTCAAGGGCATGCAAAACTTCATGAAAAACACCACAACAACAAAATAACACTCGTTTTAAAAATATTATAGTTATTGTACTGGCAAGGTGATGCTATGCTGAATTCGAGAAGCCAAGAATGCACATGTCTTGGTGTACTTCACCCATGTGACCCAAAATTTGGGGTCTTTATTGAAATGCCTCAATAATAGCATTCAAGCAGTGCCATTCTGTGCACCAGGGCCACATTTTAATTTGATACAAGCAAATAATGGGCATCCGCACATACACACACATCATACATATACGCATACACATTCAAGAGTGGCTGTGGAACGAAATAAATGCTTTTTCTACCAATAAGTCACATGCAACAAAACGCTGCATGACAGTGAATATGTTCCTGAACATTATTTCAGACTATGGGGTCCATCGAGAGAAAAAATCGTGCAAAACACGACTGTCCTTAACCATTGTTATTTTGATAATTAATTTGTTTTATTTTTATTATTTTATTATCTCCCTTCTACGTGACTTTACCGAAAGAGCCAAGAATATGTCCTTAACCAATTCATTAAAGACCTAAGGATGCTCCAAAATCTTACGGATGATCCAAATGCACATGGGCTCGGAGATCGAAGTCAGAATCAGAGCCTGCAATTATCCTGGAGAAATCCGATGAGCTATGAAGCTCTTTTTCAGAGATGTCGAGTAAAGGCAGATCAGAAAGTTCCAACTATACAAAAACAATTACACTGGTCAACACACTTTTTCTGGCATAAGGTATTCCAACGGTTTCAAGGTAAGTTTGGGGTGCGTTGGTATTGGATCGACAAAACTGTCAATGGTAAATACCAGCCAGAAAACTAAAGCAGTAAATGTAATATTTGTATCACAGATCAAGGCTATTGTAGCAATGTGACTATATCATTTGACTTAAACCTGAATAAACACATCTAAAGTACACGTGCGTGTAGAGCTCCATCTAATTGTGTTATGGTCTCCATTTGTTTCCTGTCGACAAACGGTATTTGTATTGTGTTTATATACCGAGGAAGCATCGGGCAAGGATTACTGTATACTGGTCAACACACTTTTTCTGGAATAAGGTATTCCAACGGTAATTTTGGGGTGCTGATTCCAAATCTGGCATCAGTTTTTGTCTATCACATCAGGTTTTTGAGATATCGAATATTGCATTTTCAATAAAAACTGCAGAAGAAAAATATTAAATAAATGTGGATATCTACATAAAATGATATTATAAACACACTATCCTAAAAATACAGCACCATATTTTAACACTAAAGCAGTCACTGACTCGTAACAACTTGCAATCATAAGTGACAGAGGTAATTTCGGGTAAAATCAATGAAAATGGGGTATGCCGATAGCATAAAAATGAGATGTGATAGAGCAAATTTGAGATCAGATTTGGAATCAGCACCCTGAAATTAGTCTTAAACAGCTGCAAAAGTCCAGGTCAGAAAAAAAAATTTTGTTGTTGACCAGTGTTATAGGAGTGCAAGGTATAGGAAGGTAAGCAAATCACTCTAAATTATAAAAAAACTAAACTATATTTATTTTTCACCAGCTAAAAAAACCCACTGAGCTATTAGTTATTTTTCAGAAGCGGCGTGGCCACAAATGATGGCTCAACGAAGTGGCTTATCACGTGGAAAGGCATAGCAGGCAAATAATCTAAAAGTCACCGGGACATCAAGGGCGTGACATCGCGAGCTCAAGTTCACACACCTGCACTGTGGAACATCGGGACGCTGGTCACGGGCTCTTGTGATTGGCTGTCCAATTTGTGTCTAACTCCCCCTCCCCCCCTGTTGGCAACGTTAACCTAAGGGGGAAGGCCACATGCTAACGTACCTGTGAACCGGTAAGCACTAAGTGGGCATAGAGTGGCAATCCTGAGAAAGAGCCACTCACACCAAAGGGCCACCCAGGTATAGAGATGAATTGTGTTTGCCCCGTCTGGTCCACACAAACACACCCGAGCGGTGATGATGAGCTCAACGCGCCTGTGCTTTCTGCGTCTGTGCACGCTGGCCAAACAGCGCGTGTGCCAATGGATGAGAGAATTTCCACTGCTTTAATAAACTGAATACTTTTTTTATTTTTCTCAACTGTGGTGCAGTGCCATTAACCTTGGCCGTGCAAATACAGCTGTCCAGGAACCAGCAGGTCTGAGCCTAGGTCATTAAGCTTGGTGCTCATTATACGCACCTCAACGCATCACATTTGCTGCAGTAAAAATACATACAAATTCAATCCAATGCACATCCCAGCGCATTACGGCTCATCGCTTCCTTCCTTCCTTCTAAAATTAGAAAAATGCTGTTTTATACTATGGCCATCAATTTTACCAGGGTTATTACGATGTTAGTGTGCGCATTGTCTGTGTATGTAAACACAAATACCAGAGGCCTTTTTGTCTCGAAAGACAATTCTTTTGCGCCTTACGAGGTCAGCTGTAGGTTTTGCAGCGCCTAGAATGACTTAGTAGGCCAATCCTTGAGTGGCAATCGTTGGCGCAAAGCCCGGGCAGGTTATTCTGGAAATCCTGGGTTGTCCATGCGTCATGATCCCCCCCTCGGCCTTGCTGGTGATGTCCAAAGGAGTGCATAGCACGACGTTCGGTACCAGTTTGGCTGCAGGGGCTGCCGGGAATGTGCCGCTGTGCGTCACAAAACCGCCTGAGGGGCCCCACTCCTGATTTTCTGTCGGGGTTTAATCCCTTAGCCATTGACTCTCCCGAGACATGATAATTGGTTTTATACCCATTTATCTGGCAAAAAAACTGACACCTTTTTTATTATAAAAAACGGTGTCAGTTTTTTATGATAAAAAAGTGTCAGTTTTGTTGCCAGATAAAAGGGTAAAAAACCAATTATCATATTTTGTTACTGGCAAATTGAGGTTCCAATGGTGTAAATGCTTAACCCCGAGCTCTCATACTCTGATGGTTCATTGTCCTTGAGTTGTGCGCCTTTTGGCGTCATCTGGTCCAACACCATGTGAGACTAGGCTCTAAGGAAAGCTGTCTCGGGTGTGGACCAATCAATTTCAAGGACAGTGCATACATTATCAGAGTTATGTTTTTTGTTTGCATTCCGACTGCAGGTATTGTGGTCAATGCAAACATGATTCCTTGTAAAAAAAAAGGTGTCAGTTTTGTTGCCAGATAAAAGGGTAAAAAACCAATTATCATATTTTGTTACTGGCAAATGAGGTTCCAATGGTCTCCTGAGACACTCACAAGGCAGTGAGAAAACCGCGTAACCCTGGGAGGGGTCCTTACCAGGTACCGACAGCCGGGCCAGCTGTGCCTGGGACTCGTGTAAGGCAGGGTCGTCACGCCCTGAGGTAGTTTATCACAAACTACCCGCTACCTAAAAACATGTGCTGTTAACATGCACCTACTAAGACTGGCAGAGTGCACGAGTGGATGGTGTGACCAGTAGCACGGCTATCCACCATTGTCTTGCAGCTCCCATCTTTTGTACACTGGACCAGACACTCGTTTGAGGCTGAATTAACATACAGTAGACCGGGTAATATTCAGATATCACTTGCCACGAGTGGTGCAATGCCAGGAATTAATTCCAATGGAGCTGGGATCACAGCACAGTTCAGTGGCCACTGCAACACCACTCGCACATAAAAGACAGAGACAAAGATCCTTAAAAGACTGTGCTGTTAGCGAGCACCTATGAAGGTCAGTAAAGCACCACACCCAGCCCTTTGTGTCTCCCCAGGACCAATTCAGATATCATCACGGGTGTTGACCGTCAGTTGGGGAATCGAACTCTGCAAAGCGGCTTCATAGCACAGAGCACTAACCGCTATGCCAGCGCTCTCCACACACACTCATACATGCACATGGCATTTAAAGAACTTGAACCCATTCGAAAAAAGGTCCTAACGCATGAGGTGACAGCAGAAAGGTGTGAACAGTGCTCACAAATATACAAAGGGGGCAACGCTTAACAGCGCTAACTGCCAAGCACGTTGCACTCTGTGGGCTCAGCCGTAACACCTTGCAGGTGACTTTTAAAAGACGTGAGGACGGAGGGACCCCCCGCTTTGAAGACTGAGACATCAAGGGAAGACCTGGGAGCTGAAGCACACACGTTACGCTCACAGACTGCCGGCGTGGTAGGGCGTGCGGAGGAAGAGGGCGGCAGGCTGCCAGATGTGAGAGGGGAGGGGGGGGAGGACCCTGCAAGGAGACGGGGCTAAGCAGGTGCGCTTCAAGTGAGCTCTCAAGAAGCCTCATTCAGGACGGACTTGGAGAAGTGACAGGAATGTGGCCCAAGTATTGGCTGACAATTGACGGTCAGTCAGCCGGTGTCAACTGCCTCTTGAGGAGGTCAGCCAAGAGAGATGTAAACTATTGCCACACACACCTGCCTGAAACATAAACCGCTGTGGAGTGCTCCTAGCCTATGACTATGAATGGGATTTGCTGCAGAAAGACAACCCACATTTGACTACAGCACAATCAAGGGAAAATCCGCACAGCTTTTACAGCAAAGTACCGAGGTTTAATTTGTGATGCACTCCTAAAATCCCACAGGAGGGCAAGCCGTGTACAAACACCTGAGCAAAAACTTAAAGGAAATATGTAACCGACAAAAAAAACAATTATGATTTCGTAGATACATACTCAGGATTTGTGTTGCACGTTGTCCATTAAGAGGATGAAACTTTGTAAGTGACAATAAAGACTTAAAATACATTTTCAGTACTGCTCGAATGACACTGATGTACCGATAGCAATTATTAAAAACACTCCAAAATATCCTCTTTCTAAATCTCTCTTTCCAATTAACAAAGCCTCGAAAGCATCTTGGAAGCCTGCGATACATAACACAGGTGTGTATCTACCAAATAATGGATATTTTACACTATGAGACCTCCTTTACCAGTGGAAAAATATAGTAATAGGTTTATACCCTTTCAACTGGTACAAAAACTGACACCTTTATACTAGGCATCATGTTTGCAATAACCACAACACAAGCAGTCAAAATGCAAACAAAAAGAAACAACTATGATAATGATATAGGACAGTGCATATCATTATCAGAGTTGTTTCTTTTTGTTTGCATTTTGACTGCTGTGTTGTGGTTATTGCAAACATGATCCCTTGTATAAAGGTGTCAGTTTTTGTACCAGTTGAAAGGGTAAAAACCTATTACTATAATGGCTATTTTGTTTTTTGGACTGCGTCTTTTTTTAATAACATTTCCGTACAATTAGTCTGTATGTTCCAGGTGGTAATCGGAATTTCAGATTAGCATGACAACGTCGATATTACAAACCAAAGCACAACGATCACAGATCTTCCCGTGGACACGTTGGCCAACACGCACGTGCCTGCCTTGATCCCAGGGTTAAAGGACACACCGGGGCACGTGGAGGCCAAGACCAGGAGCCAGTACCCGTGTCGATGTTCCAAACGTAAGCCACGCCATCCTCGCTGCCCGATAGCAGGAAGGTTCCGCAGGGGCTGACGCAGCTGTGCACGCGCTCGCGCTGATTCGAGGCCCCCGTGAACTTCCTGGTCACCTGCCTGCACAGACACAGGCCGGTGCCACGACTCGGAACGCTGCGTCGAAAGCTGCGCAGAGTCTAACGGTTATCGCAACTTTCCTGGTGACTCATGCCTGCGATCCAGCGACTTGGCAGGTTGGTGTTGTGGATGAGGACAAGATTGTGCATGCAAGATGCCCACCAGCAAGGATAGCAAGGTAACCATAGGATGTATGTATGTGTGTGTGTTGAACTTCTTTCACATCGTACATAGCCAACCGTGCTCATCGGATGTGCGGGGGAAGGACAACAAACTAAACACAAAAAGCAGTTCTTCAGAAATGAGTTTTCAATTTAGATTTAAAAGTGCATAGCTTCAGTGGCTTCCTGATATCGGAAGAATGCATCAGAGTAAGTATGTTACCGATGTACATCTACACGCATGTTCTCCGCTTACATGTGTATGTACTTTATTGGCACTCTGGTGTTTTATCACATGCAAACTACGCTGAAAGCCCAATGAGGCGTAATAACATTCGCCTCATGCCGCAGATTACAAGGGGCATATTCACTCACACTCGGACGTCGATGAGGCGCAGGGCGCTGTCTCGGGCGTGCACAAGCAGCCTGCGCCCATTGGGATGAGCCCATAGGTGGTTAATGGGGACCCCCTTGAGGTCTGGCTCTTTGATCTCCTATTTGGGGCGGGAGAAAAGCACAGGGACCATCAATCGGCACATGGCAACAGGACAACGGCAAGCTGCGCCTTTACAATCCAAACACATTTATAATCCAACAATATTTCATTGTGTGGTGACAATACACAGCTCACAATAAGATGGTTCAGAGCTCTAACACATGGTTGGAGGTCGAATCAGCCCATCCTGAGTCTATCAAATGATTATAAGTCAACAATAGCCATTCTAGAGAGAGTCTGGTTAACACCACGGAAATGTGAGATTTCCACAAAAGACTGCCAATATAAATTAGCAGCACCCAAAGTCAGGTGAGCAAAGAAACACTTTGAATTGACTTTGGGGTTTACTCAGAGAGGAATCACAAGCAAAGTTGTGCTTGAGGTGTTTGGTCAGCCATACTGACACCCATGCCAACTCATATCCCAAAAGGTGAGTGTCTCACACATTCAGTTGGTCCCGAGTGCTACCTCCAGTAACAAGGGAGGTGAGGAAAATCAACGCACACACAAAGCCATTATTTCTTCTCTTTTCACTAATTTTTACCGAATTATATTCCTATTATAACATCGGCATCATGCCATAAGGCAAGGACATTCTTATTCTGACTTCTCACAGATAGCAGCACGCAAATCTAGATTAGAGAATATGCCCCCCAAAAATGACATTAAGAATTAGCTTTAAAGTCACTTCAAATTGCCATCTTAACTGATAATGGATGCAATCCTTCAATATTATATGCCCCTTTGGTTCGTGTTAATCAAACCAAATGTTTAAATTCTCACAGTGGAAAAATGCGAAATAGCATGAAAAACTAGATTACATTATTCGTTATTTTTGCCGTTCACTGTTGACTGAGCCAAAACCATCTACTCGCTAAACCTGAGAACTTAGCTTAGCAGACAATTACCTGAAACTCGGATGAGTACCTAGTGTCTATATGATGACACTACACTGCTGAGACATGGCATTAGTTTCCAGAATCAACCCGGACACTTCTTGCCAGCACACACTCTTGAGCGCCACTGGTCAATAATAACACATTCCTGCGGAGGGAGCTGGTAGGAACGTTGGGTTGCTCGGTCAATGGCCAGGGTCAACGGCGGCGTGGTGTATTCCGCAAATATGGCCGACTGTGAAGGCGGGCACAAGCCTACGTGAGTAGGTTAAACGTTGAGTTTTATAAGGGCACCACGGGGTGACCAGCCCCTCCCCACCCTCCCCACCCCTCCCCACCCAGCCCCTCCCCACCCTCCCCTCTCCACCCAGCCCGACCCCTCCCATTTTTGGATGCACGACGGACGGACGGACACAATAATCCCTTGTGGGCTGGTGGAACCAGGTGGTTCCTACCAGTAACAACACTCGACTTATAATGCTCACAGTACAGTATTTGCTTACTCTTGCAGAGAGCGACTCTTGGAGAGAACGTCTCACAATCATGAGGAGCCACAGACAAGCGCCAAGGACAACCGCATGGGTTGTCCTTGACGCTTGTCAAGTTCGCCCCCCAAAGTACTGCGGTCTTCTAATTACTCAGGTGTAATCGGCAAATTAATGAGTGCTTACATGTGGCAGGACACTGGAGAACCTGGAGAAAACCCACGTGTACGGGGGAGTGGGGGGGGGCAACACTCTATCCCCGTACAGATGGAACAGGTGGAGTCCACAATTTGGCTGCACTGCCCTCTCCTGGCAAGCCAAGCTTGTGCACCTTGATGGCCACGGGCAAAAGAGTTTCTCAGACGCTGTCGCCTCGACAGACCTGGTTTTCACCTGAGGACGGCTGCTTGCGTTGTGGCTGAAACGTCGTGAGAATTGTTTTATAATGTTTTATTTTTATTATTTTATTACTTCCCTTCTACGTGACTTTACCGAAAGAACCAAGAATAAGTTTCTCAGCATTCAAGTCATCATCTATTAAGTCCGCCTACACAGTGCTGGCTGAGAGGAGTGCGCCACCATCGTCCTGGATTTACATTTACTTTATTACATTAATGAGTTTCAATGAGTTTCATGACAAAGTCAAAAACAGCAAATACCTACCAAAAAAACCCCATGGGCAGTAGGGAGAAAATTCAGTCCACCGCAGACAATTTAAGGTCCCCAGTCAAGACCCATGTAAATTGCCCATTCAAGACCAATTTCACAAGGCCACATCACACAATGGCAGAATGGCTCCTGTAGAAATTATGTTGCATAATAAAGATGGCCTTGAATGGCTGCACATTGGTGAATGAGTGTGATTAATTTCTATGCGTAACCCATGATGCATTTAGCAGCATTGATATGCGGGATTTGGGATGTGTGCAGCTGCGACACTGCTTTGTGATGTTCACCATATATTTGTCGGGAAGTTACATTTAAAACCCCAGAGGAATGTATTCGTATATAGAGGCCCTTAAAGTTCACCACCCAGTGATTCATTGAATTGCCAAGATTGAGTGTCATGAGATTATTCAATCATTGTGTCACCTAAATGTAAACATTTGCATATAATTAACAAAAAAACATGAATACTCTATTCTATCGTTCGTTTCTCAATTTGCTTGTCCTGGGAAGGCTCGCGGCGGCAGCATATTGAGTAGAGTGGTCCAGACCTCCCTTTCCCTGGCAACGAACTCTAAATCTTCCCGATGAATTCCCAGGCGTTCCCAGGCCAGCTGAGCGACATAATCCCGCCAGCGTGTCCTGGGCCAGGCCCCGGGGTCTTCGCTCAGTGGGACGTGCCCGGCAGAATTCCATGGGGAGTCTACTGGGGGGGGGGGCGGGCGGGGCATCCTTCCCAGGTGCCCGAACTACCTCAACTGGCTCCTCTCGACCCGGAGGAACAGTGGCACGACTTGGAGGCTCTCCCAGATTACAGAGCTCCTCAACCGATCACGGAGAGTGAGCCCGACAACCCTGTGGAGAAACCTCATTTCGGCCCCTTGTACCTGTAATCTCATCCGTTTGGTCATTAGCCAAAGGCCATGACCATAGGTGGGGGTTGGAACGTAGACCGACCTGTAAACCGAGAGCTTTGTTCAAGAAATCAACTCTCGTTTCACTACCATGGAATGGTACGGCACCGGTACATCATACTCCCGCAGCACCTGCCACAAGACATTACGGGGAACACGATCATATGCCTCCTCCAAGTCTACAAAGCAAGAGGTGGACTGGAGAAGCATACTCCCATGACCCCTCGAATATCTGGGAGAGGGAAAAGAGCCGGTCGATTGTTCCACGACCCTGACGGAACCCGCATTGTTCCTCCTGAATCTGAGGCTTGACCAGCTGGTCCAGCCTCTTCTCCAGCACATCATGTCTATCTTTCGATTTAAAGCTTTCGTGACTGCAGGGATTCATCTTCTTGGTTCTTTCGGTAAAGTCACGTAGAAGGGAAGTAATAAAATAATAAAACATAATAAAATAATTCTCACGACGTTTCGGCCACAACGCAAGCAGCCGTCCTCACCTGTTGTGGCCGAAACGTCGTGAGAATTATTTTATGAAGTTTTATTTTTATTATTTTATTACTTCCCTTCTACGTGACTTTACCGAAAGAACCAAGAAGATGAATCCCTGCAGCCGTCTTCACCTGAAGACGGCTGCTTGCGTTGTGGCCGAAACGTCGTGAGAATTATTTTATTATGTTTTATTTGTATTATTTTATTACTTCCCTTCTACGTGACTTTACCGAAAGAACCAAGAAGATTCATGTCTATCGTTTATTGTCAAATTTACATTTGAATCACAGTTCCTATGATCACTGTTACATTGTTTTATAGCTTTATGTTGGTGATTTCGAAAACGTTTTGGTTTAGCCATATTTGTTTCTTGTAGTACAGAATTAGACTTATAACTTTAATCTAAATTGTCTTATGGTTGTTATTGTTTGACTTGCATTCCACTGGGATTTTTGCACACAGCGTTGTAATACGGTGGGTTTTTTTGTGGAAGATTTGCTGGTTTATCCAGGATGTTTCTGTTGCGTGTCGTCGCTTTAAGATGTTCTCCGTTCATATTTTGTTTGTTGCGGTTGCACCCGACTCAAGAGCCGCATGGCTCACAGTGCTATACCTAATAAATGAAACTTGAAAACATGAAACTTGAAATATCATGAAAAGGGGTGAAGACTAACAATGGGGTGGTGGGACAGCCAAAGGACAGAAAATGCCCAAGATAATGTCCACTGCAGAGTTGGAGCGATGAACTTAGCTTGCGTGGGAGCAAGATGGATCATGGCATTATGGGATCATGGTGAGCGGTTGAATTGTAGGAAGGGCCTAATCTACCAGTGGAGAGGTCAAGGCCGATGATGAACACTAAAACATAATTCGGCTCTAACTAATGCTTAAGGAAAGCCTTCAATCTGCCGTGATGAACAGAGCTGCTACAATATTCTGACTTTTACAATAGATTTTTTAAGGTTTCATCACAAATTTTCCACATCAACCATCCGACTCCAAAAAGTATTGTAAACTGTGTCACCCGGCGATGGGATAGGCCTGAATAATTTGAAGTATAAAATTGAATAGCATTATTTCTTAATACAGAAAAGGCGTACTCGGGATCTTAAGACTCGTTTTAGCTGAGTCTTAGAATGAAATGTTTGACCAATTCCATTTTAATGAGTATGTTTCAATTTACATGAACTTGTTTCTGTGCGTTGGTGAGATAATACCATCAAATATGCTACACACGAGCATCTAGTTTTATCATGGAATCTGCTAGCCAAGTGCACCAACATGACCATTAAGAATTCCCTGAGCTCTGCAACTGCTAAGAGTAACATGTGTTATAGGCTGCGGGGGATATCACAGGAAAAGAGAATGCTGCGGCAAAATTCATTGTTGTCTGTACTTCTATGCTCCCATGTATATGCTTCGCGTCTTCACCAACCCGCATTGATCAGTGACGTGGGAATTTGGTGAAATAACCCTCACGTCCCCACACGGTGTGGAGAGGCTCTCATCCAGCAGTGGATGAACTCAAGCGCTGGACTTGTACAACCGCACATCTTTACTCGACACGTTCCACTCGTACCTTGGTCACTGCCCAGTCGCGCAAGGGGTCGCTGTTCGCTGTCTGACTCACAAAAGTTCGCCATACAAGAACAACACCTGTGCTGTCGCCGCTGAACATCTGCAGGCCTGTGGTGAAACAAACAAGCGGGGATTTTGTATGGAGCAAAAATGCAAACACACCGCTCGAGACGCTAAACAAAGTCACACACACACTCCTTTCCCAGGCGCCTATTGAAAGAATTGCTGAAAAATTCCCCACCAAGGTAAAGTATGTCTGCTTGAGTTTCTAAGCATTCTGTTCATGGTTTTGAGATAGAAGCAGTGTGCATTTTTTTTTAATGCTGTGTATTTGGGTTTTTTCTCCTTTGCATCTATTATTATATAACCTTGACCACAGCGACCGGAGCATGTTTTTTTTCACATCAGCAAAAGGATTCAAATATATACATCAGTATTGTAAATGCATTATTCAGAATTATAGTATTCCTGAGGTTTTTGTGATTTGTGTATATGCTATAAAATCTGGCATTCCACAGATTAATTTATATCACGACCATCAGACAATGGGTCAATCAACAACCAAATCCAGACAATGTAGAATGTGTGGGCAGAAGAAATGCATGAGTGCATCAACAACAGCAGGCTAATGTCTGCGGATGTGTCACAATCATGCACAATTAGCTGCCCTTTCCACAATTAACTTTGTAAAAATGAGAATCTTTCTCTTACTAACACTAGGTGGTTCTGAGCAAGTGGAGCCCATGACACATTGTCACAGAAGGGCCAAATTACACTTGATATTGTGTGGGGCGGCACTTATCGACCAGTAGATTGACGAAGGGATGTTGTGTTACTTGCATGATTTACAATGACCACTGCCAACATCCCAACGAGTGGCACAGCTCATAAGATGGCCAACATCAAATATAATTCCGAAACGTACATTGGCAGTCATTCAGAAGTGCACAGGCAGATTTTACCAAACGCATGATCACAATGATGACGCAGATAATTACGACAACAATAGGCAACAATAGATAATAGTAATGATCTTCTTGATTCTTTCGGTAAAATCACGTAGAAGGGAAATAATAAAATAATAAAAATAAAACATAATAAAATACAATTCTCACGACGTTTCGGCCACAACGCAAGCAGCCGTCCTCAGGTGAAGAACAGGTCTGTCGGAAAGACAGCGTCTGAATGGGCACCACCATGCTTGGCAGCGTATATTTAAGCTGGGTTGGAGGGGGAAGGGCGCCTTGACAAAGAAATTTGCATATCAAGAGGAATTTAGCATGTTGTGCAAATCTGATCAAAATATGAGCTTGTACTTGCAACTATGATTCTCCCACTTTCCCCACCACAGCACCAGCTTGGAGTGGTTCAAGATGGTGGCGACCGATTGATGACGACGACGACGACGACGACCACGAGGACGCATCACTTACCATCCGCGTCGAAACACACGGCGTTGACGTAGCCTCGGTGGCCGTCCAACTCGCGCAGGAGCCGGCCGTCGCGCGTGCCCGTCGCGCCGCCCACGTCCCAGACTCGAAGCATGCCGTCGTATGCGCCCGTCACGGCTACCGCGGCGGTGGCGCCCGGGTGCAGCTGCCCCGCGTACGTGAAGCAAGGGTGAGGCAGCACCTTCTCTGCCGCACGCACGCGGCCCTCCACGTTCCACAGGCTGTGATATCGGCAGGGCGGGCGAGAGAGTGTGCGCCGCAGTGAGCTGGGTATTTGGCTGCGAAAAATTTCCACATGGTGATAAGCCACTTTGTTGACATATCATTTGTGGCCAGGTCGCTTCAGAATAAGAGATGTAATAGCTCAGTGGGCCTTGCCTGGTAAAATACAAAATAGTTAACAGTTAATTCTAGATTTGAAGCTTTCGTGACTGCAAGAATTCATACTCTTAGGTTTTTCGGTAAAGTCACGTAGGTAAAAAAGTTATAATAAAAATATAATTGAAATAATAATAATCATTTTATTTCTATTATTATTTCAATTATATTTGTATTATTTATTTTTCACCTACGTGACTTTACCAAAAAACCTAAGAGTAGTTAACAGTTCTGTGCACCCCAGCATTTCAGCACTTGCTGATGGCACATGTCCGTGAAGCTCCCTCCCTGCCTGTGACTGTTAAGTTTTCCGTCTCCTGGCTTGCAAGGGTATGGCAGTAAAGCAAGTGGATTAATATCTGTCCGTACAAAGAACCTTCAGTGTTACCACCCTCGCACAAGTAGGCTTTCTCCGGATCCTCAAAATTCACTCGCACACGTATAAACAAGCATTAATGCAGTTGGTCATACGTCCAAATGTAGGACCATACAGCTGTGACAATGATTGGCAACGACACTGGCTGCCTTCCCGTCTGTCTCTGATTTCCCGCAACTGTGAATCATTACCTCGCTCTGAGAGCGAACAAAATCTGTGCGCATTACACATTTATTCTTAATATCATGAAGCCATGGGAGCATGGTTCCTTTGGCTGAGAGGTAAAATATGGCTGCTGGTCTCTGTGAGCCACACCAGACGCGCTAGTCCAATACTGCAACGGGGTTTGTTGAATCGTGTAGACACCACCGCATGTGTGGGATAGCTGACTTATATGGCTGTGAGGTGGCTGGTAGGAAGCAGTACAGAAAGTAGGTTTCTGCAGCTGACCTATCTGTGTAGATTTTTGAGTGCTGTGACGTAGCAAGCGTTTCTATGGGTGCCCTTGATGTGCACCTGCTGAAAACAGTCTGTATGGCTAAATGGGGGATTTTCGATTTAAAGCTTTCGTGACTGCAGGGATTCATATTCTTGCTTCTTTCGGTAAAATAAAGCGGTTTTCACACCTGATGATGATTGCTTGTGTTGCAATTGAAACGTCGTGAGAATTTCATTGTTATATTTTTGTTATATTTTTATTATTTTATTTTTTCCCTTCTACATGACATTACCGAAAGATCCAAAAATATAAATGGGGGATGTTTGTCTTTCCTTGGTAGGTGGCGCATAGGTGGGTGACTACCGTGCAGTGCCATCCGATGACGATGAGAGAAGGTGTGAGCTGTCATGCGACCAGGAAAGGTCATACACGAGACCCAGATGTCCCGGGAGCTCCATCAACAGCTGGCCCGATGGCACCTCAAACACTGACCACATGGACAGAACAGAGAACATAAGCGTAAACAAATCGCATGTATACTCTCTGGTTCTTTCGGTAAAGTCACGTAGGTAGAAAATAAAATAAACACCTACGTGACTTTACCGAAAGAACCAGAGTATGGATTCCTGCAGTCACGAAAGCTTAAAATCAAGATTAAATCGCATTTGCTCATTAACGTTTGTCAATAGCGCTTCCTGCATCGTGATGCCAGAGAGGTAGAGCCAGATATTTTTTTGTTATTTTTGTTTGTGCGCCACTGCCAATGCAGTATCACCAAATAATCAGTTTAAACTTGCCATAGCTTGCCTGAAAACTAGACAGCAACTCTTGATGTTGACCTGCTTTTGTATGTACAGTAAAACCTTGGATTGCGAGCATAATTCGTTCCAGAAACGTGTTTGTAATCCAAAGCACTCGTATATCAGTTGTGATCACGTGACGCTCGGCAGACAAAGCGTATACACGTACTACTCGCATTGCAAGACCTCGCTCGTTTATCAAATGAATATTAATTTAAAAAATTTGCTCGTCTTGCAAAACACTCGCAGACCAAGTTACTCGCAATCCAAGGTTTTACTGGAGGTTGAACTTCTTTCGCGCACCGTACTTAACCAACCGTACTAACCGTGCTTTTGCCAAAATACACTGTCTCCACACGATAACAAAAATATTTTTGTTTATTCTGTCAGCCTATTGTCTTTCCAGAGGAAGGTTACGAAAGAAGCATTTATTTAACGAAGCAATTTCTGGACTGGAAATATATTATACAAAACGTATATTTATCAATAACACCCGGTAATCGAGCGGCAGTTGTTTAACAAGCCTGGCTGCCGATGTGAATCAGATGGCCCATAATTAGATTACTTAAAATATCCTGTTTGGGCTATTAAGACTAAAAATGTGTTTTATTGGTAGGTAGACACATAACTGAGCTATGGCTTACATCTGGTTTTCCCAAAATGTGTTTGTGTACGGTATTGTCTTTGCAAAACACATGTTTTGCCTGGGCCACCGTCATGTTATAAGTGTAGTTTACAAGCTAGCCTTAGGCAACAAATATAAACTCTCCAAAGCTGCGCTCCAGAGTATGCAGGAGTTCAAATTAAATCTGTTTCGCATGCGAGTTTTCACATAAACCACATTCCAGTAAACGCTGCCATTACTGGTTACTCAGATTTTACAGAAAACTGCATGGACGTCCACTAAGCGTACAGATTGTGGTAGAGTGATAGAAGGTTATCTGCTCTAAGAAGGAAATCGTGTCTCATCAAAGCATGCCACGTGAGATGACCATAAGGCCACAACGCCATCTACTGACGCAATCCGTGTCCTGTGGTGCGGTTTGTACTACAGCTGGAAGTCACTATGTGTGGTAACGTTTCATTAGTTAAAGTTGCTTAATTACAATTCGTACATATTTAAAGATGTTATACCACTAAAGAATGGAAAGATCTTTACCACCATACACACTACCTACACCAAAATTACTAATAAAACCATTCCTAAGTGCCACTATCCCAATATTATGTTTCTTGCAAAGATCCGCACTCCATTCATCGCTGAATCCTAAAATTAATCGCTCCCCGCAGTTCGCGGCAACTCTCATAACCCGCGGGGGCGGTAATCCTTACATTTCTCAAGTTCACCGTTGCATTGAAAAATCAATTCTTTCTCATCTTGTTCATATTGTCCATGTCACGGTCTGTCTTATTTATACTAATTCATTAAATCCATGAGTCTATAGGTAACATTAAATGTTCATAGAATTAGAATAATCATAATCAATTCTTGTACACACTGCCATGAGGATCGTTTTCAATAGATACATTTCATTCAAAAGTCAGGGAATTTTTTATGAAATAAACATTGAGACGGCACGGCACGCCAATCTCCCGTTTATCGCCCTGAGCCAGTGGTATAAATTCCACATTCCTATTCAAGTTCAAGTTCATTTATTAGGCATAGCCCTGTGAGCCATTCGGCTCTTGAATCGGGTGCAACCGCAACAAACAAAAAACAAAAACATGAACAAAAAACATCTTACAGTGAATATGTGACTAAGTGCAAACAGAAAATCCAAGAAAAGACAGTAAAATATTGCAAAAAAAGCACCGTACACAAAAATGTGCAAAAATCCAAGTGGGATGCAAGTCAAACAACAACAACCACAAGACAACTTAGATTAAGGCCATCAGTCTAACTCTGTACTACAACAAACAAACATGGACAAACCAAAAAATGTATCGAAAATCACCAAAATAAAGCCATAAAAGCAATGAAACAGTGATCATAGGAACTGTGACCGAATTTTCACAATAAACGACATAAACAACATGGACTACCAAACTTTGCAGCCATAGCTGGCTGCATGAGTCACTCCACAACAGTAGGAGCATCAGTCGGAGTATCAACATTTTTCAATGCATGGCATGGGCAAGCCTCTCCATAGGACAACCACTATTGGGAATCTCCCGCAACGTGGTTCACTCATAGTACGAATCAATTTGAACCGAATACAAACCTAGTAGGAATCCAATACAAATTTTCTAGGATGATTATAAAGCCTTGCAAATGTACGATGTGGCCACTGCCCACAACAGGGGCAGTGGCTGTGGTTTCACTACCAAACGCTGCGGGTAGCCAATAACAATTAAACTATAATCTAAAACAATAAACAATTTTTATTTTACCAGGTAAGGCTCACTAAGCTATATAGCTATTTTTCATAAACGACCTGGCCACAAATGATAGCTTAATGAAGTGGCTTATCATGTGGACATTTCTAGCAGCCAAATACTCTAAGTGCACGTTGATTCTAGATGTGGAGGGAAAAACAGGAGGACCCAGAGAAAAATCCACGTGACCACGGGGAGAAAATGCAAACTCCAAATATACAGGTGTCAGGGTCGGGATTAATCCCATCCGCATCCTTCATACCGGGCGAGGGATTTAACATCTCACCACCACGGCGCTGGGACACGCTCACCGAACACAGGATGGCTGTCGCGGTGCACACACGCCGCCGCCAGCGCCCGTCCGTCCGGAGAGAAGCGCACGCGGAAGCAGCCGGCTGTGCCAGCCTTGAGCGTCAGTGCCAGCTTGTTGGGGATGTAGCAGGTCTGCCGGGGGGCGTGAGGTCAAGACACGAGGCGGGAAGTATGATACAAGCCAAGGGGGAGACGGCGTGCAGGATGGGACAGACACGGATGCGTGGTGACAGAGAAAGCAGCATATGGAGACAAAGCTGGGTATGATGTAAGTGGAGGTGTAGGCGAAAGCGTGGATGCAGATGAGCAGAGGAGTGAGAGGGAAGAGAGACGCAAGGAGCTGTCTATTCAATAAACCTCTCGCTATACTTTCCTCCAGCACCAATACGAATTTGATTATGAATGCTGTTTGTATGCCTGAAAGCACTTTACACCATGAATGAATGTTTCTCAACATGAATTGAGAAAAACTGTGCAGATAATGACCAAGAATAATGAATTCATGAAACATGCAGCGGTCAATGCATTTTAAATGTGCTAACAAAAAGCCAAAAACTGCTAAATGCATCCTTATGAAAATAATAAGTATAACCAGTAAAAACAAAGTTTTTCACTATAAATCCTTTATATGCGTGGCGGCTAGAGTCCTCTCGTCCTCTGGCTTGAGATGGCTGCCACCTATGGGTCAGATGATTGTCTACCAGTATTAAGCAATTGGTAATTAAATATTTAATTTGTTTTCCCTAAACAGTGTCAAATTTTGGAAAAAAAATTCACGAACATTAATTGTCTCGCACAACGAGTCTGTGTGCAAAATGTCAGCTCGATTGGATCACGGGAAGTGGGTTAAAAAACGACCGAAAGATTTGCACGGTCGTAAGCAAGCAAGCAAGCACGCAAGCAAGCAAGCGAACTTAATATAAAGGATTTAAAAAGTGTAAGGGACTGTGTTCGCAGAGGTGCACACACGTGAATTAAAAACACTCAGCAAGTTGGTTATTAATGCCATCCTGACTGTAATAAAGGGGCCACTGCCTCCGCTAACAATATTTGTGTTATAAGGCAGGATTATGGCAAAAATTGGGAGTTATTTAAAATTGTAACTTCCTATATGGAGGTAACGCAACACGGATTATGCTCTAAAATAAGGTAACTATATCTATCTCCAATTCATGCAGTACATGCTCATTAAGCTCGGCTGCAAACAAAAATTGCTGTAAACTCCTCACTAGCCTCAGGAAGACAACTAACCTTAATTGAAAGCCAGGAAAGAAGCCTGAATCCAGAAGTCTCTTTTGCAAAGTGAACTTTAAATTAAACATAATTTAGAAAACTTGAGAATGAATCTAAAATAAATTTAAAAAATCGCATAATATTGAATAATTAAGTGAAAGGAAGCATCTAAGAAAATATTTGAAAAGTAACAACACGCAGCATTAAAGAAAAATTAAGGTATAGAACACAACGTATAAAAAGTAAAACACATGAATAAATGAAACAACAATACAATGCAATTTCATATTTACTCGCGCTGCCTAAGCATTTGCACGGAATACACGGCCGAGTTGGAGGGTGTGTGCGGAGGGGGTGTGACGTCATCACGACGCACGAACCCGGCTAGAGGCTGTGGAATGCGGGATGACGTCATCATGCCCACGTGCGTGGTCACGTCACAGCAGGGCACTTGCCAGCCAGTATAGAGCAGGGGTTGGCAACCAATATAACAAGAGGAGCCATTTTTTCGAATTCAGTAAAAAAAAAAACACTCAATATTTCAAGAGCCGCAATGCATGTGAATACAAGACGGTGATCCTTAATAAATAACGTCACGAAGTATCCCTTAAAGTAGCCGCAGATTGCCGACCATCCCCTGGTACAGAGGTACGTATACAGTGAGCGGCAGCACATTCTATAATTCTAGACTTGAAGCTTTCGTGACTGCAAGAATTCATACTCTTAGTTCTTTCGGTAAAGTCACGTAGGTAAAAAAAATGAAATTAAAATTAATAAAATTTTAATCAATTAAAATGAATAACATTCTATTCATTTTAATTTAATTTTTTTACCTACGTGACTTTACCGAAAGAACTAAGAGTACACATTCTATAACTCCGCCGGGCAGCACTGATCAGTGGCAGTACCTGTCCTGGCAGGCGGCTCCACTTGAGAGCATCACGACGCTGGGAGGCGCGCACGGGCGATGACGCAGCACCGGAGCCCGGCTCGTCAGGTGCTCGCGAGCCTTGCTCCTGCTGCAGCGCCATCACGGAGCGTCCAGATGGATCCAGCTGCAAGCGACACACAAGGTGGTAATTGGTTTTTTACCCTTCTATCTGGCAACAAAACTGACACCTTTTTACAAGGAGTCATGTTTGCATAGACCGCAATGCCTGCAGTCATAAATACAAACAAAAGACATAACTCTGATAATGTGCACTGTCCTTGAAGTTGATTGGTCCACACCCGAGACAGCTTTCCTTAGAGCCTAGTCTCACATGGGTTGGACCAGATGACGCCAAAAAACCAGGTGGTGTTTCATTCTTCACCTGAGGACAGCTGCTTGCGTTGTGGCCGAAACGTCGTGAGAATTATTTTATTATGTTTTATTTTTATTATTTTATTACTTCCCTTCTACGTGACTTTACCAAAAGAACCAAGAAGATGAAGACACACAAGGGGTTAAAATACACGGGCATAGCACGCGGTGCTGTCAAGCCGGGTAAAATGTACGTGCTAAAGTCATGACAGGCTTTGGGGAATTCGACTGCTGAAATCATCGCTGAAAATCGTTTTCTATCGTGGCAAATGTTGATGTCCAATAAAGCGAGAAACTCTTTGTGGGATGTCAAAAGTGGTCATACTAAGAAGAGATTAGAGACCAGTATGGGAATGTGGAACTTCTGACACTGGCTTAAGACCACAAATAGAAATGAGCACCATTCCATGCTTGTTTAACCAGACTTTGACTTGCCAAGCAAAAACTTGCATGCCACTCTTTTCATGAGGACGCTGCTGGATATTTTTTGCCGATTAATTTCTCGTAGACTACACCGGTTTTGTGAGTTAAATGGATTATGGCAATTATAAACCAGACAGCGATTAAAATCCATCGGTTCGTTCAACAGTGATCATAAGCCATCGGTTGGCAGAGAGTGATGATTATAAACCATCGGTAAGCTAGTCCAGGGGTCAGCGACCTGCGGCTCCGAAGCCGCATGCGGCTCTTTGGCTCGACGGCTCTTTTTCACCTGCGAGGGCAGGCGGAGTCCCTTGACCGTGACGTAGATCGTGGCCGGGTAGCGCAAGCGTGCGTGCTTCGCGTACCACTCGTACACAGGCAACACGCCCGCCGCGTGCCGAAACCGAGCCGGCGGGTAGAACAACTGCAGGCGCATCTTTCCGCCCACGTTCACCGCACCGTTGGCACCGACCAGCTGTTTAAACGGCACACGTGCCAAACGGCACAACCAAAATCTCAAGTGTAACACACTCCCAAAGGTATAATTAAAATCATTGTCTCTTTGTCCCCCAATTATATATACTTTGGTATGTTTTCTCATGTACTAGTCAGGTTGATTGATGGCAAAGTTTCAGAGGGGCACACCTTGAGGAAAGCCCAGGCCAGGCACCGCCGGCCGCCGCTGTCTGTCTGGAGGGCGGAGTAGTTGGTCTGAGTTTCGTCCATGCTCACAAGATCCACCACCTAAAGCACAAAGACCAGCATCACCAACACCAAAGCCATTTGTTAGGTTCCTTGCGCACATCTCCATTCATAGTGACATCCGCCTTTGTCTTCTCACAAAGCTGTAACTATTTTTATCAACCATGCAACAATGAAGTAATGAGTCAACCTTCAAACAGAATGTTAACTCGCGCGCTTATTTTGAACTCGCACTCGCTGAGTCAATCACTCAGATCACAGAGCCACTGGGCCTGATGACACTGGCTTTATGAGTAACGTAAAAAGTTTCAATCACCAAATATCTGTTCCCAATGTGTACGGGCAGGTAGAAATAGCATTTAACCAATTAACAGATGTGTGGTCATCAGTCAGGGAGACAGAGATGATGCTGGCTCCTCCCTATAATCATGCATGTATGCTATGTCAATCAGAATTGGTGCTCGGACATCAGTGCATTTCAACATCAATAAAGTGATATGCTCATCATATATGTAAGAGAATGGACTTAACAAAAGTGTACAAATGAGACAAAAAACCCAATTCAAATGAGATGGTAAAATCAAGATCACAAAATAATAATTTATTGTATTGAATCGTTAGAATTCATCAATTTACTGGCTTGTTCATTACATACCTAATTAATTAAGTACAGATTACCTTTATAACTACGTTAAACCTTGATAACCTTGATTAAAGAGTAGACCAAATTTCCTTTATGAAGGAGGCCTGAGTAACAAAAAAATTAACCCGTAAAAACAAAGTTTTTCACTATAAATCCTTTATATGCGTGTTCAATGGGCCACAACCAAGCCCACATTGGTCTTTGAAACGGGCGGCTAGAGTCCTCTCGTCCTCTGGCTTGAGATGGCTGCCACCTATGGGTTAGATGATTGTCTGCCACCATTAAGCAATTGGTAATTAAATATAAAAAAAAATTCCTAAAAGGTGTAAAATTTTGGAATTTTTTTTCACGAAAATGCATTGTCACGCACAACGAGTCTGTGTGCAAAATGTCAGCTCGATTGGATCACGGGAAGTGGGTTAAAAAACGACCGAAAGATTTGTACGGTCGTAAGCAAGCAAGCAAGCAAGTGAACTTAATATAAAGGATTAAAAAAAAAGTACAGCAAATCAAACCCGATACAAGTTCAAGCATAGCAGCAGTGGCGGCTCATTGCATGTCCACTATGTGGGGCTGTTGTGAGTGACCTCTGAAAATATGGTGCTCTAATTAAGAAGAACTTCGTCATGTTATTGGCCTTCCGTGAACGTGATAAAACTGTCTTATCTACCAACGGCCGGCATTTAGAAACAATACGAAACAACACGCAAATTGCTGTCCCCATGAACTTCCAAGTCCACACTACGCAACCCCTTTGACACTGGCAAAAGCCGTGACCTGTTATATTTGCACAGTGCAACCTCGCGTTGTGACGTAGTAATTACAGCCATGGGTGCCTTTTTCACCGCCCTGAATGGGTCTCAAACGGCGTGGCTAAAATGCGAAGCTAATCGCAATGCACGAAGGGATATCTCTCACTCGGACGGCTTCACAGCCACCCTGAGACCTCCCCGAGGCACAAATCAGACTGTGGTGTTGCAACGGTTTCTAATATGAACAAATAAAAATGTTATCTTCATTAGGCAATTCAAGTTGAAAGAATCATTACAATTAAAACAAAAATTAACACAGAACTATTGATAAAAAAGTTTTTTTTTCTTAGAAAAATAATTTCTCATCTCCAGCTGCTTGGTGGTGGGGCAGCGCCCCAACGCCCCTAGTGGACGAACCGTGCCTGCAGAGACGACAGCAGAGACCTTACAACCAGTTGTATTGCCCACTAATCGTCAGAATTAAATCCTACAACCCGAGCCAACGATGCCACCTCTCAAACTCTCCAGCGGTTGGGGCAATCAGTATTGAGGGGCCGGCTCGCAGAGGGGAGTCCAAGGCTTTTCCCCAGGTTGGCATCGCCACCAGCGAGGTACCACCACCATCACCAAAAGCCACCGGCTGCCACCATGCATACCCACCTCGAAGAAGAGTAACACGCGCGCAGCTCCGGGCTCGACGCGGAGGAATGGGCCGAGACGGTGGGGGAACACCAGCTGCTCCTCCCACTCAGGGAGCAACGAGCGGTGAGTGCGCACGTCGCATGGCTGCGTGGTCAGAGGATGCTCCGTGTCGGAGGAGCCCGGCTGGCTGGGAGCTGCGGCAAGTTGCTCGCTGGCACGCGGCCACCGTGAGCGGGACGCAGGAAAGGGAAACCGTGTTAGAGGTCGGTAGCTTGAGACTGCTTAAGGGAGGTAATGTAGACTGATAGAAAATAACAATTTCTGACTATTTCATGTTTGTTAAATCTCTTGTGTTAACGTCTAAAATCCTTCAAGTTGAATTATGTATCCAAACACATCACTGAGTAACAACATATGTATGTTCTTTGGGTCTTTCGGTAAAGTCACGTACATAGGTTCAAAGCAAATAACAAAAACTACGACGTTTAGATCGCAACACAAGCGGTCATCAACCCATCTACGTGACTTTACCGAAAGACCCAAAGAATATAAATTCCTGCAGTCACGAAAGCTTTAAGTCAAGATTTAACATATGTATGCACGAACATATTTTGGAAGACACAACGAGAGCGATGATGACAATTAAGACGATGATGCTGGACCTGCAGTGTTGCGATGATTTTGATTATGGCAATAATAGTGATGATGGTAATGACAATGGACATGATCTTCTTAGTTCTTTCGGTAAAGTCACGTAGAAGGGAGATAATAAAATAATAAAAATGAAACATAAGTAAAATAATACAATATTCTGTTTTATTTTTATTATTTTATTATCTCCCTTATACGTGACTTTACCGAAAGAACCAAGAAGATGAATCCCTGCAGTCACGAAAGCTTTAAATCGAAAAATGGAGATGATGACAAATGTGATGATGACGATCATGATTGCGAGGATTATGACGATCATGACAATGATGATCATGAAGATAATGATGATGCCGACTGCAGGTGGTCACGATGACGACAACAACAAAGACGACATGATACTGAGCTCTCCCCACCCCCCCACCACACTCCCTCCCCTCCCACCAGTCCTCCTTGCGCACGTGTTGCCCCGTGGCAGCGTCCACCAGGTACACGCGCACCAGCGCACATGCGAGCAGCGGATCAGAGGCCAGGCGGTCAGTGCGGTGTACGAACACGCCCAGCGCCTGTTCGTCCTCCTCTCTCCGCTCCGCCTCCTGAGCCACCTCCATTGACGAGGCTTCCTTGCCGCCCGCCACCGCTGCAGTGTTACATCAAAGCGCCGCCACACTTTCCGTCAAACGCGCTTGTCAACGACGGCAGATCGCCAAGGGCGAGGAGGGAAACGCACGGGGATTTGAGAGCTTGCCCACATTATAGGCACGCAATAAGTATACATTCCTTTTTCTTGGTTCTTTCGGTAAAGTCACGTAGAATGGAAATAATAAAATAATAAAAATACAACATAAAATAATTCTCACGACGTTTCGGCCACAACGCAAGCAGCCGTCCTCAGGTGAAGACCAGGTCTGTCGGGGAGACAGCGTCTGAATGAAACAGCACCATGCTTGGAGCGTATATTTAAGCTGGGTTGGAAGGGGGGGAAGGGCGCCTTGACAAAAGAATTTGCAGGACGGCTGCTTGTGTTGTGGCCGAAACGTCGTGAGAATTATTGAATGTTTTATTTTTATTATTTTATTATTTCCATTCTACGTGACTTTACCGAAAGAACCAAGAAGATGAATCCCTGCAGTCACGAAAGCTTTAAATCGAAATATAAATTCCTCGTTCTAAGTATTGTTCAAGAGAAAAAGGGGATGAGTGGCATTGTGGTTAGCACTCTTGTTTATATATGTCACCGTATAGTTGGGCCTCAGAGGTCGGCTCCTCTGCTGCTCATTCTAAATACTCCCTTTGTGTCTGGACGACCCAGTGTCCGTTTAGAGTATTTGGTCCCTATACAGGTAGTCCTCGACTTACGATGGAGATGCGTTACGACGACCCCATCGTAAGTCAAAAACATTGTAAGTCAAAGATGGCCTAGCCTACCCAGGAGTCTTAAAGAATGGTGATAATTTAGCAAAACAGAGCAATGTACAGTACCGTACTGTATAAACTATATACTGTGTGTATTTATGAATTACAATACTGTATTGCGCAGTAAAATGTAAAGTAAAAAAACAAGGTAAATTCTTAGCCTACCTATATGAACTGCAATTTAATAGAAAAAATTTTCATGGAAACAATCCTATCTGCTATAAAAACTTTTAACATGCATTGGAACGTATCGTATCGTGGTAACCCTAAAATGAAATCGCTAAAGCTACGTATCATACGTACAATTTTGTCGTACCGCTATCGCCATCGTAAGATCGAAATATCGTAAGTCGGACCATCGTAACTCGGGGACTATCTGTACATTTCCACGTGATAAACCACGTCGTTGAACTATCATTTGTGGCCAGGTCGCTTCTCAAAAAGTGCTCTATAGCTCTGGTCCTTACCTGGTAAAGTAAAAAAGAAATAGTTTAGTGTTCATCTTCACCTTTCGCGTTCTTCTTCTTGGTCCTCCTGGCGGCTTTCGGTCGCCTCGCGGTCTCCTCGCCCTCCTCGGTGAGTGCGACCTCCTCGTCAGGGCGATCTGGACTCATGGCCGCTCTGCTCTTCTCGCGACCCTCCCTGCTCCGCCGTGGCCGAGGGACCGGTGGTTCGGGAGAGCCCTCGGCCGTGCGGACCTCCCTTCCTCTGGACGGCGTCCTCGACTTGACCTTTGCCCTCCGAACCGCTGGCAGGGGGCTATTGTCCAGGTCAGCTAGGGTCATGGTTCTAAACAAAATGCATACGAAAGCATAATGACGTACAAATTAAACAACTTACATTAGAAAAACATGCCTCGTTGTTTTTGAAAAAAGTAAATTCACATGTATCAAGTAGTAATATGTATTTCAGCCAACACAGATGAGCTGTCGAATTTGTTAGAACTCATCTAATCCACAATTTTGTTATCTACAGCCCCTAATCCTTGGAAATTCCAATTACCCGTGTTTGTTCATCATCCTATGAGCCAAGTTATTCCATTGACAAAGAGGCGCGCATCGCGTGATTAAAGCGGGCACTAAATGTATCTTATTATGTAATTGTTTTATCCCATAGGTGCTCCGATTTCCTCCTAATCGTATAAACACTCATTAATTGGCTGAAAACATGTTAATAGAGGACTGCATGGTTTGGACAGTTGTTGATGCTGCCTCACTGCCTGGCTGCATTTCCAGCTGGTCTGGGATTCCTCGACAATTGTAAGATGCAATTTGCATGAACGAAGAAGGCATTATGTAAAACTAGACATCATTAGCATTCTTATTTTTCTTATTCTGTGCACAACATATAAATAGCAAAAGGTGTCATTTTGTAAATAAAAAAGCCATTCTGACCTGTCTGCTTCTATCGTCTCGTTGTTCAGGGTCGGCTCCTTCCTGATTTTTATCTTCGTGACAACTTCTTCACCCTGAGTCATCGTTTCTCTTTTCTTTCTGGGCTTCTTGGGCTGGTCATCGCTGGGTGTGCTGGGTTCTAGAATCAGCTGCTGCTTATCCTCCTGGACAGGGGTGGAGTTTGGTGTTTATGTACCGATGTAACGGCAGACACACCGGTATACACGTAGGATTTCGCGACCAATATCATCCATAATAGAGGTTTTTGGGTTAGATCGCGTAAACATTTGAATGTGTCGTTAAAACCCGCCACCACCCGACACAGCCAACTAGTAAGGGTTGTCACGTAAACAGAACATGCCAATTCGTCACTAGTACAGCACACCGGTGTGTTGGAGAGCCAAGCTCTTATATATTTACGCGATCTAACCCAAAAACTTAAATTATGGACACCGGGAAACATTTGCCCTTTTGATGATTCAAACATTCACGTGTAATTGCACTACAAGCATGTACCTTTATGTTCATTAACACATCTATGTGTTTGTACACCCACAGAAAATTAACAAAACAAGATTAATATAAATTACAAAATTTATATCACGGTCATTGAATGTTATTTAAAATTATCATAAACCGCTCCTTTTGAATTTAGATAACTTTTAATTATATTACGGATTTGAACGATTGCTGTTTGTTGTAAATGTATTTTTGCATAAAACATTTCTACATTATTTGACACGTTATAACCCCCCCCCCTTGCAAAGGAGATATTATGCCTCATTAAGTTTCCACTTGACTCATGCTTTGGACACGGACCAATGAGTTCCTGCTTGATTCATGCAAGGGTGAAGTGAAACATGTACGGTTTCTGGAGCCAATAGTAACCACTTCAAAAGTGTACATAAACGTAACAGAGGCTGCCGTGACACAAAATGAACGTACTAGACTTGTAATCAAAAGATCAAATGTTCGATCTCCTGGCATAACATTTGAATCTCTTGAATCTCCCTGCCTCTCTTCGCCCAGCAGTATGAATGGGTACACCACACTTAGTTAATCAGTAGGGCGTGTGTGTGGCAGAGTATGAAGAGTTGCAAAAATTACCCGCAAGGCGGGACCTCTTTAAACTCCTTTAGTCAATCAATCAAGCTTTATTTTACGTGCCAATATCGCCCTCGGTAAAATAGGCGTCAGTGCACATTACACTGGAACGGGAAGAGTGGACGCCCTTCCATCAGTGACGGCATCAGCTAGCAAGTGCCAAGCTGCACCTTTACTTTTAAGAAACTTAATAAGCGGTGTCAATAAACACAAGACCTAAGAGTTCAACTGAATTACAATTCTCCAGGTGCAGCAATTAGCATGCGCACTGCAACATAAATCACCTGGTGTACAACTCAACAAACAATATTGGTTGAGATGATACTTGGCTGCTGCAGCTCCTTACTATTAAAAACGTCCCTCCCTTTATTACTGCTAATCCTACTTCCTCCCTTTATTACTGCTAATCCTACATAATACACGAGCATAATATGACTTTGAGACCCCCCCCCACCACCTACACATTCCACAAGTAGTGACTAATCCCATATCTGCATTTTCCATAAATATGCTAAATTCATTTTTCAAGGCGCTCTCCTCCTCTAACCCAGCTTAAATATACGCTGCCACGCTTGGTGGTGTTCATTCGGACGCTGTCTTTCCGACAGCCCTGTTCTTCACCTGAGGACGGCTGCTTGCGTTGTGGCCGAAACGTCGTGAAAATTTTATGTAATTGTAAAAAAATTATTATTTCATTATTTCCCTTCTACGTGACTTTACCGAAAGAACCAAGAAGATGAATCCCTGCAGTCACGAAAACTTTAAATCGAAAAAAAATGATACTTGAAGTCAGAATTGAGACCAGAATCAGAGCTAAAAGAATTAGCAGTTTCCAATACCTTGATTTTGTCCGATATTGTAAAGACCTCGCTGGTGGTGTAGCCTCCAGGGTCATCCTCATCTGGAGGGAGCAACGGCAACTGCCGTTTCTTTTTCTTCTTCTTTTTGATCTTTGCGTCTGTGGCCTCTATGTCCTCGGCCATGACATTGCTAGATTTTTTGGCAGTGGGAACCCGCTCCCGCTGCTTGTTCTTGTTGAAACGTGGACTCTGCTGCTCCTGGACAGCACATGACACAAAACAATGGGGGGGGGGGGGGGGGGGTGGAAACAAGTCAAGATATCTGTCGCTTGCCTAAAATACCAGGCAACCCAGCAGAATTTGTTAAACAGATCACACCCTCCTGATTGAGACTGAGATGTCAAAAACTGGTCCAGAATTTTCCTACTTAAGAGAATGCAGAGACACTTGTGCAGAAAGACTTTTTGGCTGATAAACCCAAATGTTATCCTGTATTATTTGCTCGTGATATTACATACTTTGTCTGTTTATTCATTTACTATATCATTACGCACAGTATGCGACGTTGATGCATATTAATGTTATGCTGTGAACGGCTTGTATTTAATGAACACTTATGCATATTGTCGTTTAAAATAGTTCATTAAAACAATATGCAGAGAAAATATCTTCTCCATCATCGCAAAAAAACGTGGTTATACGTTCATCTGTAGATAAATGAACTGAGAAACCCTTTCGATTTAAAGCTTTCGTGACTGCAGGGATTAATATTATTCGTTCTTTCGGTAAAGTCACGTAAAAGGGAAATAATACAAATAATACAAGTAAAACATAATAAAATAAAATTCTCACAACGTTTCGGCCACAACGCAAGCAGCCGTCCTCAGGTGAAGAAACAGAGCTGTTGGAAAGACAAGGACGGCTGCTTGCGTTGTGGCCGAAACGTAGTGAGAATTTTATTATGTTCTATTTTTATTATTTTATTATTTCCCTTTTACGTGACTTTACCGAAAGAACCAAGAATATGAGAAACCCTTTCTAGATTGTTATTGGATCGCCATCGTAACACTTGTTGTTGCTTGTATATGAGTCAACCAACTGCATGTCTACCTGGTTGTAGGTGTTGTGGAGAATGGTCTCCTCATTCTCGCTGCTCTTCTGCAGGTCCAAACTCCTACGTAGACTTTCCAGCTGCAAATACAACGAACACAGTCAACACACATAAAGTACAGAGAACTACTTAGAAACTATTTGTATTTTACCAGGTAAGGCCCACTGTGCAATATAGCTCTCTTTCAGAAGCGACCTGGCCACAAATGATAGCTCAACGAAGTGTCTTACCATGTGGAAATGTATAGCAGCCAGATACTTTAAACGAATGTTTCTAATTGTGGAGGGCAAAACCAGAGGAGCAGGATAAAATCAATGCGACCACGGGGAGAACATTCAAACTCCAAATATACAGGCGTCGTCAGCGTTGGAACGAACCCACGACCTCCTATATACCAGGCGAGGTAGTTAACATCACAGCATGCATGTATGTTGAACTTCTTTTGCACCACATATCGCCAACCGTTCTTATCAGAGGTGTGGGGAAAGGACAACAAACTAAACACAAAACGCAATTGTAATGAAATTAGTTTCCAATCTAGATTTAAAAGTGCAGAGCTCCATTGGTATCCTAATATCGGAAGGGCATTCCAGACGGCCGCAGAAGCTAATCTGAAAGCGTGCGATGCAGCATCTCTCTTTGTTCTCTGGGGGACAGCACACTTTCTACCCCAGCCTGAGCTCAGAAGTTAAGATGGGTCTTCATAGTAATGTCACATGACTATGAATAGGTATGAAAACTGTACGAGCTAATTATTGCACTCTTTTCGACACATATCTACCTAATTTCGAAATCCAGAGCACCGTTTAATCTAAACACACGTACATTATAATCTAACAATTGTTGCATTCATTTTTAATGGCAGACGCTAATCATTATATTGAAAGCACCAATTGACATTCTAAAGCCTTTACCAACCCTCCCTGCACATCTTATATTCCCATTTGCGGGTCACAAAATGAATATTTTTCGCATCTTTTTACCATCTCATTTGTATCGTTTCATATTTTTAAATCCTTTATATTAAGTTCGCTTGCTTGCTTAGGACCGTGCAAATCTTTCGGTCGTTTTTTAACCCACTTCCCGTGATCCAATCGAGCTGACATTTTCCACACAGACTCGTTGTGCGTGACAATTAATGTTCGTGAAAAAAATTTTCCCAAAATGTTACAATTTTTAGGACAAAAATATTATATTTAATTACCAATTGCTTAATGGTGCAATGCAATCATCTGACCCATAGGTGGCAGCCATCTCAAGCCAGAGGACGAGAGGACTCTAGCCGCCACGCATATAAAGGATTTATAGTGAAAAACTTTGTTTTTACTGGTTATACTTATTTGTTGCTTAGACAGTTTGGTTTACTCCATTAGCCCGAGCAGAATATTACCATACAATCTGCGTGTTTTACATAATCAATTATAACACACAATATTTCATGCATAAATTGAGAGCGTACAAATACATTTCAATCGGCAAATTCGTACATTGTAACGCGCCTATTTCCCATGGCTGCATTATTGTACAGTGCAGTGCCATAGTGGCGAGATGTTAACTACCTCTCCTGGCATATGGGTCGTGGGTTCGATCCCGACCTTGAGGCCTGTATATTTGTTCTCCCCATTGGGCGCGTGGATTTTTCTCCAGGTTCTCCAGTTTTTCCCTCCACATTTAGAATCAACATCATGCGTTTCGAGTATTTGGCTGCTTTAAATTTCTACACGATAAGCCACTTTGTCGAGCTATCATTTGTGGCCAGGTCGCTTCTGAAAAAGAGCTACATATCTTCTTGGTTCTTTCGGTAAAGTCACGTAGAAGGGAAGTAATAAAATAATAAAAATAAAACATAATAATATAATATAATAATATTATTTTATTACTTCCCTTCTACGTGACTTTACCGAAAGAACCAAGAAGATGAATCCCTGCAGTGACGAAAGCTTTAAATCGAAATTTAAGAGCTATATAGCTGAGTGGGCCTTACCTGGTAAAAAAAAAAAAACATTTTTATTCTAGATTTGAAGCTTTCGTGACTGCAAGGATTAATATACTCTTAGGTTTTTTCGGTAAAGTCACGTAGGTAAAAAATAAAAATAAATAATGATAATTATAGAAATAATAATAGAAATAAAATAATAAATCACGACGTTTCGGAGGCAACACAAGTCTCCGTCATCAGGTGGGACCGTCACAGCTAAATTTACTGTATCAAGTGAGGAAAAATCCAAGAGACAAGCTCTTAAATAGAGTATGAAAACATGTTTAGTTTAGCATGAAAAGGGTCACTCACGACGAAAGCGTCGCTCTCCGCCACTTTCTTCTTTCTCCTTTTCTTCTCGCTCGAGATTTGCCCGCCCGCGTATGACTTGAGGACATCCTCGATGCGCGTGCGCGTCGTGTGAGAGTGCTCCTCACCTCCCTCCGCCGTCACCCCTGCAAATTGACGTTCAAAATCGCTCTCCTCAGCGCGGCTATCACCGTCGTGCTTATTGGCAGTGCATCGTAACGAGATGAGGGCTTACATTTTACCAAGGCATTTTGCTTTGCCCACAGTGTACGTATGTATGGAGGTGGATTTTTTAAATCATTTATATTAAGTTCGCTTGCTTGCTTGCGTGCTTGGGTGCTTGCTTGCTTGCTTACGACCGTGCAAATCTTTCGGTCGTTTTTTAACCCACTTCCCGTGATCCAATCGAGCTGACATTTTGCACACAGACTCGTTGTGCGAGACAATTCATGTTCGTGAAAAATTTTTTTCCAAAATTTTACACTGTTTAGGGAAAACAAATTAAATATTTAATTACCAATTGCTTAATACTGGCAGACAATCATCTGACCCATAGGTGGCAGCCATCTCAAGCCAGAGGACGAGAGGACTCTAGTCGCCACGCATATAAAGGATTTATAGTGAAAAACTTTGTTTTTACGGGTTATACTTATTTGTGTATATATTGGGAATATGGTAGTGAGTAAAGATAAATGGGACAACTGCATTATAGTTGTATTACTATACAAGCTGATAATAGCCCTTCGCATGGATGGGTAAATAATTTTCCAAATTAAAATTCGAAATAAAACAGCATTGCGTGTTTTTTTTATAGTTCACACTCACATTAAGCAAAAAACTGTCATACTTAAGTAAAGCTGAAAAATATGGACCTGATAACATTACTGTACTCTACATTATTGTGTTTAATTGCAAAGTAAGTGATGTAAAAACATACAAAACGAACATAATTCACTCTTACAGTAAACGTCCATAACATAATTCACTCTTACCAACAGGCATGGCATCAGCTGTTATGACCTCCACTCCATGGCGAAGATATGTCTCCAGTGATTACACCTAGAAAGATCTGAGTGACAACACATTTCCATATTAATGTAACAAGTAATGTGCTAATTGTAAATGATGGGTCTCAAACTCTCAATCATCTTCACCTTCAGTGGTAATGATGGTCATCTGCTCATTCACCATGTGAAGTAATTGCCGAGTAGTGTAAATTTTGTTTGTAAAATTAGTGACAAATATTTAATGAAAACTTTTTTATTTTATTTTAGTTCACGATATGACTGAGTGAACAGAAATTATTCAGCATGATGATGACTCTGATCACCCACAAAATAACTCAGCATGACTATGATCACATTAAAGTAAGTACTGTAGCCTCAATGAAGACACAGACCAAGACAATTTAGTAATGTTATTAGTGACAGCAATGTATATGTTTGATTAAAAAATTAACCCGTAAAAACAAAGTTTTTCACTATAAATCCTTTATATGCGTAGCGGCTAGAGTCCTCTCGTCCTCTGGCTTGAGATGGCTGCCACCTATGGGTCAGATGATTGCCTGCCACCATTAAGCAATTGGTAATTAAATATAATTTTTTTTCCTAAAAAGTGTAAAATTTTTGAAAAAAATTTTCACGAAAATAAATTGTCACGCACAACGAGTCTGCGTGCAAAATGTCAGCTCGATTGGATCACGGGAAGTGGGTTAAAAAAAGACCGAAAGATTTGCACGGTCGTAAGCAAGCAAGCAAGCAAGTGAACTTAATATAAAGGATTTAAAAAGGTAAATGGATAAATATACAAAACGATCAACTTAATTCACTAATTGGCCTTGATAATCTAGGGGGGTTACTGTGAGCCCCTCACACCAACGTTACATTACTAAGAGGATACTACATTTTTGACTGCTTTAGTCACATAGAGCAAGAAAATAACCAAGTGAAAGCCACAGACTAAGACTCGACTAATATTTTACATGCTGTCGACTATAATAAAAGAGACCTGTTCGAATGTGTGCAAGCGTGGTCTACTTAAATTCGTATTTATTTCTAATCCATTAAAATATTTCCCGTCTGTATCTTTACTCCGTCATGCATTAATGAGTCATATACTGTAGAGGTGCGTTATATTTTTGCCGGTTTAAATCACATTTATAACTCTACGTGGACGTTATCCAACGTGTATTATAAATTCACTTGGTAGTTTAAATATCAATGGACATACATGTGAAATAGGAATTAACTGCAGTTAAATATGATACAGACGGGAAATCTGTGGCTGTATCGAAGAATGCTGAAAATCCCATGGATAGCCAAAACCACCAATACACAAGTTGTGCAAGATATGGGCACTGACAGGCAACTGCTGAAGACCATCATTAGCAGGAAGTGTTACTACCTAGGCCACATTGCCCGAAACGACCACAAATACCAGCTATTAAAGCAAATCCTGGAAGGAAAAATCGAAGGGAAAAAACGACCAGGATGGCCAAAAATGACATGGCTCAGTAACATCAAAACATGGCTACAATTAACAACAGCACAAACTCTACACGCCGTGCTAGACCGGGACCAATATCATCGTGAAGTCGCACACGCCGTTAGGCAGCAGTAAAGAAGAAGAAATATGGATTAACATAGTAAAAACTACAACATTTAGTTGATATCGCAAAGTGATGTACATTTGCAGTGTACGTATTATATTTTAAATGAAAATATATCAAATAGCGTTATTGTTTTAAGAATATAGAACACGCACGGGCGATCAATGTCGATGTAAATATTGATAGCACGGGCTATCAATACTGGATAAAGCATACATGTGATTGAAATCCCATTAAATCACACACCATGTAGTCTAGACTGGATGTTTCTTAATAATCATTAAGGTGAATCTATTGTGGATTTTTTTCCCCAAAACGTATTACCATTCTACTGTACAGTAGTAATACATTAACAGCACAATGTAACGTGTACTGAAAAAGAGCAGTACATCAAATATATAAAGGGTAAAACATATTTAAAATATACCATTGAAAAAATAAGCCCATGAACTTTAAAGAATGTGCAATGATTTAATGCTTAAATGCAACTTTAGAATGGTTTATTCTTAATCGTGTGAAAAGGCAGTGGAACATGACGGTTCGAAACCACGACCACCCTGGTTAATAACACAGGCGGCGGTGCATTAAACACAAATACGCTGCGTCTGCTTAAGAGTGTACGTTACTGGGAATAAAAGAACAGCCCATTGTGTGCCGGTGGCAGTCGAAATTTGCCAACGTTTGTTGAATCACCAGCCTTTTTTTATTGGGAAAAACACATAGCAACATCACCCCCTTCCCCCTCCTCTCATATGTTGGTAAAATACTGCAGACTACAAAATGTGACCTTTTAGCCAGAGAATAGGTTTTACCCTTTCTGGGAATAAATCAGGTGTTAAGATGTCCACGCACCAAATAGAAACCTTTTGGCACGGAATCAAGTCTGCATTAACCACACATCCATTAATTCTAGATTTGAAGCTTTCGTGACTGCAATGATTCATATTCTTAGGTTTTTTCGGTAAAGTCACGTAGGTAAAAACATTAAAAAAGTAAAATAAAATAAAATAATTATTTTATTTTACTTTTTTATGTTAATAAAATAATTATTTTATTTTACTTTTTTATGTTTTTACCTACGTGACTTTACCGAAAAAACCTAATAACACACATCCATTCTCCCATGGAGAAGCAAAATGCTCCTTCATGGAATAAATCAAAGGTGACCTTAGTAAATTTAAATAATCAAATAGTTGAAAATGATTTAAAATTAGTGTTGTTATAACAATTCTATATTTATTTAAAGTTGCGCATTTTGTTGTGACGTCACATTTCTCCCCCCCCCGTCACAAATGTCTGACCCCCCCCCTAGGTGCGTGACGTCATTTATGGCCGGCCCCATATAAGATTATGTGATTAACACACGTTCCAAAACAATACTGGTCGACCCATGACAGTTGACTCCAGATATTCACAACAAATCCACGTGATGTATGATGACATTAAACACACACACATGTTTATATATATAAAGCGAAGAAAACAGTGACAACATTTCAACGTAAATGTTCCTATTCTTGGTTCTTTCGGTAAAGTCACGTAGAAGAAAAATAATAAAATAATTTTAATATAAAACAATTAAAATTCTCACGACGTTTCAAACTGCAACACAAGCAAGCATCATCACCTGCTTGTGTTGCAGTCGAAACGTCGTGAGAATTTTTGTTTTATATTTTTATTATTTTATAATTTCCCTTCTACGTGACTTTACCGAAAGAAACAATAATATGAATCCTTGCAGTCACGAAAGCTTTAAATCTAAAAAAAATAAATGTTCCTATTGATGGCAATGGAGTTGGGCCTGGTCAATTCTAGCGCCCTGCCCGTTCCCACTCTCCCTCACGCGCGAACCAACCAACCAACCAACCGACCCAACCATCACACAACCAAACACGCACACGCTTATAACCCCACCGAACCACGTTTACCGTGCGCGCGATTCTTTTGTAAGTAATTCTTTTACAATTACAATTAACGCTGAACCCGTTAGTCGAGTGACCGTCTTCTCGGTGAGCAATGAGACGCCGTTACCCAGACGCCGAGCGCCCTCGCAACGGCGCGGGTGACACGTCACGTGCTCGCCGCTCAGCCAATGGGCGCGCGCCCCTTGCGTCACCGCGTGCGGTGGGGGTGGGAGGGGCTCAGCCCGATTGTGCCCCTCCCCCCCTCTTTGTGTGATTGTGACGTCATGGTCCAACAGTTGGAGTTTTCATCTTCTTGGTTCTTTCGGTAAAGTCATCGCGTAGAAGGGAAGTAATAAAATAATAAAAATAAAACATAATAAAATAATTCTCACGACGTTTCGGCTACAACGCAAGCAGCCGTCTTCAGGTGAAGAATGAGACACTACCAAGCTAGGAGCTTATATATAAGCTGCGTTGGAGGTGCAAGGGCGCCTTAACAAAAATAATGTGCATATCAAGAGGAATTTAGCATATTCATGGAAATGCGTAGGAGGTGGGTGGGGGGGGTTTCATAGTCATATTATGCCCATGCATTATGCAGGATCAACAGCACCAAGTTGGAGTTTTTTTTCGGTATAGTCCCGTAGGTAAAAAATTAAATTAAAATTAATAAAAAATAAAAACAATAAGATCACAACGTTTCGGAGGCAACACAAGCTTCCGTGTTCAGGTGAAACTGTCACAGCAAAAAATCTAGAATGGAATTTTTATTATTGTTTTTATATTTATTACTAGCTGTACTACCCGGCTTCGCCCGGGACTTGTATCTACCACGGCCGGCCGCCTTTGTCTCCCCAGTGGCGATGTTAATACGCTACAGTAGTTAAGTTACTCGTTTGAGGCAGAGTCGACCTAGGGGAGGTTCAAATAATCGTCACCGGTGGTGGCCGTGAGCGGGAATCGAACTGGGTTTGCCGGGTTGGTAGCGCAGCGTAGCGTTAAGCACTACACCCACCGCTCCTCACACACCACACACGCACAGACACACACACAGACACACACACAGACACACGCAGACACACACAGACAGAAACACACACACAGACAGCACGCTAACCACTACACTACCGCTCCCCACACACCACACACGCACACACACAGACACACACACAGACACACACACAGACACACACACACAGACACACACACACACAGGCAGCACGCTAAGCACTACACTACCGTTCCCCCTACACAACACACGCGCGCGCGTCCATAGGTACACATACACGCGCTTGCTGCAGACACACACGACTTTCAGGGTGCATACGGCAGTAAACGACTGAAATAATAAAGCGGCAATGCTGTGTAAGGAACGCCTTAGACCCGCATTATACATTTGTGTAATGCGAGCGTAAACACACAAACACACACAAACACATACACAATACACACACACATACATGCAGACACACAGACAGACACATAACACACATACATACATACACACACATACAAACACAGAAACACATACACACACATACACAGACACACACATACATACACACGAACACATCCACAGACGTACATACACACATACATACAGGCACGCAGACATACACATAAACACATACAAAAAAACCCACATACATACACACACAACAACAACAACAACCGCCATTCGCCACTAAGTGGCGGTGACGTCACCACGATGCTTGTGCCAGGCCAAGTGCACCTTGAGGCCACGTGAAGTGTCGAAAGCCCGCTGGCAGGAGGTCCGGCAAAACAACCTCCTACCTCCTCGCGGTGCCGGACGGGCAACACTGTCGTGGGCAGTGCTGTGGGGGGAGGGCCAATGCCCATTGGCCTCTCCCCTCATGGTGTCTGTGACCACCACAGTGGCTAAACGGGGGCTCTGGACGGGTGTGAGGGGCTGGTAACCCCTCCACCTTCAATTCATTACCACTAAACCACGAATTAAACATAAACCTGTAACAAATACACACACACATACATACACACAAACACATGCACACACATACATACACACATGCATACAGACACACAGACATACACATAAACACATACACACATACACATGACCCGGCTTCGCCCGGGACTTGGATCCACCACGGCGGCAAAACCGACATACATACACACACAGACATACACACAAACACATACACACACATACATACACACATGCATACAGACACACAGACATACACATAAACACATACACATGACCCGGCTTCGCCCGGGACTTGGATCCACCACGGCGGCAAAACCGACATACATACACACACAGACATACACACAAACACATACACACACATACAAACACACATGCATACAGACACACAGACATACACATAAACACATACACATGACCCGGCTTCGCCCGGGACTTGGATCTACCACGCCCAGCCGCCTTTGTCTCCCAAGTGCCGATGTTAATACGCCACACCAGTTACTCGTTTGAGGCTGAGTGGACCTAGGGGAGGTTCAAATAATCGTCACCGGTGGTGGCCGTGAGCGGGAATGGA
Organism: Lethenteron reissneri; assembly: GCF_015708825.2. NCBI lineage: Eukaryota > Metazoa > Chordata > Hyperoartia > Petromyzontiformes > Petromyzontidae > Lethenteron > Lethenteron reissneri. Next base: position 6,166,969 of record NC_083821.1, on the reverse strand, counting down.
ACTGGGTTCGCCGGGTTGGTAGCGCAGCGTAGCGTTAAGCACTACACCCACCGCTCGTCACACACCACACACGCACAGACACACACACAGACACACGCAGACACACACAGACAGACACAGACAGACACACACACACACAGACAGCACGCTAAGCACTACACTACCGTTCCCCCTACACAACACACGCGCGCGCGTCCATAGGTACACATACACGCGCTTGCTGCAGACACACACGACTTTCAGGGTGCGTAAGGCAGTAAACGACTGAAATAATAAAGCGGCAATGCTGTGCGAGGAACGCCTTAGACCAGCAACACATTTGTGTAATGCGAGCGTAAACACACAAACACATACAAACACATACACACACATACATACACACATACACACAAACACATACACACAGACATACACATACACACAAACACACACATACATGCACACAAACACATACACAATACACACACACATACATGCAGACACAGACAGACACATAACACACATACATACACACACATACACACACATACATAGACACACACATACATAGACACACACATACATACACACAAACACATGCACACACGTACATACACACATACATAGAGACACGCAGACATACACATAAAGACATAAAAAAAAACCCACATACATACACACACACATACACACAAACACATACATACACATACATACACACATACATAGAGACACACAGACATACACATAAACACAAACACACATACACATGACCCGGCTTCGCCCGGGACTTGGATCCACGATGCCCCGCCGCCTTTGTCTCCCCAGTGACGATGTTCACACACGACAGCAGTTACGCTTTTGAGGCTGAGTGGACCTAGGGGAGGGCCAGGTCCGTTTCAAATAATCGTCAGCGGTGGTGGGCGTGAGTTGGAATCGAACTGGGGTCGCTCAAGCAGCTTAATGACTGTTTGTACAAAGAACATATAAAGAATCGATTATAATAACCAGGCAAGAGTCCACATTATAGACTGCCAGTACACGCACTCAGCTTCATAAGCAGGCTAGAGTGTACATGATAGAGTGGCAGTACGCTCACCGAGCTTAATAAGCAGGCTACAGTGTACATGATAGACTGGCAGTACGCTCACCCAGCTTAATGAGTATTTGTACAGTGAACATTAAAGTAATCGATTGTTGGCGCGTTGGGTTTAAAAGTAATATTAATAGCACACATTGTGGTGGGGGTGTAGTGAAGAGTAGGAAAAACTTTGATGAATTTACCTCAGAGTGGCGTGGTGGGTGTCGAGGCCTAGTAGCGTGCAAAGCCTGCGGCCTCGCCTAAAATTGTCGGCTTGGAAGAGGCAGGGTACGGGTGGCGTTCCTTCCCCCCCCCCCCCTAGCGCTCCAACAATACTGTGTAATGGCTATTATTTAATTAAATACGGAGCTTATGAAAGTGGCGAAGGCGTGGCTAGCCATTGGCAGGGGCAACCGCCGTCCAATGAAACTGCAGCCCTTGGCGAAGGCGTGGCTAGCCGTTGCCAGGTCCAATGAAAGCGGCGAAGGCGTGGCTAGCCGTTGCCAGGGGCAACCGCCGTCCAATGAAAGTGCGTATGGGCCAAAGTCCACACACACACACACACACAGACAGACAGACATGAACGATTTTATATATATAGATTATGATTTAATTTTGTCGTGATTTAATTTTGTTATTTTCATTTATTATTATTTTATTATTATTATTTTACCTACGTGACTTTACCGAAAGTACCTAAGAGTATGAATCCTTGCAGTCACGAACGCTTTAAGTCATGATTTAGTTTCTTGTACTTCCCCCGAAACCTCTGATTAGCACGGTTAGCTACGTACGGTGCGAAAGAAGTTCAACATACATACGATATGGTCAGTCTGATAGACCGAGTCCTCGATGAATTAAGGGGCGAAATTGTTGGGAACGGTAACTTCGGAATTAACGATGGAAGAGTGATAAGGAGCAAGTGTGACTGGAGTGGATCAATGACTCCTGGATCCTCGATGAAGCTGGCTGCTTTACCTTCTGTCAAATGCAGTGGAGATAGGAATTGGGTGCTCCAACTCAAATTTAACAACAACAAAAATTAACCCGTAAAAACAAAGTTTTTCACTATAAATCCTTTATATGCGTGGCGGCTAGAGTCCTCTCGTCCTCTGGCTTGAGATGGCTGCCACCTATGGGTCAGATGATTGCCAGCCACCAATAAGCAATTAGTAATTAAATATAATTTATTTTTTCCTAAAAAGTGTAAAATTTTGAAAAATAAATTTCACGAAAATTAATTGTCACGCACAACGAGTCTGTGTGCAAAATGTCAGCTCGATTGGATCACGGGAAGTGGGTTAAAAAACGACCGAAAGATTTGCACAGTCGTAAGCGCGCAAGCAAGTGAACTTAATATAAAGGATTTAATTACAACTTCTTCCGAATGTGTGCTTTGTACAGTAGTAATAATGTTCTCGTCCCGCCATAGGAACGAGGAACTTCCACAAGCGGTTGAGGGCTGTGGACAGGAGTTGGCACTGCCTCAATGCTCATTTGAGCAGGAAGTTACTTTTACATGAATAATTGTTCACAGATAAACAAGGCTTTATCTTCTTGGTTCTTTCGGTAAAGTCACGTAGAATGGAAATAAAAAATAATAGAAATACATATTTTATTATGTAATATTTTGAATCCCTGCAGTCACGAAAGCTTTAAATCGAAATTTAAACAAGGCTTTGTCAAGGAAAAGCAAACCAAGCTTATTTGATGCCTTCTTAAGCTAAACTATTGATATAGCCATTTCATGAATTGGTGGGAAGAAGACCGCTTGTGTTGCGATCGAAACGTCGTGGGTTTTTTGCTTTTATTTTTTTTTGTTTACGTGACTTTACCGAAAGAACCAAGAATATGAATTCCTGCAGTCACGAAAGTTTTAAGTAAAAAAATAACTCGAGACTATCTCGTAAATACCATAACACATTTAAATAAACTAAAACTTACAAGTCGATTAACGCATATATTCATTTTTCGGATACTCTGTATATATCCATAATATTGGGTTTTTTGGGTTAGATCGCGTAAATATATAAATGTGTCGTTAAACCCGCCACCACCCGACACAAACAATTCGTAAGGGTTGTCACGTAAACATAACGTGCCAATTCGTCACTAGTACAGCACACCGGTGTGTTGGAGAGCAAATCCACAACATTTATAATCGGAGTACGACGTTTCACCAGTAATTACAACCAGCATCATCAGGCGACAGCCAGATTTGTGGAGAAATCCTGTTTTTATATTTACGCGATCTAACAAAAAAACTAAAATATGGATGATATTGGTCTCGAAAGCCTACGTGTTAAACCACCCTCCATATACAGGTTGCTTACACATTTTTTTACACTTCTGAGAATTTGCAACAATGCCACAAAATGTGCAACAATGCCACAAAATGTGCCTCCTCCAGGCTCTCGAGACCACCTGGAGAAGATTCCAGGCCTGTGTTGACAATGATGACGAACAAGTCACTTTGTGAATTTTTGAAGCTATTAACATACATTTGTTATCATGTTAAAGTATTATTATCCGTTCTTTTCCCATTAAAAACAAAAGTCCCATACAAAAAAAGTGCTAACATGTTTTTGAAGCACTCAGCACATTCAGCCTGATTTACCAAACGCCCAATGCGAGTGCCCCCGCAGCCACCGTAGAAGCCGCCGTTGCCCCGGAAGTGAAGGCGGCGGGGGGCCGTCGCCCAGAGAAAAGCCTCAACGCGAGTTAAAGCGACGCGCAGAATTGGACACAAACATCGCAAATAATAAACAACAACAACAACAGCAGCAACAACAAACGCCACAAACACACTAAACACGGCCCTGCCAGCCGATCCCGTCAATTGCTTCTGGCGTATCGACCACCTCTATCACCACCACCACTCGCCGACCATTGGCAACCTACCAGGCCTCAGAGGAGCGGTGAGTTGGAGACACGATAGCGGCGACGCTTCATTAATCGACTCTTCGTTACTTCGCGTGCTGAGTTGTGGTCGTTTTAAGGGTTCTAGCAACGTTTTGATGGCGTTGCTTGAGGTGGGAGGGGGGTGGAGATTTGTTTGTGTTAAGCGGCGTCTCTGGTGAGGCCTTCACTGTGGCGGCGACGGCGGTGCATGTAACCGGTCAGAATAGCGAACAACTTTAGCTTCATTGCTTGTGGTGTTGAGACTATGCGACCGTACGGTGTGAATCGTGTGAATGTTTTGGATGTAGGTGTGTTGGGAGTCGGTGTTTGTGTTGCTTACCAAGAGGCTCCGTCGTCGGGGTGTGGAATTGTCATAGCCCGCGTAAGCCAAATTACTAAATGCTTGAATCACAATTAATAACGGATGAATCGCTGCTTCTAATATGATTCACGGTTAAAATTATATACTTAGTAATGGGCATTAAGTAGATGTGGGTAAGTACAGTCGCGGTCGTACAATAGTCAAATTGGCCCCGTCACGGGAATGTGGAATTTCCACCACTGGCCAGGGCAGAGGAACAAACAGCTGTGCGAGATTAAAGAACAGCGACTGTAATTGGGATATTTACATATTTTCACGATGATTGCTTATCATAGGAATGTTTTTTGTTAGACAGTACAGCTTCAATGGACATTAAATGGGTCACGGAGTCCATAGAGGCAGTTCAATGCGATCTTGCGAGTCATTAGTGACCCCCTATTGAGTAGTCGTAGGAATTTGATGTGAAAATGTTCAATGGGTTTTTATATTGGATATAATTAACATTTGTTAATGTAAATTAAAACAATATTTTACGCGCAGTCGGACATGAAGACGTGTTTTTGCCGAGGTTATTCACATTGACGAGGTTTTATGAAAATTGGATTGGAAAAATGGACATAAAAATTAATGTAGGAAATGTTTGTCGATCAGCTTTACCAATGAAACATTGAACTGCAAATGTAAAAAATACTTAAACAACACTGCACAATTGAGTTCAAGATATGTTGGCTCATAACTAAGTCACGTACAACTTGTTTTTCAAACTATGTGATTTGAATCGCGGGGACACAGCTAAAAACAAACTGAATATCTATTCCTGGGATAGTTATTGAAGGAGGACCACAATGAAAATGATGAAATACAAATTTTAACAAAAGAAGATTGGCGTGCATTTGTAAAACTGAACTTAAGAGTTTTCTCAACCAGATCAGAGATATGTTTATTCGGTTCCATCTTTAATATTAGTCATGTGCACATCTGAATGTGTATTTTCGTTGATAGGACGATGTCTTAAACTGTCAATGAGAATGAAAGTACAGCAACGAGTTTACGGCCTTGTATAATAGCATACAATATTATAGTCCAGCGCTTCGAAGGTAATAAATGCCGTTGAACCTATCTTACTGATTGACAGCTTACTCATGGGTTCACGTTACAATATCATTTACACCACAAGACCACATGTACCACACTTCTCCACACGTGTCTTCATAAATATTCTAGCGTATGATGGGTGCAAAATGCATGCATAAATGAGACCCTTTTCATTTTTGCACCATTGCCGCAATTTCCATAAGTCAATGAAGGAACACACATTGTGGATATGTTTATGTTGTGGAAACGTCCCACTTTTCCATCACAGTAATTTCATACGAATAAGGCATTTTTACCGTTCCTTCTCAGATGAGTTTGTGTTGTTTGTAATGTGGCATTAGCTGAAGGAACGATGCTCAAGCAATGGTTATATGAGTGTTATCCAGAACAAAGTACATAGTTTATAGCACTTACGACTGGATAACTCAAAATAAATAATGCCACGTTTATCCAGGAAATACTGACAGTCTGTTAGATTTCTTCAATCAGGTTCTGCATTGGGATGTTTAACCAATAACTTAAAACATTTTGCACAAACTGGAAAGTGCCTTTATTGAGTCTCGTGTCGTTACCAAGATTACTAAATTAGATTGTTTACATCAATCTGGCGATGAGCATTCTGAACAAATATATCCCGTATTCTTTGGTATCCCAGCAGCATTTTAATTAGGCAGCTCCTCCACTTGTTTTAAAAGCAAGAGCAAAAGTGACTAGGTTTAAAGTTGAATATCACACTAAAATATGTGGCCATGAGAAAAATCTGGTAGATTTAATGCGATATCCATGTATTTGCATTCACCATTTAACCCACATCTGCCTATTATGTATCTCAATGGAATCACACCTGGTTAGGTAAAGATAATCTTTATATTTAATATTGTTTAACAAATTATTTTATACAGATGACACGTCTCTAAAGATTGCAGAAACAGCAATCATTTAAAGAGAATCCCTGAAATAAATATCAATGTCGGAATCAACTTGATATCATACGCAGAAGTGTGGTGAAGTGGGGAGATGGTAATGGGAGGAGGCGTGTGGAACGAGGCAGGCAGGGATGGAAATGCTGAGTGGGAGAGAGTGGGTTCTGTTAAGACAGTTGGGGCAGGTTTTTCACAAACACCATCCGATAGGTCCCTGATCTCCTTCGGACATACAGCAGCATATCTTTATGGCTTCTCTGCTGCTCACCATCACGATGAGCGCAGCGTTAAAACTAGACGATAGTGATCCCTTGACTGCTTTCACTCAATTAATCAACAGACGGAGCAGGTGGCTGCCTTTTAGCCCATGAGGTTTTAAGAGGGCAGGGCTTCAACACAAATATGCAGTGGGGTGAAGTGTGAAACATTGTCCCAGATTCGTTCTTACCAGCGATCGTGACTCAATATCAAGTGAAAGGTATGACTTGCTAAACCATTACCCATTTGATGAGCTCGCTCATTAACTAGGTTCAGAATTTCAACATTGTCAAAGTAAATAGTATTTCAAAATGTAAGTATAAGATGACTACTGAACATCACACCATCTATATAGAGCTACACACAGCTTAGCTCCTGACATCTGCAACATAATAAACCACGTTTTACCGTCAAATTTTTCTTGCGCAAACTTTCATGGCTTTACATATTCTGTGAATAATGTTGCGTATATATTTTTCTCATTTTGCGAGTTTTACACAATTGTAATTGTGCGTTTGGTATCCAATGCTGCTGCTTTCTCTACTGATTACTCTCAAGATACCTGCGAAAATTAGATTTTTCATCTCACAGGGGATTTCTTGTGTTAAATATTTCCAATAAATAAGGAGGAAATCACATGCAGGCTAATGCTGTCTACTGCTGTCTGTACATTGGTATTCAGTCTGCCCAGTAAAATATGTACCCATTAGTTGCCATGTGCAATTAATTTCCACAGTTGAAAGGTGAAATGCATTGGGGATGCTTCAGTGTTTCTCACTGGATACTGCAAAGATACTCAGATCACTCATGATTCTACTGCATAAGTTTTCGTGGTTGAGATGTTTAGTTCGGGCTTGTGGCTTCGAGTTGAATCGCGTCTTGTTCAGCATGATGCCCGACTTTTCGCTTCACATGCTGAGGGTTTATTTAGGAACGTAGGCACGTATATCGAAACATCGGACAATTCTGAACAACACGCGGTACAAACGATAACAGTATTTTCAGTTTTACGTATGTTAAACTTCTTTCGCACCATACGTAGTCTACCATGCTAATCGTTATATGTATTGTATAATTTAGCATTTAACTCTTTATTTAAAGAGAGGGTCGTCGCTGTCTCTGGCGTCTGGCAGTTCGTCGTCATTGATTCAAGTGAGCCTGACGACTGATGACACTTGTATGTTCAAACTGGTCCAAATTTGCTTGCGCTGAATTAATGCTGCTGAGATTATGCACTCCCAGAAGGCCGTGCCACCGATGGGTTGAGTAACGAAATTGCTAATTAATCGGTTCATTCTGATGAACCCAGTTTACTTGTCTGAGTCCACCACGGTAATCAATGGCCTCTCTCGCCCGCCGTAGCTGACACAGCGAGCGACGCTTGCAGCACCTGGGTACGTCGCGACACCATGGACGCCCCTGGCGGGGAGCCCTTGTCTCTCGACATCCTCATCACCAACGTGGTGTGCGTGTTCCGCACGCGCTGCCACCTCGACCTGAGGCACATCGCCCTGGAGGGAGCCAATGTCATGTACAAGCGCGACGAAGGGGTGAGAGCACACGCCATGGGTTCCATCAGTCTTGTGCACATTCAGTCGGGGTGACGTCTTATGTAGTCTTATGTAGTTTTTGCAAGAGGTGTCAGTTTTGTTGCCAGATAGAAGGGTAAAGAACCAATTATCATATTTTTACTGGCAAATGAGGTCCCCATAGTGTAGATGTTTGCCCCGAGCTCTCATACTCTGATGGTGCATTGTCTTTGAGTTGTGCGCCTTTTGGCGTCTTCTGGTCCAACCCATGTGAGACTAGGCTCGAAGGAAAGCTGTCTCGGGTGTGGACCAATCAACTTCAAGGACAGTGCACATTATCAGAGTTATGTCTTTTGTTTGTATTTATGACTGCAGGTATTGCGGTCTATGCAAACATGACTCCTTGTAAAAAGGTGTCAGTTTTGTTGCCAGATAGAAGGGTAAAGAACCAATTATCAGGTGGCGAGATGTTAACTCCCTCGCCTGGCATGCAGGAGGTCGTGGGTTCAATCCCGACCTTGACACCTGTATATTTGGAGTTTGCATTTCTCCCTGTGGTCGCGTGGATTTTTCTCCGGGTCCTCCGGGTTTTCACTCCATATTTAGAAACATGCGTTTAGAGTTTTTGGTTGCTATACATTTCTACACAATAAGCCACTTCGTTGAGCTATCATTTGTGGCCAGGTCACTTTTGAAAAAAAGCAAATAGCTCAGTGGGCCTTTGTGGCAAAATAAAAAAATAAATTTCGTTGAACTACAAACGCTGAATTTTCATGATTCTGGGTGATGTTCTGATTTAGGAATCAATCATTTCTCATCCAATATTAATTATCATGTTTTATTGCATACAGTATTGTTCGACTCATTAGATAAAAAAAGAACATTAGCTTTGAATTTTCATGTAATTTTCATTAATCTTTGTACTAATTTCTCACTTGCATGTGTCAAATAATATTCATTGATTAATTGTCGCATCACTATTAGCCAGGATATTTTACCACAGGGTCCTGTATTGGGCTGGTTTCCTTGATAAGGATATTTTGCATTTGGGAAGAAACTGAATTTGCCTTAAGAAAACCTGTTGAAATGAAGACATAACAATAACATGTGTGCATGGGCAGGTTCACAAACCTACTTTCTGTACTGCCATATCCTAACCATGTGCCGTTATGCCCAGGCTTGGTTGTAGAGCAATATTGTGGCCAAAGGAACTTGCATTGTGGCCAAATAAACTTTATATTTAGCAGTAGTAATCTGTTATTTGCATGGGAATTATACAAAATAGGGCTTTATTTATAAAAAAATGTTTTAATACTATACATACATAATGGGATAAAATTTGCGGTGCATATATGCTTCAAATAGGTTTACATCATGATGAATGTAACATTTTCCATCAATACGTGTATGCACTGCAATGTATACAGCATTAATTGTAGCGACGTTTCGGTCTGCGTAAAGTATTTTTCAAATTGGAGCAGTAGAGCAATGGTAAAACTCAACAAAATCCTCAATAACGCTGCCCGAAAAAGATGCAATACGTGACGTTTCAGACAATGGTCATCACTTCGTGACGCATATACGATGACATTGTTAAAGGTCCATTGCCCATAGCACATATCCTATTAAGAATGGCCACTGACTAAAATGTTGCCTATTTATACACAGTTTCCTTTGGGGTAGTGTTACTTATGAATGTGAGTTTTGGTTATTTGTCTTATGCACCATTGCCAATGCAGTATCACAACATTTTTTTTTTAAATATATAATGGTAGTGACTTAAAGCTTTCGTAACTGCAGGAATTCATATTCTTTAGGTCTTTCGGTAAAGAATATAATCTTCTTGGTTCTTTCGGTAAAGTCACGTAGAAGGGAAGTAATAAAATAATAAAAAGAAAACATAATAAAATAATTTTTATTATTTTATTACTTCCCTTCTACGTGACTTTACCGAAAGAACCAAGAAGATGAATCCCTGCAGTCACGAAAGCTTTAAATCAAAATTTAAAGAATATAATGTTAGTGTTTTGCATGAGACTCGCTTTAATCCTGGCAGCTATGCCCTTTGTGTGACCTCTGCGAAACCTGTGCTGCCACATTTGTCTTGGTCACAGTGGGGCCTGGCATGACCGTTTGTGTGTGCGTGCAAACCCCGACTGTGCACAACAGAAGGTGCTCATGAAGCTGAGACGACCTCGAATCACGTCGACCATCTGGTCTTCAGGGAAGGTCATCTGCACGGGAGCCACAAGGTAGGAGTGTGTTTATTCAAACGCAGGACAGCTGATATGAAAATGTGTATTACACACCACGTGAGGGAAACTTGGTCAAGTCCTGCGTCCTCAATAAAGCATAGGCGCATGCAGCAGTGTTTTTAATATAGATGTTGGTGGCTGCCAAATAATTTGAGAATGTGTCACTGGAAACAATTGAGTTTCCTTGATGACGGAATTATTTTCAACATCTGAGTGCCAATTGCACAACAGAGTAAGTAAATTGATGTCAGAGGTTGCTTTGTTTGCTTAATTAAGACGTAATGGTGTGATTGTGCCTGTGTCTGATATCTCATTATTAAAACCCTTTGGCTGCCACCTTATCTTATCTATTGCATTTATCTAGCAGGAGTAGAAATGCATGGCGGTTGCCATAGATTTTATAATTGCCTCATCACCTTTGGTTCAAATACCCGCTGTATCTTAAATAACACATCTCCTGAAAGTTTCCATCCTCAAGCCAGAGTTGCATGAGGAATCGCACGGTATATGTGTGGGCAAAATTCACCCTCAACCAATGGCTGGGTTAGTATTTCCTTTGCAGTTCCAGAATGAGGGTTGGACACCACTTACGCAAGATGGGAGTTATGGAGAGAGATCGGCCCGCGGTTTTCACACGCGCGCACGCGAATGGTTTTGCCGTTGTGACGCTAAGGCTGACTTCCATTTCCTCCCCCCCCCCCCCTCCCCGTGCAGTGAAGAGGACGCGAAGATTGGGGCGCGGAGGTGCGCCCGATGTTTACAAAAGCTGGGCTTCAAGGTGCGGAACTCGCGTTAAACTTTCCCGCAGGAAACGCTGTCCTGAGTATTCTTAGTGTGCGCTTGCAGAAGGTTATTCAAACGAGAGGACGCTGGCTTCCATCTCGTTTAAAGGTCGTGTTATGTACACTCCTTTGCATCTCCTTCTTGTCCAATAAAACTAAAGTCTTTCTCTGCAGCTTGTGTAAGCCAGAATCGTGATCTCGCAATTTACTGAAGTGTTGGTTTTTTTCTTCCAAATCCACATGGTTTTCAGTCTGTATGCCCAGCGAAATCAATTTTCAAACACTCAAGGAAATATGATTTAAAATATGATTTAAAAGGTAGTTTTCTTTTCATCAATAGCCCTGGCATTCAGGCTGTGATAATTCGTCATAACTGTGTGCTGAATAATTGCATTGATAATGGAACGTTTAAGCCAAACAACAAACAGCTCTGGTTCGTCGGCATCCCATGCCAACAACACTAATTCATTGATTAAAGTAAATTCTTGCACGCAGATAAATGCATACAATCACACGTTTAAGAAGTGACTAATTACAACTTTGCTAATTATTTGAAGATCCTATACAAATGTTAGATTGGTGGTAATGCACTGAATTGAGAGTACAAATGACACGTAAAAGAATCAGGACTTGACTCCGACTCCAAATAATGGTGATGGAATTAGCGGGGGGGGAAAATGTGTCAAACTCCAGTCAGGCATTCCATAGCACGGTAGTGATGTCATGTTAACACACCGTTTCACACCGTTTCTGGCGGTAATATCTCTTCAATGCCATGGCAGCACACTCGGTCGTAACTTTTAAGTGTTTTTGCTCATCAATGAAGCTTTCAGCTCATATTGGACAGCCTCGGGCATAGCATGCAGCGTCGGTTAACTTCTTTGTATTTACAAGTTAACATCTTTCTAGATTTGAAGCTTTCGTGACTGCAAGGATTCATATTCTTAGGTTTTTTTGGTAAAGTCACATAGGTAAAAAATTTAAATTAATAAAATTAAAATAGAAATAAAATAAAAATCGTTTCACCTGAAGACGGAAGCTTGTGTTGCCTCCGAAACGTCGTGATTTTTATTTTATTTTTATTTCTCCGTCTTCAGGTGGAACGGTTCCACCTGAAGACAGAAGCTTGTGTTGCCTTCGAAACGTCGTGATTTTTATTTTATTTTTATTTTACTTTTATTAATTAAAATTTTTTACCTACGTGACTTTACCAAATAAACCTAAGAATATGTTAATATCTTTGACACGCATCCATTACTGTTCACATTTTAGTATAATGGTCACCCTTTTTCTGTTATATGTTTATGTAGATTGATTTGTAATTGTACTATGATCAGTTTGGAAGTGATCTGCTCTAGCTGGCTTGTGCTGAAGGGGATTTATTATTCAACATTTATTTATGTTCGTGCAATGTTTGGGATTTCTACCGTGACACAGTTGACTATTGCACTGATTTCTATTTTTAAATCCTTTATATTAAGTTCGCGTGCATGCTTGCTTGCTTAGGACCGTGCAAATCTTTCGGTCGTTTTTTAACCCACTTCCCGTGATCCAATCGAGCTGACATTTTCCACACAGACTCGTTGTGCGTGACAATTAATTTTCGTGAAATTTTTTTCCAAAATTTTACACTGTTTAGGGAAAACAAATTAAATATTTAATTACCAATTGCTTAATACTGGCAGACAATCATCTGACCCATAGATTGCAGCCATCTCAAGCCAGAGAACGAGAGAACTCTAGCCGCCACGCATATAAAGGATTTAGAGTGAAAAACTTTGTTTTTACGGGTTTACTTGTTTTCAGTGCGGTACGTGATTTTATTTGTTTTACTTTGTCGTTTTGGTGACCTCTTGCAAACGAGACTATCCTGGTCTCTTGAGTAGTCACGTGCGTAAACAAAATGAAATTTAAATGTCTACAGGAGGTGTTTGTTTTTTGTATCGGACCTTCCTGTGAGATGTAACTCCACGACTTGTTATTTTATCGACTTGTAATTTTATATATTGCTTAGGCTGCGCTGTTGATGCTTCTGTTTGTTTTCAACACAGGTCCGATTCTGCGCCTTCAAGGTGGTGAATGTGCTGGCCGTCTGCTCCATGCCTTTTGAGATCCGTCTTGTGGACTTCACCAAAACGCATCGACCAATAGCCAGGTGCTTCCTATGCATGGTCACGTGATTGACTAACTGGTATGCTGTTAAATTTCGATTTAAAGCTTTCGTGACTGCAGGGATTCATCTTCTTGGTTCTTTCGGTAAAGTCACGTAGAAGGGAAATAATAAAATAAAATAAATAAATAAAATAAAAACATACAATAATTTTCACGACGTTTCGGCCACAACGCAAGCAGCTGTCCTCAGGTGAAAAACAGGTCTGTCGGAAAGACAGTGTCTGAATGAATTCACAGGTCTGTCGGAAAGACAGTGTCTGAATGAATGTATTCAGACAGTTTTTCCGACAGACCTATTCTTCACCTGAGGACGGCTGCTTGCGTTGTGGCCGAAACGCCGTGAGAATTATTTTATTATGTTTTTTATTTTATTGTATTATTTCCCTTCTACGTGACTTTACCGAAAGAACCAAGAAGATAGGTATGCTGCTGTTGGATTGTGATTAGCACAGTAAGACCCACATTTACGTCTCCCCCACTCTTACGTGGTTTCGCAAACACATCGTCACTTTATGAATACCGCTACCTGATTTGCGTCGCCTCCACCCACGATCACGTCGCTGACAGCATCGTCCATCCTTTCTCGTATCCGTCACCTCGGCATTCTCTTCCAGCTGCCCTGTGAATCGCGTTGATTGATGTTTCGACATTCATCACCGCTCTTAGGTTTTTTCGGTAAAGTCACGTAGGTAAAAAACAATAAAATTAATAAAAGTAATAATAAAATTAAAATAATAAATCACGACGTTTCGGAGGCAACGCAAGTAAATTTAGCTGTGACGGTCCCACCTGATGACGGAGACTTGTGTTGCCTCCGAAACGTCGTCATTTATTATTTTATTTTTATTATTACTTTTATTAATTTTAATTTTATTATTTTTTACCTACGTGACTTTACCGAAAAAACCTAAGAGTATGAATCCTTGCAGTCACGAAAGCTTCAAATCTAGAATTCATCACCACGCCTTTCAGGAACGCATCCCCGATGGTAAACCGGGGTATTACTGTACGTGCATTATCGTATTATAAGCTGGAATTACACTAAACATTGCCGTTTTTAATTACTGGTCATGAAGAAACAACTTCTTGTTGTATATAGCTATCTGATACAGTGAATCTCAATTGAGTCAAGTATATGTCTTATATTCTTTGGGTCTTCCATATATGTCTTACGATTAATATTGAATTTGGCCCGTTAGAAAGACGATTGTCTGGTCTCTCCGTCGAATTTGGTCACTCGTTATGAAGTAAATGCCTGCACTCGCGATACATGTATCAAATCGTGGATGTTACAAAACGAGGTGTTTTTGAAAAATACAGGAACTACTACTTTGAGACTGCATGAAGAGCGTAGCAAGCTTCAAACAAATCAGCAGAGAGGTCGTGGTTATATATACTACCCGTATTGCTCGCAAGGTTTAATTTACGGGGCGTCTTAAGCTCGACAACATGGCTGACCCATTGCATTAGCATGACACTCGGTGGGGGTATCACGTGGACGGGACTGCACTCATTCAGAGGAAACATGAAACCTAGCCCCAGGGTTCGGCCACCGTGCCTCTCTGGAGCCGCGTGTGGTGGGCTCTTTAATGGGATGGGACACTGTGGATTGCCTTGGTGACAACAACATGCACGGTCAAACTATATTGTTAAAGAATAAGGAAGGGGGGCAAAAACTAAATAGATCTTCTTGGTTCTTTCGGTAAAGTCACGTAGAAGGGAAGTTGTGGCCGAAACGTCGTGAGAATTATTTTATGTTTTATTTTTATTATTTTATTACTTCCCTTCTACGTGACTTTACCGAAAGAACCAAGAATATGAATCCCTGCAGTCACGAAAGCTTTAAATCGAAACTAAATAGATGCAGTTTATTCCATCACCCTATTTAATTTTGTTTATTTAAGTCAGAATGTGTTTGTCACCTGCTGCTGTGTTTGTGTACAAGTAGCTCTGCGTTTGATGAGGCTCTCGAACTATTTTGGTCAATACATTTTAAAAAATGGCTCTTCTTCTTCGAAAGGTTGCCTACCCCTGACCTCGAGGGTGAATCTTGTGCGATGTGCTGTGTTACAGCAGGCTGTGTGTGTTTGGTAAACCTTCAACATTGCATGGGGTTTTATTGTAATAGCTGCCTGCGTTGACCTTCTCCGCTCTGCTCGTTAGCTTGCCACACTGACTTGAGTGTCAAGAGGGGCTTCTTCAACCACACTTTCATTTTTCTTGGTTCTTTCGGTAAAGTCACGTAGAAGGAAAATAATAAAATAATAAAAATAAAACAATAAAATAATTGTCAAGACGAAAATTACTTTGTTTTATTTTTATTATTTTATTATTTCCCTTCTACATGACTTTACCGAAAGAACCAAGAAGATGAATCCCTGCAGTCACGAAAGCTTTAAATCGAAATTTCACACTTTCATTTTTTATAGTTATATACACTCACGTAAAATGCAAATATATATTAACAAATGTTTACGGTGGGTATTTTGTTGACGTCATGAGCAACCATGCCGGACACATTTTTCTATATAATTAAATTCCCTGGACATGAAGACACATTTTTACGCCTAGGTGGAGCAGTGGGCAATTCACGTCCGAATTATCTCACCTGCAGCTTGACCTCAGTTGATATGGACCACCGCCGTTAGTTTTACGGACTCGGAACCACTCGACAACAACGTGACAGGTCCCTTTGTTGTCTCGTGTGTGACCCATAGCTATGAGCCGGAGCTGCACCCAGCCGCAACATACAAGATAAAGTCCTTGTCGGCCACGCTGCAGATCTTTTCAACGGGCAGCATCACACTCACAGGTACCGCTCCGTGCTTGCAAAGCGTCTCTGTCGTCGCTTGAAAGCACCCTTTCCTCGCGTTCCACAGCGGCACGCATTCCAATACCTTCCAACCCCCCACGTTCATGTATAGATGGCCGTTACACACTGCATGCGCCTGCTGATTGGTAACGTGTGACATAATGGGTTTTGAGTCAGAGATAGAGATGCCATGTGTATGTGTGTACACGTGTGTCCCAGTTGGATTACAAGGCTACTTTTAAGGCTCTTTATGGAGAGATCCTGTAAAAAATTTCATCCGTGACCATTATCTGACACACGGAGTGCACTTCTCCGAGATTTCTGATTGGATGCTTCATCTTCTTGGTTCTTTCGGTAAAGTCACGTAGAAGGAAAATAATAAAATAATAAAAATAAAACATTATAAAATAATTCTCATGACGTTTCGGCCACAACGCAAGCATCCGTCCTCAGGTGAAGTCCAGGTCTGTCGGGGAGACAGCGTCTGACAGACCAGGTCTTCACCTGAGGACGGCTGCTTGCGTTGTGGCCGAAACGTCATGAGAATTATTTTATTATGTTTTATTTTTATTATTTTATTATTTTCCTTCTACGTGACTTTACCGAAAGAACCAAGAAGATGAATCCCTGCAGTCACGAAAGCTTTAAATCGAAATGGATGCTTCATCTCTTGACATAGTGCTGATAGCATAATACTTGGAATAAATTGGGAAAACGGACCCGTTTGTTTAATTCGACCCATTTGCCTCTACGTTTGTGTGATTGTGATTTTCTCTAATTCTTCCTCTACATTACAACGTTGTTATTATTTGCCACCCTATGTGATTAACAAATTGCCATTGTCAAATGCTTGACGAAAGCATTGTATAACCCCAGGTTAGAAAACCGGCCTCTGGAAGACGAAATCTCAGAATTAACCTTGACACGTTCGAGCAAAACCATCTCTGATTTTGTCACGCTCAATTGCGACGGCGTTTATTGTTCACGTGCTTTTATCTTTTCATAATGTTCAACACGGTTGCGATAACTACACTTGAAACTGCCAGCAAGGGAGAGCGTCATCTAGGGGAGGAGGTTTTATACCCTGGCTTGTCAGGAGAAGGCAGTGCAGCAAGAATGTGAACTCCACCTGCTCAGTCAGGATGTGATAGAACGTTTCTCCCCCCCCCCTCGCACGCGTGGGTTTTCTCCGAAAGCTTCGGTTTCTTCCCACAAATTGCAAATGTTGTGGATTTACTCTCCAACACACATCCGGTGGGCTGAAGTAATAACGAATTGGCACGTTTTGCTTACGTGGTTTGGCAGGTTACGACGTTTATATAGTTACGCGTTCTAACCCAGAAACCTTTATTATGAATTCTTCCCGCAAATAAACACGAATTAATTGGCCGATAACACCTTAATATATCAAGGACCACAGAACTTGGGCAATTGTTGGTTCTGGCTCATCACGTGGCTGGCCTTCCTGCTTGTCTGTAGTTGTCTGTGGTTCCTCGTGACTTTGAGAGTGAACGAATACTGTGCGCATCACAAGTTGCAATTATTATGATCACCCACGATAAATCAACTGCCTGGATCAAGGCTTTTCCAAGCCATCGCCATCTCACGGCCCTGCAAGTTAACAACTTAACAGCGTCGATACACGGTGGTCGTCCTCTCGAGGCGCTTGCTCCATCGGCTGCGACTTGGTTGCGAGTCTCGCCTGAGCCCACTCTTCTTGACAGTCAAGGTGGCGTGTTTAACACGTGCGTTCCTCTTTCTGTCTGCCGCTGCGATTCTACGCGATTCCAAGTATGCGCAACTTTCCGTTCTTCTTCGGAAAGCGACTTTCTGAAAAAAAGTGCCGCGCCGGCGAGATGTTAACTCCCTCGCCTGGTATGCAGGAGATCGTGGGTTCATCCCGACCCCTGACGCCTTCTGTATATTTGGAGTTTGCTTGTTCTACCCATGGTCACGTGGATTTTTCTCCGGGTCGTCCAGTTTTTCCCCCCAGATTTAGAAGCAATGTGCTTTTAGAGTATTTGGCTGCTATACATTTCCACGCGATAAGCCACTTCGTTGAGCTATCATTTGTGGCCAGGTTGCTTCTGAAAAAGAGCTATATAGCTGAGTGGGTCTTACCTGGTAAAAAGTTTATAGACTGCGAAGTTGTTATTGGGCACCACATGGGTGAATGTGAACGGTGACGTTGAAGTGGTCGTGATGCTTGATCAGTGACGGTGATCTTTTGTGTTTCTTGCCGACAGCGCCGAACGTGTCCCTGATTGCGCAGGCCATAGAGCAGATCTACCCGCTGGTGTGCGCCTGCAGAAAGGTCACGTGATTGTGGTCTCTCTTTCGCTCGCCTGCAATGAAAAGGAGAGGAAACAAAAGTGACAAAAATAAAACTACGGAGAAGCAAAGACGCTAGAACACCGCACGGAGGGAAGAAATAACGACGAGACATTACACGCTACGGAAATATTCAAAAGCAGCTCGCGAATGCAAAACTCTCCCTACGAAGACAAATTTCAACGGCGTTCAACCCAGCAACCACTTGCGCAGTGACCCCGGAGCAGCATGAACATCTGTTTACTGACGAGCAGGACAGGTTTACATTCAGTATATAACTTGCATTGCTCGCGTCGTTAAATAACAAAACATATTTTAGGGGTTGTGGGGGAAATGTTTTAGATTTCTGAATGAGCCATTGCTTGTGGGTGTTTTAGTCTTTTGTCATTTGCCGCCGTACTGTGTTGTTTTTGTTTTAACCTCTTAACACGTGTATCTCATTGCATTGTAATCACCTCGCCCCCACCGTGTCTTTTAAAAGCATTTCGTCGTCGTTTTGCGCTTTCACACAAGGCGAAGAGAAGTCTGAAATTTTGAAGTTGCATTTTCAGCGACGCGCACACAAAACCGCTTCGGTGTGTAACGTGACACTTCTTTTTGAAGGCCCCTATCGAATCGAAAAATAACCTAATGCTTCGGAGCATTCGGAGTGACATGTTCGGTTGCGTATTGTTCCGGAAGTGGGTTCCCCCCCCCCCTCCCACAGCACAGCATCAAAGCATTGAGATACGGTAGATGTGGCCAAGATAAACCAGAATGTGGCTGTGGATACAGCAGAGAAGCGGGCTCCTAAGATGTTATAGTTTATTCAAAGAAAATATACGGAACAAGAGAAATATCATGTGATTTATACCGGCCGGTCGTGGAATTTGTCCTCAGTCCGGAGATGAAGTCTTTATTTCAATCTTGATGGGGCTTAATTTTCTGGAAACGTTTTCAGCATTGGAATCTGGATAAAAACGGCTGGCAGTGGTGGGGAAATTTTTCTACGAGAAAATCGAGGTGGCGCTTGTCCCGAATGTTGTGAAGCATTCAGTCCACTGCAGGGATGTGGTTTAAAAAGTCAAGCAGCAAGGGACATGAAAATCTGCTTGCGTGCTTATTAACAGTGCACAGCTGAACGATATCGGAGGTTGGCTTAAAGGTAAGGGATAGTAAAAACAGGGAGCCTAAAATGTGAACTTTTGAGTTTTCAGCCTCTCTTATTCTCTCCCGCATGAAGGCGGCATGTGTTGTGTTGCACTGACGCCTGTCTTCCCAGGTGAGAGGACACAACCCACCAAATGAGTTCGTAACCCCACACTCCACCACGTTTCGTCATTTTCCATGGCTTACAGAAAATACACTTTCTCAAAAAAGTGGCTTTAAAAGAGCTACATTTTAAGCGTCGGCCTGTGAGCAATGAGAGCGGCCGTTGTAGCCACCGATTAGCACATTTGCAGCCCCATCAACTCCTACGGTTTGGGAATTGCAGCTCAGCAAGAGGGCCTGGTCAATGCCGCCTTCACACGCGTGCGAGCGTCAAACATGATGGCAACCCGTGCACGTCCGCCGCTGCCATTGACTGTGGAGACGACCAACTGCCACCGATTCCTGCCACCGTCGAAATGTCACCAATTCCGTGGTCATTTAAATTCGCGAAGCAATATTTTCGTTTCGGCCCTTGGGGCTGCACATTGAATCTAAAGCAATGCGAATCTATAGAATCTACAGTGGTATTGGCAGATACAAATCAAACATCGATTAGTACGTGCACAATTCAATGCGTTGTATTGTGAGTCTAATCCGTTTCGGTTGATATGAATGCCAAACGCTTGGCCATTTGAAACTATTTAATGATCTACGATCATGATCATGTGGATCAGCTCCAGCCCTTTGCCCAGCCAACACGATTGTGCTGTGTTCACAATAATAGTTTAACTTGGATTGTAATAAAGTTGTGGTTAGTTTTTTCGTAGCAACTTATTGTGATTTTTTTACTTGCATCGTTCTTTGGGGTGACATCTGGTTCTGAGGAAATAAATTTGTGCTTTCATTTTATGACGTGCATTACGTTCGTATACGTTGGTCGATGTGGAGAGGGGTGGAATGGACGTTATTCCGCAGGATTGGAGTTGTGAAAGCCGCTGAAGTCCGATTGAAACATTCATTACTTCAACTCCTGCAGTTAATGGAGTTGTCAAAACATAGAGACGTAACATTTTTTTCAATAACATTGCCTTAAAATAAAACGATAGACGACGCTCTGGGCAATGATCCTTCAGAACACATCAATTATTGACGAACGTGTTGAATTTTGTGAATTGTATCAGTGCACCGTTGCCAATACATGGCCACCAAATAATTAGCAATATACATCGGAGCTGTGTAGCTGTTCAAAGTAGTTTTACTACCGGTCATTCCACTACTACCGTTACCCTGTGTTCGTTTTAATCGTCTGCAAGCGTGTGTGTGTGTGCGCCTGCTGTATCTTAACAACTCGTGATAGAGATCTTGGCTGATTCGGCTTTTCCTTCGGTAAGCTCGGACTGACATGGAACACGCCCAGGTATAGGAGACGCGGCATTGTAGAGCCACCAAGCTACGGGTCGAGGGCGCTAACGGACTTCCGCAGCACGAGAGGGAACTTTAAACTATGAACTACAGCACAGTTGAGCGTCGATTATTCGGCTGCTACCAACTTTATCCGATGGTTCCTCGCCGATCCGGTGAAACCGGCAAAACCGTTCCAAAGGCTGTAACCAGTCCGTCGATCGGCACCATGTAGCGTGATAAAAAAAAGTAGCTTTGCTTGATTTCAGTGTTAAGTGTTATTGTTTACAGTACATTATACACTACATACAACGTAAACGATGAAAATACTGCACGTGTGGTAAGTACGGTACAATAAATAGGTAACATTTAAAAGTAGGATTTTTTGGTATGTTTATGCCAATTTTAAATAGTTTACACATTTTAAACACTAAGAACCAACACCTAAAAGCTAAATATCATACAAGAATGTGCAAAAATAAGCTGTTTTAGATAATTACGTGATTGGCGTTTTTGAAAATCCGGCGGATAATCGATTATCTGTATTTTAATTTGACTAGTTAATGCTTATTGAGCTATGTAGCCGTGTTGTTTCTAAATGTGGAGGGAAAACCCCGAGAAAAATCCACGCGACCACGGGGAGAGATGATGCTTCACTCCAAACGTGTACAACAGGCATCAGGGTCAGGAGCGAACCCACGACCTCCTTGCATACCAGGCGAGGTAGTTAACATCTTGCCACCGTGAAGCCCATTGCAGAGATTACAGACGACGTTTTAGCTCGATGCGTTCCTTATGAACACTGCTGCAGTGGCGCAGTGACGACATCGGCTCGGGGGGGGGGGGGTGCGGCAATTGGTCAGGTGGGGCCCCCCAGTATTTGAGTTGTCTCGCACGCTTTGGTTTTTTTCGGTAAAGTCACATAGGTATAAAATAAATGAAAAATAAATTAAATCACGACGTTTCGGGCGCAACACAAGCGCCCTTCTTCAGGTGGGGACAACGTAGCGAAAGCGCAACCGTCGGAGACGAGGTCGTTGAAAGGAGGCACCGCCTCTATCTTTATTTATCCCGTCCACACCAACTCCAGATTTCTCTCTCTCGACCTCGCTGCCGTACAGCCCGTCATAGACACGACCCTGGCCGCGTTGCACCGACGGCGTCGACCGGGACAGCCCCAATCACTGCCTCGTCGCGCAATGATCCCAGAGCCGACAGCCCGGAGCTCTCCGCTGCTTTTATTCTCCTCGGCGCGGCCTTGCTCCGCCCTGGCCGCGCCTCCCTTCTCGAACCCACCAGAGGGTTCCAGGGGCCTCCCTGTGAGGTCTCCCCTAATTCAGCGGTCCTCAAACCTTGTTGGCACCAGGGACCGGTTTCGTGGAAGACAATTTTTTCACAGCTCTCAATTGACTTTGTTTGTTACTCATTTTGGCTACTAGGGGTTAGCAGCTTGTGGGCTTACCAACACTGTGACTGGGACAAGTGCGCACTGCGGGAAAGAAACGCGGATAGAAGTGGTGAATAATAAAACAATGGGGGTGGGCCACGTGCAGACTCACCGCTCTCACCTCCTGCCGCTGTGCGGCGCGGTTCCTAACAGGCCACGGACCGATACCGGCCCGCGGCCCGGGGATTGGGGACTTCTGATCTACCGTGACCCTTGCCCCAGTTCCTCCGCCCTGCCGGCACACACACTCACACAGCCGTGTCTATGCTCGACGGCGTGCGCGCTTTCTGTCCACCGCAGTTGCTGCTGCTGGGCAGCAGTAGGCGCTGCGTCGCTGCAAGTGTCAGTCCACGCGACCGCAGGGAGAGAGAACTTGCAAACTCCAAATATTCAGCAGGCGTCAGGGTCGGGATCGTAACCCGCGCCGTCCTGTATACCAGGCGAGGTATCTTCTTGGTTCTTTCGGTAAAGTCACGTAGAATGGAAATAATAAAATAAGAAAAATAAAACATTATTTTATAATGTTTTCTTTATATTATTTATAATAAAATAAGAAAAATAAAACATTTTATTATGTTTTATTTTTATTATTTTATTATTTCCATTCTACGTGACTTTACCGAAAGAACCAAGAAGATGAATCCCTGCAGTCACGAAAGCTTTAAATCGAAATTTAGCAGGCGAGGTAGTTGACATCTCGCCCACCAAGGCGCCCCCCATTAACGGGGCATTGCTGCCATTTAACCGGTGGGGGGTGGCTCTCTTTGCCCGTGAATGTGGCTCGTGCAAGACCGTGTTCGTGTGTGCCAGAGGTCGCAACCGGGTACCCGATACCCGTACCCTACCCGATACCTGGCTACCCGTACCCGGCCGGGTACGGGTAGCCGTTTGCGACCCTGGTGCGGCCGGGTACGGGTAGACCGTGAGTCACTGGTGAGTAACTGTTTGTCACTCATTTCCCAACGTCTTGTCTCTTCTCACAATTCAAGTTCCTAGAATCAACCCACCCGCGCCTGCAACATGGCTTCATCCCAGAGGTCGCAATCAGATACGGCCGGGTACGGGTACCCGTTTGTGACCCTGGTGCGGCCGGGTACGGGTACGGGTAAGGAATCAAAACCCGTTTGCGACCTCTGGTGTGTACTCTCTCCCGTCTGCCGACAACGGTGCAGTCAAGACACAAACGCACGGGCAGACTGCTTACTGTTCTGTTCAGGAGTTTGTGTGTGTGTTTGCCAGTCTGCCTCGGTGGAGTCTGTTGGTTCTTTATCAGGAGGGCGCTTTGCCAAGTGTTCGCAGTTCGGGGTGAGTGGGGTTGGGGGTGGTGATTGCTATGAATTTTCATAGCCAGGAATTTGGAATGTCCTACCTCCTGGCTATGCAGGGGCTGTAAACAGGAGAGCACTCTGCTGCAATGCTCATTTGAGCAGGAAATCACCTGGACGTTTAACTATCCGCACATTTGGCATAACGTAAAAAAAGAAAATCCAGCAGTTAGCATATCCATGGCCTCAATGTCGCATGCAGGAATTCAGATCATGGTGCACATCTCGTATTCTTTAAGGGGGGCCAATTCACATTCATACGCTCGTTAAACTTCACAAAGACCGTTTCAAACATTAACTCCCGGAATGCATTCAAATATGTTTCAAACGCCGATAACCGATTGCACCCCCCCCCCCCCCCCCTAACAATGAGTCAATTTACTCAGCTTGGCGATGGTGTCCTATCCACGCTTGTTAATGCACGACTCGTAGAGGTGAGCCTCGGTTGATCCCACAAACGTTGTGGGGGGAGCCTTGAGGTGCCCTACCCTGCTCTGCCAGACGACGGCAGTGCAGCTCCTGCCAGCTCCGTCTGTTCCATCCGTGTGGGATGTAGCGTTGTGCCCCGTGTGCGCGCGTGAGTTTTACCTGCGTGCTTAATCCGCTTTCCTCCCACATTGTGTAAGCATACGGGGGTGGGGAGGGGGGCATTGTTGGCGCTGGCTCGCTGCTTGGCTGCTGCCTTCAATTCGTCTGCGATTTTTCCTCGTGCTTCCGAGTCGCTCTTCCTCTTGGAGAGTAAATGAATGATGTGCGATGCATTACAAGTTGAAATTATGATTCATATTAATTGACGTCACCCGCTACCAAGCCTCACCTATCAAGACTATGTTAGACTCTCCATGAAGACTTCAATATATCGTGAAGCCCAGGCAATGACAATATTTCAAACAAAGTATTTAACTATTTTAAATGGATCTGTTATTTTAACACGATTATTATCTCCGAGTTTAAAAGGTGGCATTTGGTAAAGGCAGAGCCGGCCCAGCCACTAAGCGACCCTTGCAATTGCAAAGGGCCCCGTGGCCAGCAGAGGGCCCCCTAGAGTCACTGCTAGCTAGTGGGTGAAAAAAATCATACATCAAAGGGGCCTCCAACCAAATTTTGCTTAGGGCCCCCAAAGGTCTAGGGCCGGTTCTGGGTAAAGGAGCAGCCCTCCAATATCTTGTTCAGTCAGAAGGGACGTCACTAGAGGCAGCTCTAGAGGGCCCCTTGAGGGTGTTTTGGCCTCCTCTTCCATGTCTTGACAGAGGTGGGAGTACCCATACTTTACCCCACCACACAACCTACCGATCGACTAACTATCGTGTACCCATTAATCTTCTGGGTGGACAGAGGCGGTATGGGAGTGGGGGGGGGGGTTAAAACGTTTACTTATGTGTAGTGACATTGAATGAGTCACTGTAGCACGTGGCGCTGGGAGATTGGTAGACAATGGAATTCTGGGTAGCAGCCCGTTCTACCAGTTGAACTCGTGGGCCAAGCCCGGAGCCTTCTGGGGGATCCAGAAGAGGGCGTGGCCGAGGGTGGAGCCTGGCCACGCTGGGGAGAATAAAAGGCGAGCTCCGACTCACAGTCGGGGCTGCTGCCATCGGGAGTGAAACTCGTCGTGCTGCGGTCGTCGTGGTCTTCGCCTCTTCAAGCTGTGGGTCTGGAAGCATGTTGGCTGTCCTGACCCGGTATGGAGTTATCCTCTATGGCTGTGAGAGCCGAAATAAACAAGAGGGATAACGCTTCCTACCAGTGTCTCTGAATGAGTACACTACGCATGGCTTCAGCTGCCACGATGGGTGATCGCCTCTGGATTTCAACCATGATGATGGGTACAAACTGAGTAATCATTGGAAAGATGTTATTAACCGTGCAAAAAAGATTTAACTACACATTTTTGGACCGTCTTATGTAACAGGTACTATTCTACTTTACCGATTGTTGACATCCCCAGCGTTAAACAGTACTCTCCTTTTTGTATTTGGATTGTCAACCAACACCAGGTAAAACAACAACGTGTGCACCTATTGTTCTCTTTTAGCCCCGCCCACCCCCCCAACACGTTCCATTCATTGGCTACCACATTCAGATAAGCCCCCCCCCTCCTCCCCCCTTAACTTGTATTTAAGGGCTGGTCTCTTGGAATTTTGCCTCACTTGATACAGTAAATCTAGCTGTGACGGTCCCACCTGATGACAGAGACTTGTGTTGCCTCCGAAACGTCGTGATTTATTATTTTATTTCTATTATTATTTCTATTATTTTATTTTTATTATTTATTTTTACCGACGTGACTTTACCGAAAAAACCTAAGAGTATATTTCAAGTACAGTTTGCCGCTAACTATTGCGCCATCGCAAGAATTCCCGCAAGTATTCGTTAATTATGTTTGTTTTCATACACCCCTGCAAGTAAAATATATGACTTGCAACAGAAAATATTAACTAAATATAAACGATGACCAAATGAAATACCGTAACTTTGTACGACTCTCATGAACAGATTTAATAACTACTTTCCTGGAAAATATATTCTTATCGGGGGATTTAAAGCCGCTCTCGTTACAACTCCTGCCATGTCCTGCCATATTCGTGGCGCATTAAGTAATTTAGATGTCAAACACCGATTGCAGCTTGGTAAATATGACGTGTAAGACGCTGAATGGCCACATTTCAGTCTAAAACTAAAAAAAATCCTCCAAAACATTCCTTTACGTGTTCAGAGATTGTTTTTACGGCATCAATGTTTAACCAAAAAAAACCTACGAAATCAGGTGGCCAAGTGGCCCATAGGTGAGTGTGCCGAGCCTTCGACCACTGAGGTTATGGGTTCGAATCCAAATTCCAGCCACCCGTAGTTACAGCGAGTTGTGAAGCGTGGCGAGTTAACGCTGTGGTATCAACACACTCACGAATGACTGCACACGCTGCAAAAGCGTCCAAATGTGAGCTTTTACATAACATTTGGCCAAATCCCCACTCTGAGAAATGACATTTTTGCTTTGACCGTTGTGACAAAAAAAACACAATGTCATATCAGAATGTGGACAAATCTCCCCCCCCACCCTGCACATAGCCCCTAAACCAGCAGTGGAGGCAGCGAGGATTGATAGATCACCTCACAAATTGCCAAACTCTCTTCCCCTGTGGGCGTAGAGCAGATGCCATACTCTGGTTCGCCTGGAGAAGGCCGTACAGCTATGGGTGGAAAAACCCGATTTTTCCAGCGGCAGGCATCGGGTTTTTTATTTAATACAATTAAACCCGATTTCGGGGAATTAAAACCTGGTTTAATGAATACGAAACTCTGATCCAAGGCTTAGGCTGCTTCCTCGTCGGTGCTGCTATCGTACTCGGGGGGGCCGTCGGGCACGGGGTAGTCGTAGAATGCGGCGGGCAGGTTGGTCTTGATGAACACGAGGAGCTTCTCCTCCACAATCGTGGGCGCCAGTGAGTTCCTGAGCTTGGAATGGATGAAGCCCATCGTTGAGAAGTTGGCGAAGTGCGGTTCTGCAAATAGAACCAATTAAACCGGATTTCTCCCAATCTCTCAGATCGGGTTTAATATAAAAAGACAATTAACCCCGATTGTAAAAAACCCGACTGTGCCACCCTTGCGTACAGCAAATGTTGACTCCACCTGTCCGTTCTGTACGGGACAGAAGAGTGTTGTCACCTCCTGTACGTGGGGTTTTCTCCAAGTGCTCCGGTTTCCTCCCCAAGTGTAAAAGCACTCAATAATTGGCCAATAACACCTTAATGTACAGAGAACCGCGGAGCTTTGAGGATTGAATTTTGTGCCTGCTCACCACTTGGCTGCTGCCTTTCCCGCTCGCCTTTGGGTTCTGTCTCTTCGCGAGCGATCGAGCCGATGCTGGGCGGTGCGTTACAAGCCGATGCTATCTTCTTGGTTCTTTCGGTAAAGTCACGTAGATGGGAAGTAATAAAATAATAAAAATAAAACATAATAAAAACATATTTTATTATGTTTTATTTTATTGTTAATTACGTGTGGCTGAAATTACTTCCCTTCTACGTGACTTTACCGAAAGAACCAAGAAGATGAATCCCTGCAGTCACGAAAGCTTTAAATCGAAATTTAAGTCGATGTTACTTTTATGGCAACGCATAAAAGTAACATCGAGAGATCTCCGAATGGATTCTCCGTCCCATGATAAGTGACGCCGACAGCGCGCAGGGAATACAATTGGGGGGTGGGGTGGGGGGAAGACGCCAAACCAAAATCGTCAACAAGAAAACAAAAAAACTCTTCCTGTTGTTTTTTGCCCCGCCTCCACCGCCCCCATCCTTTTATTAGAATCAATAAAAGGTCAGAGTATAAAACATTTGCAAACATGTAACTAATTCCAAGGACAGACATGGCGTTGATATTGTTATGCGCTGCGGGGGTTATGCAAAACCTCGTGGTCAAAGCAAACACTTTCACTCAAAAATGGTCCTCATTACATTATTTGAACTTAGACTTGGCACGTGTGTGTGTGCGCGCGCGTGCATTCATAACGCTGCACGGGTACGTTAAAATTAGCACCACGATCCGCTTATTACTTGCACGAGCCACCAAATCTGGGCTCTGTTTCCACAATAAACTCATTTACACTGAGACCTCCTTTACCAGTGGCAAAATATAGTAGTAGGTTTTTACCCTTTAAACTGGTACAAAACTGACACCTTTATACAAGGCATCATGTTTTCAATAACCACAACACAAGCAGTCAAAATGCAACTCTGATAATGATATGCACTGTCCTTGAAGTTGATTGGTCCACACCCGAGACAGCTTTTTTTAGAGCCTAGTCTCCATTGGTGTTGGACCAGAAGACGCCTTTTGATGCCTTTTGGCGTCATCTGGTCCAACACCAATGGAGACTAGGCTCTAAGAAAAGCTGTCTCGGGTGTGGAACAATCAACTTCAAGGACAGTGCATATCATTATCAGAGTTGTTTCTTTTTGTTTGCATTTTGACTGCTTGTGTTGTGGTTATTGAAAACATGATGCCTTGTATAAAGGTGTCAGTTTGTACTAGTTTTAAGGGTAAAACCCTACTACAATAAATTGCGAAGGGTTTTTTTTGTGCGTGCCAAGGATGACACGAGCGAGGTCGCGTTCCATTGAGATTTTGACGGCGACTGAAAAAAAAAGTTCAGTGGATTTTTACAAACGGGCGCTAAGACGGACATCGCACATTCGGACACAACCGTGAACCTCGACTCTCCAACGAGACGTTATCCTCGTCACCGTCAACCAAGCAGGCCACAAGCTGCCGTTGCTGCTTGCGCACTCTCTGTGTGTGATGTGATGTGCTTACGTGTCTGGCCACAGTTTATTCCCAACTGCTAAGTCTCCAGATTGTTAAATGTTGCGCGGATCGCCCTTCCCAACGTCGCGGCGTGCTGAAGCAATGATAGAATTGGCGAATTTGTTCATCACGTGACAACTTTATTTATTTGGCTGTGTCGGGTGGAGGAGGCGCGCACGACACAATATTAGCATCAGACTCACCCCAAACTGATCAATTATGAAGCAGACTCTTGCTTTCATGGCATTAAGGACGGAATAATCACCCCAGACATAATGAATTGCAGCAAGAGACAACAACAATAACAATTACCGCGTGAGCCCCAGCATCACGATGCACAGCTGTTTACACACAACACAAATAACACGTGGTCTGCATATTAGCCACTCTGTCATCAGTCACCTACCCCCGTCCCCCTTCGCATTTCCACGTGCGCAGGCGCTGCTGCCATATCGCTGGAAGATTGCCCCCCACCCCCACCCCGTTCGATAATCGATAATTGTTTATCCGGCCGTGCAGCAAGCGAGCAAACGGCGTTGGAGCCCGAGCTTGTCGAATGTGAGTGCAACAGCAACGAAAACAGACTGTAATCTACGCTTCTATATCGCAGACATTTGTTCCTGATATATTAATAACAACAACAACAAAGTAAGCTTCGCGGTTCCTGGTAATAAATAAATTGGCATTGGCACGATACGTCGAACGGAGGGAGCGCTGTCGTTTTTAATGACGGCTCGCCATTCGATTTGATAACTCGAGATCCTTAAAAATCACGTACTATATATTGTTGTGGGAATGGGCACACGCGTATTTTGTACACACATACACACAATCTTTCACTAAAGCTATAGATATTCCTTCATTGTTGTTAAAACAAATACTTCCAACTCGGACATTTTCAATGGAGATGCTCTCATGATATGGGAGGTGATTATGATAATACATTCCCATACATCCAATGGGGAAAAAAAACCCCTCACCGGGTCGAAAGGTATTATTATCCCATAAGCCAAGGGTACCACGTGGGGTGACAAATGCTGCCAGTGGGCAATGCCCCCCCCCCCCCCCCCCTAGGCAGAACGCGTGACGTATATATATAAGATCCGTGTTATACATACACATACAGTCCCTATTTATTGTAATATTCCATAGAGGTTCAATATCACAATCGGGTCCCCCCCCCCCTCCAAAATTATATTCTCCCGTACTCCATTAATGACATGGTTCTTATATATTAAAAAAGCTACCACGATCAACGTGCTATCATGTAAATGTGTGATCGATCGTTGAAATACTTCAAGAAAATCATTGTTAGCATTTGCCACCGTAGGTGGTACCGATGATACATTTTCAGGTCAATTGCTCAAGTATCCCACCTTGGGATATTTGGGCCATTCCCCGTTATTTACGTATTTCTTGCATGTCGGGTGAAATTAGAGGACCCAGAGACATCCTATGCGAGTGTGCAGATAATACTTAGACTCGATAGGAATAGGTCGCCAATCTGCTCGCTTTGCTGGCAGGTAAATAATGATGAGATATGATAATTGGTTTTTTACCCTTTTATCTGGCAACAAAACTGACACCTTTTTTTTTGGTTTTGTTGCCAGATAAAAGGGTAAAAAAAACAATTATCATATTTTTGACTGGCAAATGAGGTACCGATGGTGTAAATGATGAGATATTTGACTGATTGGCCACATGGTGACATGCGAAGGCATTAAATCGGAATGTTTTGAGTGTAATGGATTTCCTAATGCACACACATTTGTTTGGATGTTTTGGGTCGTCCCCCCCCCCACCCCGCCGTTAAGAAACCAGTTAGATGAAACTGCCCTCTCCTGACCACCTTAGTATATAATGTGACCCCAAATCGCCCTCAAGGGGCCCAATGAAGCTTCGGGTTTCTGTGGTTGATAAGACCACCACGACACCGGCCTTAGCAGTGATGCGTTTCAAAAGATACGTAGGCTACGCGTGCTGGTGTGCGCTCACGCTCATATATTTTGCCTGTGGTGTGGGAATGGCATTTTCAGATTTTTATTTTACAATATAGTGCAAGTTTTTTTGTTTTTAAGTCGGAGATGCGTGTAGGCTGTAGAAGTAACGACGATCGAAACAGCAGGACAATATAAAAAATTGGGCGACTGGTCCCTTTTCATCAAAATGTAAAACCACCGCGGAGGCGTTACACGCATCTACAGCACACGTAAATTGTACGTTAAAAAAATCTAAGTATGTGTCAAAAGTTCGCCGTTAAATCTGAAGAAGAAAAAAAAAGTCATCAGACGCGTTTAATAAACGCCGCCATGGCGATTCCAACTATAAAAATACGTTAATTTGTACAACATCAAACCAAAAAGACGGAGTGAAAACGAACGCGGTCGTCGCTAACGAGTGTCCACATAAGTTAACGCACAAAGTTACAGACGCGATGGCGGAGCGGCGGGTGTTATTAAAAAAAAGTCTCGTTATTCCGTTGTTCGTCAAGACGCGTGCCCAGTTCCCCCGCTCCCCTTCCGCTAGGTGCTCGGTTACTTTGTAGCGCAACTCGACCGCGAGTAACGACCACAAGCGTCAACCGGCCACACTCCTCCAGACACACACACACACACAACGAGTGAAACACTTGGGGTGCCCGTGTGACATTACGATGAACCGTCGGGGTAAGAAACTGCAACACTGAGAACGACTGGTGGGTGGGTGGTGGGGCGGGGTGGCGGAGAGGTCAATGGGTCACGTTTCACAAAACTATAACATCGAGCAACACAGACAATGGACAACCGTGCCATGGAATCAATGCACACGGGGCCCTCCACGGCACAAACATTACGGCGCGTCTCACTCGTAAGCACGTTTTCAAGTTCCGCGGAGTATTTTTTTTTATTCTCGTTTTTTTTTTTAATATGGCTGCGGGGACAGTCAAACTCATTTCGATGAGTTTTGTGAAGAGGATCGTATCCGCCAGGCGTTGGCGGCTGTAATCCAGCGCTGTGGAGGAAAGCGTTGGTGGATCACACAAATGCCGTGAGATGTCGTGGTCGCCATACCCTTGGCTTGCTAGGAGAAGGCGGTTAGAAGCGAGTGGACTAATCTCCATCTCTTTACATCTGTACGGGGTTAGGAGCGCTGCACAATCCACGCGACCTCCACATGCGCTCCAGTTTACTCTCCCGCATGGTACACGCGCTCGTCTTAGGTTGTCCAAAAACATCTGCGACGATTTCCACCAACGACCCCCCAACGGTCCTACCCACGGGGATTGGAAACCAGTGCTCTGAGAGCATTTTTCAACCCTTCGTAAAATGCCTATTTGTTCTCTGTCAGCCTAGCGTATCTGTTTGTGGTTAGTGGTAGGGTTTGTTCATCTCGTACTATAGGAGTCATGTTCATCAAAGAGTGGCTCAACTCAATCCATCGTGCAAGCCCAAAGTTCTCGTGTAAATGTTGTTGGGTCATCTTTTTTTTTGTTTTTATTCAGAAACGCATTTGGTCTTCAATTTTTGCAGACCGTACATTTATATTCGAGCCATCCG
Organism: Lethenteron reissneri; assembly: GCF_015708825.2. Taxonomy (NCBI): domain Eukaryota; kingdom Metazoa; phylum Chordata; class Hyperoartia; order Petromyzontiformes; family Petromyzontidae; genus Lethenteron; species Lethenteron reissneri. The sequence goes on along the minus strand of NC_083821.1, from coordinate 6,134,382 downwards.
CAATCCGTAAACTATTATATTTCCTCTCTGCAAGTACGCGTGGCAAAGAGAGGAAACATTTGGCGTAGCCAGCTCAGCGCATAGTTTTCTAGCCCTGCATGACATAAATGAGCAATGGCTATACTGCAAGTGGTGCAAGTCCAAAACAAGCACATTATTGGTATTTTTGTTTGTCGATGGGGACAAAAAAAGACAGCCTGTATGCGGACGTGTGCGACACGCACCTTGGGCTACATCTGCGTTTAACTGCGATATCACATTTTAATTCTCGATTGTGCGTGTTGAAAAGCCCGATGACACATTCGAAACAATTTGACACCACGAGTTATTTATATGTGCGCACGTTCTAACAATACTCTCGCAGTCCCAAAACGATGAACACTCATCTCCCCTCCAGAGACCGACGAAAGAGAACCGATGAAAAACCTCATCATCTTTTCGCACGCTCGCTCTGAGTTTATTAACCATTGTTATGGATGGGACGTTTCCTTAAAATGCAGAGAAACTGTCTCTTTTTCTTTCGTTCGCTTGTAAGCAATTTAATAATTTTTTGACAGGGGGGTGGGGGGGGGTCTGTTTTGTCATCGTCTGTATCAAGAGATGAGGAATCCCTTTGGAAATCTTGCAATTAAAAAAAGCGCCCGATATACTTTTAAACGGCTGCAGAATAATGTTTCGTTACTGACCTCAAAAATCCTACAACAGGGTTGGCCATCACGATGTTAACGATTGCTTGATTATTTATTCACAAACGCCCGTGGAATGTTTGGCCATTTGTACAAATGCCTTTATTTTATCTTTCATCAAAGTAAACTCTTAAGATGTTGTCGCCCCCCCATGCATCAGTTGTGACGCTCGCCTGCCAATGGGGCTCTCAGCAGGTTCAAAATAAAGTCCATGGAACCGACGCGTTTAAACGTACTCGCTCGGCCCATTCGCAAAAAAATATAATCCGTGGACTTTGTCGCTCAGTCATTTGGCCATTATCCTTATCGTCGCTCCGGTTACTGTATTTAAAACATTAAAAACCTTGGCACTCTGCTTTTAGGAATGTTCTGTAGTGCACCATGCCACCGACCTTCACACACACAAAGACAAAATATCCCCCGTATAGCCTGAACAGACTGTAGGGGCATGTGCTGTTAGCGAGCACCTATGAAAGGCCGGCACAGCACACGAGGAGATGGGTGGGCCAGCACCACGCCCGGCCGCCTTTGTCTCCCCAGTGGCGATTTTTATACATCACACCAGGTACTTATTTGAGGCTGAGTCGACCTAGGCGAGGCCCATGACCGGTTCAGATAATCGCCACTGGTGTTGGCCGTGAGCGGGAATCGAACCCGGGTCGCCGGATTCGTAGCGCAGCGCGCTAACCGCTACACCACCGCTCCCCACACACACTGACACACACACACTGACACAGTGACACATACACACACACATGTCAAACCTCTATCTCGCGTAAGGTAATCAGGCTTGTGCGTGTCACAGACTGGCCCGAGAACCCAGCACCGACAGGCAAGACGAAATAAAATTCCAGAGCCTCAAATGCCGTGCGGCTGGATCGAGTCCCCCTCCTTGTGACTTTTCAATCCAGAAAAGTGGGTGTCGTGTTGCCGCGGCTTAAGGACTTCTTTCATGTCGCTCGTTTGGGTGTGTCGCTCGCACCGTCAAAGTGTTGAACCTCGTCTCTTAATAATAATAATAAGGGGGGCCCCTTTAATCTCACCCGCGGTGATGCTGTGCAGTTGGTATTTACGTTCATTAGCCGATCGGGCGTGTGCGTCTGAACTGAACTGGCGTGCTCGGTTCTGCACTGGAGCACAAGGGAAAAGCCACCGTAAAAAAAATAACACCGCTGCAACCAATCGGTTTAGATATCGCAGGTCACGGTCACGGGTGCGCTCATGTTTTAAACTATCGGCACACGAATCGGTTGACGGGTGGTTGACAGGGCTCCTATTACATCGCGGGATCTTGAAGGGATTGGCGGCAGTCCGGGCAGGCCTTCATCCAGTGGTGCGTTGACCAGGGGCTTCTGATGGAAGATGATGATTACATCGACAGTCAGCTTTAGAAGCAATCGAGTTTGTTGCTTTTATCTACTTTGTAAGCCGGGTCCCCCTTGTAAAGGTCGACGTTAAGCCGCAATGGGCTCTCGCCTGGTCATAAATATTCTGTCGTTCTGGATTCGGGGGTCAGGCGTAGAGTTGCCCGACTGACGTGCGCGTTGTCTTCCGAAGAGCGGCATTATTTCCAGGGACAACGGCGGTCTTTCGGTTGCGCGGAGCTGCAAGCCGTCCTTGGCAGAAGTTAGCGGAATGTGCACCCTTGCACGGGTGTAATCTTACGGTAAAAAAAAAGAAAGAGGGAGGAAAAAAAAACCGCTTTAAAACTAAATATTATTTTTTCAATGTCGTGGTCCAATTGCGCCGTGCTGTCAAGGAGAGGCTCGCGAAGTGGTCGTTCAACTCTGGGGAGCTGCGGGCGTGGGTGTACGGCGAGTTTCTGTTACGGAGGGCGAGGGGAAGCAAAGGGAGAGTGAAAGGATGGAGTTGCTGGAAATGAGGGGGTTTAGCAGAGAATAATGATTGACCACCGCTGATGAGATAGGATTGCCTGCCGAGCAGGCAGAGTCAAGCTTTCGCTGAAGCCACAAACATGAAAAGCCCACTTCAATTTCCTCCACCCCAATTATCCGGTTTGTTACTTTGTGGGACAAATCCCCGCTGTTAAGTGCAGCGTGTTGTGCATCGTGAAAAACAACCGCGAGCACAGGGGAGTTACATTTGCGTTCGCTCCACGTGGTTCGCTTTGCGTTGCTTGTTCATCTGCTGCGATTATCTTCACTGGGATGATTCACGGTCAACCCCGGTACGGTTTAATCATGATCTGCCAAGGGACAATCGTGGTTCCTCACTCCCTCCTTTCGATCCAAACTCCTGCGGAATGACCACGGCCCATTCTCTCGTCACATCTGCGTGGCTTATCGCGCTCGATGGGGCAATCGCCGACGCTGGGTCGAGTCAACTCGTTTCTCTTGACGCAGGATTTTACGATTTCGTTCACTTGGCTGCTGCAGTTAGTTGCACGATTACCGACACGGAATAAATGCTTGGAATTTACAGAAGGTTTGGCAGTACGGATTAAGCAACAAAAAATGCTTGCTTTTAAGCTTTAATCTGATTCAAGTTAACTTGATGGTAAACGCCCATCCACCAGCAACCACCGAACCGCTGTCACTGTACGATGGTGACGAGGGGGCAGGGCTTTTAGGCCAAGTTACTCTAAACCAGAGAGAACGAGGCAAGGTATTAATAAAAAACAAAACAGAATACGAATAAAAAGTAAAAAAACATTTTTAAAAAGTCCTTCAAGTACAGCCTTTGTTAATTAAGTTAATAAATTGTCTACGACATATGCCTGGGGTGAAGCAATGGTACAGCGGCAAGCGCCCTGCGCTACAAGTCCGTCCACCTGAGTTCGATTCCCCACCGCTGCTAACATCAGTGATGTCATCTCTAAACCGGTCCCGTGCCCTTCAAAAATCTCGCACTGACCTTGGTCAAGAAAGTTGCACAACTCCCATGACCACAAGAACAAAGTCGGGTGTAGTTCATCCAGCAGCGGATTGATTAACGGGCTGTCAATTCTCACCAACCGTTCCACGGTCTGAAATCTAAACAGACGGTCGAGATTGAGACACGACTCAAAAATGCAGTCTTGTACATTCCCGCGATCAATTCCGGGGCTGCCTCTCTTGGCCCGCCAACGCTTGCCGGCAGCTGTAGAGCCACTTGATGATTCGCGCGTTGCGTTCGATGACCGACACCATGGAGGGCGAGTGATCGGCGAGGTCTGGATCGGCGTCGGGACCCTCCCCGGGTCCCGCGCTGCTGCGCCGCGCCGACAGCCCGTCGAAGTCGGGATCGTCCCACTGCGCGCTGCTGCAAGCGCGCCCCTCCTCGTGGCGCTCCCCGCGCCCCTCCTCGCTCTCCGTCGCCATCAGGTCCGCCGCCGTCGCTTCAAAGTGCGCGGAGCGAGCGCGCTCCAGGCACGCGGTCGGGGGGGGTTCCACCCCGCAGCCGTCGAAGAAGGCGGCGGCCGTGTCGGCTCCGCGCCCGGCGACCACCGGCGCTGTACACGACGCGGAGAGGAGCGCGGGAGGAGGGGACGAGCTGCAGGCGAGCGTCGGTCCCGAGCGGCACACGAACGCCGACTCGGGCAGCGACATGGGCCGCGTGGGCCTCCGCCGCGATCCGACCACGTCCGTCGTCTCGGACGAGCGCGCCTTCGGCTCGCGGGGAACGTCGGTGCCGTTGGTGCTCGCCAGCACGCCGGGCTCCCCTGCGAGACCCCGCTGGTGGTGATGGTGGTGTCGGTGATGGCTGCTTGGATTTTGGGAACAAAGATGCTGCTGCTGCTGCTGCTGGAATTCTGGCAAGGCCACTTTAGGTTCCTCGTTCTCCGCTTTGCCTCGGGGCCTGTGCTCGGGCGAGCTTTTCATCGGCTGGCCGCCGGACGGCAGGAGAAGTCCCAGGGATTGCTCCTTGGTGCTGCCCATGCCTTGGAAGAACCTTCGCAGGAACTTGACGTGGCCGGCCTTGAAGACGGAGCCATCGTTCCCGTTGGAGTCGACCCCTTGGGGTTTTTCCGAAGCCTCTGGCCAGCACGGTGGGGCAGAGGGCTCCGGCCCGACCCGGCCGCCCCCTTCACAGTGGCCGCCCTCGCCTCTGTCGGCGCACGGCGATCTCTGCAGGTCGTTGATGGCGTTGTTGAGCACCTCGAGGTTCAGGTTCTGGCCCCCTCCGTTTGCGGTGCCGTTCGCCGCGTCCACCTCGTCTTCATCGTCGTCGTCGTCATCCTCTCGGTGTCCGTCACAGGCGCCGCCGCCGCCACCGCCCTGGGGCGGGCTCGGCTCCCCGTCGCAGCGCGGCTTCACGTACTTGGCACGATCGGCCTCCAGACGCTCGCGCACGCTTACCCTGCCGCGCTGTGACCCCTCGAAGTGCAGCCGTAGGTACTCGGGTCCTTTGCTCAGAATGCGCATGCAGTGCAGGGGGGCCCCTGGGGAGGCCGGGCAGGGTCTGGCGGGCCTGGTTGGCCTAGCGAGCCTCTGCTCTAAGCCCACGCCGGCCGGCATGATGTCGTTCTTCCCAGGACTGCCAGATTGGGCGATTTTGTGCGCAATTGGACGGTGTTGTATTTTTCGTTAAGCTATTCTGAAATGTGTTTGAGAAAAAAAAACTGCTTTTAAAAAATCGCGTGGCTTTTTTGGGGCTCAAATATGGAAAATGGGGGCACTTTTGGGCTCTTCTGTCCAAAGTTTTGGCGCTATTTTAGCAAAAAAAAATAATTGGCAGTCCTGTTCGTTCCTGCCTCGCTCACCAAACGCCAGATGCACTAGGCCAATTTTTCCGGATTATTTTTTTCTCTCTTCTGAATTTTTTTTAGCGGTTACGGAGCTCGAAATCTGTGTCGCCGCCTCCGTTGCTAAGTATTCGCTTTATCAAAGCTCGGCAGCGACGTTTGTTACAAAAAAGAAAATTATTTTGGTTGTAAGTAAATACTTGCTGGAGGCTAATGCAAAACGCGAGTTTACATTTGCCAGCATTCAACCGAGAATGATAAATTAGAAATGTGGAAAATGTAGTGGCGTATTATTATTTTTGCAAGACCTGCTTTATCCCTCCACTCGTTTTCCCGTAATGGATGTTGGCGATGGCGGCGCGATGTGGAATAACCCTCGCACAGCGGGTCCCGCTCGCTTCAATATCAAAACCACTTCCAGTGACGTTAACGTCTCCTTTGGGAGTCGGAGTCTTCCGAACGACCAAGCATAATAACGGCTCGTGGGGGGGGGGGGGGGGGGGCGCGTCCTCGAATAATAACTTCTGCTGCACGCCGTGTCTTGATTTATCGGTCATGCGGTAGACCCCTGTTGTCTTGCAGCCTTTCTGCTTCCTGTAGGAATAGTTGTCGGGGGCTTGTGAGCTCGTACGGTTCTCCACGACCGGGGAGGCCGCATCAACCGAGCGTCCCTCGACCGCAGATCCGAGAAGAAAACTGAAAAAGCAAAACGGAGGGGAAACAGACCGGCAGCAAACGGAAACGTCAAAAGCATAACTCCATCGGAACATCTAACCACTGACGCAAACCTCTCCCTCCGCCGACGGACGCTGTAGGAGTGTTGGTGGTACAGTGGCGGGTTTAAAAACGTGTCATGTTTGTGCACTCTAATGAATACGAGCCTTTCACAAATGGCCAGCCGAGGTAAAACAAACGCTTGCATTTGGCCCACCACGAGAGCGTGTTCTGTTTTGGGTTCCCCACCCCGTTCCCAGCCCAAAGAAAGTGGTTTCCAAGCCGGCAACGCTTTCTCAACAACAACACCACCGCACTGTGCCGGACTGCCACCTTTTCCACACGCGGTACCCAAGGACCCAACTCTCCGCTCTGCGGTGAAGTGCCCTTCGTTACGTAAAGTAGGGTGGTGTGTGGGGCCCAGCGCTAACGCAAGTGGTCGGGCCTGCTGTGCTGTGGCTACGGACCACCCTTGGGCGAGGCCGGGTTCAATCTCTGGCCACCACGGCCAATATCAATGGAGATCATCTGGAGCGGTCGGTCCTGGGCTTCCGCAAGGTCAACTCCGGCCTTACATGGGCAGCACCTGGGTGGCCGTGTTGTAAACATTAGCACAAGGGCCACACCATCATGGTACTGGCAATGTTATCACGGGTCTGACCACACCACCTGGGTTCTGACCACGCCACCAGGGTTCTTGCCACACCACCACGGGTCTGACCACCCCACCAGGGTTCTTGCCACACCATCACGGGTCTGACCACACCACCAGGGTTCTTGCCACACCACCACGGGTCTGACCACACCACCAGGGTTCTTGCCACACCATCACGGGTCTGACCACACCACCAGGGTTCTTGCCACACCACCACGGGTCTGACCACACCACCAGGGTTCTTGCCACACCATCACGGGGTCTGACCAGACCACCAGGGTTCTTGCCACACCACCACGGGTCTGACCACACCACCAGGGTTCTTGCCACACCATCACCGGTCTGACCACACCACCAGGGTTCTTGCCACACCACCACGGGTCTGACCACACCACCAGGGTTCTTGCCACACCATCACGGGTCTGACCACACCACCAGGGTTACTGCCACACCACCACGGGTCTGACCACACCACCAGGGTTCTTGCCACACCATCACGGGTCTGACCACACCACCAGGGTTCTTGCCACACCATCGCGGGTCTGACCACACCACCAGGGTTCTTGCCACACCACCACGGGTCTGACTACACCATCACGGGTCTGGCCACACCACCACGGGTCTGACTACACCATCACGGGGTCTGACCACACCACCAGGGTTCTTGCCACACCATCACGGGTCTGGCCACACCATCACGGGTCTGGCCACACCAATGTGGTGCTGGGCACACCATTATACCGCTGTAACTTCACCGGTGTGTTTGCTAGGCGGGAGAGCGATGTCACAGTTTGCTTGTGGAAGCACACAAATACAATGCCAGCTCGCTTACACTTGCACACGACACCACTGTGTGTGTATACTGTGTGTGTGTACACTGTGTGTGTGTGTGTACACTGTGTGTGTGTGTGTACACTGTGTGTGTGTACACTGTGTGTGTGTGCACTTTGTGTGTACACTGTGTGTGTGTGTACACTGTATGTGTGTACACTGTGTGTGTGTGTGTACACTGTGTGTGTGTGCACTTTGTGTGTACACTGTGTGTGTGTGTACACTGTGTGTATACACTGTGTGTGTGTGTACACTGTGTGTGTACACTGTGTGTGTGTGCACTTTGTGTGTACACTGTGTGTGTGTGTACACTGTGTGTGTACACTGTATGTGTGTACACTGTTTGTGTGTGTGTGTACACTGTGTGTGTGCACTGTGTGTGTGTGTACACTGTGTGTGTGTGTTCACTGTGTGTGTGTATACACTGTGTGTGTGTACACTGTGTGTGTGTACACTGTGTGTGTACACTGTATGTGTATACACTGTGTGTGTGTGTACACTGTGTGTGTGTGTACACTGTGTGTGTACACTGTGTGTGTGTGTACACTGTGTGTGTATGTATACTGTGTGTGTACACTGTGTGTGTGTGTACACTGTGTGTGTGTACACTGTGTGTGTACACTGTGTGTGTGCACTGTGTGTGTGTGTACACTGTGTGTGTGTTCACTGTGTGTGTGTGTACACTGTGTGTTCACTGTGTGTGTATACACTGTGTGTGTTCACTGTGTGTGTGTACACTGTGTGTGTATACACTGTGTGTGTGTACACTGTGTGTGTGTGTTCACTGTGTGTGTGTGTACACTGTGTGTGTGTGTACACTGTGTGTGTTCACTGTGTGTGTGTGTACACTGTGTGTGTTCACTGTGTGTGTGTACACTGTGTGTGTTCACTGTGTGTGTGTACACTGTGTGTGTTCACTGTGTGTGTGTACACTGTGTGTATACACTGTGTGTGTTCACTGTGTGTGTGTTCACTGTGTGTGTGTACACTGTGTGTGTATACACTGTGTGTGTGTGTACACTGCGTGTATGTTCACTGCGTGTATGTACACTGTGTATGTTCACTGTGTGTACACTGTGTGTGTGTGTGTACACTGTGTGTGTGTACACTGTGTGTGTGTACACTGTGTGTGTATGGTCACTGTGTGTGTGTGTACACTGTGTGTGTGTACACTGTGTGTATGTTCACTGTGTGTGTGTACACTGTGTGTGTGTACACTGTGTGTGTATGTTCACTGTGTGTGTGTGTGTACACTGTGTGTGTATATGTTCACTGTGTGTGTGTGTGCACTGTGTGTGTGTGCACTGTGTGTGTACACTGTGTGTGTATGTTCACTGTGTGTGTGTGTACACTGTGTGTGTGTGTTCACTGTGTGTGTGTGTGCACTGTGTGTGTGTGCACTGTGTGTGTATACACTGTGTGTGTGTACACTGTGTGTGTGTGTACACTGTGTGTGTATGTTCACTGCGTGTGTGTGTGTACACTGTGTGTGTGTACACACTGTGTGTGTGTTCACTGTGTGTGTGTTCAGATGGCTGAGAGCTTCCTGAGTGCGGGCACGGCGACAAAAGCAACAAAAGCGGTACAGTGCGGTGGGTGTCTCGCACAGACCACGTGTCTAGCTGATGATGATGATGTCTAGATGATGTGTCTACATGATGATGTCTAGATGATGTCTGCATGTGTCTGAATGATGTATCTGGATATCGCCGGGCCCTGGTGATGGTAGTGGTGGTGGTGATGATGGTGGTGGTGATGGTGGTGGTGATGATGGTGGTGATGATGGTGGTGGTGGTGATGATGGTGATGGTGGTGATGATGGTGATGGTGGTGATGATGGTGGTGATGGTGGTGATGATGGTGGTGATGATGGTGATGGTAGTGGTGGTGATGGTGGTGATGGTGGTAGTGGTGGTGATGATGGTGATGGTGGTGATGATGGTGATGGTGGTGATGATGGTGATGGTGGTGATGATGGTGATGGTGGTGATGATGGTGATGGTGGTGATGGTGGTGATGATGGTGATGGTGGTGGTGATGGTGGTGATGATGGTGATGATGGTGATGGTGGTGATGGTAGTGGTGGTGATGGTGGTGATGGTAGTGGTGGTGATGGTGGTAGTGGTGGAGATGGTGGTGGTGGTGGTCATGGTGGTGGATATGGTGATGGTAATGGTGGTGGTGATGGTGGAGATGGTGGTGGTCATGGTGGTGGTCATGGTGATGATGGTGATGGTAGTGGTGGTGATGGTGGTGGTTATGGTGGTGGTGATGGTGATGATGGTGGTGATGGTGTCCCTGTCAAGTTCGTGGTCAGCCACAGCCAGCACACCACCATCTGTCAAAGCAGACCCCCCCCCACACAAACACCGACACACACACACCGACACACACACTGACACACACACACCGACACACACACACTGACACACACTGACACACACACACACCGACACACACTGACACACACACAGACACACACCAACACACACACTGACACACACACACCGGCACACTGACACACACACTGACACACACACACTGACACACACACAGACACACACACACCGACACACACACAGACACAAACACACTGACACACTGACACACACACCCCGACACACACTGACACACACACACTGCGACACACACCGACACACACACACCGGCACACACACACCGACACACACACACCAACACACACACTGACACACACTGACACACACACACCGACACACACACACTGACACACACACACCAACACACACACTGACACACACTGACACACATCCTCACCTCCACACCCTCCCCATCGCTTCCCTCCCACGCGTTAAATCTCCGCTAAACGACTACGGCTGGCGCCTGGCGTTGGTTCGCACTCCCATCTCTGCACATCCCCTTGCTGCCAGGGGATGATGTGGAGGGTTAGAGGGGGGCTGACTGGCAAGCTTCATTGCCGCGGGTTTAATTATAATCTGTGTAGGTTCGGGCGCCCACTTTTATTAACACAAACAAAGCCCAACACAGACAGCCAAAGTTTGGCTGCGGGAGGCAGAGTTGGATGCAGTTTCACCATCATCATCATCATCGCCATCATCATCATCATCGCCATCATCCGTCTCGCCTCCGATTGCTCTCGCGGGTACCTTTGCACCACGCGCGCTACCTAACTCCTACCGTCAACGACAACAACAAAAAAATAACCCGTAAAAACAAAGTTTTTCACTATAAATCCTTTATATGCGTGGCGGCTAGAGTCCTCTCGTCCTCTGGCTTGAGGTGGCTGCCACCTATGGGTCAGATGATTGCCTGCCACCATTAAGCAATTGGTAATTACATATAATAATTATTTTTTTCCTAAAAAGTGTAAAATTTTGGGGAAAAATTTCACGAAAATAAATTGTCACGCACAACGAGTCTGTGTGCAAAATGTCAGCTCGATTGGATCACGGGAAGTGGGTTAAAAAACGACCGAAAGATTTGCACGGTCGTAAGCGCGCAAGCAAGCAAGCAAGTAAACTTAATATAAAGGATTTAAAAATAGAGAGAGCGCTTTACAGCTCATCGGATTCCTCCTGCCTTCATACATCTTCTGATTCTGAACTCGGGAGCGTGCGGTGGTGGTGTGGGTGGCACCACGCAGAATCGATGCCCGCAATTGTCCACCCCGGAGCTTCCTCCCCTGCCTCTTCCCCCACCGACCTCCCCCTAACTCCCCAAAGATGCTCGGCCTGCAGGCCATGTGCTGCTGAATGGGTGGGTGGATTTGGGGGGTGATGGAAGGATGATGTCGTGGTTTTAAGTCGGGGAACACATGGGCCCCCCCTTGCAAACACAAACAAGCGAAAAAACGCGCTGTGCAACGGCACGGTTTTTTGGTGGTTGGTTGGTGGCAGTGAATGAAAAAAATGCGTGGCTTATTAAAACACGCTGCTAATAAAAATAAAAACAACATGGGAATTCATCTTCTTGGTTCTTTCGGTAAAGTCACGTAGAAGGGAAGTAATACAATAATAAAAATAAAACATAATAAAATAATTCTCACGACGTTTAGGCCACAACGCAAGCAGCCGTCCTCAGGTGAAACCAGGTCTGTCGAGGCGACAGCGTCCATTCAGTGGGCCTTACCTGGTATAATAAAACATCATTTTATTACTTCCCTTCTACGTGACTTTACCGAAAGAACCAAGAAGATGAATCCCTGCAGTCACGAAAGCTTTAAATCGAAATTTAACATGGGAATTAACGGAGGACCTTGCGTTGTTGTTGTTGTTGTGTTTTTTTGCGTCGCTTGATAAATTTGCGGCAGGCGTTCCGGAGAGCCCTGCGTGGTTTAAATGGTACTATACGCGGTTGTTTCGCATTCGCTGCGTGGACGCATCGGTTTGGGGTGGCTTTTATCTCGGGACATTCGAGGCCACTTGTGGTTGAGACGCACCGCGAAAATCCGCGCGCAAGACGCTTGCCGAGCAAAAGATATCGCGAGTGACGACTTCCCGCACATGTGAGCCTTGAGGCTGTGCTCACGTAGCTCCCGTTTGCGGCTCTGAAGTGAACTGTGGAAATTCCACATTCCTAAGGCAGGGGTGGGTCTATCCATTTGACAACCAATGTTGACTTATGTTGTTGACACTGGAGAGATGATGGGCACTAATACAGAGCCACCTGGTTGGATAGTAAAATGTTTTTTTTAATAGGATAGTGAGATCTTCTTGGTTCTTTCGGTAAAGTCACGTAGAAGGGAAATAATAAAATAATTATAATAAAACATATTAAAATTCTCACGACGTTTCGGCCACAACACAAGCAGCCGTCCTCAGGTGAAGACAGAGCTGTCTGAAAGACAGCGCTCCAATGAACACTGCTAAGCTTGGCAGCGTATTTTAAGCTTGGTGGGAGGGGAAGAGCGCCTTGACAAAGGAGTTTACATATCAACAGAAGAATTTAGCATTGGATAAGCTGTGTTAATGCGAGAGAATTAGCAGGATGTTAAAGTCAGAAATTAGCATGTAACTGGGGGATTCGCATGATGTTAATGTGAGGAATTAGCATATAACTGGTCACGGAAGTGGCGATGTTAAAGTCAGAGTTTACATATCAACAGAGGCATTTAGTATATTGACGCTAAACAAGTGAGATGTTAACTGCCTCGTCTGGTGTACAGGAGGTCATGGGTCCGATCCCGACCCTGACGCCTGCTGTATGTTTGGAGTTTGCATGTTCTCCCCGTGGTCGCGTGGATTTTTCTCCGGGTCCTCTGGTTTTTTCCTCCACATTTAGAAACACACGTTTAGAGTATTTGGCCGATGTAAATTTCCACATGGTCATAAGCAACTTTGTTGAGCTATCATTTGTGGCCAGGTCGCTTCTGAAAAAGGGAGTCTTACCTGGTAAAATAAAACATAGTTTATAGTTTTTGTTTAGTTTTATAGTCTGTAAGGTTGGTGTACAATCTGTTGATAATTGAAAATATAATTTGCATGAAAGGGGAATTAAAAAAGTCCAACCAAATTACATTTAGATCTACCAAGATTATTATTCATTGCATTTTCTGGAGTTGATTTTAATCCAGTCAATAGATATTCACATTTAAAGTTTTGCATGTTGTACTTTCGAATTTAGGATCGAGTACACACAATGCAGTTACGTATTATAATCCATTCACCTTCTGGTCCACATCTCAAAATAAATAAATAATACATAGTCTGTCAGCCTGCTGCCTTTCCAGATGTATGCTTACCAGCAGAATTTGTTTAAACAAGCAAACTGGATCAGTTTCACAACTTTGGGACTCATCATTCAGCACGGAGTGGGGGGGGGGAAACTAGTCCAAGCTTGCCTATTTAAACAATTGCTGAACCCGGACTATTAATGCTTTGAAGATGTTTGGTCTACAGTATAGCACCGGTGAGACAAAGCGGTAAAAGAAGTCTGTCTCTGGCGTAGGCCGGTCAGTTCCAAGGGCAATGCTCACGTTATGATCGAAGCGTGTTAGTGTGCAGGTTTTTACCACAGGTGTGTGTGGTTAATGCACACGTGGTGCCCTGCAATAGTTGTGCATTCGGTGATTGAACATCTTAACCGCCTACATTATTGCCATGTTAATATATTAATTGGCAAAAGGGTCCCGTAGATAAATGCATCTTGTTAGCATTAATTTTAGATTTGAAGCTTTCGTGACTGCAAGGATTCATACTCTTCGGGTGTTTTCGGTAAAGTCACGTAAGGTAAAAAGAATATTAATAATAAAATAAAATAATAATAAATGAAAAGAATTAAATTAAATCATGACGTTTCTGAAGCAACACAAGCCTTCGTCATCAGGTGTAAACTGCTCCAGTAAAATTACTGTAGCATGTGTTAGCATTAGTCTGGAAGGCCAGTAGGCGAAATATATTTTATAAACTAAATAAAAACAAATTATTTGGGAATAAGAAACAAGAATTAATTCTAGATTTGAAGCTTTCGTGACTGCAAGGATTCATATTCTTAGTTTTTTTCAGTAAAGTCACGTAGGTAAAACATTTAAATTAATAAAAGTAAAATAAAAATAAAATAAAAATCACGACGTTTCGGAGGCAACACAAGCTTCCGTCTTCAGGTGGAACCGTCACAGCCCGATAGCTGTATCAAGTGATACAGCTATCAAGTGATACAGCTATCGTGCTGTGACGGTTCCACCTGAAGACGGAAGCTTGTGTTGCCTCCGAAACGTCGTTATTTTATTTTTATTATTACTTTTATTAATTTAAATTTTTTACCTACGTGACTTTACCGAAAGAACCTAAGAACAATAATTAAGTTTATATATTTTCTTCTGGTTTACCAGCATGCTCCGCTGCAGTCGCCCAAGTCGAGGCGTCACGCAATAACGGCACTTTTAACGATTTAACTATCACACAGTTACATCTTCCAACAGTCGGTCTGCTTAGTATCCCAATGAATACGAGCGTTACAGCCGCACGGTGCACATCCTAAATCCACTTGGAAAAACCACAGAAGCTTCCTTTCATTTTACAAGAAAAAAAATTATATTTTCTTTTTTATAAAAGCACAGCTGTTGAGCACGAGAACTCTCTTAAACCCCTTAAGCCTCCGATGGGAACCCGTAAATGTTACCCAATACGAGAGCTGCCAGTCAGTCAACCTACGCCGCATCCAAGTCACACGGATATCAGCAGCATCACATTGGTTTTTTGTTTTCTTGGTTCGTTCGGTAAAGTCACGTAGAAGGGAAATAATAAAATAATAAAAATATAACATAATAAAGTAATTCTCACGACGTTTCGGCCACAACGCAAGCAGCCGTCCTCAGGTGAAGAGCAGGTCTGTCGGGAAGACAGTCTTCACCTGAGGACGGCTGCTTGCGTTGTGGCCGAAACGTCGTGAGAATTACTTTATTGAGTTTTATTTTTATTATTTTATTATTTCCATTCTACGTGACTTTACCGAAAAAAACAAAGAATATGAATACCTGCAGTCACGAAAGCTTTAAATCGAAATTTACTTGAGGCTTTGTGCGCGGTCGAGACAGATATGAGAGGGCGGAAATTTACGATTTTCGTTTCTGAAATGTGTATCTAAGTACGGCGCATTTCCTGTTGTGTGGCAGACCAGACTGGCAATGTGGCTTCAGATAACGAAGTCGGTCTCGTTCACAGCGTCAAGAACAGAGATCGGGAACCAAAACTGGGACTCAGGTGTCAAGCATTACCTGACTGCGCGTGTCTGTGTGTGTGCATGTGTCTGTGTGCGTGCATGTGTGCGTGCATGTGTCTGTGTGCATGTGTCTGTGTGTGTCTGTGTGCGTGCATGTGTCTGTGTGTGTCTGTGTGAGTGTGTGTATGTGCGTGTGTGTCTGTGCGCATGTGTCTGTGCGCATGTGTCTGTGTGCATGTGTCTGTGTGCGTGCATGTGTCTGTGTGCATGTGTCTGTGTGCATGTGTCTGTGTGCGTGTCTGTGTGCGTGCATGTGTGTGCGTGCATGTGTCTGTGTGCATGTGTCTGTGTGCGTGTGTCTGTGTGCATGTGTCTGTGTGCATGTGTATATGTGCGTGTGTCTGTGTGCGTGAATGTGTCTGTGTGCATGTGTCTGGGTGCATGTGTCTGTGTGCGTGCATGTGTCTGTATGCATGTGTATATGTGCATGTGTCTGTGTGCGTGTGTCTGTGTGCGTGTGTCTTTGTGTGTGTGTCTTTGTGCGTGTGTCTGTGTGCATGTGTCTGTGTGCGTGTATCTGTGTGCATGTGTCTGTGTGCATGTGTATATGTGTTGTGTGGAGCGGTGGTGCAGCGGTTAGCACGCTGCGGCCACGAACCCGGCAATCCGGTTCCGACTCCTGCTCACGTTCAACATCGGAGGCGAATATATCTGAACCGGTCCTGTGCCTCCCCTAGATCCACTCAGCCTTAAACGAGTACCTGGTGCGGTGCGTACACATCGCCACTAGGGATACAAAGGCGGCCGGCTGTGGTATTGGCCATCAACCCCCCTGGATAGGTCCTCGCTGACAACACTTGCCCCAAGAGCTCATTAAAGGCTATGCAGGGGATCTTTGTCTTTTGTGTGTACGTGTGATGAGGAACCAATGGCACGGTGACGAACGCACGACTCCACGAACCGTTGACCCGCGTTTGTTCCTGGCCAGAGCTGACATGGGTGGCGAGTAGATATCCGATAACCTGTCCTGGCCCTCCCCTAGGTCGACTCAGCATCAAACAAGTGCCTGGTGCAGTCTGTAAACATCAGCACGGGGGATACAAATATGGTCAGGTGTGGTGCTGGACAAACCACCCCGTCATGCTCTGGTGCAGCCCTTAATAGGTGCTCACAAACAGCACAAATAGGGGAAGTTTTGGTTTTGTAAGATGGAAAGCATTGGTACGGTGGTTAGTGCACTCTGCTACAAATCGGGCCATCTGCGTTCGATTCCCGGCACTGGTAACTATTAGTAGCGAGTGAAATATGAAGCTGATCTGGACCTCCCGTAGGTCAGAGGTCAGCCTTAAATTGCTACCTGGTGTGGTGTGGAAAATGAGCACTGAGATGACAAAAGTTCTCGTGCCCGGCGCTTGCCACACCAGCCCACTGTGCGCCGTACTCGCCTTAATAGGTGCTCGCAAACGGCACCCGCTCCTGTGATCTATAAGGGGTAGATGCGTGCACGTGCATGCGTCGAGTCGAAGCGAATACGTGTTTGGTGCAGTGTCAATGACACAAGTCACAAGCTTCCATAGATGTAAAGCTAACCATGTAAAAAGCAAAAAACATTTGTTTTTCAGCAAGGGGACTGACTAATGAGGTTGTTAATTTTAATTTGGGTTAGTTTTTCAGAAGTTTTACTTGCACGGTGTAAACACTGTTTTTTAAGACGTCGAAAGGTCAAAGGTGCTTCGGCAAATTTCCATACCTGCTCTTCGGGATGTGTCTTACTGGAAGGAATTTACCGTTTCCTGACCATATGGGATGACGACTTTGCAAATTCGGGAAAGTTCTTTGGTTACGTTTCTTCAGTTCAGACGGCTGAAAATAAAAATGCCATCATTTCAAGAAGAGATAGAAAAAAAATTAACCCGTAAAAACAAAGTTTTTCACTATAAATCCTTTATATGCGTGGCGGCTAGAGTCCTCTCGTCCTCTGGCTTGAGATGGCTGCCACCTATGGGTCAGATGATTGCCTGCCACCATTAAGCAATTGGTAATTAAATATAATTAATTTTTTCCTAAAAAGTGTAAAATTTTGGAAAACATTTTTTAACGAAAATAAATTGTCACGCACAACGAGTCTGTGTGCAAAATGTCAGCTCGATTGGATCACGGGAAGTGGGTTTAAAAACGACCGAAAAATGTGCACGGTCGTAAGCGCGCAAGCAAGTGAACTTATTATGTTTTATTTTTATTATTTTATTACTTCCCTTCTACGTGACTTTACCGAAAGAACCAAGAAGATGAATCCCTGCAGTCACGAAAGCTTTAAATCGAAAATTAATATAAAGGATTTAAAAATGCCACGGTGCCGAGATGTTAAGCACCTCGCCCGGTATACAGGAGGTTGTGGGTTCGATTCTGACCCCAACGCCTGCCTGTATATTTGGAGTTTGCATGTTACCCCCCCATTGCCGCGTGGACTTTTCTCCAGGACTTTTCTTCCCTCCGCATTTATAGACACGCGTTTAAATTTCCATGTGATAAGCCACTTCGTGGAGCCATCATCTGTGGCTAGGTCGCTTCTGACGAAGAGCTGTATTGCTAAGTGGGCTTTACTTGTTAAAAAAAAAACAGTTTATAGTATTTTTTATATACTTCCTTTGAAAATGTCATTGGCTCTTCTCTCCATTCCCAGCAGCGTGCATAGGGCACCCATTCAGTGGGTTGCACGGTGATTGCGCGTGCATTTACCGCAAACGCCTTTCCCTGCTGCTGCTGCTGCTGCTACGAGAGAGGGCTCGCTTTGTTACTGTCAGCCGGTCATTACTTTTATGCAAATCGAAGAGCCAAGCGATCGCACCGGCGTTAATATTCGCCTCCGAAAACCTCTACGCCACGTGCTCACGCGGCACCACGGAGCGTGCCGGGCACACAAGTGAAACACGATGAAGAGATTTCCGGCTCAAATGAGCGGTTGAGGCGGTGGCTGATCTCATGTCGAACGGTTCTGAGCCCGTGGTGAAATTTCTGCATTCCTCTGAAGGGTTTTTTATGGATGTGGGGGGGGATATAGCCATAAAACAACCGCTAATTATAATTAGTTTAACGGTTGTTTTTCGGTGATTATACAACTGCATCGGCAGCAGTCTGCTGCCGACAAAACATTCGTTAATAGGCACTGTGGTCATAGACATAACAAGTATAACCCGTAAAAACAAAGTTTTTCACTATAAATCCTTTATATGCGTGGCGGCTAGAGTCCTCTCGTCCTCTGGCTTGAGATGGCTGCCACCTATGGGTCAGATGATTGTCTGCAGTATTAAACAATTGGTAATTAAATATTTAATTTGTTTTCCCTAAACAGTGTAAAATTTTGGAATTTTTTTTTCACGAACATTAATTGTCTCACACAACGAGTCTGTGTGCAAAATGTCAGCTCGATTGGATCACGGGAAGTGGGTTAAAAAACGACCGAAAGGTTTGCACGGTCGTAAGCAAGCAAGCACGCAAGCAAGCAAGCACGCAAGCAAGCAAGCACGCAAGCAAGCAAGCAAGCGAACTTAATATAAAGGATTAAAAAATTACCGATGTATATTAAATAGGTGACATTTCCAGAGTTGGCCATTGGCTGAAACGTCACAAATTGTATTTTTTAAAAATCTATATTTTAATGCCACAGTGTTAGTAACTCATGTCTTGAGAGTTTTTCAGAGTGGTACTTAATGTATTGACCCTGAAGGGATGATGGGCGACATCAACCCCCAACTAGGAATTGAACTCGCAAACTTCCGCTCGCTCTAGCGCTGAGGCTCCTGGCGAGATAGTAACCCGTCGTAACACATTTTGTAGTTTGTTTAGCATAAGCTGGGATGAAAGGCGAGTAAAAGGTTAAACCAAGTTGTTAGTCCGGATAAACAAGAGGGATTGTTCTGGAAATAATCAGCTCAAATTATTATTTTCATTCGTCTCAAATATTAACCTGGTTACACTATCGGTATGATGTCTTGAAGGGGAATTATACTTTTAGAAAACTAGCAGAGCAGCGAAATCCTTCACGTGAGAGGCTGACACTCAGAAGCGGATACCACAGCGTTGCTGATAATAATTTAAAATAAAAATGTATAAAGCGCCCTTTAACAATTCTTCTCAGGGTTCTACCTTTGAGATGCCTTCAAGGGGTACCTGGTTCACACGGTAGAGAGTAATGAGGCTCTGCCATGAGAATAATGAGATTAATGTACAACACTACAGTCAGACCGATGTATTTGTATTTAATTACCAAGGCTGGAATGCAGCCAAAATAATTGTCAGAGTAAGTTCAACTTGTGCACGTTAACATTTAAAAAAAAAATAAACGAATTAATTAACATTTGCTTTAAAATACTAAAATACATGGAGCGGGCAGGGGGGCGCAGAAGTGAATATCTTAAACGCGGAGAGTGTGGTATTGCCCCATCTCGTACCGCCTCTTTCATTCTCAAGGTGTATGCCCCGAAAACGCCGGACGAAACAAATCTATTTAAACCCATCGACGGTATCGAGGTTGCTAAAAGTTCACGGTGCCAGGGCCAACACCGTGAACCCACTGCTCTAAAACAACAGGGCCACTTCTGATGATATCACCACCGCCTCCAACGGAGGTGTAGAATCAGAGGCGGATTCGTTGTTGTGCATCAACGGCACCAGGGTGTTCGTTTCAGTCCCGACGTCAGCATTTGCCTGCGGCCAACTTTGACCAAAACGAAAGTTTTGGCTGGCCCCTTGACTTGTCAGCGTTTTTTTCGCTCGACAGTTTTTGTAACGCGAAATTTTGCTGAAGTTTCCCCGGCCTCTCGGCGAATTGTGGAGTGCGAACTTAGCACAAGGCGCAAGTGCTGTAAGTGGGTTGGTTGCCAGCCGTGGATATTCTACGTCTCTACCGCAGGAGCCAATCGTGCCCTAAGAACAAGCCACTGTTGACGGTTCGCATAATGGTACTTGTTTATCGGCTGTATAAAGGATTATGGTAATGACTGTGGTGATGATGGAAAGTGGTGATGGCTGGTGGTGATGACTTAGTGAATGCAACGATACGATGGCGACAATGATGATGACAATGATGACAATGATGATGACAATGATGATGACAATGATGACAATGATGACGATGACGATAATGATGATGACGATGATGATGATGACGATGACAATGATGACAATGACGATGATGATGACAATGATGACGATGATGATGACAATGATGATGTCAATGATGACAATGATGATGACGATGACAATAATGACGATGATGATGACAATGATGACTGTGGCTACGATGACGATTATTCAACCCCCACCCCCCAATCAGGAATCAAGCTCGCGACCTTTCCATCATAAGCACAGACGCCATCCGGACCGGATATTATTCGCTGAGAGTCCCCGCACAAGTAAGAAAACTGAACTCGACAAATGAGAACGCTTCCCACTGCCGTAGAAATCTGCCCAGCTCAGAAATGCAACATCATCGCAGAAGAGGCCCCTTCAGGATGCACTCGACCCGCACCTAGTGGGCAATGTCCTGCACCCACACAGCTGCTGCCACAGCCCGTCCTGCACTCGTGCCAGACGGGCCAACGACATTGAGACAGCATAGCAACAGCTGTTACCACCTCTTGAGGTAGAAAAAATTAACCCGTTAAAACAAAGTTTTTCAATATAAATCCTTTATATGCGTGGCATCGGTTTTATTTTATTATTCATTTCTGTTTTTCTTGAGTAAGAGTTTCATTTTTATCACATTGGTATTTTAAATTAAATATGAAAAAAAAATTCCTAAAAAGTGGAAAATTTTGGAAAAAAATTTTCCCGAAAATAAATTGTCACGCACAACGAGTCTGTGTGCAAAATGTCAGCTCGATTGGATCACGGGAAGTGGGTTAAAAAACGACCGAAAGATTCGCACGGTCGTAAGCGCGCAAGCAAGCAAGCAAGCGAACTTAATATAAAGGATTTAAAAACTGTTAAAAACATAACGCAAAACCCGGGACCTATCATGGGAAGGGGAATGTCCCGCACTACCGGAAGAGAGGGGGTCAGCGCAGCCCACAGTTTGTAGAGGGACTCTCAAGAGCTCTCTGTAGAACTAAAAGAGACCCTTCCGCTAGCAGCAGTGTGACGATGGCAATTGCAGCGCCGCACCTTTATCTTATTTTCAGAAGTTGGGAGACCTGTACTAAGCTCAAATGTTTTTTTTTTAACCAGGTAAGGCCCACACAGCTCTCTTTCAGAAGCGACCTGGCCACAAATGATAGCTCAACCAAGGGGTTCTAGATTTGAAGCCTTCGTGACTGCAAGGATTCATATTCTTAGGTTTTTTTCGGTAAAGTCACGTAGGTAAAAAATTAAAATTAAAATTGATAAAAGTAAAATAAAAATAAAATAAAAATCACGACGTGATACAGCAATCGTGCTGTGACGGTTCCATCTGAAGACGGAAGCTTGTGTTGCCTCCGAAACGTCGTGATTTTTATTTTATTTTTTATTTTACTTTTATCAATTTTAATTTTTTACCTACGTGACTTTACCGAAAAAACTTAAGAATATCAACCAAGGGGCTTTATCGTCACGTGGGAATTTAAGAGGAGCCAAATACCCCAAACGAATGTTTCTAAATGTGGAGGGGAAAAGAACCAGAGAAGAATCCACGTGACCACAAGAAGAGACACGCGCAAAACTCCAATTATACAGGCGTCGTCAGGGTCGGGGTCGAACCCACGACCTCCTGTAAACCAGGCGAGGTGGTTAACATCTCGCCATTGTACGTCCGTGTAAACGCATTGTATTGAGTGGTGTTTTACTGCACAGCTGGCAACAACAACAACGACAAAAGTCAACCGGGCCTTTTAATGTCTCCGGGTAAAACTTGCAGATTTCCCCCAGGAAACACACACACACACACGACCTCAACAAAATTCAAGTGGACGTCCTGAAGAACAACAACAACAACAGCAACAACCATGGGCAGGTGACAACGCTGCCCTGCGGGAGGGCTTCTGGCTGCACCAAAAGACAGTCTCTGGCCGGGCAGTGGCAGAGGCAGCCATACGGGGAGCTGTGTAAGCCGAGATGAAGTTGAAACAGACTGGCCTGGGGAGCTAGTCATTCTTGTTAATCAAGGAATTTCAGCCGGAGCACACTTTCACGCGACCTCAATTGTGCCCCTTACAGTTTGCAAAAGGGACAGGATTGTGGGTTTTGGGATAGGGATTGATGAACGTGAGTGCAAAGACACAGATCCCCCCCCCCGTAGAGCCTGAACAGACTGTTTGGGGCAAGTGCTGTTGGTGAGCACCTATGAAGGCACGGCACGCGAGGTGATGGATGGTCGGCACCACGCCCGGCCGTCTTTGTCTCCCCAGTGGCGATGTTTAGACGCCGCACCAGGTACTCAATTTGAGTCTGAGTCGATCTAGGTGTTGGTGGCCGTGAGTGGGAATCGAACCCGGGTGGCCAGGTTCGTAGCACAACGCGCTAACCGCTGCACTACTGAGTGTGAGTGCGAGCACACACACACGTGTTTGTGAGTCATTCTTCGGTATGTTTTTTTGAACATTTTCCCCGTGTCCTCATACGAAATGCACGTGCAAAATTAAGTCCAGCGTGTGCGTGCTCGCGTTTTTTTACGTGCAATTAATCAATGTATCGTGTCCTTAGACTCTTATGTTTACACGAGCCATTGCTCTCTCAGTGCACTCTGGCCCAATGCGTTGCGATATTCGTGTGGTTTTGATACCTGCAAAGGGGGGTGTACGATTGCGATGTTGTGGTAAGCAGTGGGGGGAGCGGTAGTGTGGTGGTTAGCGCTACGCTGCGCTACCAACTCAGCTACCCGAGTTCGATTCCCGCTCACGGCCAACACCACCGATGATGATTACCTGAACCGGTCCTAGGCCTCCCCTGGGTCGACTCAGCCTCAAAAGAAGAGCTGGGGCGTTGTGTAAACATGGCCACTGGGGATACAAAGGCGGCGGGGCGTGGTGCTGGCCACCCACCCCCTCGTGTGCCGTGCCGGCCTTCATAGGTGCTCGCTAACAGCACTTGCCCCTACAGTCTGTTAAGGCTATAACGGGGGAGATCTTTGTCTTTGGAGAGCAGTGTTACGGTGCTTTGCACATTGCACTTTGAGACTCAGAAATGAATAGGGGCCAGGAACATCAAATGTGATACGGACCCATCATATAATGCGGTGATAGGGGGTACCGGCAGTGCGGACCCTATCATCCACGGGGAAATCTGCGATTCTTATTAACAGGGTAGAAAGACAATCGCAGATAAAAGAAATATCGAGGGCCGCAGAAAGGAGATTGGGCCGACCCTACAGCTGCTCCGGATAATAGGATTCACCGGCAATGGGGCCGCGGATGAGAGGAGTTCTGCGCTGTATGTTGCGATGGGGAAGAGGGCCAATCAATTTGAGGGCAGAGCACCGTAGCCAACCAAATATTGGTCCTACTCCTAGCCTAGCCCTGGACAACGATCACAACCGGCCACTGGCTATGAAACAATTCGCCAAAAAGCCACTCGTACGAGTTCCACGCCTACATTAGTACAAGCTCTATCCCTGACCCGAACCAACCGGCTGCTACTACGAGCCCTATCCCTAAGCAACTAGAAAACCAGCTGTCAGTATGAGCCGTCTTACAGACCCACACCCTTCTCTTCTAGATTTGAAGCTTTCGTGACTGCAAGGATTCATATTCTTAGGTGTTTTCGGTAAAGTCACGTAGGTAAAAAATTAAAATTAATAAAAGTAAAATAAAATAAAAATCACGACGTTTCGGAGGCAATTTTAATTTAAAATTTTTACCTACGTGACTTTACCGAAAAATCCTAAGAATACCCAAACCCTTCCCCAACTCGCCAACCAGCCGTAAGTAGTACCAATACCCCTACCCACAGCACATCGGCAAAGAAGGACCCCCTTTTCATGCTGTGTTCACTTTGCGGTGTCGTTGTTGCTCGCAGCAGCACGAACCCAGGATTGGGGGCTCTGTTTCCTGGCCACGGTCTCCACTAGGCCTGGAACGAGTTGACCTCTGCAGCCACACGAGGTAATATAATGCCTCCTGCGGCTGCAGAGGTCACGTGAATCCGTCAACACATGGCTACACGTACGAAATCACCGATAAACGATTGTCACACACGCGCAAGACCCGATGTGAATGGATGAGTTCGTGCATCCTTGTTATACCCCTGTCGGGAAACACCAGTGGCAACTGCTGCCTAAGCCATCGCTGATGAGACTAATGTGGCCAGGTTTTATGCTGGCCGTACCAGCCCCCTGCTGTGCTGGCGTTAACAGGAGCTTGCTAACATCACTTTCCCTGTCCCACACACACACAGTCTGTAAGTCTAATTGGGAAACCCGTGTCTTTGTGTTTGTGTGTATGTATGTGCGTGTGTGTGTGCCCACTTAAGCCTCTTTGGAATGAAGTCTGTAAGCAGTAACAACCACAAACCCCATCAATTTGTAAAGGCGGTTACGATAAAAAAAGCACGCGTTTTTAGACAGCCCTATCGAAATTATATGAGAGGCAATAATTTAATATTTTTAACAAAATAAAAAAACATGCAGCGTTTACTGGCAAATGTTAATAATCTTGCTACTCTGCAAGTTTTCAAACCACTTTGACCTCAATATAACTTTACCATTAAATAAAAAATACACATCCTTTGGTCTTACCACATAAAAATTTAATTATTTTAGTGGCTTGGCGCACTGCGCTATGAACTTGGCAGCATGAGGTTGAGCCCTGGTCACGGCTAAGTGGTAGAAATTATATCTGAAACTTGCAGGCTCCCTCTTGCAGCAAGCCCACCCCCTTTACCAACCCACACTGACCAACAACCAACATCAGCAAGGCCTGTGGATGCCTTAAACCAGCAGTGGACCATACTCTTAGTTTTTTCGGTAAAGTCAGGTAGGTAAAAAATGAAATTAAAATTAATAAAATAATAATAATAAATCACGACGTTTCGGAGGCAACACAAGTCTCCATCATCAGGTGGGACAGTCACAGCCAGATTTGCTGTATCACCTACGTGACTTTACCGAAAAAACTAAGAGTATGAATCCTTGCAGTCACGAAAGCTTCAAATCTAGAAACAGCAGTGGACCGCCAAAGGGCTGTACAGTATTCCTGTGATGTTTTTTTTTTAACACATCCTTTTGTTATTTGTATTCGTCTTATTTGGCGAGATGTTAACTACCTCGCCAGGTATGCGTGAGGTCGCGGGTTCGATCCCGACCCTGACGGCTGTTGTATAGTTGGAGTTTGCATGTTCTGCCCGTGGTCGCGTGGATTGTTTTTTGGGTTTTTCCCTCCACATTTAGAAACATGCGTTTGGAGAATTTGCTGCAAAAAATGTCCACATAGGATACTTAATTGAGCTGGCATTGGTGGCCAGGTGACTTCTGAGAAAGAGCTATACAGTATAGCCCAGTGGACCTTACAAGGTAAAATTTAATTTTAAAAATATATAGTAGTGAATAATTTGACGTCTCATCAGCAGTTAACATTGTTAAATAAGGCTAACGTGAAGTGTGGATCCATGTCAGGACAACATCTGCTTTGTTGCTGTACCAGGGCATGCGAGAGCAGGCATATTATCATACAAGCCAGACGTCCAGACCTTACTATCATTGGCGGCGCTCGGCATGAGCAAACGGAGCATAAGGTCATTGCCCCAGGATATTCTCGAGTAAAGCTAGGGGCGTGTCAAATATCAGTTCGAATTCAGAGAGCGATATTCATGCAAACAGCATTAACATGAAATGCCCATTGCTCTCTCAGCTCTATCTTATCTGCATCTCATTCCACTCCATCATTGCCATATCGTATCTCATCGACTGCATCTTATTCTGTCATCTCACCGGGAGTTACTGGACCATCTGTGAATAAAAGCTTCATAGCTCATCGGATTCTTCCAGACTTGAGTAAAGATTTTGATTGGTAAATCAAAACAAGGGGGGAACACTGCGAAATAATTCCTGCTTTGGGCTGCCCCCCCCCCCCAAGTGGACCACCTCCAACACGGCTCACAGCGCTACGTTCATTACGGAAATAATCTCAATGCGTTCGTCGATAACAACATTGCATGATGAACCTCTTTCGCACCGTACGTAGCCAACTGTGGTCATCGGAGGCGCGACAATGGCCTTTCTTCGTAGCGTGATATTTAACAGCAGTATTCTTGACAAATCTGTAGATTTTTGTTGTTGTTAATTGTGCACCACTAGCAATGTAGGTTCACCATATGATGATGCTAATTACGGTAATGAAATTCATTAGCGTCTAATAGCTTTGCCGGGGCTGTATTGTGTGGCCTCGTTGCTACTTCTGGATTACCATTTCGTCGGAGGTGACAGCGGGGCCACAAGCTGTTCCAGATGGCGCGGGCAAGCGCATGTTGTTTTACAGATGGGAGAGGCTGTGCTTACTCAACGCCTTGCGATGGTTACATATTGCAAGCGCACACAATAATATCACTCAAGCGCCCAGAGACCTAGACCAATGATTCAACAGAGAGAGACTGTATACGTTGTGGCAGGAAATAATCACGAGCGGACGTTGTGGACACTGTAAGTAAACAAAATGAATAACACAAGACGATAGGTCTCCATCATGATGACACGCATTATTTGGTGAAGCTTCATTGGCAGTGGTGTAAAAACACACACACACACAAAAACTCAACACATCTAACACGCCGTGGCATTATAAGGAAAACTAAATATATAATAGGTGACGTTTCGGGCAATGGCCCTTCTTCATAGAACATAGATAACCTCCTTCGTATACCATGCTACACAAATGAACAGAAAGTGTATAGTCTGACATTTCCCGTCAACCACTTCTGGGAGTGCAGGATTTTTCAGCAGCATTGGTTCAATACCGCACGAGCAAAAAATTAACCCGTAAAAACAAAGTTTTTCACTATAAATACTTTATATGCGTAGCGGCTAGAGTCCTCTCGTCCTCTGGCTTGAGATGGCTGCCACCTATGGGTCAGATGATTGCCTGCCACCATTAAGCAATTGGTAATTAAATATTATTTTTTTTCGTAAAAAGTGTAAAAATGTGGAGAAAAAAAATTTCACGAAAATTAATTGTCACGCACAACGAGTCTGTGTGCAAAATGTCAGCTCGATTGGATCACGGGAAGTGGGTTAAAAAACGACCGAAAGATTTGCACGGTCGTAAGCACGCAAGCAAGCAAGTGAACTTAATATAAAGGATTTAAAAACTACTTGACCGGTTTTTTTTTGTCCACGAGATCAAGTCCACGCGGACACACACACTGAACCATCCACACCAATTTCCCCAGCATTGCACACAGCGTGGACACATCCAATTCCACCCTCGTCACTGCGCAAGCCACGGGAAAAGGGAGAAATTGGCAAAAACAAATGCAACTTGCGCGTACATCGCTTTGACAATATCACATCACTCTAACAATATCACATCGCTCTAACAATATCACATCGCTCTAACAATATCACCCACACCTCTCTAACAATATCACATTGCTCTAACAATATCACTCCTCTCTAACAATACCACACCTCTAACAATATCACTTCGCTTTAACAATATCACATCGCTCTATAAATATCACACAGCTCTAACAATATCACACACACACCTCTAACAATATCACATCGCTCTAACAATATCCCATCGCTCTAACAATATCACATCGCTCTAACAATATCACATTGCTCGAACAATATTACATCGTTCTAACAATATCACATCGCTCTAACAATATCCCATCGATCTAACAATATCACACCTCTCTAACAATATCCCATCGATCTAACAATATCACATCGCTCTAACAATAGCACGCACCCCTCTAACAAGGCGGGGGCGAGGGGGAGCATAGAACTGCAGTACAACACTGACATTTTTTTTTTGCTGTCCACAATCCGCAAGCATCCTGTGACAATCCGAGAACCCACTAAATCAGGCTCAAAACCTGCCTGCTGAGCTGCTGAGATCGTAATTCACAGTTACTGTGATGTACGTAATATCATTTATTGCTGCGGGAAACATCATTGAGTCTCATGATCCTTTTTTTTCTTTCCAGGATGGTCCTGCGTTGGGATGTTTGGCCAATTCCAATCCTGAGTGGGCTGGCTTCACGTGCATTCGAGGGGGTGACACTCAAAAGCTCCGCACAAATGGATTCAAGAAACTCGTCTGCCGTACTGTGACACTATCTCTGAGCCACTCTGCTGTTCAGCTTCGGGCTACGTTATGATGCATGCACTGCTGTGCGTGGCAGAATGAAGTTTGCAGATAACCGAGAAACACACACACACACCATGACACTTTCTCACATGCAGGAAAATGAAACGCGATAAGAAGTAACACACGTGCACACAGACAGCGTGTCACAAACACACAGCCACACAAAGAGAGTGTCACACACTGCACACACACACATACAGAGTCTGGCACTGCACACAAAGACAAAGATCCCCCGTGTAGCCTTAACAGACTGTAGGGGCAAGTGCTGTTAGCGAGCACCTATGAAGGCCGGAACGGTACACGAGGGGGCGGGTGGCCAGAACCACGCCCGACCGCCTTTGTCTCCCCAGTGGCGATGTTTACACACCACACCAGGTACTCATTTGAGGCTGAGTCGACCTAGAGGAGGCCCAGGACCGGTTCAGATGATCATCACAGCTATTGGCCGTGAGCGGGAATCGAACCCGGGTCGCCAGGTTCATAGCGCAGCGTAGCGCTAACCACTACACCACCGCTCCCCACAGATACACTGAACACACACAGAGAGTGTCACACACACACTACACACACACCGCACACACACTACACACACACACTACACACACACTACACACACACACTACACACACACAGCTCACGTGTCACACACACTACACACACACTGCAGACACTACACACACTACACACACTAAACACACACAGCTCGTGTGTCACACACACTACACACACACGCTACACACACTACACACACTACACACACACTACACACACACACTACACACACACGCTACACACACTACACACACACTACACACACACTACACACACACTAAACACACACTTCACACACACACTGCACACACACACTGCACACACACACTACACACACTACACACACTACACACACACAGCTCGTGTGTCACACACTACACACACACTGCACGCATTACACACACTACACACACCGCTCACACACTACACACACTCACTACACACAGATTGTGTGTCACACACACTACACACACACATTACACACACTAAACACACTATACACACACACTACACACACACTACAAACACACACTACACACACCACACACACTACACACACTACACACACACTGCACACACTGCACACACACTACACACACACTACACACACACACTACACACACTACACACACACTGCACACACACACACTACACACACACACCGCATACACACTACACACATACACTACACACACACTACACACACACACACTACACACACACATACACTACACACCACACACACACCACACACACTACACACACCACACACACACACTACACACACTACACACACACTGCCCACACACACTACACACAGACTACACACACACACTACACACACACACTACACACGCTACACACACACACTACACACACACTACCCACACACACTACCCACACTACACACCCACACTACACACACTGCACACACTGCACACACACACTACACACACACCACACAAACACACTACACACACACTACAAACACTGCACACACTACACACACACTACATACACTACACACACACACTGCACACATACACTACACATACACTACACACATTGCACACACTGCACACACTGCACACACACACGACACACACACACTACACACACTGCACACACACACACACTACACACATACACACACTGCACACACACTACACACATACACACACTACACACATACACACACTGCACACACACTACACACACTACACACACACACACTACACACACTGCGCACACACGACACACACACTACACACACTGCACACACACACTACACACACATACACTACACACACTGCACACACACGACACACACACTACACACACTGCACACACACGACACACACACTACATACACCAACCACACACACTACACACACTGCACACACACTACACACACTACACACACATACTACACACACTGCACACACTACACACACACACTACACACACTGCACACACACTACACACACTACACACACACACTACACACACTGCACACACTACACACACACACTACACACACTGCACACACACTACACACACACACTGCACACACACTACACACACACACTGCACACACACACTACACACACACACTACACACACCACACACACACACTACACACACACATACACTACACACCACACACACACCACACACACTACACACACCACACACACACACTACACACACTACACACACACTGCCCACACACACACTACACACACACTACACACACAGACTACACACACACACTACACACACACACTACACACACACACTACACACACACACTACACACACACACTACACACGCTACACACACACACTACCCACACTACACACCCACACTACACACACTGCACACACACACTACACACACACAGCTCGTGTGTCACACACACTACACGCACACACACAGCTCGTGTGTCACACACACTACACACCACACACACACTACACACACTCAGCGCCGTGTGCCACTCACGGTGAATGTGGCCCGACGGACACTCCTTGTGGACGCACAGAGTCGCCACGGCTCGCTGAGGCTCCCTCCCTCACCTCCTCCTCCTCACCTCCTCCTCCCTCACCTCCTCCTCTCTCTTTCCCTCCCTCACCTCCTCCTCACCTCCTCCTCTCTCACCTCTTCCTCCTCCTCGTGTGTCTCCGTCTCGAGGCGAGCCCGAGTGCGAGCCGTCTCGCCGCCGCGGTCGCCTGAATCACCCCCCCCACCATCCATCCCACACATCCCCCCGCCCCACCATCCATCCCACACATCCCCCGCCCCACCATCCATCCCACACATCTCCCCCCACCACCCATCCCACACATCTCCCTCCCCACCATCCATCCCACACATCTCCCCCCAACATCCATCCCACATATCTCCCCCCCCCAAACCCCCCCCACCATCCATCCCACACATCTCCTCCCTACACCCCCCCACCATCCATCCCACACATCTCCCCCCCCCACCATCCATCCCACACATCTCCTCCCTACACCCCCCCCCCACCATCCATCCCACACATCTCCTCCCTACACCCCCCCACCATCCATCCCACACATCTCCTCCCTACAACCCCCACCTTCCCACACATCTCCCCCCACCATCCATCCCACACATCTCCCTCCCCACCATCCATCCCACACATCTCCCCCCCACCATCCATCCCACGCATCTCCCCCCCACCATCCATCCCACACATCTTCCCCCCCACCATCCATCCCACACATCTTCCCCCCCACCATCCATCCCACACATCTTCCCCCCCACCATCCATCCCACACATCTTCCCCCCCACCATCCATCCCACGCCACTTCCCTCCTCCCTCCCCCACCAGCCCAAGGAGCCCATTGGCTCTCCCGGTAACAATCACTCAGAGAGCGGCCAATCGGAGCCAGCGCCCTCGTGTGTGTGCTGAGTGTGGTGAGTGAGTGTGTGGTGAGTGTGGTGAGTGAGTGTGTGCTGAGTGTGGTGAGTGAGTGTGTGGTGTGAGTGTGGTGAGTGAGTGTGTGGTGAGTGAGTGTGGTGTGTGTGGTGAGTGAGTGTGTGCTGAGTGTGGTGAGTGAGTGTGTGGTGTGTGTGGTGAGTGAGTGTGTGGTGTGTGTGGTGAGTGAGTGTGTGGTGAGGGTGGTGAGTGAGTGTGTGGTGAGTGTGTGGTGTGTGTGTGTGCTGAGTGTGGTGAGTGTGTGGTGAGTGTGTGTGCTGAGTGTGGTGAGTGTGGTGAGTGAGTGTGTGGTGAGTGTGTGGTGTGTGTGTGTGCTGAGTGTGGTGAGTGTGGTGAGTGAGTGTGTGGTGAGTGTGTGGTGGGTGTGGTGAGTGAGTGTGTGGTGAGTGTGGTGAGTGTGTGTGTGCTGAGTGTGGTGTGTGTGTGTGCTGAGTGTTGTGAGTGAGTGTGTGGTGTGTGTGGTGATTGTGGTGAGTGAGTGTGGTGTGTGTGGTGAGTGAGTGTGTGCTGAGTGTGGTGAGTGAGTGTGGTGTGTGTGGTGAGTGAGTGTGTGCTGAGTGTGGTGAGTGAGTGTGTGGTGGTGTGGTGAGTGAGTGTGTGGTGTGTGTGGTGAGTGAGTGTGTGGTGAGGGTGGTGAGTGTGTGGTGAGTGTGTGGTGTGTGTGTGTGCTGAGTGTGGTGAGTGTGTGGTGAGTGTGTGTGCTGAGTGTGGTGAGTGTGGTGAGTGAGTGTGTGTGAGTGTGTGGTGTGTGTGTGTGCTGAGTGTGGTGAGTGTGGTGAGTGAGTGTGTGGTGAGTGTGTGGTGGGTGTGGTGAGTGAGTGTGTGGTGAGTGTGTGTGTGCTGAGTGTGGTGTGTGTGTGTGCTGAGTGTTGTGAGTGAGTGTGTGGTGTGTGTGGTGATTGTGGTGAGTGAGTGTGTGGTGAGTGAGTGTGTGGTGTGTGTGGTGAGTGAGTGTGTGGTGTGTGTGGTGAGTGAGTGTGTGGTGAGTGAGTGTGTGGTGAGTGTGGTGAGTGAGTGTGTGGTGAGTGTGTGGTGTGTGTGTGTGCTGAGTGTGGTGAGTGTGTGGTGAGTGTGTGTGCTGAGTGTGGTGAGTGTGGTGAGTGAGTGTGTGGTGAGTGTGTGGTGTGTGTGTGTGCTGAGTGTGTGGTGGGTGTGGTGAGTGAGTGTGTGGTGAGTGTGGTGAGTGTGTGTGTGCTGAGTGTGGTGTGTGCTGAGTGTGGTGAGTGAGTGTGTGGTGAGTGTGTGGTGAGTGTGTGCTGAGTGTGGTGAGTGTGTGTGTGCTGAGTGTGGTGAGTGAGTGTGTGCTGAGTGTGGTGAGTGAGTGTGTGCTGAGTGTGGTGAGTGAGTGTGTGGTGAGTGTGGTGAGTGTGTGGTGTGTGTGTGGTGAGTGTGGGGAGTGTGTGGTGAGTGTGTGTGTGCTGAGTGTGGTGAGTGTGTGGTGAGTGTGTGTGTGCTGAGTGTGGTGAGTGTGTGGTGAGTGTGTGTGGTGAGTGTGTGCTGAGTGTGGTGAGTGTGTGGTGAGTGTGAGTGGTGAGTGTGTGCTGAGTGTGGTTAGTGAGTGTGTGGTGAGTGTGAGTGGTGAGTGTGTGGTGAGTGTGTGTGCTGAGTGTGGTGAGTGAGTGTGTGCTGAGTGTGGTGTGTGCTGAGTGTAGTGAGTGTGTGTATTGAGTGTGGTGAGTGTGTGGTGAGTGTGTGTGGTGAGTTTCGTGAGTGTGTGTGTGGTAAGTGAGTGTGTGGTGAGTTAGTGGTGAGTGAGTGTATGGTGAGTGTGGTGAGTGTGTGTGTGAGTGTGGTGAGTGAGTGAGTAGTGTGTGAGTGAGTGAGTGTGTAGTGAGTGAGTGGTGAGTGTGTAGTGAGTGAGTGGTGAGTGTATAGTGAGTGTGTGGTGAGTGTGTAGTTAGTGTGTAGTGAGTGGGTGGTGAGTCGGGAGTGAGTGTGTGGTGAGTGTGTGGTGAGTGTGTGGTGAGTAGTGAGTGTGGTGAGTGTGTGAGTAAGTGTGTGGTGAGTTTCGTGAGTGTATGTGTGGTGAGTGAGTGTGTGAGTGAGTGTGTAGTGAGTGTGTAGTGAGTGTGCGGTGAGTGTGTGGTGAATGTGTGGTGAGTGGTGAGTGAGTGTGTGGTGAGTGTGTGTGTGGTGATTTTTGTGAGTGTATCTGTGGTGAGTGTATGTGTGGTGAGTGTGTGAGTGAGTGTGTGGTGAGTGAGTGGTGAGTGAGTGTGTAGTGTGTGTGTAGTGAGTGTGCGTGTGGTGAGTTTTGTGAGTGTATATGTGGTGAGTGTGTGAGTGGTGAGTGAGTGTGTAGTGAGTGTGGTGAGTGTGTGTGTGGTGAGTTTTGTGAGTGTATGTGTGGTGAGTGTATGTGTGGTGAGTGTGTGAGTGAGTGTGTGAGTGAGTGGTGAGTGAGTGTGTAGTGAGTGTGGTGAGTGTGTGTGTGGTGAGTTTTGTGAGTGTATGTGTGGTGAGTGTATGTGTGGTTAGTGTGTGAGTGAGTGTGTAAGTGAGTGGTGAGTGAGTGTGTAGTGAGTGTGGTGAGTGTGTGTGTGGTGAGTTTTGTGAGTGTATGTGTGGTGAGTGTTGAGTGAGTGTGTGAGTGAGTGGTGAGTGTGGTGAGTGTGTGTGTGGTGAGTTTCGTGATTGTATGTGTGGTGAGTGAGTGAGTGTGTGGTGAGTGCGTGTGTGGTGAGTTTCGTGAGTGTATGTGTGGTGAGTGAGTGAGTATGTGGTGAGTGTGTGTGTGGTGAGTTTTGTGAGTGTATGTGTGGTGAGTGTATGTGTGGTGAGTGTGTGAGTGAGTGTGTAAGTGAGTGGTGAGTGAGTGTGGTGAGTGTACGCGTGGGAGAGCGGTAGTGTAGCGCTATGAACCCGGCAACCTGAGTTCAATTCCCGCTCACGGCCACCAACACCCAGTGACGATTATCTGAACCGTTCCTGGGCCTCCCCTAGGTCGACTCAGCCTCAAATGAGTACCTGGTGCGGTGGGTAAACATCGTCACTGGGGAGACAAAGGCGGCCGGGCGTGGTGCTGACCGTCCATCACCTCGTGTGCCGTGCCGGCCTTCATATGTGTTCGCTAACAGCACTTGCCCCAACATTCTGTTAAGGCTATACGGGGGATCTTTGTGTACAGGCGTGGGGCACGTCTCCCTCTTAGGTCTACTCAGCCTGAAGTCTTGAGTATCTCTACAACTCTGCCTGTTGTTCTGATTCAGACAACATCACCCCATCGTGTGTGCGTATGTGTGTGATCCTTGGCATGCCATCGTATGTGTCACATGTATTTGGGTTGTTGGCCTTAATAGGTACTCACTAACATTGCTAAAATACACGTACAGTAGAACCCCTCTTAACGACCACACCTGTGAACGACTGATCGCTTAACGATGGGCTTCCATAGAGCCCAATATGTTCACTTAACGACCACCCCTGTGAACGACTGATCGCTTAACGATGGGGCTCCATAGAGCCCAATATGTTCACTTAACGATCACCCCTGTGAACGACGGGCTGTTGTAGGTAGAGTAATTATTCATTAACGCATGAAATGAACCATGTTTATTTTAATAGCATGTGTTTTATAATGTTGTTAGTATCTTTACGTATTAATATCCATTGTTGAAATGTTAGAAAGTACGTTTTTTTGGGGGGGGGGAAAAGGTAAATTTCGATGCTATCGGGAACGAATTAAGCCCTTTAAGGGGCCGTCCATAAATGACGTCACGCGATTTTGGATGATTTTTGACCCTCCCCACCCTCGTCACACGGCGTCACAAAAAGTCAGACCCCCCCCCCTCAAATATGACGTCACAAAGCTCTGCCCCATCCCCCCAAAATAAAACATGCTCCAAATCGCTTTAAACTATTGTCATTGTAGTGCGTATTTAATGTGGCGCTGCACTCTGATGTTGTAGGAGAAAACATTTATCAAAAACTCTATTTAATTAAGTAGAACGTGTTGTCTATATTTATTTAAAGTTGCGCATTTTTATGTGACGTCACATTTCTCCACCTCCTCCCTCGTCACACATCGTCACAAGTGTCTGACCCCCGCCCCCCCCCCAGGTGTGTGACGTCATTTATGGACGGCCCCTAACGACCAAATCACTTGTGGATCCAATCGCCTTCGTTAAGAGGGGATCTACTCTACTGCATTACGAATTCTCTCTGATTGTGCATTCTAAAATGTACTATTAGTTTTTTCGGTAAAGTCACGTAGGTAAAAAATGAAATTAAAATTAATAAAGAAAATTTTTTTTTTTTTTACCGAAAAACCTAATAGTATGAATCCTTGCAGTCACGAAAGCTTCAAATCTAGAATTCTAAAATGTATTCATTAGAACTCGCAGTGAGATGCGAGATCAGATTGATAAAAACTTTGGGTCACATTTAAATCAATGAAACACCTTCCTGGTATTAAACTTAGTCTTGTCTGGGCACACACTTTCAGGATGTTAGTGAAAACCTGACGAACGCGTACCATCTGTGTCAGTGTGTGTGTGGATCTGCGTGTCTGCTGGTGTTATGCCCGAGTGTGAGTGTTCAGAGCGTTTGGTGAGTGGTCATTGCACACTACGCTGCGAACCTGCTGCCAACATGAGTTCGACTCCCGGCCACGGCTAAAACCAATGGGTGAGTGATATCTAAACTGTTAATGCTACCCCCTCCCTCTGATGCTGCTAATCCTGCATAATGCATGGGCATAATATGACTTTGAACCCCCCCGCCCACCTCCTACGCATTTCCCATAAATATGCAAAATTCCTCTTGATATGCAAATTATTTTGCCAAGGCGCTCTTCTTCCACCTCCAACCCAGCTTATATATACGCTCCAAGCTTGGCAGTGTTTCATTCTTCACCTGAAGACGGCTGCTTGCGTTGTGGCCGAAACGTCGTGAGAATTGTATTTTATTACGTTTTATTTTTATTATTTTATTACTTCCCTTCTACGTGACTTTACCGAAAGAACCAAGAAGATGAATCCCTGCAGTCACGAAAGTTTTAAATCGAAATCTAAACTGTTGTTGGGCCCTCCGCTATGTTGACTCAACCTTAACTAAGCACGGTCTATGTACCTAAACGCCGGGGAGACAAAGGTGGTCAGGCATAGTTCTGGCTCCACCACCTTAATTCGCGAAAGATCCCTGTCCCCCTACGGCCTGTAATGATAAACGGAGTAACTCGGTGTGTGTGTGAGAGAGAGAGAGCATTTTATATACTTGTCCACGTATTGTGTTGACGTAAGAAAGGGGGATTGTGTGTGTGTGTGTCTTTGTCTGTGAGCCTACAGGGAGCAATCAAAGTGGTCCCTGATGCTCGCTTGTGGGGTTAACAACGCTGACGAGGTCCCGTCAATGGGACGCTTTGTTTTTAACATTGGGGTCCCCCAGTATCACTTCTCTCGCCTCTCTCCTTTATTTTTAACACGCCACGTGCCGGAAATCACAAATACATCACGGGACAGAAGAACAACGATTCACTTAAAATATTTGTATTTGATCTTTTTTCTCTCTCTCCCAATGTCATCCTTAAATTTCGATGTAAAGCTTTCGTGACTGCAGGGATTCATCTTCTTGGTTCTTTCGGTAAAGTCACGTAGAAGGGAAATAATAAAATAATAACAATAAAACATAATAAAATAATTCTCACGACGTTTCGGCCACAACGCAAGTAGCCGTCCTCAGGTGTAGAACAGGTCTGTCGAGGAGACAGTCTGGGGCTTGTCATTCAGACTCTTTCTCCTCGACAGGCCTGTTCTCCACCTGAGGACGGCTACTTGCGTTGTGGCCGAAACGTCGTGAGAATTATTTTATAATGTTTTAGTTTTATTATTTTATTATTTCAATTCTACGTGACTTTACCGAAAGAACCAAGAAAATGGCATCCTTATTTCGGATGTCGGCATCGTTGTGGTAAAAAAACGAAGTCTCTGTCCGAAACTCTCCCAGAGGCCTGCATCACCCCCCGTGTGTGCAACAACGACCCGCGTTATGGAGAGATATCACAAATCTACTTTCGAGGTGGCTTCAAGTAATCCACACTGCAAGTTATCCACACTGTTGGCATTACACTTTCACACGTGGCTTGCGGGTTACACTATTTGCCACGTGTCAGTCAAACTAATATTTGATAATTCTCAGGGATAGAATGTTTGTTTTGCGTGTGCTAAATTAAGGGCAAACAACCTAACTTCACGTGATATTTATGACCTCCTTCTTGGCAGTATCCAAAATGATGAAAAAAAAAAAAGTTTTACGCCCTTCTACCGAAAAATCAAAGTTGATTTTACCCTTTATGCCAGAAAGGGTAAACCCCTATTCTTATTTTTCATCAAACTTAATGCATCTTCTTGGTTATTTCGGTAAAGTCACGTAGAAGGGAAATAATAAAATAATAAAAATAAAACATTATAAAATAATTCTGAGAAATATTAAAATTATTTTATTATGTGTTATTTTTTAAATTTTATTATTTCCCTTCGACGTGACTTTACCGAAAGAACCAAGAAGATGAATCCCTGCAGTCACCAAAGCTTTAAATCGAAATTTAAACTTACTGCACTTTAGTAAACCCTGTTTAATCACGGTCAGCTGTAAGCAGGACTTTAACCCAGCAAGTGAGCGATGCCGGTTCCGTCTGCTGACCCTTGGGCTACCAGTTTACTTCGGTTTGTTTTGTTTTGCAAATCGAATTATTTGAACATGCTCTGTAAGCAGTGTATGTTGAAATATGGGTGAGCACGCGTGGAACCTGTAACTTTGAATCGATCGCAAAGCTGAAAATGTCGATTTCATTTTCGATTTAAAGCTTTCATGACTGCAGAAATTCACTAGAATTGAGAATTGTATTTTATTATGTTTTATTTAATTTTATTATTTCCCTTCTACATGACTTTACCGAAAGAACCAAGAAGATGAAAGCTGAAAATTTTCATCTTTCCCTTTAACTGGTTTCAGGAAAAAAGATAGCATCGATTCAGCGATGCTGATATGTGTCGTGCGTATATTGAACTTCTTTCGCGCTGTACGTAGCCAACCGTGCTCACCCATGCTCACTGCTGCAACGTCTGCATCTGGGAACAAGATACGGTAAAGCAGACTGGACTGTCTTCTTGGTTCTTTCGGTAAAGTCACGTAGAAGGGAAGTAATAAAATAATAAAAATAAAACATCATAAAATAATTGTCACGACGTTTCGGCCACAACGCAAGCAGCCGTCCTCAGGTGAAAACCAGGTCTGTCGAGGCGACAGCGTCTGAATGAAACAGCACCATGCTTGGAGCATATATTTAAGCTGGGTTGGAAGGCGCCCTTTCCCCCCCTTCCAACCCAGCTTAAATATGCTGTTTCATTCAGACGCTGTCGCCTCGACAGACCTGGTTTTCACCTGAGGACGGCTGCTTGCGTTGTGGCCGAAACGTCGTGAGAATAATTTTATTATGTTCTATTTTTATTATTTTATTGCTTCCCTTCTACGTGACTTTACCGAAAGAACCAAGAAGATGAATCCCTGCAGTCACGAAAGCTTTAAATCGAAACATACTGGACTGTGAGTTCGAATAAAAATGAAACCGGCCCACAGTTTAGTAATAGGGTTTTACCCTTTCAACTGGTACAAAAACTGACACCTTTATACAAGGCATCATGTTTGCAATAACCACAACACAAGCAGTCAAAATGCAAACAAAAAGAAACAACTCTGATGATGATAATGATATGCACTGTCCTTGAAGTTGATTGGTCCACACCCGAGACAGATTTTCTTATTTTATTTATTTACCTACGTGACTTTACCGAAAAAACCAAAGGGTATGGACCTTTGGAGTCACGAAAACTTCAAATCTAGAACTTGACAATCGTGTCAAGGAAAGTGTCCCAAATGAAACCCGAAGTGTTTTTATTTTCTGCTTTTCCGAGCGTGAAAAGATTTCGTGGCAAATTAGCATGAAAAAACCTAAGAATATGAATAAATAGCATGACCCACCTTTGAATGGCGAAGGCGGGCGAGTTGACTTGGGTTTACGGCTCGATCCAATCCAATCATCGACACCGGTTAAGGAAGCCTTATCAGATCATTGGGAACAGAACGTGGCTAAATCCCCAAAAGGGGTCATTAGGGCCGGTTGTTGTGTTTGTTTCTGTTCAACCCTCGTGTGTTTTCACGCGCGCTGAGCCAAGAACTCAGAAGCGGTGACCCGGGGCGACGTGAGGACATTACAGGGCCAGACAAACCAAGATTAACAACACTGCCTTGAAAAGAAATAAACAATTTCGGGGTAAAGTTCCTTCTTCACAGCACATAGGCCAGAGAGGTGAAGTTGTACTTTATTTTATTTTGAAGGCAGGTGTTGTAGTTATTATAATGATGTGATCGTGTGATCACTGACAACAGAGTACCAACAGCATAATTAGTTTGAACCAAGATTAAGATCAAATCACTCTGAATGCGCACTATCTGATCTCGGAAGATGCACAGCAGGTTTAAGCCTGTTCAGTGCGCTGATAGAAGACTACTTGGTAGTTACTGTGCCTAGTGTTGAGTTTATGAGTACTTTTTGATGATTGAAGTGTTTGCCTGTTGCTAGCTACTCTTAGATAACTATTTGAATACCAATAATAAACAAACTGGTAATCAGAAAACTTTTACAATTTAATTCTTGTTCGGTCACGGGGTGCAAGGGTACATTCTACACTTTATACTCTTTGGTTTTTTCGGTAAAGTCACGTAGGTAAAACAATCAATAAAATAAATGAAAACAACAAAATTAAATCACGACGTTTCGGAGGAAACACAAGCTTCCTTCATCAGTTGTAAAACAGGCACAGCAAAATAACTGTACAGTTATAATAACTGTCGTGATTTAATTTAGTTGTTTTCATTTACTTTATTTTATTGATTCTTTTACCTACGTGGCTTTACCGAAAAAAACAAAGAGTATGAATCCTTGCAGTCACGAAAACTTCAAATCTAGAATTCTACACTTTATCAATCTGGGCCTCTATTCAAGCGTTGAAATGCGGTGTTTTTTCTGGAAGACTTTTCTGTTTTTTCCTGGATTTTTCTGTTGCGCGTAGTCACTTTGAAAATGTTTCTTGTTCATGTTTTTGTTTGTTGCGGTTGCACCCGAGTCAAAAGCCGCATGGCTCACAGGACCATACCTAATAAATTAAACTGAACTGTGCTATGAAGACGGTCCATTTCCCGAAACATCACCCGTTGTATATATTTTTTCCCTTTTAAGGCCACGCAGTGTTACTGCTGTCGAATGTGTTGAATTTCAGGTGTTGTAGATTTTGGCCTGCGAGGTGGCGATTCGAGTGCGGTAAAGCAGTGGATTTAAAAATAAACAAAACGAATCTGTCTTGTGCAGGGCCTTCGAGTGCCAACCTGCGCACAAGCACCGAGCAGGTGGGACATCTGGGGCCGACCCAACGCAATTTTTCGAGAGGGGTTTGGGCCGTCGTGTGCTCTCAGGCGCTGTGTGTTGGTGGCTGCTGCCCATGTGACTCGACGACAAGGAAGCACAGAAGGCTCCTTGTGAATCACCAGCAACGTGTCTGCAGAGGCCCAGGTCTAACATTAAAAAATATATATATATATGAGAAGGCAATAAATTATAAGCAGCGATGTAGGCGTCCACAGGCGCACAAAGCCAGCTTTTGATCTGCGATCGAGGGATCTTTCTGCATTCAAAGACCTTTCAGTTGTTCAGTTTATTCTTCATTGTTACTCGTCCTACGCAGCATGTGTCTGCGTGCGTCAGTGTCTGTTTGTGTATGTGCCAGTGTTTGTTTGTGTGTGTCAGTGTCTGTGTGTGTGCCAGTGTCTGTTTGTGTGTGTGTCAGTGTCTCTGTGTGTGTGTG
Organism: Lethenteron reissneri; assembly: GCF_015708825.2. Taxonomy (NCBI): domain Eukaryota; kingdom Metazoa; phylum Chordata; class Hyperoartia; order Petromyzontiformes; family Petromyzontidae; genus Lethenteron; species Lethenteron reissneri. The sequence continues at coordinate 6,092,490 of NC_083821.1, read as the reverse complement.
CCAGTGTCTGTTTGCGTGTGTGCCAGTGTCTGTGTGTGTGTGTCAGTGTCTGTTTGTGTGTGTCCCAGTGTCTGTTTGTGTGTGTGTGCCAGTGTCTGTTTGTGTGTGTGCCAGTGTCTGTGTGTGTGCCAGTGTCTGTTTGTGTGTGTCCCAGTGTCTGTGTGTGTGCCAGTGTCTGTTTGTGTGTGTGTCAGTGTCTGTTTGTGTGTGTGCCAGTGTCTGTTTGTGTGTGTGTCAGTGTCTGTTTGTGTGTGTCAGTGTCTGTTTGTGTGTGTCTCTGTGTCTGTGTGTGTGTGTCCCAGTGTCTGTGTGTGTGTGTCAGTGTCTGTTTGTGTGTGTGCCAGTGTCTGTGTGTGTGTGTGCCAGTGTCTGTGTGTGTGTGTGCCAGTGTCTGTTTGTGTGTGTGCCAGTGTCTGTGTGTGTGTGTGTGCCAGTGTCTGTCTGTGTGTGTGCCAGTGTCTGTTTGTGTGTGTGCCAGTGTCTGTCTGTGTGTGTGCCAGTGTCCGTGTGTGTGTGTGCCAGTGTCTGTGTGTGTGCCAGTGTCTGTGTGTGTGTGTCAAAGTGTCTGTTTGTGTGTGTGCCAGTGTCTGTGTGTGTGTGTCCCAGTGTCTGTGTGTGTGCCAGTGTCTGTGTGTGTGTGCCAGTGTCTGTCTGTGTGTGTCCCAGTGTCTGTCTGTATGTGTGCCAGTGTCTGTTTGTGTGTGTGCCAGTGTCTGTCTGTGTGCGTGCCAGTGTCTGTTTGTGTGTGTGCCAGTGTCTGTCTGTGTGTGTGCCAGTGTCTGTGTGTGTGTGCCAGTGTCTGTCTGTGTGTGTCCCAGTGTCTGTCTGTGTGCGTGCCAGTGTCTGTTTGTGTGTGTGCCAGTGTCTGTCTGTGTGTGTGCCAGTGTCCGTGTGTGCCAGTGTCTGTCTGTGTGTGTGCCAGTGTCTGTGTGTGTGTGTCAAAGTGTCAGTCTGTTAAGGCTATATGGGGGCTCTTTGTTTGTGTGTGTGCCAGTGTGTGGGGAGCGGTAGTAGAGCGGTTAGCGCGCTGCGCTACAAACCCCACGATCCCAGTTCGAGTCCCGCTCGTGGCCAATAACAACCGGTCATGGGCCTCCCCTAGGTCGACTCAGCCTCAAACGAGTACCTGGTGTGGTTGTCTAACCATCGCCATTGGGGAGACAAAGGCGGCCGGGCGTGGTGCTGGCCACCCACCTCCTCGTGTGCCGTGCCCGCCTTCATAGGTGCTCGCTAACAGCGCTTGCCCAACCGTATTAATGACTATAAAGGGTAACTGTGTATTCTTAGATTTTTTCGGTAAAGTCACGTAGGTGAAACATTAAAATTAGAACAACAATGCTCCAAGTCGTGAGATAAGTTTAAATCCCAGAGTCAAACCCATCAATCACCATCAGCATTGTCATCACCATCAGCATTGTCATCACCATCATCATCCTCCTTCTGGGGCAGTGAGGTCGGCATCGCCCTGTGAGGCTGCGTCACTTTGTGGGAAAACCAACAGATGCTGATTCCAGGAGGGCCATAGAAAAGGTGGAATTTCCATCATGAGCTCATGACCGCCGATGTAGATGAGCGCCTACATTGTTTACGTAAATCTCGACCTATCTTCTAACGGCTGCATTTGGCCATCCGAAATATAACGTGCACAACCGGTATTCTTGGCTGATTTAACAAAAACTAAACCAGTTTGAATGTGGTCTTAGAGACATCGGGCGTGATGAAAAGTACATCACCCCTCGTGCGGACACGACGCTGCTTGAAATGATCTCAAAAGTAGTTCTACGATATCGCCTTCTGCGGACCGTTGTCTGCCATGGGGCGATCGATGCGCTGCGGAGTGAAAGTTCCAAGTGGACGTTTCTTCATCTCGTGAGAATGACTGAGATAGAGAAACTTGAAGAACGCATTTTGTTGCGTTCTGCCGGAAAACAGCAAAATTGCACGCAAAGATTCCGAGCTTCGGCGCAGAGGCACGGGATGTCGCGCGACGTCAGATGCTGGCGTTCACGCTCAGAGGGAGATTGTGAACTGGTGCTGAAGAAGCATCAGGGACGTAGAAGACATGCTTGCGTATAAATGTTGAATTCACTTAAAACATTCATCGCGAACCCTGCGAGTGCTCAAGTCTGGTAATTTTTTTTTAAAAATGCATCGTTCCCTTAAAAAAAGAAGCCACCTTAAATAACTTAAATGAAATGTCCTTTCCAAACTTCCCATTTCGTATTTACACTGTGTGCAATCACTGCCGATTTCTCAAGGCGAGTCTGATGACCTTCCCCTGACTTTTTTCCATCCTGTTTTAATTCGCACCTTCAGCGTGCCGTCATCAGCTTTCCCTCCCTGCCCTACAGCCCCGTAGCGTCGGCTATGCACCCCCCCTCCCGTCTCACTGCATGAAAGCTCAGCCCTCCCGTGCTAAATTGTCGGTGGCGAGGTGTTAACTCTAGATTTGAAGCTTTCGTGACTGCAAGGATTCATACTCTTAGTTCGTTCGGTAAAGTCACGTAGGTAAAAAAATTAAATTAAAATTATTATTTTATTTTTTTTAATTTTAATTTCATTTTTTACCTACGTGACTTTACCGAAAGAACTAAGAGTATGAGATGTTAACTACCTCGCCTGGTATACAGGAGGTCGTGGTGTTCGATCCCGACGCCTGCTGTATATTTGGAGTCTGCGTGTTTTTCCCGTGGTTCGCGTGGACTTTTCTCTGGCTTCTCCGGTGTATCCCCCCCCCAAACATTTAGAAACGAGTTTGACTGCTATAAATTGCCACGTGATAAGCCACTTCGCTGAGCAATCATTTGTGGCCAAGTCGCTTCTACAAAAATGTACGACAACGCGAGCTGCTCGTCGATGTTCACCAGGGATTCGTGAAATGTCACGGGGAAAGCGCGAGCGTTGTTACCGCGCGAGACGTAATTATTTTTGTTGTTTGCTGTGCGCCAAGAGAGACAGCGTGAATCACGTACGTTGGTCGGACCCTCGGGGCGAGGAATGGGGAAGGGAAGAGCCTCGCCACCACCGCCGCTGCCGCCGTGACCGCATGCTCATCTGGTCTGCGTTCGCTCGGCTTCTTGCGTCACGTCTGACTGACGCAGGCCGTTTAGCCGGCAGGGATTAAAAAAAAAAGTAACTATTAAAATAATTTTCGATTTAAAGCTTTCGTGACTCTTGGTTCTTTCGGTAAAGGCACGTAGAATGGAAATTAAAAAAAAAAACATAATAAAATAAAACATTATTTTATTATGTTTTATTTTTATTTAAAAAAATAAAAATAAAACATAAAATAAAACATTATTTTATTATGTTTTATTTTTAATTAAAAAAATTAAAATTAAACATAATAAAATGAAACATTATTTTATTATGTTTTATTTTTATTTTCATTATTTTATTATTTCCATTCTACGTGACTTTACCTATTAAAATAATGTTTTTTTGTTACAACTCAACGCGGGCCCGATGCAAATCGACGATCACCGAGCGGAGAGAGAGGGGGCGGTGGGGTGTGCTGGGTGAGGAACAGAAATCCCGCAAACAGCAGACCCCAAGTGTCGACGGGACAGAGCCCAGAGTGAATGGGGGAGAAATTGGCCTCGACTACTCACCGGGGGGGGGGACGTTGATAGTTGATATGAGGAGGGGAAAAGGGTAAGGGGGAAAGACAACTAACATGCTGGGGGGAAGAAAGGGACAGGGAGAGGAGGGAAATGGTGGTGAAACTATTAAACGGGACCGTTCGACGGGAGGTCAGCACCGTTAAAACAGGAAATCTCTTCATCGTTTCTAGATTTGAAGCTTTCGTGACTGCAATGATTCATATTCTTAGGTTTTTTCGGTAAAGTCACGTAGGTAAAAAAAATTAAATTAATAAAAGTAAAATAAAAATAAAATAAAAATCACGACGTTTCGGAGGCAACACAAGCTTCCGTCTTCAGGTGGAACCGTCACTTGTGTGCCCGGCTCGCTCCGTGGTGCCGCGTGAGCACGTGGCGTGGAGGTTTCGGAGGCGAATATTAACGCCGGTGCACCTCGTCGCGATCGCTTGGCTCTTCGATTTGCATAAAAGTAATGACCGGCCGACAGTAACAAAGCGAGCCCTCTCTCGTAGCAGCAGCAGCAGCAGGGAAAGGCGTTTGCGGTACATGCACGCGCAATCACCGTGCGACCCACTGAATGGGTGCCCTATGCACGTTAATGGGAATGGAGAGAAGAGCCAATGACATGTTCAATGGAAGGAAAACAACTCAAACCAAAAAAATTTAAACTATTTCTTAGTTTACCGGGTGAGGCCAACTGAGCTCTATAGCTCTGTTTCAGATGCGATCTGGCCACAAATGATAGCTCAACGGAGCGGCTTTTCAAGCGAAAATGTACAGCAGCCAAATACTCTAAACGCGTGTTTTTTTTTTTAAAACGTGGAGGTGAAAACTGGAGAACCCGGAGAAAAATCCACGCGACCAACGGGGAGAGACACACACACTCCAAATATACAGCAGCAGGCGTCAGCGTCGGGATTGAACCCACGACCTCCTGTGCACCAGGCGAGGTAGTTAACATCTCCTAGCCACCGTGATGATGATGATGATGAGAGAGATAGACGCAAACTCCAAATATACAGCAGCAGCAGGCATCGTCAGGGTCGGGATCGAACCCACGACCTCCTGTCGACCAGGCGAGGTAGTCAACATCCCCTAGCCACCGTGATGATGATTATGACAGAGAAAGACACAAACTCCAAATATACAGCAGCAGGCGTCAGCGTCGGGATTGAACCCACGACCTCCTGTCGACCAGGCAAGGTAGTCAACATCTCCTAGCCACCGTGATGATGATTATGACAGAGAAAGACACAAACTCCAAATATACAGCAGCAGGCGTCAGCGTCGGGATTGAACCCACGACCTCCTGTACACCAGGCGAGGTAGTAAACATCTCCGAGCCAGGCCAGACCGAAAACACATGGGAGAGTCATGCAACACAACCGCAAAAAACACTCCTCAAAATGATAACGCTCTGGATTCAAAGAGCACGCCAAGCTGAACAAGCCAGACCATTAAAGGAGGCTCCGTTCTTCCCGGGAATTTAACTTGTACAAATACATCTGTTTGTCCAAATATGCAAACTGTCACGTGCACGTGGGAGAGCTTTTAAACCCACGCAACACGTGTTCTAATGCTCATAGAATAATCTCATTAGTACGAGGCATACCCAGTTTTTGTGCGTGTTATAAGAAATGTCTCTTTTTTTTATAACTTTATTCCAGATATGGGTCTGGGTGAAATATGTGGTGAGCTTCGTGGTCATCGGAGTCGGGGCTTCTGTACCTTTCGGGAAATCACGTGAATTGTCCCGCCGATGGAGAAGAGACGAAACAGACGAACGTGAGATGTTCTGACCATTATACTGGTAGGAACCTCCTGGTTCCACCAACCCACAGGGGATTATTGTGTCCGTCCGTCCGTCCGTCCGTCGTGCATCCAAAAATGGGAGGGGTGGGTCTGGGTTGAGAGGGGAGGGGCTGGGTGGGGAGGGAGGGGCTGGGTGGGGAGGGGAGGGTGGGGAGGGGCTTGTTGGGTAGGGTTGGGCTGGGTGGGGAGGGGAGGGTGGGGAGGGGAGGGTGGGGAGGGGCTGGGTGGGGAGGGTGGGGAGGGGCTGGGTGGGGAGAGGCTGGGTGGGGAGGGTGGGGCTGGGTGGGGGGTGGGAGGGGTGGGGCTGGGTGGAGAGGGGCTGGTCACCCCGTGGTGCCCTTATAAAACTCAACGTTTAACCTACTCACGCCGGCTTGTGCCCGCCCTCACAATCGGCCATATTTGCGGAATACACCACGCCGCCGTTGACCCTGGCCATTGACCGAGCAACCCAACGTTCCTACCAGCTCCATCCGCAGGAATGTGTTAATGGCCTGTTGGGTGGCATCTGGATGTTGAGCTAGCGGCTCGCGATCACACAACTCTACGAGGTTGCGAATTCCAATTGTGGTCATCCGTCCCGGGCCAATAAAGTAAAATAAAAGTATCGACCATGGCAGATGCAGATAGTAACTGATGCACAAATAGACATTTTGAAACTCTCCAAGAGTATTGGCGACTGCGGTCATCCAGAACAGACCGCACAGGGCATAGCGACGCAATTGCCCCGTCCCACAAATGCGAAGGAGAGACATCACAGCGATACAAAAAGTCAGATCGCCCCTCAAATGTGATGTCACAAAGCTCTGCCTTCCCCCCCAAATAAAACATGCTTCAAATCGCTGTAAACTATTGTCATTGTAGTGCGTATTTAATGTGGCGCTGCACTCTGATGTTGTAGGAGAAAACATTTCGAGTATTAATACGTCTATTTAATTAAGTAGAACGTGTTGTCTATATTTATTTAAAGTTGCGCATTTTGATGTGACGTCACATTTCTCAACCCCCCCCCCCCCATCGTCACACATCGTCACAAATGTCTGACCCCCCCCCCCCCCTAGGTGCGTGATGTCATTTATGGACGGCCCCTTATCTGCGTGAGCAGCTTCAGTTCTCCACGGCTGGAAATGCGAACCGAGCGGACCGAACTCCACATCAAAGTCTATCCACCCCACCACGACCCCCACCACCACCCACCACGTCACCCACCACCATCACCACCCACCACCACCCACCACCACCCACCACCACCACCCACCACCACCACCCACCACGACCCCCACCACCACCCACCACGACCCCCACCACGACCCCCACCACCACCACCCACCACCACCCACCACGACCACCACCACCACCCACCACGACCCCCACCACCACCCCCACCACGACCCCCACCACCACCCACAACGACCCCCAAGTCAGTGAGCTCACAGGGAAGGCTCCTTGCAGCCAGGCGCAGCAGCTGCCTGCCTCGTGTGATGAGACGTTCACACAGCGGCATGCCTCGAGTCAGACGTTTCACGTGCGGTGCTAGCTCAGCCCCCCCCCCTCGACCCCTCTCGGATGTTTTGATGCCGTGGCTACATTCTGGGACGAGATTGACGTCACTCTGGTCTCGGGAAGTGGAGTGTTTTTCTTTTCCATATCTTTTTTTTTAACAGAGCTGCATTGAGCATACATAGCCACGTGGTTTCTTTTTATCCTTTCTGTTTAGCGTGCGATAGTAAAGTCATTTACACCCCTCTGTCAAGTCACTGTTGGATGAAGGCCTCCTTATGCCGTATCAGTCACCATACTTCACTTTTGCTGGTCGGTGTGGGTGGGCGGATTTGACGTTGGAGAGAGGCCTAGTCCCGGGTAACATGTCAATGTCAGCGATGCTAGCCGTGGATGGCCGGACCCTTAAACCTCACAAGCTCAGCGGGGTTGGGGGTTTCATAACTCTCTCTCTGCGTGATCCACCATCCCTTGCCTCAGGAAGCGTACTCTGTATGATTAATCATCTCGAATGACACAGGGACATTTGAACATACTTTGCGATTTTGTAATGGAGAAATTAAATGAATGTACGCGTCATATTTTTATACAGTTTTCTTTAAAAATTATACATTTCACAGGTTTGTTAGGGTAATTCGCGCGTGTGCCTTGAACGCGTACGCGTTGTGTTGTTCTACACCGCGTTTACCCGAGGACTTTGCTCTGTCAAGCATCTCTCACGCAACACTTCCTGCCATCAATTTTGATTTCCTCCTTGAACCCGTGACCTCCCCCTCCCATATCCCCCCCCCCCCTCTCCACCAACATCTCCCCTCTCATTTCGCTCGACTCCCCTTCACGTGCCCTCTGCTCCAGCAACCAAGGTCCCTCTGTAATTATTCTTTGGTTCTTTCGGTAAATTCACGTATAAAGATAAAATAATAAATTAAATAATAGCATACGACGTTTCGATTGCAACACAAGCAATCATCATCAGGTATAATGAAATGGCGACACAACATCTAACCAGAAAACCACAGACAGACATATAAGCAGACAGATATCACCAAGATACACAGAGAGAGCAACACAGGTACAGAGAGGGGATAGATTTTGTGTCGCTATTTCATTATACCTGATGATGATTGCTTGTGTTGCAATCGAAACGTCGTATGCTATTATTTAATTTATTATTTTATCTTTACACGTGACTTTACCGAAAGAACCAAAGAATAATTCCTGCAGTCACGAAAGCTCCAAAATTAAGATTGCCCCTCTGTAAGTCGACCTTCACTCAGTGGGGAGGTCGACTTCTTATCCCGTGCTGCCCCTGCGGTTTGAAACTCCCCCCCCTCCCCCAGCCACCCGGGCTGTTGACTCCCTGCTCCTGTTTTAGTCCCGGCTCTCCTCTGCTGCCTATCACTGCTTCACCGCCTGTTCTCTTTAAACGCCGATATGTAGAACGTGTGCTCCTCCTTTTCCCCCAATAGGCATGGCCCACTGTTCGGGTTGAGCAGCTTGAAGTGCAATTGCGTTTGGATGCTCCATAAACTCAAATTGTCTCGTGAGGCCGCATGTAATCACGGGAAGAGCGCTAAATTCAGTTTGACGGGGGAGCTTGGGGTTGTATCATTTTCGGGCCCTCTCTGGACATTCAGTTCTTTTCCTTGACTGTTCCACCCCCAGACGCGCTGCGCGATGCCAAATGCTCCTCTGCTATTCACTTGGTTATTTTATCTCTGGTTGTCATGACGTGATGCGTGACTTTTTAAGTTAAATCTATGAAATAACAAAGTAAACGCATTTCATTTTCGGCATGTAATCGGTCGTAATACACACGGTGATCCTATGACTTTAATTACCAAATTACACTCACGGGGTCTGTCACAGTGCTACAGTCTTGCGTTTCCCAGGTCAATCTTCCAAATGAGAATACCCTGGTCTCTTGAGTTCTCACCTGGTTAAACAAGACAGACTTCAACCATTATAAGGCTATTTTTATATATTTTGGGAGGGCTTTCAAAATCCAGGTCCTGGGCTACAGCCCCTAAAGCCCCGATGTTAATCCAGCCCTGCCCTGTGACCAGCATTTGGGACAAATGCTTCGGTCTTAATAAAAAAAAACACAGGATACGGTGACCTGGGGAGCATTGCGAAGTTTTTTTTTCTGGCACTGAACTGCAACCTCGGGGGGCGAGAAGTAGAATTCACTCGAACAGACGCGGCCCCAACTGGGGCAAAGTGCTCGTGAAATATTCGTCGCTTGGCACACCAGGCTCAAAATGTTTCCAGAGCTCGAGTATTTTATTTATTCGGGAGCGTTTGGCATGGAAATATCCTACACACACGACGTCACAAGCCGCGAGCAGACAGGGGCATTCGTTAAAATAAATATGCTCTTTGGTTTTACACGCGAGGCTAATTCCTGCCCGGGCAATAACATGACTAATACATTACCTTTCAGTGGAAATTCCCACAGTGACGCCCAAGATATCGGGATGGGCTGTGAGTCAAGACTGGATCAAACCAGGCTGCCCGCTTCAGAAAACGCGACACATTCGTAAATAAATGGTCTTCAAGAGGGAAAACACATAAAAGGAGACATCTGGGCAATGGGTGTCTTTCACAGCACACTTTCTTCAGCATGATGGGCAATTGCCGATTATATATATATTTTGTTATTTTAAGACCACAGTGTTGTTGACAAGCATATTGAGTTTTGGTTGATTAATTATCATTGTTATTTGTGCGTGTGCACCACTGCCGACGCAGTATCAACCAAATCATTGAACTCCGTTCAGAGACTCCTCACTTAGCCTAGTACCCACTCTAACCCCACCCGCCTTCCTCATGGATTCTCCCAAAATTGAATGCAGTTCACGAGCCATGATGGTGCAATTATAGTGTCCACATCCACGCACGCACTTACGCGGAGAGAACGCTGCTGAGAAACGAATCGCTGGGGAGCTGGAAGTCACGTGACGAGGCCACGTGTACCGACATTTTTTTGTGTTGCATAACTGAACGTCTAACGAGACCTGGGAAAAGGTTGAATTGTCCCAAGAGGAAATGAGGAATTATTTGACTCATTGTATCCCCTCTTGGAAACCGCAGCAAAAAAAAAATCCATTTAGCGCGGCAGTGGGTTTAATTTTAGTGCGGGTCAGCGCAGGTCACGGTCGTTCTCTCTAAAATATTCCCAACCACTGCCCCTGATATTTACAGTGCCCTCCTCAGTGGCTAATCGTCCAGTTCCTTAACCAGAATGTGGATTCACTTATCCTCCAATCATAAACTGAGTGGGATGTTTGGCAAGCCTTAGAATGCCTGCATGTTATGGAAAGAGTGAATGCGGCGTGTGTGGGATGTTTGCCAAGACAATGTGGGCCACATTTGACCACAGAGTAAAAGGGGGAAAAATAGATAGATACAGTGGTAAACGTTGGTAAGAAATACGCATGACTTAGCAAGATCGGCACACAGTTAGGTAAAAAAAAGCTCCCAGAAACATTGCATTGTACGGGCTGCACCTCACTAACACGGAGTTTCTGGCAATGAGTGATTGAAACAAGATTTGTTTAATGTGTTATTCAGTGATACTTAATCTCACGGGCAGATACAATCAGGATAACCTAATGTTTTCTAGATAACAGCAGCTCTGCAAATAATCACAACATGCACTCAATGATTTCACTTGGGACTGCGTGAATTCCATAATCACCCGTAGTTGAATAACTCTTCATCATTTCTCGAATTGACGTCTGAATTACAGTGGCCGGTGGCGGCTGTCTGAGAATTTTTGTTTGGAGAATTCTTTAAAGAAAAACTCAAACTCAAATATTTTTTCATTCAATAGGAATTCCAACCAATACGTTTTAAACTTGCAACGCGCCGCGCGGCGTTCGCTCGCCCTCGAGGAGGAGAAAGGACGATTCTAGATTTGAAGCTTTCGTGACTGCAAGGATTCATATTCTTAGGTGTTTTCGGTAAAGTCACGTGGGTAAAAAAATTAAAATTAATAAAGCAAATATAGCTGTGACGGTCCCACCTGATGACGGAGACTTGTGTTGCCTCCGAAACGTCGTGATTTTTTATTTTTATTTTATTTTTATCTTACTTTACCGAAAAAACCTAAGAATTTGAGAAAGGATGACTTAGAGGGTGCCACGAGGAAGCACAGACAAGCGGTGATGCGGCAGCCAGGTGGTGAGTCAGCGCCACGCTCTCCCCAAGCTCTGCGGTCCTCTCTATATATTAAGGGATTACCGGCCCATTACTGAATGTCTACACGAGTGGGAGGAAACCGGAGCACCTGGAGCAATCTGACGCGTGAGAGGGGGCAACGCTCTATCCCCTGCAGACGAAACAGGTGGAGTCCACGTTTTCCACTGCTGCCTTTTGGCGAGCCGGGGTCTGGCACCTCGAGCCCCACGCGAAGGAGGTTTGACAAACATTTGTGCCATTCACAAAGCCTCACATCTCACGATAACGATGTGTCATGTCACGTCACATCACGTCGGAACAGAGGGAGTCCACATTTTGCTGTACCGCCTTCTCCGGGCGAGCACACGGGAAGAGAGTTTCGCACCATCTGTGCGGTGATCCACCAATCCCTCGCTGCCTCCGCAGCGCTGGATTACACGGTAAGTGCGTGGTCACCACCGCTCGGGACGAGCTCCCCCTTTATATTCTAGATTTGAAGCTTTCGTGACTGCAAGGATTCATATTCTTAGGTTTTTTCGGTAAAGTCACGTATATTTAAAAAAATGTTCCAGCAAAACTATTTTGCTCTGCGTTGAGACAATGCTCTCTGTGTCGCAAACGCGAACCGGTGTGCACAGCAGCCTCGACGACGCCCCTTAACTTGATCCGAATCACCTTTCGAGCGGCGGACATAGTGCATTCTGGGTTGTCAAAACGGGCAGCTGTTGCTATTGTCGCGGGCTCTATTGTCCTCGCTGTGGGTCGTCCTCCGTCCCACGTGTTTCTTCTGACGGCCACTGCGGGCGCCGATCCCTACCCTCACCACCACCACCCACCCACCCAGGAGTGCCCGCTCTCTACGCAGTTAGCGGTCACCGTCTCGACGCGTGCTCGTGGCCAGCTCCCCCGAGACAACAGCTGTCCCCGTGGAGCCGAAGGAGCCCATGCTCTTGTAGAACCCGACAATTCAGCCCTCCCCCACCCTCGTGTGCAACACGCACGCTTCGAGGAGGGTAAATTTGGTGAACTAAACATAACGCGCACGCTATACCACAAACGAAACCAAAACAAAAATGTGACTTTCGAAGCGGATTGAAGGGCTTTACGGGAAATACAAACACAAAATGCCGTATCTGTCGCCGGCGTTTGCCAAGTACGCTGACGATACTCCGTTGCACAATCCCCGCCGGTGCAACGCCTCCGTAATTAATCGCAAATGTTGCCCCGCGCGGTGGGAGCTTGAACCGAAGTCGTTTCCACGGCGCGCGCGTTCGCTCACAAATCTGCGGGATTGGGGAGCTGGGACCAGGGCCGGATGAAGTCGCGGGGTGGGGGCTTCAGGGGCTGAAGCCCAGGGGGTCTTCGCTAGCTGGATGGGGCCACCAGAGATTCGGTGCGAAGTTAATTCATTTTTCGATTTAAAGCTTTCGTGGTCTTCTCGACCTGTTCTTCACCTGAGGACGACTGCTTGCGTTGTGGCCGAAACGTCGTGAGAATTATTTTATTACGTTTTATTTTTTATTATTTTATTACTTCCCTTCTACGTGACTTTACCGAAAGAACCAAGAAGATGAAGTTATTTCACTTGCGAATGCTGACATTTATTTGGTGTTAGCTTTGTAGAAATACATTTTATTTTGTATTCAACTTTGTTTTCCTTTTGAAAATATTACTGGGGGCCTCACAGTACCCTGTAGCCCAGGGTGCCTGCTACATCTTGTAACCCAGGGGACCTACAACATCTTGTCACCCAGGGGACCTACAACATCTTGTCACCCAGGGGACCTGCAACATCTTGTAACCCAGGGGACCTACAACATCTTGTCACCCAGGGGACCTGCAACATCTTGTCACCCAGGGGACCTGCAACATCTTGTAACCCAGGGGACCTGCAACATCTTGTAACCCAGGGGACCTACAACATCTTGTCACCCAGGGGACCTACAACATCTTGTAACCCAGGGGACCTACAACATCTTGTCACCCAGGGGACCTGCAACATCTTGTCACCCAGGGGACCTACAACATCTTGTAACCCAGGGGACCTGCAACATCTTGTCACCCAGGGGACCTACAACATCTTGTCACCCAGGGGACCTACAACATCTTGTCACCCAGGGGACCTGCAACATCTTGTCACCCAGGGGACCTACAACATCTTGTAACCCAGGGGACCTGCAACATCTTGTCACCCAGGGGACCTACAACATCTTGTCACCCAGGGGACCTACAACATCTTGTCACCCAGGGGACCTGCAACATCTTGTCACCCAGGGGACCTACAACATCTTGTAACCCAGGGGACCTACAACATCTTGTCACCCAGGGGACCTACAACATCTTGTCACCCAGGGGACCTACAACATCTTGTAACCCAGGGGACCTACAACATATTGTCACCCAGGGGACCTGCAACATATTGTCACCCAGGGGACCTACAACATCTTGTAACCCAGGGGACCTACAACATCTTGTCACCCAGGGGACCTACAACATCTTGTCACCCAGGGGACCTACAACATCTTGTCACCCAGGGGACCTACAACATCTTGTAACCCAGGGGACCTACAACATCTTGTCACCCAGGGGACCTACAACATCTTGTCACCCAGGGGACCTACAACATCTTGTCACCCAGGGGACCTGCAACATATTGTCACCCAGGGGACCTACAACATCTTGTCACCCAGGGGACCTACAACATCTTGTCACCCAGGGGACCTACAACATCTTGTCACCCAGGGGACCTGCAACATCTTGTCACCCAGGGGACCTACAACATCTTAATCCGGCCCTGTGTGTGTGTGTGTGTGGAGGAGTGGGTGGGCTTCCACGCGATTGTCGTTAAACATCTGCCGCTTCTGACCTTCGCGGCGGCCAGACGACAATGCTCGACGCCGGGAGAGGCGGGGCGAGATTTGACCACCTCGGAGCAGGTGCGGAGTCACGGCACGCCTTGTGGGGTGGTGGCGGGGTGGGTGGGGGGGTTCTGGTTCTTTGTGGCAGTGAAGCTTCGCCTGGTCGAGCCTCGGGTTAGTTCAGTGAAACGTCTACGGTGGACACCGGCGCGTCGCCCTTTCTCAAGCGATCGTAGTTAAGGGGGCAGTTTGAGTCGCACGTATCAAACTGGGCGAGCCAAACGCGAAGGAAACAGGAAGAGCGCTTCACAATTCTGGCTAATTGGCTGATGAGGCTGGTGGTAATCATCATCGAAACGTCGAACTCGAATTGCAAATGTTGTGGGTTTACTCTCCAACACGCGGGTGTGCTGAAGTAGTAACTAAATTGCACGTTTTGTTTACTTGACAAACGTAAATGGCTAACCTCATATTTACACAATCTAACCCAAACAACGAGATAAGGCCCACTGAGATCTAAAGCTCTTTTTCAGAAGCACCTATGCATCGATTAATCGATTACAGTCAATTCTTACACTCGCCGCTACATGCATCGAATGAATGGCCTTCAATTCGATCATCTTATCTTATATAGATTTACATAGCGCAGATGATGATGACGACGATGTCATTCGATGAACACTCCTATAAATTTGAACATATCTTTGTTATTTTTCCAGGTAAGGCAAATCGATGATGAGAACGACGATGATGACGTGTATGATAATGACAATAATTGTTACGACGATGATTATGATGGCGATAATGATTTAAGTTTCACCTGATGGTCAATGACGACTTTGATGATAATGGTCATTGACGATTCTGATCGTCATCATGACGATGATGACGACGATGATGACAGTGGTGTAATCATTGTCAGCACACTGGGCTTGCATTCCAGAGGTCGCCGGTTCAATCTCCCAAGCGCGACAGTTGAAACAATGGAGCAGGATGATCCCCCACCTCCACCTCCCCACCCCCCACCTCCACCACCCACCTCCCACCTCCACCCCCGGCAGTAGCAATGGGGAGGCTAGACCACGGTGCGCGCTGTGACGCGAGCAGGGTTTGTTTGTTACCACCGCATCCCGCCGCCTCCGCCCAGGTGAGTGTGCGTCCAGGTGAGTGTGCGTCCAGGTGAGTGTGTGTCCAGGTGAGTGTGTGTCCAGGTGAGTGACCAGGTGAGTGAGTGTCCAGGTGAGTGAGTGTCCAGGTGAGTGAGTGTGCAGGTGAGTGAGTGTCCAGGTGAGTGAGTGTCCAGGTGAGTGAGTGTCCAGGTGAGTGTGTGTCCAGGTGAGTGTGTGTCCAGGTGAGTGAGTGTGCAGGTGAGTGAGTGTCCAGGTGAGTGAGTGTCCAGGTGAGTGAGTGTCCAGGTGAGTGAGTGTCCAGGTGAGTGAGTGTCCAGGTGAGTGAGTGTCCAAGTGAGTGTGTGTCCAGGTGAGTGAGTATGCAGGTGAGTGTGTGCCCAGGTGAGTGAGCAGATGGAGCCTCCCCCCTCCCATCCTCCCCTGTTCAGTTTCCGACTCTATCGAAGTCAAACACTTCCATGACTCAAAGACAATGATCCCACCTAGATCCTTAACAAAGTGCTGTTAGCGAGCACCTATTGAGGTCGGCACGGCACACGAGGGGCTGGGTGGCCAGCACCACACCCGGCCGCCTTTGTCTCCCCAGTGGCGATGTTTACACAACGCACCAGGTACTCATTTGAGGCTGAGTCGACCTAGGGGAGGCCCAGGACCGGTTCAGATAATCGCCAGTGTTGTTGGCCATGAGCGGGAATCGAACTCGGGTCACCGGATTCGTAGCGCAACGCGCTAACCACTACCCCACCGCTCCCCTCGGTGACTCACACACCTTTCCTTACGCAATCCAGCGATGGGAGTGATAACACGGCACGAGGCTCGGAATGGTAAACGCGTGGGGGTTGGTGGCAACATTTTTCCAATATCAACGAAAAAAACAACACAACAACCGCCATTCGCCACTAAGTGGCGGTGATGTCACCACGACGCTTGTGCCAGGCTATGTGCACGTTGAGGCCACGTGAAGTGTCGAACGCCCGCTGGCAGGAGGTCACGGGGCAGACCCAGGTGTCATGGGTCGACTGACCGAGATGACTGGCTGATGCACCACCTGTGCCCCCTACTGTGCCAACTTGCTGTGCTTTAGCCACCCGGCGCTCCGCTCGTTGTTGTCACCGTCGCTCCTCCACCCTCCGTTGTTGTTGGAGGGCGACTGCCTCCAACAGCCCAGCAGCGTCCTTCACGAGCCTCTTCCACAGAGGCCGATCTTGACACCGCTGGTACCAGTCATCGGCAAGTCCACTCAGCTCCACATCCTCCTGTACCACATCACTCCATCTCTTCTCTAGCCCGTGCCGCACGCGTTTAGCCCCCTCGATCCGGCCGAACAAAAGCTGTTTAGGCATGCGGTGGAACTGACCCAACCAAGGCAGCCTTGCCTGCCAGAGGAGCTCATCGATGGGACTTTGTCCAGATCTTTCAAGGATTCGTGAGCTCCTTACACAATCCAACCTGGTTAAACCCAGGATGGATCGTCGGCAGGCCAGCCTAAATGTTTCAAACCGGCGAAGATGTTCCATTCGGGGGGTCCACGTTTCGCAAGCAGAGAGAAGGGAGGGGTTTTTAATCTGACTTCCTGAATTTTGTCCTGAATATGCCTGACAGTTTTGAGAAGAACAAGAAAAAAATCCTAACTAGTATCTAATGTCAAATTTATTTTTTGAATAGTTCTTCGACTTAATTGGTGCATTGTTAAACGCCTGTACGAGCGACAATTGAATTTGTTTGTCTAGGCGGAGGGTCTTAACCACACACATCGTTCGGCCAGATCGTTACTCCGTGGCCTTACCCGAAACAAATCAACAATGACTCAAGATTATGGAATGCAAGTTTGGTAACGTGATGATGTGCGAAACCACGAAGGTTAAATTCACCAACAATCGCTGTCAGACGACTGTTAATGATCAACACGGTTATACATTAGACTTTCGTCGTTACCGAACTAACCTAATGTGGTGGAATGAAAGTAAACATTAACTGTTACTATGTTTAATGCCGTAATTAATAGCTCAACACTTACAGCCGTGTTCGTAAGCCACACAGTTTTCCCTCTTACCGTATTCTCTTGATCAGGGGACTTTTGGGAAGAAAACTAACTTCAAATTACCTTTTAATCCTTTTTTTAATTAGTTGCATGCTTGTCAAATTATTTTTTTTATTCTCATAGTTGGAATTTAGCCACATTAAATGCAAAACCAAATGTATTCTGAGAGTATTATTTTCTTTGGGCGCCGAGTTGGCGAGATGTTAACTACCCCGCCTGGTATGCAGGAGGTCGAGGGTTCGATCACTACCCCGACGCCTGCTGTATATTTGGAGTTTGCGTGTCTCTCTCTGCCCGTGGTCACGTGGATTTTTCTCCGGGTCCTCCGGTTTTCCCCTCCACATTTAGAAACGTGCGTTCTCTAGTATTTGGCTGTGGTGAATATCCACGGGACGATAAGCCGCTTCGTTGGGCTATCATTTGTGGCAGCCAGGTCGTTCCCGAAAAAGAGCTACATGGCTCAGTGGCCCTTTACCTGGTAAAATAAAAAAATTAAAAAAATTGTTGAGATAAATTTAGGGTACGATTGTTCCCCTGTGTTTTCAAACAAAAGTTAAGCGGCTTTTTTTTTTCACGCTGGTTGCCTGCCTTGAGTTTTACCCACCCAGCAGCATAGCAAGGGGCTGCTTGGTCCTGACTTGCTTGTCTGCTTCTGCCATCTGCATGACAAAAGGCTCAGTACCAACAAGCAGCAGCCGTACTAACCATCCCACAACAACTCCTCCCCCCCTTAACCAGTATATATACAAGGTCGGGTCTCTTGGCACTTCTCTCTTTACTTGATACAGCTATCGTGCTGTGAAGGTTCCACCTGAAGACGGAAGCTTGTGTTGCCTCCGAAACGTCGTGATTTATTATTTTATTTCTATTATTTTTTTCTATTATGTTTATTATTTATTTTTATTACTTATTTTTTACCCACGTGACTTTACCGAAAACACCTAAGAGTATGAATTCTTGCAGTCACGAAAGCTTCAAATCTAGAATTAAGGGGTGGGGCTTAAAATCTGGAGAACACATTTGTCTTTCGGAAGATGTGCTCTCGTCTACATGCTCAAAATCATCTCTTCGACCAGAGCGCGTTTCTCTACCATCGCAATACAGGACCGCCCGTAGGACAGAAGTCACCACCAGCCGTCCAGCATCATCTTCCTGAAGACATCTCTCCCTTTTCTCAAACAACGTCTTCACAATCATCTCCCTGAAGACATCTCTCCCCTTTCTCGAGCAGCGTCTTCACAATCATCTTCCTGAAGACATCTCTCCCCTTTCTCGAGCAGCGTCTTCACAATCATCTTCTGGAAGATGACTCTCCATTCGAAATACCGTATTCTCAACGATACAGGTTTTTTTTTGGGTTAGATCGCGTAAATATAAATGTGTCGTTAAACCCGTCACCACCCGACACAGACAATTAGTAAGGTTTGTCACGTAAACAGAACGTTCCAATTCGTTACTAGTACAGCACACCGGTGTGTTGAACAGTAAATCCACAACATTTACAATCTGAGTACGACGTTTCGCCAGTAATTACAACTACCATGATCATAAAAAAAACTTCCATGAAAATGGCCCCAAATTCTGGAGTGCCTCTTACTCTCCAGAGCATCTTGTATTGAATCCGCATTAAAACAAATGAGCAGAGTTTGATTTTGTCCAAGTTTTTTCTATCTTACTCCGTTGCTAGAGGAAGACCCTTTGCCTTGGTCCCATCATACAGCAATGATTTATGCTCACAGGCATTCATTCATCTGGCATTGTCGCTATCCATATCCTGATAAAGACACGAACCATTGTCCCAACGCGTCACAGTTTCCGAGCCACTGCAAACGCTCACAAAACTCACGATTTCGTCGTTGTCGATGTTGTTTTGAATTCTCGAGTTTGGCCTTCCTTGTCTATCGACATGGCCAAGTGCCGGAATAAGCTAGTGCAGGGCCTGTAGCATGATGTTATAAAGGAGCCCTAAATGTAAAAATAAATAAATATGAAAACACAAATTTTTATTTGCATAGTAAAGTGATTGTATGTTTTCATTTGCTGTACAGACATATAATATGACAATTGGCTAACCTTAAACACCAAGTCGTTCATAAAAGTCGAAGGCGGTATAGTACTATAGTGATAGAGCAAGTGCAGAATCACTGAACCGGAATTGATAGCCTGAAAGCATTTAGCGCGGGGCCCTTGAAAGTGCGGGGCCCGTAGCTACTACACATGTAGCTACTACACGTGTAGCTACTACACGTGTAGTAGCTACTATACATGTAGCTACTACACATGTAGCTACTACACGTGTAGCTACTGTAACTGCACGTGTTGCTACTACACGTGTAGTAGCTACTACACGTGTAGTAGCTACTACACGTGTTGTAGCTACTACACGTGTAGTAGCTACTACACGTGTAGTAGCTACTACACGTGTTGTAGCTACTACACGTGTTGTAGTAGCTACTACACGTGTAGCTACTACACGTGTAGTAGCTACTACATATGTACTGGAGCTACTACACGTGTAGCTACTACACATGTAGCTACTTGTGCTACTGGGATAATCCGGCACTGGACATGGCCGATGCCAGAAAACATTAACTCCAAAATGGAAACCGGGGGCAGAGGTGCGTTGAACCGTTGATATGTACTGCATGCACACACACACACCTACACCTATAGTCCGTGAGGTTTGTGGGGTGATTGTGTGTTTAGCTTGGCACCCTGACAAGAGATGAGTGTGATTACACGGCGGTGTAGCGGTTAGCGCTACGCTGCGCTATGAACCTGGCGACCCGAGTTCAATTCCTGTTCACGGCCAACATCGGTGACGATTATCTGAACCGGTCCCTGGCCTCGCCTAGGTCGACTCGGCCTCAAATGAGTACTTGGTGCGCATGCGTAAGATCATCGCCACTAGGGAAACAAAGGCGGCCGGGCGTTGTGCTGGCCACCCACTCTCTCGTGTGCAGTTCTGGCCTTCATAGGTGCTCGCTAACAGCACTTGCCCCAACAGTCTGTTAAGGCTATACGGGGGATCTTTGTCTTTGGTAAAGACCCACTTGGGTGTGAGCTGAAGCTCTCCCTGAAACTTGACGTGCCCAGGTTGGTCCGCACGGGGTCAAAGTGCGCACGGAGCCGAGAGGCTGAGTTTTGAATCCAGCCGCCCGTGATGACATAGTCGGGTTCTGAAGGAAGGCAAGTTTCATTGATCGTCGTCAGCCGAGTCACCGAATGATAACGCGGTAAACAAGATGAAGATGTGAGCCGGCAAAAACCAATCCATGAAGCGAGTCTCCGAGGGTTGTGAAAGTCGAGCGGGTTGACCGCTATCAGCTGGGTCACCAATGATTACGCACGCCCTGGAAAAAATATACTCTGAGAACACATTTGGTTTTGCATTTAATTTGGATACATTCCACATGTACTATTTTTAGCATTATATTCTTGGTTCTTTCGGTAAAGTCACATAGAAGCGAAATAATAAAAACATATTTTTTTATTTTTTTTACTTATTTCCCTTCTACGGGACTTTACCGAAAAAAACAAGAAAATTAATCCCTGCAGTCACGAAAGCTTTAAATACATTTTTTTGTATTGTTGTCTTAACTTGCTGACCCACCCCTACTGGACATATGTCAAAAAGAGCTTTGTTGCTCATCGGATTCCTGCAGTTTCAATAAAAATGTTGATTCTGACATAGACATCCATACACCTACATTGAGACTCATAGACTTAAGACACCCCATACTCTTACACGGAGACCCATATAGAGATCTCTAGATCTACACAGATATAGAGACATTGTAAATAACCTTTTAATTTACCAGATAAGAACAAAGCACATTTCTTTTTCAAGGAACGCCTGGGGTTTCAATAAGTTCTGCAAATAAATAACATAAATTCCAATGTAAACACAGAGATCATTATAGCCAATACAATGGTCCACGTGTACTTTTGGGTAAGGCCAGGTGGTGTAAAACTAGCACGTGGCCTATCCTAAAATCAAATTTGGATCAATTCCCAACGTGTACATAAGTATGGACAGACATTTAGTGTGTGTTTAGTTTGTTGTCCTTCCCCCGCACCTCCGATTAACGCGAAATAAGTTCACCAACACACATACATGCCCGACGCAGCATTGCTAACCATTCATCCAGCAGTGGATCGAACAAAGGGCCGTCATCATTGCCATCGTAATCGTTTCGATTTAAAGCTTTCGTGACTGCAGGGATTCATCTTCTTGGTTCTTTCGGTAAAGTCACGTAGAAGGGAAGTAATAAAATAATAAAAACAAAACATAATAAAACAATTCTCATGACGTTTCGGCCACAACGCAAGCAGCCGTCCTCAGGTAAAACCAGGTCTGTCGAGGAGACAGCGTCTGAATGAAACAGCACACGTGCTTGGAGCATATATATATAAGCTGGGTTGTAAGGTTATTATGTATTTCACGTTGTGCAACCTGCGCGCGTTTACGTGGGTCGTACCCTCGCTTTGTACGGAAACCATTCGGGTAAAACCCCGCAGTAAAGATCACGCATTGAGATCTTAATCTCAGATTCCCGTGGAGTGGGAGTTGGGGGGTGGAGGAGTGGGTTACTCACGCTGCTAATTCACCTGTGGTCGCTGCTCGCTTGGCTGGCGGCTTGCACACAGCTGGGGCCGGCGTGGGGTCAAGCAGAGGTCTGACGCCCCCTGCCTCCGCATTCAGAGGGCCCTTGGCTCCTCCAACAGTTCAATGCGGGCAGGAGGTCCTCCCATGTAAGGAGCTGCAGAAAGTCCCTCTTGAGCATGGGTGGGGAACCTTTCTTCTGCCAAGGGCCATTTGGATATTTATAAGATCATTCGCGGGCCATACAAAATTTTCAAATTAAAAATTAGGCCGTTATATGTGGATTTAAAGCTTTCGTGACTGCAGGGATTCATCTTCTTGGTTCTTTCGGTAAAGTCACGTAGAAGGGAAATAAGTAAAAACATTTAAAAAATGTGTTTTTATTATTTCCCTTCTACGTGACTTTACCGAAAGAACCAAGAATATAATACTAAAAATATTACATGTGGAATGTATCCAAATTAAATGCAAAACCAAATGTATTCTCAGAGTATATTCTTTTCAGGGCGTGCGTAATCATTGGTGACCCAGCTGATAGCGGTCAACCCGCTCGACTTTCACAACCCTCGGAGACTCGCTTCATGGATTGGTTTTGCCGGCTCACATCTTCATCTTGTTTACCGCGTTATCATTCGGTGACTCGGCTGACGACGATCAATGAAACTCGCTTTCCTTCAGAACCCGACTATTTCATCACGGGCGGCTGGATTCAAAACCCAGCCTCTCGGCTCCGTGCGCACTTTGACCCCGTGCGGCCCAACCTGGGCACGTCAAGTTTCAGGGGAGCTTCAGCTCACACCCAAGTGGGTCTTTACCAAAGACAAAGATCCCCCGTATAGCCTTAACAGACTGTTGGGGCAAGTGCTGTTAGCGAGCCCCTATGAAGGCCAGAACTGCACACGAGGGGGTGGGTGGCCAGCACAACGCCCGGCCACCTTTGTCTCCCTAGTGGCGATGTTTTTACGCATGTGCACCAAGTACTAATTTGAGGCTGAGTCGACCTAGGCGATTCAGATAATCGTCACCGATGTTGGTCGTGAACAGGAATCGAACTCGGGTCGCCAGGTTCGTAGCGCAGCGTAGCGCTAACCGCTACACCACCGTCTCCCCGAGTGCAATCACACTCATCTCTTGTCAGGGTGCCAAGCTAAACACACAATCACCCCACAAACCTCACAGGCTATAGGTGTGTGTGCATGCAGTGCATATCAACGGTTCAACACACCTCTGCCCCCGGTTTCCATTTTGGCGTTAATGTTTTCTGGCATCGGCCATGTCTAGTGCCGGATTATCCCAGTAGTGTAGTAGCTACACGTGTAGTAGCTACACGTGTAGTAGCTACACGTGTAGTAGCTACACGTGTAGTAGCTACACGTGTAGTAGCTATACGTGTAGTAGCTACGGGCCCCACACTTTCAAGGACCCCACGCTAAATGCTTTCAAGCTATCTATTCCGGTTCAGTGATTCTGCACTTGCTCTATTACTATAGTACTATACCGCCTTCAACTTTTATGAACGACTGGGTGTTTAAGGTTAGCGATTTGTCGTATTATTTGGCTGTATAATAAATGAAACAAAAATAATTACTGTACTATGCAATCTTGATTTTAAGCTTTCGTGGCTGCAGGAATCCATACTATGTGGTTCCTTCGGTAAAGTCACGTAGGTAGAAATAAAATAATAGATCACGACGTTTCGATCGCAACAACAAGCACTATTATTTTTTCTATGCAAGTAAAAAAATTTGTGTTTTAATATTAGTGTTTTTTTTAGGGCCCCTTTATAACATCATGCTACAGTCACCGCACTAGCTTAACCCGGCACTGGCCTTGGGCACGATTGCGTGTGATGGCATGATGGTCGATGGACGAGACTGCTAAAGGAATGGCAGCCAAAGGCGGGGAACGCGTCCCAAAGGCCGAGCGCAGCGAAGGTGGAGCGGAGAAATCGGCGAATGTTCAACGGCGAGATGGACTGCGGCTTAACGATAACGAACTTATTACGCAACTGACAAAAACAGGACTTATACTGGTAGGAACCATCTGGTTCCACCAGCCCACAGGGGATTATTGTGTCCGTCCGTCGTGCATCTAAAAATGGGAGGGGTGGGGCTGGGTGGAGAGGGGAGGGTGGGGAGGGGCTGGGTGGGGAGGGTGGGGAGGGGCTGGGAGGGGAGGGTGGGGCTGGGTGGGAGGGGTGGGGCTGGGTGGGGAGGGGCTGGTCACCCCGTGGTGCCCTTATAAAACTCAACGTTTAACCTACTCACGCCGGCTTGTGCCCGCCCTCACAGTCGGCCATATTTGCGGAATACACCACGCCGCCGTTGACCCTGGCCATTGACCGAGCAAGCCAACGTTCCTACCAGCTCCCTCCGCAGGAATGTGTTTGACGTCCCGGGAAGACTTACACGATGTCCCCCAGGACAGTTGTGATTCATAAAGAGGATGTCCTGGGGGGTGGAATCCAGGACAGGTGGCAATCATCGTCTGGGTGGAGGGACGTCTGCGTATCCTGGCAGAGTGGAGGACACCACGTCGAGGTGTGGTTGTTTTGTGCGTGTTGTTCTTGGGCAAGTCCCAGCAAGTGAACCCCTAGGGTTGGGTGAAGGTGAATTTGTGTTGGTCGGGTGACTGGGCTCTTGTGTGAAGTCCGCTTCTGTGCTGGTCCCTGCATCATTTTACTTTGGCGAGTAATGACTCTCTATTCTTGGGTTCTTCCGGTAAAGTCACGTAGGTTAAAAAAATAAATTAAAATAAATAAAAGTAAAATAAAAATAAAATAAAAATCACGACGTTTCGGAGGCAACACAAGCTGATACAGCAAGCGTGCTGTGACGGTTCCACCTGAAGACGGAAGCTTGTGTTGCCTCCGAAACGTCGTGATTTTTATTTTATTTTTATTTTACTTTTATTAATTTAAATTTTTTACCTACGTGACTTTACCGAAATAACCCAAGAATAGAAATCCTTGCAGTCACGAAAGCTTCAAATCTAGAATTAATGACTCTCTGTCTTTTTGTGTTTGGTTTGTTGGCCTACCCCCACACCTCTGATGAGCACGGTTGGCTACGTACAGTGCGTAAGAAGCTCAGCATCGATTCACACGTTAAAACCGGTCCTATTCGTCACGATACAAGAATCAGTATTTACGATGAATATCCGAGCTTACGTAGAATCTTTTGCACGGATTCCCCCCCCGCCCCCCTAGTCGCTGGTAGACTGGGAGGCAGGTGGCACGTGACCGCTAGCTGCAGCGAAAGCGATACGTATACTGGACGTGGTGTGCCGGGTGTAGAAATATTTTGTTTGGCGAATTGTAAAAAAAAAACTTAGGCTAAAGTTATGCGATATCGAGGTAAAAAAACACAGACCATTGAGTCGTGACTTAAAAATAGATGTGGTCCGTTGCCTCGCTGGGAAAGTGAATGGATCTTGTTGTAAATGGAGTTCGTGAGTACGGCAGCAGTCTCGTCGCTGCTGCGTTGAGTGACGACCTTTGGAACAAATCCTGCCGGTTGGTAGAAAACAAGATTTAAAAAAAAACACACAACCAGAGCTGGCCAACCGTTCCATGCAGTGAGTGTCTATGGATACAGCTTGGAAGAAAAAAAAACAACAACCCTTAGCTGTCCCGATTTGCCACTCGGCGAGAAATCCTAACGGCACTTTTACTATTATTATTATATTCTTGGTTATTTCGGTAAAGTCACGTAGAAGGGAAATAAAACAATAATATTTATATAAAACAATAATTAATATTATAATAATATCATTTTATTATTTCCCTTCTACGTGACTTTACCGAAAGAACCAAGAATATGAATCCCTGCAGTCACGAAAGCTTTAAATCAAAATCTAACGGCACTTTTATTATCGACCCCGCGTGTCGCTGTCAGAAACCAAAACGCGCATCGTTGTCGCATTTCTGCCGGCGAGACAATCTGCACGTGCCCAGTAGCTATGCGCGGGCCGTCATCACGTAGATGCACGGCCGTTTCGTGTCGGCCCAAATCGCCCGTAACTTTGTTTCACAAGAGGAGGCCAGTCTTTGCCCTGGTGAGCCCACCCATCTGGGCAGTGACCTGCAATCGACAACGCTATGACTAAGAATCTCCAGTACGTCCTATGCTGTTTCTACGGTTCACATACATACGTGAGCACACACAGGATTTCGTGACACTTGTAAAAACATTTTTTTTAAAGACGATTGTTTATCCTGTTTCCAGTAAGTTCTGGTATGAGTCTCGTGTAAATCAGTTGTTGTTTTGCTCTGGTGAATTTGCACATTCCCATCACCCAGCAATTCCATGTGGCTGCCGTCACTGCCTCCAGATCAGAGCTGCTAAGCTCAATGGGGCCTTACCAGCTGAGATAATAAATACAGGGTTTTTGGAGAGGGGGGGGGGGTTAGATCGCGTAAATATATAAATGTGTGTCATTAAACCCGCCACGACCCGACACAGCCAATTAGTAAGGTTTGTCACGTAAACAGAACATGCCAATTCGTTACTAGTACAACACACTGGTGTGTTGTTCAAGTTCAAGTTCATTTATTAGGTATAGTCCTGTGAGCCATTCGGCTCTTGAATCGGGTGCAACCCCAACAAAAAACAAAAACATGAACAAGAAAACATCTTAAAGTGACTATGTGCAGACTATGTGTTGGAGAGCCAAGGCACAACACACCGGTGTTTACGTGACAAACCTTACTAATTGGCTGTGTCGGGTAGTTGCGGGTTTAATGACACACATTTATTTTCCCCCTTCCAACCCAGCTTATATATATGCTCCAAGCACGTGTGCCGTTTCATTCAGACGCTGTCGCCTCGACAGACCTGGTTTTCACCTGAGGACGGCTGCTTGCGTTGTGGCCGAAACGTCGTGAGAATTGTTTTATTATGTTTTATTTTTATTATTTTACTACTTCCCTTCGACGTGACTTTACCGAAAGAACCAAGAAGACACATTTATCTATTAAACTCGATCTAACTCAACCCCCCCCCTCCCCTGTATTATGGATGAAATTGGTCGCGAAAGCCTCCGTGTTAAACGGAGATAATAAAGTCTGAGTCACAAAATGCATTTCTCTCTTTTTGGAATGATTCTGAGAATGTATCTGTCGGGCTTTTTGCTGGCAAATTCTTAAATCCTTTGTCCCATTGTCTTCAAAACAGGTCGCACGCAACGATTAGAAACCTTCCTCTTCAATAACAAAAAGTGGCAATACGATTTCTAGCTGAATGGTAAATTGGGAGAGTTGTTTTTTTCTCTCTCTCCAAGTTTTATCCATAGAGACTCTCTGCATGGATTAGTTTGCCAGCTCAGGTTTTTTTTTTACTTGTTTTGTACCAACCGCCAAGCATTGATCCAAACGTTGGCAACTCAACAACAGCAGCTACGAGACTGCCGCCTTACTCACAAACAACAAATCAATTCACTTCCCCCGCACCTCCGATTAGCGCGATGGGCTACGTACGGTGCAGAAGAAGTTCAACAAACATTGATATGTGGCTTCTCATGATCACATTCAGTTACACTAGACTCTCGATTATCCGCGTGCGGTTTATCCGATTTGCGGATTAACCACGCACCTGGGATTTTGACATAAATGGATAACTCATTAATTTCCCCATAAGCCCAAATTAATAATCAAAAACAGTTAGACATTGTCCCTCTTGGAAATGTTTATTACAAGTCAAGTTCTTAAACGGGACAAATATGTTGCTCCGGTTAATCCGAAATCCACGTGATCGCCTCTGCAGTACAGTAGTTGCATATATTTACAACATTTGGCAGAGTTTTATTGATGTTTATTGACGTGGCTCAGCTATCCACTTCGTGGGCAGAGTATTCTGCGCAGGAGCATGAAAGTGTCATCACTGAGCATGCGCAGTGATAACAAACTAAATTTAATTAACTTAAACATAATTTATACAAATTTTCGTGGTTTTTGGCATAGAGATCCGCGGAAAATGTCTAATTTTTTTTATCCGTGATTTTTAATTATCAGTGGCCGTCCTCCCCATCATTAGCGCAGATAATCGAGAATCTACCGTATTTAAAAGCTCGTTCAGGACGTAGTGCATTTTGGATAACTGAATTCTGTAGAATTATAATGAAAATAGTTTTCATCCATCGCAAAATGTTCATCAACCCCAGAGGACTTGAGAACTGAGTCAAGGTTCAAATGGAAATCAAAATCACGACCATCCCATGATGAGCAGCACGCATCCCATCCTCTTGCTCCACCCAGCCAGACCTTCTCACGAACAGCTCGAATGTACCGTACCCTGCCACGGGGCTAACGTGAGTTGGAAAGAATCAGAATTTGTTCCTGACCCTCCTCAAGGTCGACTCAGCCTTAAACAAAACGTGCTGTTCCGGCCTCTCCGTAGGCGGTTCGCTCGCAGCACTTGACCCCAACGGGCTGTTAGAAACTACCATGGGGGGTGGATGGGTGGGTGGGGGTCTTTGTTTTTGTCTTGTATCCTATATACGCGCGCCGCTTTACAATCGGCAACCGGCTATAAATAGATATTGCTTTAAACAATCTGCAACACAAACACTCGGGGGCAGGAGTTCGAGAGACAGTGTCGAGGTGAGGCGGTGGGGGGGATGATGGACTCCTGCCAAGATCTGTCCCGAGAAGAGCGAGCTTGCATTGAAACCATTCCCACTTATCCTCCGAGCTTTGCCAAGGAATAGTGGATTAAAAGACACACCACACGCACTGGCGCACACGACACGTGACATCCCCCGGTTGGAAATTGACGGTAGAATTCGCTATGGAAATCGAGTGCCTGTTAGGTGCAGGGCCGAGTGAGGGTGACACAGTCACGCACGAGGCTCAAACGGCTGGGTCAATGTCAGGGAGGGGAGTATTTAAGATTTGTAACGGTGTTGAATGCAGCGGCCTCTAGTGGCTACAAGGGATCAAACACGAATGTTTTGCGGCGCATGAGATGCACAGGGACGCCTCGACTTGCGAACGAGTTTGGTTCCCCGAGGTCTGTTCGTAAGTCGATTTGTTCGTAAGTCCAAACTTTACTCGTGTCGATTCACAAACACGTTGTACGGCGTGTACACTAAACACGGGCAATGGCTTTGAAAGTTGTATAATCTCCTGTAGATGTAGATGCCACTGGTTCTTCATGTTCTGTAGAAGCCACTGGTTCTTCATGTTCAGCAGATGTAGATGCTACTGGTTCTTCATGTTCTGTAGAAGCCACTGGTTCTTCACGTTCAGCAGATGTATATGCCACTGGTTCTCCATGTTCTGTAGACGCCACTGGTTCTTCATGTTAAGCAGATGGAGATGCCACTGGTTATTCATGTTCTACAGATGTAGATGCCACTGGTTATTGACGTTCTGCAGATGTAGATGCCACTGGTTTTCATGTTCTACAGATGTAGATGCCACTGGTTCTTCACGTTCTGCAGATGTAGATGCCACTGGTTTTCATGTTCTGCAGATGTAGATGCCACTGGTTCTTCACGTTCTGTAGATGTCACTGGTTCTTCACGTTCTGCAGATGTAGATGCCACTGGTTCTTCACGTTTTGCAGATGTAGATGCCACTGGTTTTCATGTTCTGCAGATGTAGATGCCACTGGTTCTTCATGTTCTGCAGATGTAGATGTCACTGGTTCTTCACGTTCTGCAGATGTAGATGCCACTGGTTCTTCACGTTTTGCAGATGTAGATGCCACTGGTTTTCATGTTCTGCAGATGTAGATGCCACTGGTTCTTCATGTTCTGCAGATGTAGATGCCACTGGTTCTTCACGTTTTGCAGATGTAGATGCCGCTGGTTTTCATGTTCTGCAGATGTAGAAGCCACTGGTTCTTTATGTTCTACAGATGTAGATGCCACCACCGCCATCTATTGCGCGACGGTTGAACTTACGACTCTCGGACCGGACAGACAACTGGACATACGGACAGGTTGGTTCGTATCTCTGAAAGTTCGTAAGTCGCATGTTGGTGAGTAGAGGATTCCATGTTTGTACAAGAATGTACTTTGAGCTTCTTTCGCGCACCGTGCATAGTCAACTGTGCTAATCGAAGGCGCGGGGGAGAGAGTTGGAACAACAAACTAAACACACACAAACAATAGAATCTTGCGCTAACGGTAACATGCTTTCAGTCGTGCCCGTGAGAACCCATGATGTTTTTTATGCAAATCGCATTCTCGTACGTTGCAGAAATTAGACCATAGAAAAAAAGAAAACCACACAAATGAGACGGTAGCTTTTGAACAACGAGTGCGTTTGCGTCTTTAACTGAACCGTAACCCCGGAATCGCATCCGATTAGCACGGGGGGCCACAGTACGGTGCGAAAGAAGTCCAACGCACGTGACAATTCATCAAGCCATTTCAGTGAATCGTTGCAATGGCATTGTAGCTTTGCCGACAGCTTCCGCGGATTTCTGCTACCGCTGCCCATTGTGTCCTTCCTGTTTAACCGTGGGGGGGAGTGGGGGGGTGAGAGGAGAGTGGGGGAGAGTGAGGGGTGAGAGGGGAGTGGGGGGTGGGGAGTGGGGGGGTGAGAGGGGAGTGGGGGGGGGGCACGAGGCAGCGCGTTTCCTGAAGACCCCCATTCAGACGCCACTCAGTGGTTGACGCGTGTGGAACCGATTTCTAAATCTGAGCCATCAGCCTTGGCGTCCGTCTTAATCAATTCAACTGCTCACCCCCCCTCCCCTCACCCCTCCTCCCCTCACCCCCCCCTTCTCCTCACCCCCCCCCCACCTCTTTTTGTTAACTAACAGTCGAGAAGTCGAGCCAACTCCGCAAGGAGCTGCAGACTCGCATCTCGGCCTGCCGCGTGTGTGTGGCGTGCAGTGGAAACAAGTATAACCCGTAAAAACAAAGTTTTTCACTATAAATCCTTTATATGCGTGGCGGCTAGAGTCCTCTCGTCCTCTGGCTTGAGATGGCTGCCACCTATGGGTCAGATGATTGTCTGCCAGTATTAAGCAATTGGTAATTAAATATTTAATTTGTTTTCCCTAAACAGTGTAAAATTTTTGAAAAAAAACATTTCACGAACATTAATTGTCTCGCACAACGAGTCTGTGTGCAAAATGTCAGCTCGATTGGATCACGGGAAGTGGGTTAAAAAACGACCGAAAGGTTTGCACGGTCGTAAGCAAGCAAGCAAGCACGCACGCAAGCAAGCAAGCGAACTTAATATAAAGGATTAAAAAAACACAAAGACAAAGATCCCCCCCCCACCCCCGTATAGCCTGCACAGACTTTTGGGGCAAGTGCTGCTCGCGAGTAGCGAGCCACCCATGCAGGCCGGACACGGGACACGCGAGGGGATGTGGGGTGGCCAGCACCACGCCCGGCCGCCTTTGTCTCACCGGCGGCGATGTTTACGCACCGCACCAGGTACTCATTCGAAACAGAGTCGAGCGAACAGAAGGCGTACGAACCCGTTCGTTCAAATTGTCGGTGGTTAAAATTTTTGACTCGAAACTTTCGTGACTGCAGCAATGCATATTCTTTGGTTCTTTCGGCGAAGTCACGTAGATGGAGAAATATTAATGAAAATAAAGTTAATAAAATAATAAAAATATTAATAAAATATAAATAAAAACCACGACGTTTCCATCGCCCATTTTCCTGATGACGACCGCTTGTGTTGCGATCGAAACGTCGTGGTTTATTTTTTTTATTAACTTTTTTTTTATTGTCTGTTTATTGGCCACGGGTGTAATTCGAACTCCGCTCGTCAGGTTCATAGCGCGGACGCGCTAACTGCTGCGCCACCGCTCCCCCCCACACGTGGCATGCAGCCGGCACACCGACACGCATGTTGGCACCCCTTCGCGGAAAATAAATATTTTACGTTTCGCTCCGGTGTTTAAACAACTGCGTCTCGGCTAAGGTGGATATAGTTCGAGCAGAGCCACGTTTGATGATTACAAATGAGAATCCCGGCAGTGTTTGCCCCCCTCCCATCCACCACCACCGATCTATCGATCCGTCTCTCGTTCCGTCTCATCTCGTCTCGCACATCATCCCTTGCGTGTTTTCCTGGACTTTAGTTCCCCCGCGTTGCCAACGTTCTCGGATCCCCTTTTTTATTTCACCACCACCACCACCACCGCCGCCGCTGTTGTTGTTATGTTGTTGTTGTGTTGTTGTTGCACATGGGGGTTTCGCGGTTCGAACTCCAGAAACAGGCCCGCCCTGGTTAATACCGCAGTCGTTGTATCTTAGCCGTGAAATTTCGCGGCGTCTGCTTCACACGTGCCGGCATTGACGTCCACATTTTTTGGCGTGGCAAATTTGAAAAATATAAAACCACCTCCCCCCCCCCCCCCAAGTTACTCACTTGGAATATACAAAGCAGTCGTGGCTCCCCTACCCACACACCCACCAACCCCACGCCACACCACCCCTCCCAACAAAAAACACAATAACTTGGCAGGACCCTCTTGAAAGTGAGTCGTGAGACTCAGCGAACGAAGTGATCAACTACCGAGCGCACCGTGGAAGCCCGCAACCACGTGGGGCACGTACGAACTATTTATCCAATTATATTTCCTTTCCCGACCACCCCCCCCCCCCCCCCTGTGCTCACGGCCTTTATTGTAATTGCTTCACTAATTCACTAATTCACTCGGGGCATTAATGCGGCACATGTGCGCGACGCGGTGGGGTTTGGCAAGTCTGCCCCCCCCCTCCTCTTCTACCCCCCCCCCATCCTCTCGCCCGCCCTCTCCCCGAGAGCCGTTTGAGCGGCTGGCTTGGAACCCCATCTGGGCCGATCGGGATGCCCGCCGTCAACGTGGGAGAGAGGGAGAGAGAGGCCTTTTGTGCAAAAATTGGCCACGGATTCGGCCAACGTTGACGTGGAGGGGGCAAGGGGGCTTCGTGGGATATCCACGACTCCCACGCTACCCCCCCCATAAACCCCCCCTTCCGTCTTCACGCCAAGATGCACCATTAAAACGGGCGCAATCGTATTAAAAGGTTAAGGTTCAGCTCTGAAATGGCGTGCTCTACGCCACTGCTGGCGAAAGGGCCTGGCCGTGAAAGGGGCAGTCCTTCAGAGCGCCTCTACGAGGGCGTTTTTTGGCCCAAGTCCTGTCCCGACACGGGTCAGACGGCTTTGAAGGGGGCCCCGTGGTGGCGAGATGTTAACTACCTCGCCTGGTATGCAGGAGGTCGTGGGTTCGATTCCGACCCTGACGCCTGCTGTATATTTGGAGTTTGCGTGTCTATGTCCCCATGGTCGCGTGGATTTTTCTCCGGCTCCTCCGGTTTTTCCATCCACGTTTAAAATCAACATCACGCGTTTAGAATCTTTGGCTGATTCTTGACTTAAAGCTTTCGTGACTGCAGGAATTCATATTCTTTGGGTCTTTCAGTAAAGCCACGTAGATAGAAAA
This sequence comes from Lethenteron reissneri, assembly GCF_015708825.2. NCBI lineage: Eukaryota > Metazoa > Chordata > Hyperoartia > Petromyzontiformes > Petromyzontidae > Lethenteron > Lethenteron reissneri. The sequence continues at coordinate 6,059,354 of NC_083821.1, read as the reverse complement.
AATAAATATCACGACGTTTCGATCGCAACACAATCACTCGTCACCTGATGTCGATTGCTTATGTCGTGATATTGTTATTTTTTATAATTTTTTATATCTACGTGGCTTTACCCAAAGACCCAAAGAATATTTGGCTGATGTAAATCTCCACACAATATGCCACTTCGTTGAGCTATCATTTGTGTCCAGGTCGCTTCTGAAAAAGAGCTATACAGGCTCAGTGGACCTCACCTGGTGAAATAAAAAAAGAGTTTCTGGGTGGGAGTACCCACATTTTATCGTACCCAACGCAAACTGCCGATTGAGTGGAGGTTTGCTCATACACAACAGATTCTGCTGCTGGGCAGACTGAGTGGACTGTTGTCCTTCCCACGTTAGAAAGCCACTGGAGCTACGCATTTTTCAATTTAAACTGAAACTAATTTTTTTAGAACTTATTTTTGTGTTTTGATTTAAAGCTTTCGTGACTGCAGGGATTCATCTTCTTGGTTCTTTCGGTAAATTCACGTAGAAGGGAAGTAATAAAATAATAAAAATAAAACATAATACAATTTTATTATGTTTTATTTTTATTATTTTATTACTTCCCTTCTACGTGACTTTACCGAAAGAACCAAGAAGATTATTTTTGTGTGTTAGTTTGTTGTCCTTCCGCCGCACCTCCGATCAGCACCGTTGGCTACGTACGGTGCGAAAGAAGTTCAACATACAGGGACTCCTCTACTTGCGAACGAGTTTGGTTCCCAAAGGTTTGTTCGTAAGTCGATTTATCCTTAAGTACAACTTGACTCCTGTCCATTCCAAACACGTGGTACGGCATGTACACTAAATATGGCTTTAAAATTTGTATAATATTATGTAGATGTAGATGCCACTGGTTCTTCACGTTCTGCAGATGTAGATGCCACCACTGCCATCTATTGCACGTAGGTTGAACTTACGACTCTCAGTCCGAATAGGCAACTTGGACATACGGACAGCTTGAAATAAATTCGTTTTCAATCCCCTGGAGTGCCGGGAAGTAACGATGCATTGATTAATCGATTAATACAAAACTCATTAAAGTGCAAATAAACGTGCATAAAATCGTGCTTGCGAAAAAAATACTTATTTAGTTTTTATTTGTTGTACACAATTAGTTCCTGTGACCTCCTCCAGCCGCTAGAGGCCGCTACGTCTAATGTAAAAAAAAATATTTCTAAGTATTTGATTCTTGCATCGAATCACGACAAGTTAATCGAGTGAATGTTTACACTCGTAGGGGCAAGCCGCCCATGATTCTCTTCTTTGTTCACCCTCGTCTTCTCTGTCTCTCTCTCTCTGTTCACCCTTCTACCTGTGCTCAATCGGTGTTTCCGTCCTTTCTACCCCCCCCCCCCCTTGCACCCCTCCACTGGAACACATTAAGCCCCCCCCTCCTCCTCAACCTCCATCTGTTCCTCTCTTAAATCCTCACCTCTTCTCCATTCACTTCCTCTTCCCTCCCCTCGCCCATCCACCCCCTTCCCGTCCCTCCCCAACACTTTAGTGACCCACACGCACCCCGTATCGCGGTCACTCATTCCTCGGCCCTTGCACGCCTCTGCCATCCAAATATTGTTTTACTGGTAGGAACCCACTGGTTCCACCAGCCTACAGGGGATTATTGTGTCCGTCCGTCCGTCCGTCGTGCAGGGAGGGGCTGGGTGGGGAGGGGAGGGCGGGGAGGGGCTGTGTGGGGAGGGTGGGGCTGGGTGGGGAGGGGAGGGTGGGGAGGGGCTGGTTGGGGAGGGTGGGGAGGGGCTGTGTGGGGAGGGTGGGGCTGGGTGGGGGTGGGAGGGGTGGGGCTGGGTGGGGAGGGGCTGGTCACCCCGTGGTGCCCTTATAAAACTCAACGTTTAACCTACTCACGCCGGCTTGTGCCCGCCCTCACAGTCGGGCATATTTTTGGAATACACCACGCCGCCGTTGACCCTGGCCATTGACCGAGCAACCCAACGTTCCTACCAGCTCCCTCCGCAGGAATGTGTTTGCTTACACCGTTTTGTAAACCATGTTAAGCGCCTCGAGCAAAGGCGCTCTGTCAATATAAAATAACCCAAGGGTTCCTGCCATAGGAACGTGGAATTTGTCACCATTATCTCAAGACTGCCCAGCAGGAATTTGTGTAGCTCTTTGAGCATTTGAGTGTGTGACCATAACAGCGTTGTAACTATTCATAACGTGTAACCACTTACATTTTGATTTAAAGCTTTCGTGACTGCAGGGATTCATATTCTTGGTTCTTTCGGTAAAGTCACGTAGAAGGGAAATAATAAAATAATAAAATATTAAACAATAAAATTCTCACGACGTTTCGACTGCAACACAAGCAATCATCATCAGGTGTGAAATCCACAGAAATATTTTTTTTTATTGCTGTGGATTTCACACCTGATGATGATTGCTTGTGTTGCATTCAAAACGTCGTGAGAATTGTATTGTTTTATATTTTATCATTTTATTATTTCCCTTCTACGTGACTTTACCGAAAGAACCAAGAACGTGTAACCACTCGTTATTTTTTTGGTTGTTTTTCCCAACTGACCCGACGCGTCTCCATCGGCCTGCTGTGTTTCTCTGGACGATCGCGGATTGCGACACATCATGCACGCAGCGCTGACACGGGATGTGTTGCAAGAGCTACCCAGCTTGCATGAAACAACACGCGGATTGGCTGCACTGCACGTGGCTTGTATTCCAGCGCTGTGGAGGCAGCTCGAGTAGGTGGATGACACAAAATGAGTGAAATTCCCTCCGCCACACCTGGGCGTGGATGTTGCAATCTTCCGGCTTGCCAGGGTTTGTTGAACACGTAGTCGGCTTTCGACACCATTGTTATTCATAATAAAGTTTTATTTTTTGGGGGGTTAGATCGCGTAAATTTAAATGCGTCGTTAACCCATCACCAACCGACAACAGCCAATTAGTACATTTTGTCATGTAAAACAAACCGTGGCAATTAGTTACTACTGCAGCAACATCGGTGTGTGGGAGAGTAAACCCTCAAAGTGTACAACCAACACACCGGGGGCTGTAAGAGTAACTAATTGGCGCGTTCTGTTTACGTGACAAAACTTACTAATTGGTTGTTGACGGGTGTCGGTGAGTTAACGACGCATTTATATTCACGCAAAAATAAACTTGATAACACTGGTCAACAAAAAAAAAAACAAATTTTCTGGCCTGGACTTTTGCAGCTGTTTAGACGAATTTCTGGGTGCTGATTCCAAATCTGATCTCAGATTTGCTCTATTACATAATTTTTATGCTATCGGCATACCACGTTTTCATTGATTGTACCCGAAATTAACTCTGTCACTTATGATTGCAAGTTGTTGCGAATCAGTGACTGCTTTAGTGTTAAAATATGGTGCTGTATTTTTAAGGTTTGTGTGTTTATAATATAATTTTATGTAGATATCCACATTTATTTAATATTTTTCTTCTGCAGTTTTTATTGAAAATGCAATAGTTGATATCTCAAAACCCTGATGTGATAGACAAAAACTGATGCCAAATTTGGAATCAGCACCCCAAAATTACATTAAAACCGTTGGAATACCTTATGCCAGAAAAAGTGTGTTGACCATTGTTTTGAATTACCCGGGGGTATGATGGCAGGACAGCAAATTGATTCGTTTGCATCTGCGCTGGGGATCGAGTGCTGCCCAGCTACTCGTGCGTGTGGCCTTCCTCTGGGTAAATTTCGATTTAAAGCTTTCGTGACTGCAGGGATTCATCTTCTTGGTTCTTTCGGTAAAGTCACGTAGAAGGAAAATAATAAAATAATAAAAATAAAACATAATAAAATACAATTCTCACGACGTTTCGGCCACAACGCAAGCAGCCGTCCTCAGGTGAAGAACAGGTCTGTCGGAAAGACAGCGTCTGAATAACGCTGTCATTTCTTCACCTGAGGATGGCTGCTTGCGTTGTGGCCGAAACGTCGTGAGAATTGTATTTTATAATGTTTTATTTTTATTATTTTATTATTTCCCTTCTACGTGACTTTACCGAAAGAACCAAGAAGAAGAACATTAACACAATTGCGGTAGGAGTCTAATTCACGTTGAGTAGTGCTACATAGGGCCACAGACACAACATTGCCAGGATTTCCAAATATAAGGGCTCTGCAATAGAACGTCCTACGTTCCCCTATTTCCCTCTGAAATGAGTGCGATGTTTATATTGATACACATGCGCCACATTCTCCTGATTATAAGACGCACTTTGTGTGTGTGTGTGGGGAGAGCGGTGGTGGTGTAGCGGTTAGCGCTACGCTGCGCTATGAACCCGGCCACCCGAGTTCGATTCCCGCTCACGGCCACCCACGCCAGTGACGAATATCTGAACCAGTCCTGGGCCTCCCTTAGGTTGACTCAGCCTCAAATGAGTACAGTACCTGTTGCAATGTGTAAACATTATTACTAAAGAGAAAAAGGCAAGCAGGGAATGGTCCTGGCTACCCGACCCTCTGTGTGCCGTGCCGGCCTTCATAGGCGCTCGCTAACAGCACTTGCCCCAACAGTCCGTTGAGGCTATACGGCTGGTCTGTGTCTTTGTGACGAGATTTGCACAATCTTGATTTGAAGCTTTCGTGACTGCAGGAATCCATTCTCTTTGGTTCTTTCGGTAAAGTCACGTAGGTAGAAAAATTAAATAAAACAAAAATTAATAGATCACGACGTTTCGATCGCAACACAAGCGGTCGTCCTCAGGCGTAAAAAAATAACCAGCAGTGGAAAAATGGTTTTTACCTACGTGACGTGACCAAAAGAAAGAGTATAGATTTGTACAACTCACTTGAAAAATTGGGCACACGTTTTGGTTTCATCCTACTCTCCTTCGCATCCTATCATCCGGAGAATACGATCGTTGGTTAACGGACGTCGAAGAGTTCAAACCATACAACCGGGTGGGATTCTGCAGATGTTGTTGCTTGGCATGTGTGTGGGTGTCACGGAACGACGCTGATCAACGTGACTGGACAAGAACCACTGCATACTTGAGGGATCGCGTTGGCATGCAGATTTAACTTGAAGCTGCTTTGAGGTCTCTCTCCCTTTTGGCTTGGCATGTTAAACCTGTGGGTAAACTCCACGCTTGTAACCAATGCCCCCAATCGTTTTTTTTTACGAAGTTATGATTTTATTAGATCTCATTGGGTGCTGATATTATTGTCGGAGTCAAGGAATAAGGCAAAAAAATATATCTTCGGAACCGTTCAACTTTTTTTTCTTCTGTGACCGTGTAAGGTTATAAGATGCTTTGGAAAGTAGGACGAACCACAAAGTTTAAGGTCATTTAGATTTTTTTTTTAATTATCAGTCTTCTGGAAGTTGATTTCCACGCACAGCTTTAAACTGGGGGAGATGTCCTCTGGTTCATGAGTCTAAACGGCTGGTGGTGTCTTCTGTCCTCTGGGTGCCAACGAATTGGCTACGAAAAACTGCCTTCCGGAAGATTCTTCTGAACAAACGAAATTCAATTTAGATTTGAAGCTTTCGTGACTGCAGGAATCCATACTCTTTGGTTCTTTCGGTAAAGCCACGTGTCTGTACGAACTACGTGACTTTACCGACACGATATTTAATCGTCTGGAAGACAAACATATTCTCTGGAGATAATACGATGCACCCCACAACTTTGCTTTAACATACGAGGATAACCATTTGTATTGTTTTAGACATGGTCTCGTAATCCAGAGAGTATGGCACGCGATCTTTCTACCTGGGAAATGTCTTAAAACAAGCACCACGTGACTTCGTCTGTGGATTTAACATTTTCCATTTATATTGTGTTCGTCTTACCTTGCCGTCCCATCCCCATATAAAAAAAACCTACAGCTTCCCACTCACAGTCCTTATGTAAGGGGCCGTCCATAAATGACATCACGCGATTTTGAACGATTTTTGACCCCCCACCCCCTTCGTCACACGGCGTCACAAAAAGTCAGACCCCCCACCCCTCAAATATGACGTCACAAAGATCTGCCCGACCCCCCCAAAAAAAACATACTTCAAATCGCTTTAAACTATTGTCATTGTAGTGCGTGTTTAATGTGGCGCTGCACTCTGATGTTGTAGGAGAAAACATTTATTAAAAAGTCTATTAAATTAAGTAGAACGTGTTGTCTATATTTATTTAAAGTTGCGCATTTTGATGTGACGTCACATTTCTCAAACCCCCCCTCCCCCTCGTCACACATCGTCACAAATGTCTGACCCCCCCCCCCCCCAGGTGCGTGACGTCATTTATGGACGGCCCCTAAGCGGGGCAGTCAGCCCAATTGCCCACGTCCCGGAACCCAGGAGCACCGAGTTTGGACTTTTGTTCCGCGGAATTTCTGTTCCTTTCACTGCGCTCTTGTTAATCAGAAGGGGGGGGGGGGGTACGGATGAAAACAAACGACACAATGTCTGCAATACCGAACGTACCGACGATTTGATTGCAAATACGGATTTGGCTGAGCAAAGTTCCAACGCGCTTTGGGTTTTTTTTTATTGCCAGAGGGGGTCCCCCCCCCCCCACATCCACCAGTGGTGTGACTGTGACTGCGGTGATACCCAGCAGACCCCAGGGCACCCACGCGGCACCCACGACCCCTTTCATTTGTGTTTATCCCGGGCTAAGCCAACGCCGAGGGCCTCCTTCCTCGCCATGGGGCTTAGCGGCGTGACGTGGCATTAGCCCCTAAGCTGCCCGGGCAAACGCAAGCTGTTGACATCGCTCCCCACCAGACACGCGTCTCTTGCCGCGATGCTAAATCCCATCTCTCGTTCCGCCCTCCATCTGGCTGCACGACCAGCAGCACGTCCCATCATCCCACCCCCCCTCCCCCGAACCCCCCCCCCTAGGCTATTACATTTCCCACTCTGCCAGAGCGAAAATGCCCTGCAATTCATCTTCTTGGTTCTTTCGGTAAAGTCATCACGTAGAAGGGAAATAATAAAAGAATAAAAATAAAACATAATAAAATAATTCTCACGACGTTTCGGCCACAACGCAAGTCCTCAGGTGAAGAACAGGTCTGTCGATAAGACAGCGTCTGAATGCAATTGTTTGCTCACTCCACTTTGGACACGTTGTAAGTTATGGGAGTGCCCAGACTTTACCGCGCCACGCGAGATCAATCGGTCGACCCGCTGTGAACGTACCCGTTCATACTGCTGGAGGGGGGCGGGGTGGGGATTTCAGAAAAATCTTCCCCGTGGCTTCAACTGCCGCGCCGGGTCGGTGAAACCGAACCGGGGAGCTCCAGGGTTGCAAGTTCAAGGGGTGTTCACCGCTGCATCACGATCGCTCAGCTAAAAGTGTCCCTTTCGAGGCAGACCTCTGGGTTATAACCGGAGTAAATACGAAGAGCAGACAGAGCAAAGAGTGCGATGCTTGCAACAACCAAAAAATCAAATTCCATAAATGAACCCTCGCTTTGCGATATGAATTACATTTAGATGGACATTTAGCCTGGCGCCTAAAAATGCCACCGCGTTCCCAAGGCTGTAAACAAAAGTGGGACGCGCACATCACGGGGTCCTCTAGAAGGGACGTATTTATAGGCAGCGTTTAGACGTGTTGCAGTGGAAGATTTTAAGACTCAAGTTTACAATCGCACACAGCGGGATACAAATCTCGGGTGCGGTGATCAAAAGCGTCGGAATGTTTCATTGCCCCAGCAACGAATCCAGCTGATCACTAGGACCGAAAGAGATATAACGTGAAGATACAGGATATATCACTCATCGTGGTAATTGAGGACATTTGGTATTCGCGCATCTTCTTCTAGGGCTATCATGCAGGCGGGGTGTTTCACAGCAGTGGGGCAATGTAGCCGTGCGTGCAATCCCAAATTTGATCATTAATTTGCGGTGTCAATTTTTTCAAAACTCGGCTGATTTGCACCACGCAACGGCCTTCTCTTATCGAACCCCCGCCACCGGAGGATCTTTAAACGCCCACTGCAAAGCAGACGGCGCGTCTTTAACGCAGGCGGTACAACTGCAGCGTTAACCAGAGCGGCCTGTCGGGATCTGAATCGGGGTCCTTCATAGCGAGTAGCAAACGCGCCACAGCTTGGCCAATGTTGGTCGCACGGTGGCCGAGAGGGCATCGTGGACGAAGGAGCATTCTCCGGGAATGAGCAGCTGATGAATAGGCTCAAGCGGATTGGAGACGAAGAAACCTAAGCGATGGTGTTGGCTTAGCACCCAGGGTGACTCTCAACCCGGCAGACACGCGGAGTAGTCACCTGTTCTGGCTTTCACAGGACGTCCTCTCTGCTTTTAAGCAGCTGTCCTGGGAAATATGTAAATCTTCTCAGATTCTTTTTGGTTCTTTCGGTAAAGTCACGTAGAAGGGAAGTAATACAATAATAAAAATAAAACATCACATACCTGCATTTCACATAAATATGCTAAATGCCTCTTGATATGCATATTATTTTGTCAAGGCGCTCTTTTCCCCCCTTCCAACCCAGCTTATATATATGCTCCAAGCACGTGTGCTGTTTCATTCAGACGCTGTCGCCTCGACAGACCTGTTCTTCACCTGAGGACGGCTGCTTGCGTTGTGGCCGAAACGTCGTGAGAATTGTTTTATTATGTTTTATTTTTATTATTTTATTATTTCCCGTCTACGCGACTTTACCGAAAGAACCAAGAAGATGAATCCCTGCAGTCACGAAAGCTTTAAATCTAAAATCTTCTCAGATTATCATTTACCACCGATAAGTACAGTTGGCTTCGTACGGCGCGAAAGAAGTTCAACGTGCAAGTCCCAGCTTTTACCTGTTGAGTAACAATACCACCACTCACAACAATGCATCTGCATGTAAATATCTACTCTTTTCATATTGTGAGATATTGCATTTCCCATTAATATCCCGGTTTTTGTGTTATTAACTCTGTCCACGTCAGGGCCAAAAGGAAATGAGAAAAATATTGACTTGCTTCTACTACTCTGTTTCAAGTCCAGTTTTTTTGTCTGTAAATGCTATAGATATTCTAAAATAGCATCGATTTTTCCCCCATTTGGAGTACATTTTCTGGCCTATACATTTACGGTTGACCCCATGGCATTCTACAGTGAGGGGCTCGATTCCAACCGCACGTGATTATATCGATGACAAGTCAATGAAACGTAATATTTTTCCTCGACCTCATTTATTTTCCCATGGACACACGCACACAACACACACACAACACACACACACACAAACACAACATACACACAACATACACACACACCACACACACACAACACACACACACCACACACACACAACACACATACACACAACACACACACAACATACACACACAACACACACACGACATACATACACACACAACACACACACACACAACACACACGCAACACACACACAACATACATACACACAACAACACACACACACAACACACACAACACACACACAAAACATACACACACAACACACACACACACAACATACACCCACAACACACACACCACACACATACACACACACAACACACACACACAACACATACACACAACACACACAACAACACACACACACACAACAACACACACACACAAAACACACGCAATTGGCTACGTTGAATAATTTACTGCCCCAAAATAATGAACATGCCTATGTATAATTATTCATATCGTGGCCTGGAAACGAGCGGACGTGTGTACGCGAACCACTAGCATTTATGTTAATATCACAACAACAACAACAACAAAACCTGTCCAAGGTTACACTGAGACGCGATCGGATTTTTCTTTGTATCGTCGAGTGCGAGAGAGAGAAATCACGCCTTAGACATTGCGTCGAAACTACCCATAGCGAGTAACATTATACATTCCGAGTATTTAGAGTTCTCACACTCACACAGACACGCGTACAAACGTACGGACTTGTCTACACAGCGGCACTGATAGACAAAGACAAAGATCCCCCGTGTAGCCTTAACAGACTGTAGGGGCAAGTGCTGTTAGCGAGCACTGATAAAGGCCGGAACGGCACACGAGGGGGTGGGTGGCCAGCACCACGCCCGACCGCATTTGTCTCCCTAGCGGCGATATTTACACACACCGCACCAGGTCCTCATTTGAGGCTGAGTTGACCTAGACGGAGGCCCAGGACCAAATAGTCGTCGCTGCTGTTGACCGTGAACCTGAAATCGAACCCGGGGTGGCCAGGTTCGCAGCGCTACGCTACCGCTCCCCCCACCCCAATAGAAACACACGCACGCGCACGCACGCACGCGCACGCACGCACACGCACGCACGCACACGCACGCACGCACGCGCACGCACGCGCACGCACACGCACGCACGCACGCGCACGCACGCACGCACGCGCACGCACGCGCACGCACACGCACGCACACGCGCAAGCGCACGCACGCACACGCACACGCAAGCGCACGCACGCACGCACACATTCCTCGTCGTTTCCACCTGGCTAACAATGATACCGAACGAAGCGACTCCCTCCCCCTCCCCACGTCACTGAGGCTGTGAAAACCCAGCCGGGAGTTGCGGCTGTTGCCACCGTGGGGCTTGAAAGGGAGAGGGAATATTTAGGCAACGTCAAGGTCGGTCGCCCTCTTCCTGGAGCGCACCACGACTCTCCCCTGGCGCTCCTCTCTACGATTATCGGCGATGGGGGGAGGTGGGGGGAGGTGGGGGGAGCCGAGCGGTGTGGACGGGCGCGTCCCCCTCGTGGCTCTTGACCGTGAAAGCCCGTCGTTGACCCGTTAGGTCCAACGCCAACATCATCATCATCATCGCCAACATCACCAACATCGACGACAACATCACCATCATCGCCGACAACATCACCATCATCATCATCACCAACATCACCAACATCACCATCATCACTAACATCGACAACATCATCATCACCAACATCGACAACATCACCATCATCACCAACATCATCAACATTACCAACATGATCAATAGCATCAATATCACCATCATCCCCACCAACATCACCATCATCACCAACATCATCAATATCATCACCAACATCACCATCATCACCAACATCATCAATATCATCACCAAAATCACCATCATCACCACCAACATCACCATCATCACCAACATCATCAATATCATCACCAATATCACCAACATCACCATCATCACCAATATCATCAATATCATCACCAACATTACCATCATCACCAACATCATCATCATCATCACCAACATCACCAACATCACCATCATCACCAAAATCACCATCATCACCACCAACATCACCATCATCACCAAAATCACCATCATCACCACCAAAATCACCATCACCACCACCAACATCACCATCATCACCAACATCACCATCATCACCACCAACATCACCATCATCACCAACATCACCAACATCATCAATTTCATCACCAACATCACCAACATCACCAATGTCATCAATATCACTAACATCACCATCATCACCAACATCACCATCAGCACCATCATCACCATCATCACCTTACCCAGCCTCCATCACCAACATCACCAACATCACCATCATCACCATCATCATCACCAAAATCACCATTATCACCACCAACATCACCATCATCACCAACATCACCATCACCACCACCAACACCACCATCATCACCACCAACATCATCACCATCATCACCACCAACATCATCACCAACCGGCAGCGGCGGCCCTCCCCGCGTGCACGATCCTCAGGAGTGCTGCGATGTCCTTGACGCGTTTCCGACAAACGACGACTGCCACCAATTTTCTATCCCTTTGTGCGCGCGCGCGCGTGCCCGTGTGTTATTTATGTGTTCTTATTTATTTATATATTTGTGCATCTGTGTGTGTGTGTGTGCAAGGGGGCTCAGCCAATCAGAGTGGCTCGCCTTCTGCACCCCATCTCAGAAGCTTCACAACCACCACCACCAACAACCTCCTCCTGCATCTCACGCGCCGTCTCAGCACCCCCCCTCCCATCGTCCCCCGTCTGCTCCCACCACCGCAACAGCCACAACCACCGCCACCACAACAACCACAACCACTACAACAGCCACAACCACCGCCACCACAACATGCCACAACCACTACAACAGCCACAACCACCGCCACCACAACAACCACAACCACTACAACAGCCACAACCACTACAACAGCCACAACCACCGCCACTACAACAGTCACAACCACTACAACAGCCACAACTACCGCCACTACAACAGCCACAACCACTACAACAGCCACAACCACCGCCACTACAACATGCCACAACCACCGCCACTACAACAGCCACAACCACTACAACAGCCACAACCACCGCCACTACAACAGCCACAACCACTACAACAGCCACAACCACCGCCACTACAACAGCCACAACCACTACAACAGCCACAACCACCGCCACACAACAACCACAACCACTACAACAGCCACAGCCACCGCCACTACAACAGCCACAACCACCGCCACTACAACAGCCACAACCACTACAACAGCCACAACCACCGCCACACAACAACCACAACCACTACAACAGCCACAACCACCGCCACTACAACAGCCACAACCACTACAACAGCCACAACTACCGCCACTACAACAGCCACAACCACCGCCAACCACGAGACGATCGTCTCCGCGGATCTGCCCCGTGGCATGAAGCCCGTGAAATGGATTCGCAGCGTTCGTTTTATTTTTGTGTTTGCATCGCGGGATCTGATTACCCTCCCATAGGTCAGCTCCGGCCGAATGCCGGGCCGCCTGTTTCTGTTTTAGCTGGGATTGTGAATGTGATGATTGTGAATGTGATGATTGTGATTGTGAATGTGATGATTGTGATTGTGATGATTGTGGTTGTGAATGTGATGATTGCGAAGGTGATGATTGTGATTGTGAATGTGATGATTGTGAACGTGATTGTGAATATGATTGTGAGTGTGATGATTGTGAATGTGATTATTGTGATTGTGAATTATGATTGTGATTGTGAATGTGATTGTGAATGTGATTGTGAATGTGATGATTGTGAATGTGATGATTGTGATTGTGAATGTGATGATTGTGAACGTGATTGCGAATGTGATGATTGTGAATGTGATGATTGTGAATGTGATGATTGTGAATGTGAATGTGATGATTGTGAATGTGAATGTGATGGCGAATGTGATGATTGTGAATGTGAACGTGATTGTGGATGTGATTGTGAACGTGATTGTGAACGTGACTGTGATTGTGAACGTGAATGCGTTCTTTGCCGTACTGACGTGGAAGCCGCGCGCTGCCCTCCGAGGCGCAGTGACGTTCAGAATGTAGAGCAGAATAATTGAGACGTCTTGTGAAACATCAACAACAACAACAACACAAAACACGTTGCTTGGCTCCCATTTTTTTAAATTTGTATCTTCTCATCCACGCTTCTCCCCCTCTCTCCCCAACGCCCTTCCCCCCGCCTCCCTCTAACCCCACAGCGCACCTCTCACCACCCACCCCTCGCTACTCCCTCTCCTTTGGCAGCTGTGATGTCTGGCGTGAACTGAATACTAAGTACCCCGCCAGCCAGCCAGCGCCCAAGCTCAAGAAGAGACATTACTGGAACGGAAAAGGGGCCTTGCTTGACATTTCGCTTGGGAAGCTGTAAAATCGAAACGCGGTGGGATATGTTATGCTCTCTCTCTCACTTCATTTTGAGTTACGGAGGTGGATTTTGTTGTTGTTGTTGCTGCTGTTGTTGTTGTTGCTGCTGTTGTTGTTGTAAACCAAAGCATCTCGCATCTTGCCCGTCTTGAGTGGAAATCGTGCGCGTACGGTCTGAGTGTGGCACCGATGGTGAACACACCAAAGACAAAGATCACCCCGTATAGCCTTGACAGGCTGTTGGGGCGAGTGCTGTTAGCAAGCACCTATGAAGGCCGGCACGGCACACGAGGGGGTGGGTGGCCAACACCACGCCCGGCCGCCTTTGTCTCCCCCAGTGGTGATGTTTACTACACACCGCACCAGGTACACATTTGAGGTTGAGTCGACCTAGGGGAGGCCCAGGACACACAGACACACACAGACAGGGGACTAATGAAAGTGGTTCTCTTAGGGTTTAGAGATCTACAAAAGCCAACATGCCCGCAAATGCCGTTTTGTGTTGTTGAAATGGCTGTTAAGCTGGAAGGCAAAACGGGTGTTTCATTTCGATTTAAAGCTTTCGTGACTGCAGGGATTCATCTTCTTGGTTCTTTCGGTAGTCACGTAGAAGGGAAATAATAAAATAATAAAAATGAAACACTAAACAAATTTTATTAATTTAAAATTAAATAATAAAATAGCTTTTGTATGTTTATTTTATTTTATTATTTCCCTTCTTCGTGACTTTACCGTGTGACAATGAAAGGGTGTTTCATTGTCACACGATACGAATTCCTGTTATGATGACAACCCAATTTGTGTTTTAATTGCGTGGTGAGTTCACTGATTGTGGATTGCCTGATTGTGAGTTCACTGAGTGTACAGACGACCTTTGTAAATCCACTGCTGAACGAAGACCTCCCATGCCGTGTCGGGCATGAGACCTGGTTGACAATACTTCACCGCGGGGAAGAATTGACAAGGATCATAGATAGCACCGTGTCATATTCTCGCATGAACGATTCGACGCGTGCATCCTGAGAATGGAAATGGGTTTAAACGGATGAACCGATGAACCGTCACGTACCGAGCAGACGTCTTTGTAGTTACCGTTGCGCATGTACATGTCGCACAGACGCAGGGTTTGTTACGACTAATCAATTCATCAATGAACATCGGGCTGAGCTCACGATGCGCCGATCAAACCACGTGTGCAAGAATCAATGTTTCTTTGCGATTGATGCTTCGCTGTACGTAGTGGGTTCGTGCGATTCCTCCAGTCACTAGAGGCCGCTACGTGCACGAAATAATGCGTTCTCGAATCAAGTCATAGGCCTTCATCTGTGGCGGTGTTCTTCACTGGCAGCGGCCCGTGTTGGCCTTTGGGGTCGTCCATAAATGACGTCACGCGATTTTGGACGATTTTTGACCCCCCCCCCCCTTGTTACACGGCGTCACAAAAAGTCAGACCCCCCTCAAAATATGACGTCACAAAGCTCTGCGCCCCCCCCTAAAATAAAATATGCTTAAAATCGCTTTAAACTGTTGTCATTGTAGTGCGTATTTAATGTGGCGCTGCACTCTGATGTAGTGGGAGAAAACATTTATTAAGAAGCCCATTTAATTAAGTAGAACGTGTTGTCTATATTTATTTAAAGTTGCGCATTTTGATGTGACGTCACATTTCTCAACCCCCCCCCCCCTTGTCACACATCGTCACAAATGTCTGACCCCCACCCCCCCTAGGTGCGTGACGTCATTTATGGACGGCCCCTTTAGTGCGGCCCCTTAGGACCGAGACGGCGACCGTCTCCCGTTTACAGCCCTGAGCGGTGGAAATTCCACGTTGCTATGGCGGGGAGTCAGTTTGTAATCGTTAAGACAACCGCTCTTGGCTTCCCCACAAAGTCCCCCCCCCCCCTGTCTCGAATGATTAACGACCGCTGACGGATGGCGGGCTGAGTGAACACCCTCCTCGAATTCTAGATTTGAAGCTTTCGTGACTGCAAGGATTCATACTCTTAGGTTTTTTCGGTAAAGTCACGTAGGTAAAACATTAAATTAAAAGTTAATAAAAGTAATAATGGAAATAAAATAAAATAATAAATCACGACGTTTCGGAGGCAACACAAGTCTCCGTCATCAGGTGGGACCGTCACAGCTAAATTTACTGCATCAACGATTTCCTGCTCACGGCCAACACAATTATCTGAACCGGTGCTGGGCCTCCGCCTAGGTCGACTCGGCCTGAAATGAGTATCCGTTGCGGTGTGTAAATACCGCCACTGGGGAGACAAAGACGGCCGGGCGTGGTGCTGGCCACCCACCACCATCGTGTACCACAGTGCCGGCCTTCGTAGGTGCTCGCTAACTGCACTTGCCCCAACAGTCTGTTACAGGCTACACGGGGGATCTTTGTCTTTGTGTGCGCCCACTGACGCAGCGTTGGCCTCACGAGGGTCATCGTCGCACCTAAATAAATAAATAAAGGTCATTTCAATGCGGTTATTCGCGATAAATAATTCAAAGCAATATATATTTGAAAGCGTCTGCTAACTCAGACAGGCCAGCTGTGTCCATCCCATGTTAAGTGCCCACCCCCCCGTCTGTCCTCTGTTCTAAAAAAAATAATGTGACACTGTGGGCACGGTGGGGGCATGGTGGACTCCACGTAGACAAGACCACCACGGCAGGACTTCTACATGATCATCTTCATCATCACACGATCTCTCCAAGCCCGCAACAATAGGTAGTTCAATTCCTCGTTTCGGCCATCGATGATACTAAGGCAGGCGGGGAGCGGTGGCGCAGTGGTTAGTTTACTGACTTTCTACCCTTTGGTTCTTTCGGTAAATATTCTTGGGTTTTTTTCGGTAAAGTCACGTAGGTAAAAAAACAATTAATAAAAGTGAAATAAAAATAAAAATCACGACATTTCGGAGGCAACACAAGCTTCCGTCTTCAGGTGGAACCGTCACAGCACGATAGCTGCATCAAGTAAATGAGAAATTCAAAGAGATCCGACCCCGTATATATACTGGTTGAGGGGGGAGGGGAGGAGCCAGGCCCTCTTTTTATTATTAGTAAAGTCACGTAGGTAGAAATAAAATAAAATAAACAAATCACGACGTTTCGAACGCAACACAAGCGCCCGTCTTCTGCGATGTCTGCTGACCTCTTGCGTTGCAGACATCGTGCTGCTCGCAGCAAACATCTCAGCTGTTGCGAGTGTCACCTTCACTGACTTCACTCCGCTATGAAACCTGGCCACCCAAGTTTGTAATGTGTGCGCATGTATGTTGAACTTCGTTCGACAATAAACTAAACACACAAATAAGCATCGATTTAAAGCTTTCGTGACTGCAGGGATTCATCTTCTTGGTTCTTTCGGTAAAGTCACGTAGAAGGGAAGTAATAAAATAATAAAAATAAAACATTTTTTATTACTTCCCTTCTACGTGACTTTACCGAAAGAACCAAGAAGACACAAATAAGCAGTTCTAAAGCTCACGGTGGAACTCCCCAGAGCAGCAGCAGCAACAGAGCGACTCACAACCCTCATTCTCCTCTCTCCACCATCGACCAGGATCCTGGGTCGCTGCCGGGTGTCGTTTCTCCGCGGCTGTCCCACTCATCTGGTCGTCCCCACTGCACATTTAGCAGCGGTTGTTCGATGCACGATGGCTTCTGAGAGGCGCTGGAAGCACCCACCTCCCCCTCTCTCTCGCCCTCCTCGCTTTCGAGAGGTACCGAGCTTTGCTCCGTGCCTCTCGGAGCCACGGACAGATTGTGTCCGTGAAATATTGGTCGTAGATCTCATCATACTTTTAGTTTTTTCGGTAAAGTCACGTAGGTAAAAAATGAAATAAAAATTAATAAAAATAAAATAATTCTTATTTTTAAAAAAATTAATAAAAATAAAATAATTATTATTTAATTTTTATAAATTTAATTTAATTCTTACCTATGTGACTTTACCGAAAAACTAAGAGTATGAATCCTTGCAGTCACGAAAGCTTCAAATTTAGAAGTAGATCTTATCATCATTATTATTATTGTGTAAACATCAGCACTTGGGGAGACGCAGGTAGCCGGACGTGCCGATGACCACTCCACTCAACTCCCCCCAATAGGTGCGGGCCGTGCCGACCTTCATAGGTGTTCGCTAACAAGCACGTGCAGCAACTCGAGTCTGTTAAGAGGCCACATGGGCAGTCTTTGTCAGTATGTGCGTCTTTTATTTTACGATCAGAGGAAACAAGAAGATGCTCGGTGTAGTCGTTCATCATTTCGCTTTTTTAGGTTTTTTTCAATGCTTTGCTTTATGTGCCCCCCCCCCCCCCCCATTTTTTTAAATGAAATATTTCACAAAAAATATTTCACGCTCTGCTCTCCTCCTTCTTACTCCTTCCCTTTCTCTCCACCCCCTCTCTCTACCCCCCCCCCCCCCCCTCTCTCTACCCCCTCTCTCCCTACTCGATGTCTATGCTCCCCCTGTTTTCTATGTAGTTTTAATTTTTACTACTACAAGTGCTGCATCTGCACCCAGCCCCTATCGTGGTCCTACGGCCTCCGATGGGTAGCTCACAACTGCATGCAGAGCTCCCCGTCATATGCCATTGAGCACACGGCCTCCTCCATCGCCCACTGCTCCTTGAAGGCCGGCACGGCGTGGGTCAGCCGCGCCGCATGGCGGAACTCCAGCCCACACACCCTGGCCCCGACCAGAGCGTGGTCAGTGTGTGTGTGTGTGGACTGGGGAGCGGTGGTGTAGCGGTTAGCGCGCTGCGCTAGGAGCCTTGCGACCCGAGTTCGATTCCTGTTCACGGCCAACACCGGTGACGATTATTTGAACTGGCCATGGGCATCCTCCCCTAGGTCGACTCAGCCTCAAATGAGTACCTGGTGCGATGTGTAAACATCGCCACTGGGGAGACAAAGGCAGTCGGGCGTGGTGCTGGCCACCCACCCCCTCGTGTGCCGTTCCGGCCTTCATAGGTGCTCGCTAACAGCACTTGCCCCTACAGTCTGTTAAGGCTATACGGGCGATCTTTGTCTGTATATTTGTACCGGGTACATGAGACCCAAGACACAAATGGGG
This sequence comes from Lethenteron reissneri, assembly GCF_015708825.2. NCBI lineage: Eukaryota > Metazoa > Chordata > Hyperoartia > Petromyzontiformes > Petromyzontidae > Lethenteron > Lethenteron reissneri. Next base: position 6,040,615 of record NC_083821.1, on the reverse strand, counting down.
GCAACCTGATTGGACAACGATGAGGCCACGGTTCACGTTTCGTCGACAGTGGCGTCTTTTGGGAAGACAAAGGCGTCTCGTGAAACAAGTGGGTCATGCAGCAGCCAGGCTGTCATTATAATTTAGCACGCAGAGGGGGATGGTGGAGGGAGGTGTGGAGTGGGGCGGGGGGCGACCTTAATGAGATACAGAGCACAAAGGAAGATGAATACCACACATGAGCTCTCTGTGTGTGTGTGCGTGTCAGTGGTGGGTAGCGTAGCGGGCAGCACGTTGGATCACGAACCCCGGTCACCCGAATTAGATTTCCTGATCACGACCGGTGACCATTACCTTGAACCGTTCCTGGGCCTCGCCTAGGTCGACTCAGCCTCAAATGAGCGCCTGGTGCGGTGTGTGAACTGTTCGCACTTGGCGGCCGTGTTAGGTCGCTTGCCACACCACCCCCTCGTGTGCCATGCCGGCCTTCATGGGTGCTCACTGATGGTATTCGCCCCAACAGTCTGTTAGCAGGCTATCAGGGCGATCTTTGTGTACTGTGTGGGTCGTAAGCAGTGGTGCATTTTCTTGGTTCTTTCGGTAAAGTCACGTAGAAGGGAGATAATAAAATAATAACAATAAAAGATAATAAAATAATACAATTCTCACGACGGTTCGGCCACAACGCAAGGACGGCTGCTTGCGTTGTGGCCGAAACATCGTGAGAATTGTATTATTTTATTATGTTTAATTTTTATTATTTTATTATCTCCCTTCTACGTGACTTTACCGAAAGAACCAATAATATGAATCCCTGCAGTCACGAAAGCTTTCAATCGAAATTCAGTGGTGCATTGTCTTTGAGTTTTGCGCCTTTTGGCGTCATCTGGTCCAACACCATGTGAGACTAGGCTCTAAGGAAAGCTGTCTCGGGTGTGGACCAATCAACTTCAAGGAGAGTAAATATATACAGAGTTATGTTTCTTGTTTGCATTATGGCTGGAGGTATTGTGGTCTATGCAAACATGAATCCTTGTAAAAAAAAGGTGTCAGTTTTGTTGCCAGATAGAAGAGTAAAAAAGCAATTATCAGTGGTGCGGCAGTTTGTGATTCCTGGTGCACGGCTAACATCAGTGGCAATCGGTAGCTGAACTTTATCCAGCGCCTTTGCCTAGTAAGGTCCAGCGAGCTTTTAAATGTGCATTTGGTGCAATGTGTAAAAACAAATGTATCAGCACTCGGGAAGACAAAGGTGTCTGGGAGCGATGTGCCACTTTGTTTTTAACAGATGTACAGGCACTGATAATGTACAGCAGCTAGAGAGGAACTGTTTATACTGGTTGGAACGAAGTGGACCAGACCACCAATAGATGAATGTGTCCGTCCGTCCGTCCGTCTGTCCGTCTGTCCGACAAGATGGCCGCCCGCTCCCCCTGCGATCTGTGAACTAAACAAGATGGCCGTCGCTTCCGGCGCCTCACGGCGAAACTTTAAACTTCGCTTCAAATTTACTTTACTGAAACGCAGCACGTTTTTTTTTTAAACACAGAGACAAGATACATTTATTCTCAATAATAATAATAAAGTAATCGTCAACTCTTTGTCAACGCCCTGCTGATTGAAGGTGTCTCAACGCAGTTTCCGTCGTGGGGGTTGTTTGACCATACTTCAGCCATGCTGCCTGGCGTCAGTTGGCAAGTGGAAGGGCATCGAGTCAGATATCGCTCGCCACTGACGTTTGTCGTGATCCGTAACTCGAACTAAGACTTGTCCTTGCTTTGTTAGCTTGCAACACGATCATTAAGCGCCGTGCTGTCAACTACACCCCGATTGCCTGAATAAGCTTCCGTATATTCCACACACACACACAAGAAACACCGCACACATGAAAAATAATGATAAAAATTCAATATAACCGTAGAATCGAGGGCAAAGACAAAGATATTCTTAGTTCTTTCGGTAAAGTCACGTAGGTAAAAAAATGAAATTAAAATTAATAAAAAAAAACAATAAAAATCACGACGTTTCGGAGGCAACACAAGCTTCCGTCTTCTAGAACTAAGAGTATGAATCCTTGCAGTCACGAAAGCTTCAAATCTATAATTAAAGACAAAGATCCCCCGTATAGCCTTAACAGACTGTTGTGGCAAGTGCTGTTAGCGAACACGCATGAAGGCCGGCACGGCACAGGAGGGAGCGGGTAGCCAGCACCACGCCCGACCGCCTTTGTCTCCCTAGTGAGGCTGAGTCGACCTAGGGGAGGCTCAGGACCTGTTCAGATAATCGTCACCAGTGTTGGTAACCGTGAGCTGGAATCGAACCCGGGTTCGTTAGCGTAGCGCGTCAACCACTGCGCCACCGCTCCCCCATAGAATCTAGGACAAAACACGCACACACACATACACACGTGCACGTATTTAAAGTCGTAAAGAACGGAGACTTAATAGTCTATAGGGGAGGACTACACATCAGGGCACTGCCTGGGGTGATAAGTGCCTGTTGTTGGGGGGAGCGAGGGTTTATTGGCGGCAGCGCTTGCACGGGACAGGTCTGGGCAGTAACGAGCTCCATGTGCCCCACAAAGCCTCTCTGTGGGGCTCACACTTCATTGAGAACAAGGAACGTCTGCTCATAAAGATCACACCCAAGTGTGTGTATCACCAGCTCCGTTGTTCGCGGTGTTTCGTGTGTGTGTGTTATCGATAGCGTATGGAGTCCTCGTTGCGATGATGATGATGATGGTGGTGGTTGTTATCGCGCCCTTGACTGGCAACGCAGAGAGGTTCCGCCGGATCGATTCGAAACATTCGCTGCAGGTTTCTTAAGTTACGTGCGCGCGTGCGTGTGTGCGTGCGTTGTTTGACAGCGCTGTTCAAAGTATTTGTGTAAATGTCACGGTTACGTTGAACTTCTTTCGCGCCGTACGTAGCCAACCGTGCTAGTCGCTGGTGCATTGACGGTGGTAATGTTTGTTTTTCATGCCGGTAGCTGTTCTTTGTGGGTTCTTGGTGTGTTTTTTTGGGCTACCCCACTGCTCCTGTTCCCACAGCAGTAACGGATGAGTACAACCGCAGTTAAGTTGATCGGCCGGTAAAATTTGGGAAAACTTCCATCTCCTTTAAGACGCTGTGGCCACAGCGTGGAAGAGTAGGCCAAAATGCCCTCTGGAGGGTGCTCTAGAGAGACCCTCTAGAGGGCCACCCAACCTCTCGTGTGCCGTGCCGGCCTTAATAGGTGCTCGCTAACAGAACTTGCCCCAACAGTCTGTGACAATCATAATATAGGTTTTTGGGTTAGATCGTGTAAATATAAAAATGTGTCGTTAAACCCGCCACCACCCGACACAGCCAACTAGTAAGGGCTGTCACGTAAACAGAACGTGGCCAATACGTCACTAGTACAGCACACTGGTGTGTTGGAGAGCCAAGCCACAACATTTACAATCGGAGTACGACGTTTCGCCAGTAATTACAACTAGCTTCATCAGGCGACAGCCAGATTTGTGCTGTCCTAGTGACGAATTGGCACGTCCTGTTTACGTGACAACCTTTACAAGTTGGCTGTGTAGGGTGGTCGCGGGTTTTAGCGACACATTTATAGATGAACGCGATATAACCCAAAAACCTCTTATGGATGATATTGGTCGCGAAAGCCTACGTGTTAGTCTGTTACAAGCTGTACGACTTAAAGCTTTCGTGACTGCAGGAATTCATATTCTTTGGGTCTTTCAGGTAAAGTCACGTTGATACGTTTTGTTATTTTCTTTGAACCTATCTGCGTGACTTTACCGAAAGACCCAAAGAATATCAACGAATTTGGCATGTTTTGGTCACGTGACAAACCTTACTTAATCGGCTGTGTCGGGTGGCGGCGGGTTTAACGGCACATTTATATTTACGCGATCTAACACAACAACACCTCAATGATGGATATTGTGTATTAGTTGTTGTTGATTGTGCTTGTGCACCGCTGCTAAAGCGAAAGCAGCAGCATCACCAAATAGTTTGTCGATTCTAGAGAAGGAGACTCGGCACTGTCTGTTCAATTCGTAAGGATCCCGTCAGGAGTGATGGTCGATATCAGCTGGGCTTTACGTGGGAATGGGAAACATGTTTAATTAACTTAACACTTTCGTATGATTTTTACTTGATTGCAATTTATTAATAAACGATACATTTGTTACCCTCTTCATTTCGCTAAGTGCCGCACATTTCCATTATCGTTTAGCGCCGCCGGATGATCATTGTAATTCGCCGATTACGATGCTGTGAGTAATCGGGGGGGGGGGGCGGTGCGTGGTTTTACCCCGTCCGTATTGATCCGAGGGCACACGGCACATGCATTGCATCTCGTGAGTGAGTACAAATAAATATTTTTTTCCATTCGTACGCGCGCGTTCTGAGCCAATGTGACGGTCCGGCAGCAGTGAGGCGCGGCCCACAGTCGGAAATCGCTCCTGCTGCTGCTGCTGCTCCTGCTGCTGCTGCTCCTGCTGCTGCTGCTCCTTCTGCTGCTGCTGCTGCTCCTGCTCCTGCTGCTCCTGCTGCTACTGCTGCTCCTGCTGCTGCTGCTTCTTCTGCTGCTGCTGCTCCTGCTGCTGCTGCTGCTCCTGCTGCTGCTGCTGCTGCTCCTGCTGCTGCTGCTGCTCCTGCTGCTCCTGCTGCTGCTGCTCCTGCTGCTGCTGCTGCTCCTGCTGCTCCTGCTGCTGCTGCTCCTGCTGCTGCTACTCCTGCTGCTGCTGCTGCTCCTGCTGCTGCTGCTCCTGCTGTTGCTGCTGCTACTGCTGCTACTGCTGCTGCTCCTGCTGCTGCTACTCCTGCTGCTGCTCCTGCTGCTGCTGCTCATGCTGCTGCTGCTCCTGCTGCTGCTGCTGCTGCTCCTGCCTGTTGCTGCTGCTGCTGCTGCTCCTGCTGCTGCTGCTCCTGCTGCTGCTGCTGCTCCTGCTGCTCCTGCTGCTGCTGCTCCTGCGGCTGCTACTCCTGCTGTTGCTCCTGCTGCTGCTGCTCCTGCTGCTGCTGCTGCTCCTGCCTGCTGCTGCTACTGCTGCTGCTGCTCCTGCTGCTGCTGCTCCTGCTGCTGCTTCTGCCTGTTGCTGCTGCTGCTCCTGCTGCTGCTGCTCATGCTGCTGCTGCTCCTGCTGCTCCTGCTGCTGCTGCTCCTGCTGCTCATGCTGCTGCTGCTCCTGCTGCTCCTGCTGCTGCTGCTGCTGCTGCTCATGCTGCTGCTGCTCCTGCTGCTCCTGCTGCTGCTGCTGCTCCTGCCTGTTGTTGCTGCTGCTGCTGCTCCTGCTGCTGCTGCTCCTGCTGCTGCTGCTCCTGCTGCTCCTGCTGCTGCTGCTCCTGCTGCTGCTACTCCTGCTGCTGCTCCTGCTGCTGCTGCTCCTGCTGCTGCTGCTGCTCCTGCCTGCTGCTGCTACTGCTGCTACTGCTGCTGCTTCTCCTGCTGCTGCTACTCCTGCTGCTGCTGCTCCTGCTGCTGCTGCTCATGCTGCTGCTGCTCCTGCTGCTGCTGCTGCTCCTGCTGCTCCTGCTGCTGCTGCTCCTGTTGCTGCTGCTGCTCCTGCTGCTGCTGCTGCTCCTGTTGCTGCTGCTGCTCCTGCTGCTGCTGCTCCTGCTGCTGCTGCTGCTCCTGTTGCTGCTGCTGTTGCTGCTGCTGCTGCTCCTGCTGCTGCTGCTGCTGCTACTGCTGCTGCTGCTGCCGGTCAGTCGGTCAGTCGGTCACATTTGTCTAAAATTTATTACGAGAGCGACCCCCAAAAACAAGATGACCACAGTGCAGTTCCTCAGGAACTAGTTTTTTGTTGCTGTTGTTGTTGCATAATTCACAGAGCCTGTGTGCTTTATTGACATTCGGAAGCTGTGATCGTCTAGCCTGCAATCATTAATGAGTCTAACACGTAGGCTTTCGCGATCTCACCCCAAAAAAATGTATATTATTGATGAATGATTCTCTTAAGACGGCGTGTGCTTCATTTTCTTTTGTACATATCTCTGTGTGTGTTGCTTGACACTCACTCCTGTCTGAGTTGTTAGCCTTGGGGGTGGCGGGGGTGGGTGTCGACACACAGAACCTGGAGTCACGGCCACGTTTTTGATAAGCCACGCGGCTGGACCCTGCACAGGAGACACCCGGGAGAGGGTGGGGGGAGAGTGGCAGCATTCCTGGGAGACGCAGAGCCTTGAACTCTACTTGCAAAAGGCCCGCGGGGAGGCTTTCCTCTCTGTGTCTGCACATCTGGGGTCCGACTGCTAATCTCCGCGAATTCGCTGTTCAGCCGTCGCTCGAACGCGCTAACGAGGGGAGGGGGCCCCGCTTGAGCAGGCAGCCAAGGCGCGGCGCGGGGGAGATGTGGTGCGCAGATGGACTAAGAGGGGAGGACAGAGAGAGAGAGACGGGGAGCTCTGCATGCTGATATGAGCTACCCGTCGGAGGCCGTCGGACTGCGAGAAGGGGCTGCGTGCAGAACGAGAGAGAGCGAGAGAGTGAGTGAGAGAGTGAGCGAGAGGTGGGGGTTTACATAAAGCAAAGTAAAAAAATAAAAAAAAATTATGAAATGATGAACGAAGCAAAGTGCCGACTGCACCGAGCATCTTCTTGTTTCCACTAATCGTAAAAAAACACAGAGAGACCGAGAGAGTGTGGGGGAGAGGCACTGGAGGGTGGCGTGAGTAACGCGCCCACGGTAACGAGCAAGCCGGCAAGCCGGTCTGGCTTTCATAGGTGCTCGCTAACAGCACTTGCCCCTACGGTCTGTTAAGGCTATATACGGTTGATCTTTGTCTTTATCTTTGTTGACACCTAGGTGACAACTCAAGCTTCTATTTTGCAAGAGTGACCTAGGGATTTTGGTCCACCAGTCGAGGATGATGGCAGTTGCTTCGTGTATAATCCAAACTGAGTAACTTGTGGTGCCATTTTCGAATTTTTGGCTAATTTGGATCCTGACGCCAGCGCGCACGATGGCCTGCTCTTGCGAATGACCTCACGGGTTGTTGTTGTTGTTGTTCACGTGTCCGCCCTGAAGAAGACAGCACCTAGTGTGGTTGATAAGACACCGCAGTGTTAATCGGGGCGGCTGCTGCAATCCAACCACGAGACCTCTACAACAAGCGGCTGCTGGGACGTGCCACAGCTGGATGCGGTGATGAGCGTGGTGGTGGGAGTGGTGTTGGCTCTAAAGCAACGGAGTTTAGCCTCACGGTGTCACGCAACTCGGAGCCCGGCGTTCTACTAAGTCAGCTGCTCTCAACTCAACTCGCTGCATATGGATCTCTGTGCATGGGGGTGGGATAGGGGGGCGGGGGGGGTATGCGGGAGAGTAATCCTGAACGTTGTAAGAAATATGGAGATTGTTAAAATGTGTTTTTTTTTCTTGACAAGAAAACCGCAGGGGGGCCTTGCTAAGCTGCTCTAAGAAAAAGCAAAACATTGACCTGTAGACACGTTACTTAGATTGTGGAGCTTTTGTGGTGGTGGTGGTGGTGGTTGGTGGGGGGGGGGGGGTAGCTGGGGGGAGGGGGTGGAACTGGGGGGGGGGGGGACGTCATCCAGCAGTGGATTGATCATGGCTGCTGCTGCTGCTGTTGGTGGTGGTGGGAGCGGTGGTGGAGCGGTTAGCGCTACGCTGCGTTGCGAACCCGGCGATCCGAGTTCGATTCCCGCTCACGGCCAACACCCAGTTACGATTATCTGAACCCTCCCAGGGCTTCCCCCTAGGTCGATTCAGCCACAAATGAGTACCCGGCGCGATGTGTAAACATCGACACTGGGGAGACAAAGGCGGCCGGGCGTGGTGCTGGCCATCCACCCCCTCGTGTGCTGTGCCGGCCTTCATAGGTACTCGCTAACAGCACTTGTCCTAACAGTCTGTGAAGGCTACACGGGAGATCTGTGTCTTTGTCTTTGGTGGTGGAACCTGTGAAACCCGGGGTTCGATTCTCGCCCACAGCCAACACCCAGTGACGATTATTTGAACCGGTCCTGGGCCTCCCCTAGGTCGACTCAGCCTCATATGAGCACTTGGCGCAATGTGTGAACATCGCCACTGGGGAGACAAAGGCGGCCGGGCGTGGTGTTGGCCACCCACCCCCTCGTGTGCCGTGCCGGCCTTCATAGGTGCTCGCTAATATCACCAACAGTCAGGGGCGGTGAGGCCAGGTGAGGGTGACAGAGAGGTGACGGTTTGGTGGAGATGGACTGGGACGAGGTGCGGAGCCAGGAAAGGGGCCATCCATAAATGACGTCACGCGATTTTGGACGATTTTTGACCCCCCCCCCCCCTTCGTCACACGGCGTCACAAAAAGTCAGACCCCCCCCCTCAAATATGACGTCACAAAGCTCTGCCCCACCCCCCCCCCCCACAAAATGAAACATGCTTCAAATCGCTTTAAACGATTGACATTGTAGTGCGTATTTAATGTGGCGCTGCACTCTGATGTTGTAGGAGAAAACATTTATTAAAACATCTATTTAATTAAGTAGAACGTGTTGTCCATATTTATTTAAAGACACCCCCCCCCCCCCCATCTAGGTGCGTGACGTCATTTATGGACGGCCCCTTACCCTTGTGGACAAAGAAAAAGGGGCCGGAATTTTCTTTCAAAAGTACTCGTGTGTGTATATACAAAACAGAGAGGTTGCATAATGAACTGGAACAGCAAAAAAACAAACCACTGCGAGAAATCATACCGGCAGTAATAATTCACGTGGAATTAGGAGAAGCACTACTTTAATATCTCTTTGTATTTCGGATGAGGAAACTAAAGTGAGTCATTACAAAGATTGTTTTTATTTGAAATAACGTTTAATAGCGATAATGTGGAAACTACGTCAACTCTATCAGCGGTGCAATGCTCGTCGGCTGAACCTTTCACCTCAACATTAATTTTATGTTTTGTTTAATTAATATTGGGGCACCACGGTGACTAGGAGATGTTAACTACCTCGCCTGGTGTGCAGGAGGTCGTGGGTTCAATCCCGACCCTGACGCCTGCTGCATATTTGGAGTCTGCGTGTCTCTGTCCCAGTGATCGCATTAATTTTTCTCCGGCTCCTCCAGGTTTTCCCCTCCACGTTTAGAGTCAACATCATGCGTTTAAATATTTGGCTGATATACATTTCCACGTGATAAGCCACTTCGTTGAGCTATCATTTGTGGCCAGGTCGCTTCTGAAAAAGAGCTACGTAGCTCGGTGGGCCTTACCTGCTAACAAATAAATAAATATAGATTTTAGAGTTCATAGTAGCGTTCAGAAAATGACATAATAGTCATCATCATCATCATCTGTTCTATATAAATCTATATAAGATACGATAATCGAAGGATGTTCGTTCCCACACCCGCGAGTGTATGCATGTAGTGCGAAATGAACAATTGATTTTAATAGTCTTCTTATTTATTTATTATTTCCCTTCTACGTGACTTTACCGAAAGAACCAAGAAGATGAATCCCTGCAGTCACGAAAGCTGTAAATCGAAATTTTATCGATTAATCAATGCACAGTGGCCTGCCTGATTCTTGCCAACTCTACCCACGTCCACATTTCAGCAGGGGCTCCCAGCACACCGACCCCAGTATATCTCTCTCACAATTTACTGTGTGGCAAGTACTCACGTGTCTACTCCAGTCTACCTGCAAGATGACCAACAGTGCAGTTCTTCAGGAACAGTTGATGATTTTGTTTTTGCATCACGCACAGAGGGAGGGAGGGGTGGTATGAATGCTTTTTGCGCGCGAGTCATCGGCAAAACTCACGATGTTTTTTTTTTCCGGCACGTTCCGCTTATATTGATATTTATTTTTCTGCACTGCCGCGATGCAGAAGAGTTGTTTCGACGCTTTACAGACGCGAGAAAGAGATGCGCCTTGAGCTGCGGCGACGCCGGTTGAACACCGCGTGGTCGAGATGGAGGCAGGATCGAAATAGGAGCGGAGTCGCTGCTCACTGACACCAACATCAGCTCGACAGTCGCTTCCTCTGTGCCCCCCCCGACCCCCCAGGGGATTGTAAAGTCCACCCCGTGGCCAGGGGGAATGTAAAGTCCACCCCGTGGCCAGGGGGAATGTAAAGTCCACCCCGTGGCCAGGGGGAATGTAAAGTCCACCCCGTGGCCTGGGGGAATGTAAAGTCCACCCCGTGGCCCGGGGGAATGTAAAGTCCACCCCGTGGCCCGCGGCAATGTAAAGTCCACCCCGTGGCCAGGGGCAATGTAAAATCCACCCCGTGGCCAGGGGGAATGTAAAATCCACCCCGTGGCCAGGGGGAATGTAAAGTCCACCCCCGTGGCCCGGGGGAATGTAAAGTCCACCCCGTGGCCAGGGGACAATGTAAAGTCCACCCCGTGGCCAGGGGGAATGTAAAGTCCACCCCCGTGGCCAGGGGCAATATAAAGTCCACCCTGTGGCCAGGGGTAAGAAGGTGGGGGACGAGCGGCGGCGAGAGGGAGTTTGGTGGAAATGAAGAGGTGGGGGGGAGGGGCATGGGTTTTGTTGTTATTGTTGTTGTTGTTGTTGTTTTCGTTCGGAGTGGAGGGGGGGAACGCAGTTGGAAAGGCCCCAGAGAGTGAGGCGAAGTGGAGCGAGAGCGCTAGAAACAGCTTTGAGAGAGATCACATTTATCAAATAAGATCGCATCCAGTGGCGTTATCGTGGCCGGAGGATCTAAGGAGCTTGACATCACCGCACCGCGTCGCGCCGGTCAACCGGGCGGTCTCCCGTGAACACAGGTTCGACTCCCCGGCCAATTCGCTTCGACGGAAATTCGAATCGGAATCAGAAATGTGTCTTTGTTTCCGGACGAATGCGATGAGTTACGAAGCCACTTTTTTTTCTGCACAGATGTCCAGCATCTTGGCTCAGCTGGAATGGGCAGTCCCGAGGTCAGAGGTGGGGAACATTTTTTTTCTGCCAAGGGCCATTTGGATATTTATAACATCATTGGCGGGCCATGCAAAATTATCAACTTTAAAATTAGCCCGTTATATTTGGTCAAACATTTAATTAACTTAACCCTAACGTGATGGGCTGTAACTGCTTCTCTTTGGCGAGGCGTGTGATGTTAGCTGGTATTGATGATGTCGCTACTCGCAACTGCTTTTCCAGGTTTGCTCCTAGATTTATTGAATTTCGAATCCCGCCTGCGGTTGCCTTGGCAGGGCCAGACCCAAATGATTTCGTGGGCCTTGTACGGCCCACGGGCCGGACGTTCCCCACCCCTGACCGAGGCGGAACGAGCGTCAGCGCGGCACGCAGACACAAGGGGAGAGGCGAAGGCGGCAGCAGCCGTCCGTCTGCGTGGCTGGCGCCACCGCCACCGACAGACACCCCATGTGCTGCGCTGACCTTAATGGGTGCTCATTAACTTGGTGCGTCCTCACGCGGCGTGACGAGCCTCACAGGAGAAGCGTTTGTCTTCCTGCACGTGCACGCATGCACCCGTGTGTGTGTGTCAGTGTGTGTGTGTGGCAGTGTGTGTGTGTGGCAGTGTGTGTGTGTCAGTGTGTGTGTGTCAGTGTGTGTGTGGCAGTGTGTGTGTGTCAGTGTGTCAGTGTGTGTGTGTGTCAGTGTGTGTGTGTCAGTGTGTGTGTGTGTCAGTGTGTGTGTCAGTGGGGAGCGGTGGTGTAGCGGTTAGCACGCTGCGCTATGAACCTGGCGACCCGGGTTCGATTCCCACTCACGGCCAACTGGACCCTGGGCCTTCCATAGGTTGACTCAGCCTCAAACGAGTGCGGTGTGTAAACATCGCCCCTAGGGAGACAAAGGTGGCCGGGCGTGATGCTGGCCACCCAACCGCTCGCGTGCCGTGCCGGCCTTTATAGGTGCTCGCTAACAGCACTTGCTCCTACAGTCTGTTAAGGCTATACGGGGGGTCTTTGTCTTGGGGAGCGGTGGTGCAGTGGTTCACACGCGGTGCTGCGAACATCGCATCTTGAGTTCGGTTCAGGGCCACGGATAACCTCGATTGTATGCGTTAATTTTTCGTGATTTGCGTTCCTTTATCTATACATTCCCATTGTTTGTTGTCTGTGTGTATCGTTTGCTGCTGTAACTTTCTGGCCCGCCCCCTGCTGGACATCTGTGTGGGGGGGGGGGGGGGGGAGAGCTTCATAGCTCATCAGATTTCTTCAAGAAAAAAATAAAATATTACAAATTGGATTCCGAACTTGTGACCACCCGCTCCGTTCTCCCCTCCTCCTCCCTTGGCGCCCACGCGACTCTTGACGTTCCACAAGCTCTGGACAACTCGGTGGCTAGGAGATGTTAACTACCTCGCCTGGTACGCAGGAGGTCAGGGGTTCGATCCCGACCCTGACGCCTGCTGCTGTATATTTCGAGTTTGCGTGTCTCTCTCTCTCTCGTCATCATCACGTGGCTAGGAGATGTTAACTACCTCGCCTAGTACGCAGGAGGTCAGGGGTTCGATCTCGACGCTGACGCCCGCTGCTGTATATTTCGAGTTTGCGTGTCTCTCTCTCTCTCATCATCATCACGATGGCTAGGAGATGTTAACTACCTCGCCTGGTATACAGGAGGTCATGGGTTCGATCTCGACGCTGACGCCTGCTGTATATTTCGAGTTTGCGTGTCCCTCTTTCTCTCTCTCATTATCACGTGGCTAGGAGATGTTAACTACCTCGCCTGGTGTGCAGGAGGTCGTGGGTTCGATCTCGACGCTGACGCCCGCTGCTGTATATTTCGAGTTTGCGTGTCTCTCTCTCATCATCATCACGATGGCTAGGAGATGTTAACTACCTCGCCTGGTATGCAGAAGGTCCGGGGTTCGATCCCGACGCTGACGCCTGCTGTATATTTCGAGTTTGCGTGTCTCTCTTTCTCTCTCGCATCATCATCACGTGGCTAGGAGATGTTAACTACCTCGCCTGGTATACAGGAGGTCGTGGGTTCGATCCCGACCCTGACACCCGCTGTATATTTCGAGTGTGCGTGTCTCTCTCTCTCTCTCATCATCATCACGGTGACTAGGAGATGTTAACTACCTCGCCTGGTATACAGGAGGTCGTGGGTTTCCATCTCGACCCTGACACCCGCTGTATATTTCGAGTTTGCGTGTCTCTCTCTCTCATCATCATCACGGTGACTAGGAGATGTTAACTACCTCGCCTGGTATGCAGGAGGTCGTAGGTTCGATCCCGACCCTGACGCCTGCTGTATATTTCGAGTTTGCGTGTCTCTCTCTCTCATCATCATCACGGTGACTAGGAGATGTTAACTTCCTCGCCTGGTATACAGAAGGTCGTGGGTTTCCATCTCGACCCTGACACCCGCTGTATATTTCGAGTTTGCGTGTCTCTCTCTCTCCCCGTAGTCGCGTCGATTTTTCTCCGGGCAACTTCCGAGTTGTGTGAGTGACACAGCATGCGGCAAAGGTCGTGGCGGTGGCGGTGGATTCGGTTGAATTGTGCAAAGGCCGCACCGCGATGCTATAATTCACCATCATCGTGCACTCGCTCCCTCGTCGTCGCTCGTTTAGCGATGCTGCTCCATCTATCGGCGACCCTCCAAAAACATTTGAAACGCCTCGATGCCTCTCACGTTAATCGTCAAGCGCTCGTCCTACCCGATTGCCTGGCTCCTCTGTGCGGGGTGGGGGGGTGGAATGATCAATCCCCTCCATCACGTTATTCGTCAGATGCTCACGATTCAGGTTCAAGACTGAATCCGGGCATCAATTATTGTTTTGTAACGCCGCCTGCCGTGTATGGTAACGCAAACCACCACCCCCCTCTTCCCAGTGTCCGCAGAAGTTTAGCGAACTCATTAGGCAGCAGCAAGGTTTGGCCACAATGACAAATGTCTTCGATTTCCGCGCTCACATCGCGAGTTCCCCCCTACGGCTCCAGTATCAATCACGGGATCAATCGGATCACTCCCAGCCCCCCACTTCTCCCTCCGCCCAGTGGCCGCACATCCACGCTGTGTTTGGCCACCCCATGGCCCAAATGCCCTCCCTTCGAGACCCCTTAAAATGAGTATTTTATTATATTACCGAAAGAACAAAGAAGATGAATCCCTGCAGTCACGAAAGTTTTAAATCGAAATTTTATGAGTATTTTATTGATATTTAGGCTAACAAGAGAAAACACACTGAACGCTTTTATTGAATTTTTTTTTGTATTATTATAATGTATGGCCCTATTTAACGAGCTTGACGTTTGCAACTGCCGGTTGGAAAGTTTTATGATTCCCTAATGCAATTTGAACTTATAGACCTTGTTTTTGTTATTTAAGGGTGCCACGGTGGAGTGATGTTATCTTCTTCGCCTGATTTGCAGGAGATCGTGGGTTCTATCCCGACCCTGACGCCTGTTGTGTATTTGGAGTTTGCGTGTCTCTTTCTCCCCGTGGTCGCGTGGATTTTTTTTATCTCTGGGTCCTCCGGTTTTTCCCCTCCACATTTAAAATCATTTCCCTGCGATGGATTTCGCACTTGACAAGCCACTTCGTTGAGCTATCATTTGTGGCCAGGTCGCTTCTGAAAAATCAGCTAATAGCTCGGTGAGCTTTACCTGTTGTGATTTGTTGTCAATAGTTTAGTTTTATTTGCATATTTTTGACAGCGATTCATTTATGGCCGACTCCTCCCACCCTGGACACTGCCTGTTCCAGCTTCTCCCCTCCGGCAGAAGGCTGCGGTCCATCAGGACCAAAACCTCACGCCACAAAAACAGTTTCTTCCCATCCGTTGCTGGCCTCTTCAACAAGGCCAGGGGCTCAAACTGACTTTGACACTCAAACTGACTTTGACACTCAAACTGACTTTAACACTCAAACTGACTTTAACACTCAAACTGACTTTAACACTCAAACTGACTTTAACACTCAAACTGACTTTAACGCTCAAACTGACTTTAACACTCAAACTGACTTTAACACTCAAACTGACTTTAACACTCAAACTAACTTTAACACTCAAACTGACTTTAACACTCAAACTGACTTTAACGCTCAAACTGACTTTAACACTCAAACTGACTTTAACACTCAAACTGACTTTAACACTCAAACTGACTTTAACGCTCAAAACTGACTTTAACGTTCAAACTGACTTTAACACTCAAACTGACTTTAACACTCAAACTGACTTTAACACTCAAACTGACTTAACACTCAAACTGACTTTAACACTCAAACTGACTTTAAACGCTCAAACTGACTTTAACACTCAAACTGACTTTAACACTCAAACTGACTTTAACACTCAAACTGACTTTAACACTCAAACTGACTTTAACACTCAAACTGACTTTAACACTCAAACTGACTTTAACGCTCAAACTGACTTAACACTCAAACTGACTTTAACACTCAAAACTGACTTTAACACTCAACTGACTTTAACACTCAAACTGACTTTAACGCTCAAACTGACTTTACGCTCAAACTGACTTCAACGTTCAAACTGACTTTAACACTCAAACTGACTTTACCACTCAAACTGACTTTAACACTCAAACTGACTTTAACACTCAAACTGACTTTAAACACTCCAAACTGACTTTAACACTCAAACTGACTTTAAACGCTCAAACTGACTTTAACACTCAAACTGACTTTAACACTCAAACTGACTTTAACACTCAAACTGACTTTAACACTCAAACTGACTTTACACTCAAACTGACTTTAAAAACGCTCAACTGACTTTAACACTCAAACTGACTTTAACACTCAAACTGACTTTAACGCTCAAAATGACCTTTACACTCAAACTGACTTTAACACTCATACTGACTTTAACACTCAAACTGACTTTAACACTTATCTTGCACAATTACACCCTGCCATATTTGCACTATGCTACCCTATTTGCATTTTTGAAATTTTATATTGTATATTATAGCTATTGTATATTTTAATATTTTTAAATTCAATTATTACATACTTTAGCTCCTTAGTATTAGTTAGACTTTGTACCTTTAGTATAGTTAGACTTGTACACCACTTATTTAAGATTTAAGATTCCTACATGTTGAATGTATGCACCTTCCTGTCAGAGTAAATTCCTTGTCTGTGCGAACTTTCATGGCGAATAAAACCCTTTCTGATTCTGATTTAATTGTCATATACTGTGCACTCCTATCGTGGTTGTTTGCATTGTTTGTCATTGCGACATTCTAACTTTCCCTACTGGACATCTGTGAAAAAACGGAGCTTTGCAGCTCATCGGATTTCTCCAGCACATTAGCGCGCTCCACCGTGGGGGGCTCTTACCGCGTCACCGTGCCCCCCTTCCCCCGTCCTCAGGCAGCTCGGGGAGAAGAGAGAATAAACCGGAGCTCTGTCAAGAATTTCCTGAAAGATCCGCAGAATGGCTTTTGTCCAGGCAACAGGGGCTTGTTCCACAGGCCGTAATTGTTTGCAGACGTTAAGCATTTCCTACCCACCCCCCGCCCCCCACCTCTTCGCCAATGTGATTTTTTAAAATATTTTTTAAACATCGTTCCACGTAGATTTGTGTAACAGGATTGTTGCTGACTTATGTTTTTGCTGTTACCGCCGCCGCCGCCGCTGCTGCTGCTGCTGTTGTTGTGTACACGGAGCAGCCTTACATGGCTGTACATCCAGTACATGCGAGGGGTGCCTTGGGTTTGTTTAGGTCGCGCGGTGCAGAGCTGTTTGCAGTTATTAGCCTGACATGTGCAGACTTTAAGATACATCATCCCAGGTTAACGTGAACAACATGTGCTCTCGCACGGCTGACTACGCCTGTGGCACTGTGGTGGTGGTGTAGCGGTTAGCGCGCTGCGCTACGAACTTGGCGACCCGGGTTTGATTCCAGCTCACGGCAAAAGCCATTGGCGATTATTTGAACAGGGTCTGGCCTTCCCCTAGGTCGACTCAGCATCAAATGAGTACCCGGTGCAGTGGGTAAACATCGCCACCGGGGAGACAAAGGCGGCCGGGCGTCATCTCCGCCGTCCCTCCCATGAAGGTTTCCCGGTTTGTGTGAGAAGCAGTGATTGTGGACTGCAATGTTGCGACTTCATTAATGTTGTGCTCACTCTTGTTTTTATTGTTGTTCGCGTGCCTCTTGTTGTGGTGCAACTGTGAAAAAGGAGCTTCATGGATCATCGTATTTGTCCAGGATAAATATTGTGATTATGAGTTGCGAGTGATTTCCGCACCAGTTCTGTTCAAATCAGCTGCTATAAATATGATTTGGCCCTTATCTATATGCAGTTAGCATAAACGACGCTCTGTAAAAACAACGAATTATTATTCTCAGCTGATGCGGTGTGTCGATACCAGAGGTGGGACAAAGTCATTGTTATGCAAGTCCAAGTCGAGTCTGAAGTCATCAAATTCATGACTCGAGTCTGACTCGAGTCCAAGTCACATGACTCGAGTCCACACCTCTGGTCGATACTGTGTGGAGGATAAGGTGGCTTGTACGGCATCGGCCAACGAGCATCCCGCGCGCCGCGCCAGCCTTAATAGGTGCTCACAAACATAAATTTCCCCCGACATTGAGGTCAGCCCCCAGGTCTTCGTGGCCACTCAGGGGAACGTAATTCCGTCAAGCGAATGGCAAACATCGTTCACGCGGTAAGCCCCGCGAGGTCTGCTCCCCGAGGTAACTCCCTGCACAATGCGGTCTTCTCGTTAATGAGCCGCGTTTCGGTTGAACCAAATCAACCCTAAATGAAGGCATTCAATCAAAGTGCGGGCACGGGATAGGGCCAACTCGGTTCACTGCAACAACACCTGATGATGATTGTTGCAGTCGAAACGTCGTGAGAATTTTTATAGTTTAATATTTATATTATTTATTATTTCCCTTCTACGTGACTTTACCGAAAGAACCAAGAATACTGTGTAATAACAGCCATAGAGGGTTCACGTGGGGATTGGCTTGCCGGTCCTGCTTTGTAGCCAATAAGGGTTGAGATAGGGAGCGTGGGCCCGGCGTGATCACGGCATGTCATCAGGAGTGATTGGCCTAGCCATTCGGGGCCCCAGCTAATGGGGATCCGGATGAGAGGCGTGGTCCCGGGAGTGACGGAACCATCGAGAATGGTCGAGGCTGTCCATGGAGGATTGGCTGGGGGGACCACGTGACGAAGGGATTAAGAGAGAGTGAGAGAGAACGATCGAGAGCAGACTGGGAAACGAACAGGGCGAGAGCCACGCGAGTACGGGGGCTCTGGGTGCCACGTGCGCAGTGGGAAACTGGTGTGAAGTCTGCCCGCTCTCTGTTGTCTGCCAGCAACGGAGCGTGAGTGAATAAAGTGTATCGTGGAGGTGAAAATAAGAGGACCGATTCCGAAGCCGTCTCCGAAGGATTATTACACTTGGAACATTGCCGTGGCATCTTCTTGGTTCTTTCGGTAAACCCACGTAGAATGGAAGTAATACAATGATACAAATAGAACATAATAAAACAATTCCCACGACGTTTCGGCCACAACGCAAGCAGCCGTCCTCAGGTGAGAACAGGTCTGTCGAGAAGACTCTGTCCTCAGGTGGAGAACAGGTCTGTCGAGAAGACAGAGTCTGAATGACACACAACGCAAGCAGGATGGCTGCTTGCGTTGTGGCCGAAACGTCGTGAGAATTATGTTTTATTATTTTATTATTTCCAATCTACGTGACTTTACCGAAAGAACCAAGAAGATTAATCCCTGCAGTCACGAAAGCTTTAAATCGAAAAATTGCCGTAGCAATTTGCTGCGATTTCGTGGCGCGTGTGCACCGCGCAGGAGGAAAGGGCCCATCGCGGTGAATCACTGGCGTGGCATGAAGCAGAAACGGCGCCGGATAGGTTTAAGAGAGATATATATTTTATTGTAGGTGATCATAAAGGAAGGGGGTTAGATCACAAACGCACGGTGAACAATGATGGGTGATGAGCAAACGCGGGAGACGAAAATGCATTTGTGATGTTTCGGTGGAGAAATAACGCCTCTTGTGCTGGGAGAGGAAAAGTCAGATTGCTTTCGTCAACGACTCATCTCTTAGGACTCGTTCACGTCCAGTTCGTATTGAGGCGTTTAGGCTCGAGTAAGTGAAAGCTAAACTTGTGAGCGAGGGAGCGAGCACGTGGCTCTCCAGACAGAGACACTTCGAGCCGGTATAGCAGTTTTCTCGGGCTTGAATCTGGGTTTCAGTCACTGCCTGGGATTCAAATGGGTTCTCAAGGGGTAGCGAATCGATCGACTCAGCCTGATCACACATGACTTCCCCACAACAAAACGAGATCGTATTGTTTCATTAAATGCAACTCTGACAATGTGTTTTAATAGTCTTCTTGGTTCTTTCTTGCTTATTTCGGTATGTGACTTTACCGAAAGAACCAAGAAGATGAATCCCTGCAGTCACGAA